>NC_067398.1:370307937-370975854 GCF_016432865.1 Antechinus flavipes | reverse complement strand
TTAAACTAAAGGTGATACCTAGGACACAGAAGTATAGGGAATCTACCTTTGTAAGGAAGTGTTCTAGTCTGACAGCAGGATAGGGACAAACCTATAGCTGAACACAAACAGTAATACAATTAGCATGGCAACTGTCTAGTGATGATATATCTGCTAGGGGAATGGCTATATTTGGTTAGGAGGGTATTTCAGGAGGGGTGACACTCAAAGTTCCATCCCTTCACCAGAGATGAGGCAAATCAGAGTGAGATGTCCCTCTTTATTTCTGCAATCTTAGTTGTTGGCTCAACTCCCACCTTTATGGAATGAAGTGAGAATAGAAAGTGGCCCCAAATTCTTAAGTATTCCTGCTCAAGATGAGATGAGGCTACCAGGGCACAAAGGAGAAAGTGGAAATTGTGGAATTTGTCTGCCTTCTATTCACAAACTCCACTGGATCTTAAGTCAGTCATTCATTCAATAAACATTTATTAAGCCTCTTCTGGTGTGCTAGGCTCTGTGATAATCACTGTGGGGCAGGAGGCGGGGATGTAAAATACAGACAGAACATAGTTCCTCTCCTTAAAGAATTCACAATCTAGTTGAAGAGACAATAAACAAACAAATATTTATAAAACTATATACATGACAAATAAATTAACAGAGAGAAGACTCTGGAATTAACAGGAGTTGGGAGAAACTTCCTTGTAGAAAGATGGGGTGAGAGCTGGAGCTTCCTGGGAACTTCTCCAGAGAAGCCAGAGAAATCAGTAGTGAAAAGAGGAAGGAGAACATTTTAGATGTGGGGGACAGCCAGAGAAAATTCCTAGAACCAAGAAATGTAGAATGTGTTTATGGACCAATAAGGAGTTAAGTATTATTGGATAAAATGGTATGTGCCAGAGAATGATATATAAGGAGACTGTAAATATAGAAGTGTGGGACTTAGCATGTTGAGGGCTTTGAATGCCAAACAGAGCATTTTGTATCTTAACTTAGAGGTAATATAGAGCCACTGGAGTTTTTTGAGTGAGAGTGATAGGAGGGAATTGGAGGGTGGGCATCTTGTGCTTTAGGAAAACCACTTAGGCAGGGGAATGGCAGATGTATTGGAATGGGCAGACCAATCAGCCTTCTATAACTGAAGTGACATAATAAGTATCTATCTTAGTAGTGACAATGTTAGAGGAGAGTAGGGTAAATTCAAGAGATGTTGCAAAAGACCATGGTAACAGATTCCATATGGGGGAAAGGAGGAATGAGTGATAATAGGTAACTGAGGACAACATTTGTTTGTGAGTGGAGAAACAAGGTGAATGATATAATATTCAACAATGATAGGTAAATCCTTGGGGTGGGGGTGGATGGACAGGGTGCAGATTAGAAAGAAGAGTTCAGACACAAAATTTTGGAAATTTTGAGTTTAAGGTGTTTACTGGATGTTAAAAAGCAGTAGAGTTCCAATCCTGGATATCAGTAGAAAAGTTAGGGCAAGATAGGTGCATTTGATAATCATCAGCATAAAAAGGATAATAAGATTTGTGGGAGATAATGACATTAACAAGTGAAGTAATAAATAAAAAGAAAGAACAAGGACAAGAGGGAAAAACCCTTTGTGACCCTGATGCTAGAGATCTGACCTGCACTGTAATCTAATAAAGAAGACTTGAGAAGGGGTGGCCAGACTGAGTAGAAATTATACTCACTTCAGTAGAATTTGAATGCTTGGTGGTTACCACCAAGCAAGTGTAACTGTTGAGCTAGCCCTGTTTTCTGAATACCAAATATGTATTTGCCAAAAAATACTGTGTTATGAAAAATTGATACAAGGCAAGCACTCATGTGGTGGTCAGAAACAGCAATACAAAGATACTTTCAGTGTCTCTTAAGAACTTTGGAATTGATTGCATGAGTGTTACTACTGGGCTTATACGTCAAAGAGATACTAAAGAAGGGAAAGGGACATGTATGTGCCAAAATGTTTGTGGCAGCCCTGTTTGTAGTGGCTAGAAACTGAAAAATGAATGGATGCCCATCAATTGGAGAATGGCTGGGTAAATTGTGGTATATGAATGTTATGGAATATTATTGTTCTGTAAGGAATGACCAGCAGGATGAATACAGAAAGGCTTGTAGAGACCTACATGAACTGATGCTAAATGAAATTAGCAGAACCAGGAGATCATTATACATTTCGACAATGATATTGTATGAGGATGTATTCTGATGGAAGTGGATTTCTTTGACAAAGAGACCTAACTGAGTTTCAATGGATAAATGATGGACAGAAACAGCTACACCCAAAGAAAGAGCACTGGGAAACCAATATGAACTATTTGCATTTTTGTTTTTCTTCCCGAGTTATTTTTACCTTCTGAATCAAATTCTCCCTGTGCAACAAGAGAACTGTTTGGTTCTGCAAACATATATTGCATCTAGGATATACTGCAACATATCTAACATATATAGGACTGCTTGCCATCTAGGGGAGGGGGTGGAGGGAGGGAGGGGAAAAATTGAAACAGAAGTGAGTGCAAGGGATAATGTTGTAAAAAAAATTACCCTGGCATGGATTCTGTCAATATAAAATTATTATTAAATAAAAAAATAAATAAATTTTTTTAAAAAGGAATTGATTTCATGGCATTGGCACAGGCCCATCCAACACAGAGTGCCCTCATCAGAAAAAGAGTTTTACTCAATGAGGAGAAATGCAAGATATATCAAGTTAGAGAATCTGCCCCAAATAGTCCCAAGTATGCATTATTTGTGTCCAAGTTGAGATAGAGCATTCCAAGCTCATATTGGTCTTATAACTTATAACCAGTCTTATTGTAATAGGATTCATATATAGTGGTGACAAGGACAATAAAAATGGTAGAATGGGAGGAGAACAAAGACAGGGTGATGCTCTAAAAAACAAAAACAAACAAAAACAAACAAACAAACAACAACAACAACAACAACAACAACAACAACAAAACACCTAGAGTTAGCTCTAGTTTTTGATACTAGGGAGTATCAAGGAGAAGAAGGTGACCAATGCCATCAAAGGCTTCTGAGGGGTCAAGAAGAAGAATAAGGACTGAGAAAAGGTTGTAAGTTTTGGCAATTAAGAGATTTTTAGAGATAGAAATGTAAATGCAATGATAAAGTCAGAAGCTAAATTGTAAAGAATTAAGAAGAGGATGAGAGGAAGACCTAATTAAAGAGGTTTGCCACAAAGAGCAGAAGAGATACCTCATAATATTTAGCAGGAATGGAAAGATCAATTGTGGGGTTTTTGAAAATGTGAAAAAGATGAGTATATTTTGGGAAGGAGTTGGTAGAGAGATAAATGATAGAATGAGGATGAGAAAGGTGGCAGTCTATTAGAAAAGGCAGGATGGATTTATTCTAGAGCACAACTCTGTTCATTCAGCACATCCTATTTTTCTACCTGCAAAGTCTGAGCCTCTCTTAGAAATCTCCATTGGATTAAACATATATTACTGGATCTAACACATTTTTACCATGTTTAACACATTGGATTACTTGCCACCTAGGGGAGGTGGTTAGGGAGAAAAGGGGAAGAATTTGGAACACAAGGTTTTGCAAAGGTTGATGCTGAAAAATTATCCATGCATATATTTTGAAACTAAAAATCTTTAATAAAAAGTAAAATAAAATAAAATAAAAATTATTTAATCCCCAAAGTTATACAGTTGAGTTATAGCAACCTTTTTTCTAAAGATGTGTCCTAAATATGATTTTGATCTTTAATCCCCACAGTTCATGATTTGTAATGCAGCACAACATCACTAGCCAAAGTAAAAATTACTATGAAGATTGTATGGGCAAAAAAGATAGTCCAGTGTCTGAATGAAGAAATTTCAAGTGCCATGATATGCTACCTAATGCCACCACTCATCCTTCAAAAACTTGACTTTTGATGAAGGAGGATTTCAGGAGAACACTCTTGACCTGAAAACACACATACATGTAAATAGGGGACACAATATTTCTTCTTGACAAGGGTCAAATCTTCATATAGAATCCATAGTGAATCTATAGAACAATAATGTTAGTATAGAGGAGAGGTGAATGGGTAGAAAAAAGGTATTATACCTTCCTCTACATTTACCCACATCTTAACTTGTACCTAGTTAGCAAGAATTATCATTTAATATTGATCTATGATATCAGCTCCCTTTCACAGCCAAATTCCCAGAAGCAGTTTTCTAAGCTTCTTTGATTCTATATATCCTAATCACGCACTCATTTCATGGTCCATTACAATCTGCCTTTTGATTCAGCACTGGACTTCCCCTTTTTGGGGTTACCATAATTCTCATAATTGCCCAATTGTTTTCATTTTTCCCAGTCCTCACCCTTTTCAACTGCCCTAAAAGTATTTTAAATTATTGACTATTCTCTTTAAACTAAATAGTCTCTTTCTCCTCAGATTTCTTGATACTGAAATAATACTGGTACTCTTCTTACCCATTTAACCATTCACTAAAAATATTCTTTTCTGGATGGAAAAAAAACAATGAATGAAATAAGATATTAAATTATTACTGTGCTAACCCATTGAGTTACAAATACAAATAAGAGAGGCATTACCTGATTGTAAGGACCTTACATTTTAAGGGAAGAAATTAATTCATACAGGAAAACTAGAATAAATAGAGAAAGGGTTAATGAGTTGTAACAAAGTTTATAAATGTAAGGGAAGTGAGATGGATGCCTAGTTCTAACCATAACAAGAATGAGTTCACCAATCTGAGACCAGGTTCCAGAGGCAGAAAATAAGTTCTATTGACAGGGGAGGAGAGACAGAGAGAGAAAGAGAGAGAGGGAGGGAGAAAAGGAGGGACAGAGCGAGAGATTAAGTGGTTAGGAAGACTAGTGTTGTGTAATTTTGGAAATGACCAAAACCTCATTATTCACATCCCACAAATTAAACTAATGAATCTCCAAAATTCTGATATGACCCCATTTCTTTTCTGTCTCTAGATCATCCCTTCTGGTAACATGCTAAGTATTTAATTGTCAACTAAGTTCTAGTCCCTGATCACTAACTGTGCATTGGATAACTCCAATTGAATGTCTCAAAGCTTTCCAAATCCAAAAGAAAAAGTATCTCTGCCATGTTCCCAAACTAATTTATCATCTTAAATGCCTTATTTGTTTTGTGGTTTAGTCATTCATTTATGTCTGATTCTTTCTAACCCCTTGGGCCACAGAATGTTGTTTCTCTCATCCTCCACTATCTCTTGAATTCTGCCTAAATTTATGTTCTTTGTTTCCATGATACTAATTATCCATCTTATTTTGTTCCATTACTTCCTCCTTTTGCCTTCAATATTTTCCAGTAATTCCTATCTTTTTATTATATGACCCAAATATTTAAGTTTTAGCTTTGGTGTTTGACTTTCCAGTAAATAACCTGAGTTAGTTTCTTTAAATATTGACTGGTTTGATCTCCTTGCTTCACAAGGGATTCTCAAAGATGTTCTCCAGCACCACAATTTGAAAAGGTTGATTCTATGGAGCTCAGTTTTTTTTTTTTTTGTTTTGTTTTGTTTTGTTTGTTTGTTTGTTTTTATAATTCAATTCTTACAGCTACACATTACTACTACAAAAACTATAGCTTTGACTAAATGAACTTTTGTCAGCAAAATAATGCTTCCTCTTTTTAGTATTCTGCCAAGATGTGCTCTTATTTTCCTTCCAAAAAGCAAGTGTCTTTTAATTTCATGAATATACTTGTGGTTTGCAGCCTAAAACTATAAAATATGATAGTGCTTCCAATTTCCTCCCTCTATTTTCCAAAAAGTGATAGGAAGAGTTGCCAAAATCTCTGTTATTTGTTTCCAGACTAATATGCTGCCTCCAGATTTCTCCATTTCTATCAAAGGAAGCATAATTCTTCCAGTCTCCCAGATTTGAAATCTTTTTATTATTATTATAGCTTTTTATTTACAAAACATATGCATGGGTAATTTTTCAACAATGACCCTTGCCAAACCTTCTGTTCCAACATTTCCCCTCCTCCTCCCCAACCCCTCCTCTAGATGGCAGATTGGCCAATACATATTAAATATGATAAAGTATATATTAAATCCAATATATGTATACATACTTATACAGTTATTTTGCTGCACAAGAAAAATTGGATCTAGAAAGAAAGAAAAAACCTGAGAAGGAAAAAAAATGCAAGCAAACAATAACATAAAGAGTGGAAATGCTATGTTGTGGTCCACACTCATTTTCCATAGTTTTCTGTTGGAGTACAACTGATTCTCTTCATTATTGAATAATTGGAACTGGTTTGAATCATCTCATTGTTGAATAGAGCCACATCCATCAGAGTTGATCATAATATAATCTTGTTGTTGCCATGTATGATCTCCTGGTTCTGCTCATTTCACTCAGCATCAGTTCATGTAAGTCTCTCTATGCCTCTCTGAAATCATCATGTTGGTCATTTCTTACAGAACAATAATATTCCATAATATTCATATACCATAATTTATCAGCCAGTCTCCAATCGATGGGCATCCATTCAATTTCCAATTACCAGCCACTACAAAAAGGGCTGCCACAAACATTTTTGCACATGTGGGTCCCTTAACCTTCTTTAAGATCTCTTTGGGATGTAAGCCCAGTAGAAACACTGCTGGATCAAAGGGTATGCACAGTTTGATAACTTTTTGAGCATAGTTCCAAATTGCTCTCCAGAATGGTTGGATTTGTTCACAATTCCACCAACAACATATCATTGTCCCATTTTTCCCACATTCCCTCCAACATTCCTCATTATCTTTTCCTGTCATCTTAGCCAATCTGAGAGGTGTGTATTGGTATCTCAGAGTTGTCTTAATTTGCATTTTTTTCTGATCAATAATGATCTGAAGTACCTTTTCATATGACTAGTAATAGATTCAATTTCTTCAACTGAAAATTCTCTGCTCATATCCTTTGACCATTTATCAATTGGAGAATGGTTTGATTTTTTATAAATTAAACCAATTCTCTATATATTCTGGAAATGAGCCTTTATCAGAACCTTTGAATGTAAAAATGTTTTCCCAGTTTATCGTTTCCCTTTTAATCTTGTCTGCATTAGTTTTGTTTGTATAAAAACTTTTTAACTTAATATTATCAAAATTTTCTATTTTGTGATCAATAATGATCTGTAGTTCTTCTTTGGTCACAAATTCCTTCCTCCTCCACAAGTCTGAGAGGTAAACTATCCTATGTTCTTCTAAATTTTTTATAATCTCATTCTTTATATCTAGATCATGAACTCATTTTGACCTTCTCTTGGTATACGGTGTTAATTGTGGGTCAATGCCTAGTTTCGGTCATACTAGTTTCCAATTTTCCCAGAAGTTTTTGTCAAACAGTGAATCCTTATCCCAAAAGCTGGGATGTTTAGGTTTGTCAAATACTAGATTGCTATAGTTATTAACAATTTTGTCCTGTGAACCTACCTTATTCCACTGATCAATTAATCTATTACACAGCTAGTACCAAATGGTTTTGATGAACACTGCTTTACAATATAGTTTTAGATCTGTTACAGCTAGGCTACCTTTATTTGATTTCTTTTTTCATTAATTCCCTTGAAATTCTTGACTTTTTGTTCTTCCAGATAAATTTTCTTGTTATTTTTTCTAGGTCAATAAAATAGTTTCTTGGGAGTTTGATTGGTATAACAATAAATAAGTAAATTACTTTAGGTAGTATTCTCATTTTTATTATATTCACTCGACCCGTACCCAAGAGGACTTAATATTTTTCCAATAGACTTTATTTGTATAGTAAGTGTTTTATAGTTTTACTCATATTGTTCCTGACTTTCCCTTGGCAGATAGATTCTCAAATATTTTATACTATGACAGTTATTTTAAATGGAATTTCTCTTTGTATCTCTTGCTCTTGGATTTTTTTAATGATGTATAAAAATGCTGATGATTTATGTAGTTTTGTTTTGTATCTTGAAATATTGCTAAAGTTGTGGATTATTTCTATTAACATTTTAGTAGATTCTCTGGCATTCTCTAAGTATACAATCATATCATCTGCAAAGAGTTTTAATTTGGTTTCCTCATTGCCTACTCTAATTACTTTAATCCCCTTTTCATCTCTTATTGCCAAAGCTAGCATTTTTGATACAATATTAAATAATAATGGTGATAGGGGACAACTTTATTTTACTCCTGATTTTATTGGGAAAGATTCCAATTTATCCCCACTACATATGATGCTTACTGATGGTTTTAAATAGATGCTATTTTAAGGAAAAGTCCATTTATTCCTATACTCTCTAGTGTTTTTAATAGGAAGGGGTGGATTTTATCCATTTTTTTTTTCCTGCATCTATTGAGATGATCATATGGTTATTGTTAATTTGGTTATTGATATAGTCAATTATGCTAATAGTTTTCCTAATATTGAATCAGCCCTGCATTTCTGGTATAAACCCTATATAAATCCTAGGGATGATTTTCTGTAATTTTATTTAAGATTTTTGCATGAATATTCATTAGGGAGATTGGTCTATAATTTTCTTTCTCTGTTTTCAGAATACCTGGTTTAGGTATCAGTACCATGTCTGTGTCATAAAAGGAATTTGGTAGGACTCCTTCATTCCCTATTTTCAAATAGATTATATAATATTGAGGTTAATTGTTCTTTAAATTTTTGGTAGAATTGACATGTAAATCCATCTGGTCCTGGGGATTTTTTCTTAGGCATTTGATTAATAGCTTGTGCTATTTTTTTTTGCTAAATGGGACTATTTAAATAATTTACTTCCTCCTCCATTAATCTTGGCAACCTATATTTTTGTAGGTATTCATCAATTTCACTTAGGTTATCAAATTTATTGGCATAAAATAGAGCAAAGTAACTCCTAATTATTGCTCTTTCCTCTTCATTAGTGGAAAGTTTTCCCTTTTCACATTTAAGACTTACAATTTGATTTTCCTCTTTCCTGTTTCTAATCAAATTTGTCAAAGATTTATCTATTTTGTTGCTTTTTTCATAAAACTAACTCTGTTTTATTTATTAATCCAATAGAATTTTTTACTTTCAATTTTATTAATCTCTCCTTTTATCTTTAGAATTTCAAGTTCAGTATGTAATTGGGGTTTTTTAATTTGCTTTTTTAGTAGCAAGCCTAATTCATTCATCTTCTCTTTCTCTATTTTATTCAAGTAAGCCTCTAGAGATATAAAATTTCTGCCCTTATTACTGTTTTGGCTACCGAAATTTTGGTATGTTGTCTCATTATTGTCATGCTCTTGGATGAAATTATTAATTGTGCCTTTGACTTGTTGTTTCATTCATTCATTCTTTAGGATGAGATTATTTAGCTTCTAATTATGTTTTTTTTTTCTATTTGCTGTTACTTTTTTATTGAATATAGTTTTTATCACATTGTGATCTGAAAAGAATGCATTTATTATTTCTGCCTTTCTGCATTTAATTTTAAGGTCTTTATGTTCTAATATATGGTCAATTTTTGTATAGGTTCCATGAACTGCTGAGAAGAAAGTATATGCCTTTCTGTCTCCATTCATTTTTCTCCAAAGATCTATCATACCTAACTTTTCTAGTATTCTATTTACCTCTTTAACTTCTTTCTTATTTATTTTGTGGTTTGATTTATCTAGTTCTGAGAGAGCAAGATTGAGATCTCCTACTATTATAGTTTTGCTGTCTATTTCTTCTTTCAACTCTCTTAACTTCTCCTTTAGGAATTCAAATGCTATACTACTTGATGCATATATGTTTAGTATTGATATTGCTTCATTGTCTTTGGTATCCTATAGCAAGATATGGTTTCTTTCCTTATTTCCTATCTAATTTTAATTAGATCAATTTTTGCTTTTGCTTGATCTGAGATCAGGATGGCCACCTCTGTTTTTTTTTTTTTTTTTGTACTTCACTTGAAGCACAATATATTCTGCTCCAGCTTTTTACCTTCATTGTATGTATCACCCTGTTTTATATGTGTTTCCTGTAAATAATGTATCGCAGGATTCTGGCTTTTAATTCATTCTATTATCTGCCTCTGTTTTATAGGAGAGTTCACCCCATTCACATTTACATTTAAAACTATTAATTCTGTATTTCCTGCCATATTATTATCCCCAGATTATACTTTTATCTTTCCTTTCCCTCTTATTCCCCCTCCCCAGTGGTGAACTTATAGGCACCACTTGCTTCAAGCAGCCCTCACCCTTTAGAATCCCTTCCCCCTAGTGTCTCTCCCCCTTTCTTATACCTTCTTCCTACTATTTCTGTATTTCTTCTATTTAGCCTACCCCTTCCCTTTTTGCTTTTCCCCTGCCACTTTTCAATAAGGTAGGAGAAGTTACTATGTAAATCAAATATGTCTAATATTTTCTCTTTGAGCCAAACCTGATGAGGGTAAGATTCACAGAATGTTCATCTCCCTCCCTTCTTTCCTTCTGATACAATAGGTTGCCTTTGCCTCTTTGTGAGATGTAATTTCCTTCTTTTTACTTTCACCTTTCCCTTTTTCTTGTACAATCCCCTTTCCACCTCTAGTTCCTTTTTTATATTATAATGGTAAAATCAAATTATACATACATTCTTTATGTGTACCTATAACAGAAATACAGTTCTCAAGAATTCTTTTTACTCTTTTATGCTTCTTGAGTCCTATATTTGGAAATCAAATTTTCTGTTTAGTTTTGTTTTTGTTTTTTTTTCATCAGAAATAAATGGAATTCACTTGTTTCATTGAATGCCCATTTTCTTCCCTGGGGAGAAAAATGTTCAGTTTAGCTGGGTAGTTTATTCTTGGCTGCATTGCAAATTCCTTTGACTTTTGAAATATCAGATTCCAGGCCCTTTAATCCTTTAACATGGAAGCTGCTAGATCCTGAGTAATCCTAAGTGTGGCTCCTCAGTATTTGAATTGTTTTTTCTGGCTGCTTGTAATATTTTTCCTTGGCCCTATAGTTCTGAAATTTAGCCACAATATTTCCTGGAGTTTTAATTTTGAAGTCTCTTTCAGGAGGTGTTCAATGAATTCTTTCAATGGCTATTTTACCTTCTGATTCTATAACATCTGGGCTCTTTTTTTCATCGTGATTTTCAGGAAGTCCAAGAATTCTTAGATTGTCTCTCTTAGATCTATTTTCCAAGTCTGTTTTTTCCCAAGTAGGCATTTTACATTTTTTCCTATTTTTTTTATTTTGTTTTGCTTGACTAATTCTTTATGTCTCATTGAGTCATTCATTTCCAGTTGTTCAGTTCTGATTTTTAATGAATTATTTTCTTATTTACTTTTTTTACTTCTTTTTGTATTTGTTCAATTGAGTTTTTAAATGAGTTGTTTTGTTCTATGGAATTTTTTTTTTCATTTCACAAATTTTTTTTTAAGGAGTTTTTTTTTTTTTCCAATTCACAAATTCTGTTTTCCTGAGAGTTCTTTATCTTTTCCCATAAACAAATTCTGTTTTCCTGGGAGTTCTTTATCTTTTCCATTTCACATTTCAGAAAGTTGTTTTCTTTATCCTCTTTCTAAAATCTTTCTTTTAATGAGTTATATGCCTTTTCCAAACTCTCTTGCAAAGTTTCTATTCCTTTCCCCATTTTTCTTCTAGCTTTCTTTTAAGATCCTTTTTATTTTATTTTTTTTATTTCTTCTAAGAGAGCTTCATGTGGTGAGGACCAGATTATATCACCCTTTGGCTCTTCATCTGAAGACAATCTGCTTTTATTCTCCTCAGGATTTGAAATCTATTCTCTTTCACTATAGAAGCTGTCTATATTTAGAGCTTGCTTTGCCTTTTTACTCGTTTTTTTTTTAAGTTGGGATCTGTTTTTAGGACAAGGAAGTCCTAAGCTTTCTCAAAAGACACCTGGAATTAGCAACAGCTTGTTGGTATTGCTCTGAGTGCTAGGTGGATGTGGCCAGGTACCATGAGACTCTGGTGCTTTGGGGTACACTCTTTACCTTTTACATTTGTGTAGGTTGTTTTATAACTTTTCTGCTGATCCACTGTAGGCTTGCAACCAGGGCAGAGTAGCCAACACTATGGTAGAGTCCTCCCTGTAGATTCTCCACCCCACAGAGACCGCCCTCCACTCCCAATCTGCTCAGCATACACAGGCCTCCCTGCCTGTACCTGGCCTCCTCTTGTGCCCATGCCCGATCAAATCAGACCTTTTGTGTAGATCTTTGAAATTATCTTCTTCTGATAATTTGCTATACTCCCAATATTCATGTATTCTGCCAGTCAAGCACTATTTCAGAGGCTGAATTTTGTAATTAGTGTGAGGGGAGTAGGAGAGCTCAGAAAGAAGGGTGTGTCCTCTCTGCCATCTTGGCTCCACCCTCCTCCCCCAGATTTGTAATCTTAATAATACCCTAAAGCTTTCCTTTTCTCTTGTCCCAAACATACAATAAGTTGTCAAATTCCAACCCAAGATCTCTCTTTCTTTAGTCTGATTCTCTCTAGTCATAAAGATTCTACATTAGACTTCTCATCTGAATTGTTTTTGTGATCAACTGATTTATTTTTCTGTCCTTTCTCCTGCCACTTCAACCCATTTTCTGCATAGCTGCCCAAATGATTTTAAGTTCAAATAAGACCATAGTATTCCTCTCAGTAATTTCATAGGCTTGTGCATCATCCTCTACCTTCTCCAACCATTATTTATCATTAGCTTAGCCTTTTTGATACTACCATTTACAATTTCTTCTAATTATCTCTTCCTATCTTGATGGCTTTTCTTCTCCAGGCTTCTCTCATCCCTTTTCAATCCATCCTCTGTACCAATTCCAAATGCATATGTAATTACATTACTCTATCCCTAAAACCTTTTGGTAATTTATTATTCTACACCAGAAAAGATACAATCTTTGGGTTTTATGGATCTCTTTAACCTGATTTAGAAGTACTTTTTCCAACCTTACTCCATGGTCCAGTCTTTCATGTATTGTATTTATATCTCAAAAAAATTGAGCAGAAAGTGAAAAAAATATCAATTTACTCAATAGACAAGCATTTATTAACCACCTACTAGAATCAGTCATTGTTGATTACTTGGAATATAAATACAAAAAATTAAATAATCTTTACTTGCAAACATCTATATTATAGAATAAATTGAGAGGCAATATACACAAATAAGTTTATGTTGGAATCCTTACTAACTGCTAAGTAGTTAGAGTTGATCTAATCTTACAAAAAGATGTTTTGGGCAGAACCTGAAACAAGGTACTAAGTAGAACTACCCATAATCCCTCTCTCTGGAAGGAGCATAAATAGGCCAATGGGCCAGTCGAAGTTCTTGAGAGAGGAAGACGCTACAAGTTGAGATTTCACCGGAATGACATGAAGACTGGAGCTGGTTGGAGGCTGAAGAAAGCAGAGGCAGAAGCTGAAGGACAAGACCTTTGGATTTAAAGACATTTGGAGAGAGCTCTTGGAACCAAGCAGAGAGATAGGCCTCTAAGGAATAGGAATGTTCCCAGAAAGATTATCTCCTACCACAACCGGGCTATATTGGAGATATTAAAAGATCTGAACTTTTATCACCTGGCTGCTTTTTGAGAAGAAAAAGCTCACCACAAGTTTAGGTATAATTATGTATAGAATAAATTTTAATAGCTTTTTATTTTTCCAAATACATACAAAGATAGTTTTTAATATTCATCTTTGCAAAATATTGTATTCCAATTTTTCCCTTCCTTCTTCCCAATCTCCCTCCCATAGACTGTAAGCAGTCCAATATTAATTAAAAATGTGCGGCAGAATAATTTTACAAAGCAGTTAAGAAAGAAGGGCAATAAGTAAAGACTTCATGGAGAAGGCTCTGCTTCATCTATGTCTCAAAAGGCAAGAAGAATTATAATACATATACAATAATACAAAGAGTTTTCCAGGGGAAAAAAAAGGCAGGAAGAGAGGGGATTAAGTGTGAAGTGTGAGGAACAGGAAAGAGGACAGTTGGGTTGTATAGTGGAATACAGGAAGGGGAATGATATATAATCAAGATAGAAAGATAATTTGGAAGTAGGCTGAAAGCTATTTAAAAGGCAGAGGAGATTATATTTTATCCTAGAGGTAAGAAACTACCAAAATATATGGAATAGAGGAATGCTAAGGTAAGATCTTTACTTAGAAAAATCACTTTGACAACTATGTGGAAGATAGGTTGAAGTGCTACTCAGAAGGCTGTTGCAACATTCTCGATAAGAGGAGATGGTTATGAGGTACTGAACTCAAATGGTGGCTGGGAAAATAAAGAGAAACAATCATGAGATATGGGGAGATAGAAATGGCAAAATTTGATTATTGATTGCACATTTGAATGAAGGAGAGGGAAGCTAGAAGAATGTTGCGGCCTTTAAGAGAAATGTAAAAGTTTGAAAGCAGAGTGGATTTGAGGAGAAAAGCCTAATTCTCTTGCAGACATATTTCCTGAGATGGACATAAATCATAAATGTTTTATAAACCATTGATGATGCAAATCTGAAGCTCAGGCAAGACTAGGGCTGGATAAATAGATATAGAGGCCTATGAATCATCTGATTAAAGATGATAAATCTTTATCTGATTGATTGAGAATGACATCAAGACATAAGGAAGAGGAGGAAAGATCAGGAGCCTTGAGGAATACCTATGCACTTAAGGAAATTGATATGTATTATGATCCAATCACAATTGAAGCGTGGTTCAAAAAGTATGGGGAAAATTAGTAAAGAAGAGTGACACAAAAAGCCAGAGAAGAAATCATACAAAAGGATGAGGTAGTCAATAGGATCAGAAGTTATAGAGAGCGCAAGAAGCATAAGGACTAAGCAAATACTATTGGATAAGGCAATTAATGATAAAGTTTTAAACTATGTACCAAGCATTTTTATACAAAAGCAAGAGAGTTCTTATATTCAAGGAGCTTATTATATTCTGACCTATTTTCTGTTTCTGAATTTCTTTTTCTTTCTTCCATCTCCTAATTGTACCTTTTAATGGATATCATCACTCATGCTTTAATTAGACTCTCCTAAAAATTTGATTTGTGTGTCTTAACATCATTTCCCTCTCTTTAAAGACTTCTTCAAAAAACACTATACATTTTCCATATTCCTAGTCATATGATCACTCTTATCATGAATGCCTTCAATCATCTGGTTTGACCCTACCTGTGTACAATTACAATTTTTAATTCATTATTATTAATGTGTATCTCTTCCCTGTAACAGATTATAAACTCCTTATGGGCAAAATTCATTTCATATACCTAATTCATAGCATAGAACAGTCTTATACGTAAAAGATAACAGAACCATAGAATTTTAACAAAAAAAACATCTTTCATGACCATAGTAATAAGATAGCTAGTGCTCAGAGGCAGGCTGGTTTATTTTTGAAGGCATTGAAATTTTTTAGATTTCATGGTACTAGAATGTAGAAGATGAGTTTTGAATTGCCTTATCTCTTCACAGGAAACAAAACAAAACAAAACAAAACACAAGTACATAAAACTCACTGGCCAAATTCTTCTTTTAGAAGCCAAGGCATTTTGTAAGCATTCAGACTTCAAAAACACTGCAAATAACCCTAGGAAAGCCAACCATATAAGCCCATATCGGTTAAGTATTATTTCAAGAGAATGAATATCTGTTAAGTATTATTTCAAGAGAGTGAATTTCTAACTAGGCAGAGCAAAATTCTCTTTGGGTAGATACCTAGATCAGAACAAGGGAAGTAGAAGGAGCAGAGACAGTAAAATGGTCCCAATGACAAACCTTACAATTTTGGACAAAAATTATTCTTTTCTTTATCTAACATAACGTGAGAATATGAAACATTAATTAATGATGATAATGCATGTATCTGTAAGAATCTGGATTTTTTTTTCCTCTTTTATTAGGTATATTTGTTTGCCTGGGATAAAGTCAATATTTTCCTCAGAATGCTGCATATCAAAAATTCTGTTGAATGCAGGGCAATGAGAAAGCACACAGTACATAGGCCCCTTAGGTTGCCTGCGAGTGTCTTAACCAAATGAGGTCCAATGCTCAAATTTTCTCCTCAATTATGCTTGTTCTTTTTTGTTTTTCCTTTTTAAGCCTGTTTTGGACTGTGTAAGAGACTGGCACAGAGGATCGGAAATTTAGCATTAGCAATTCAAATTCCAAGCAAAGCTTTTTAATGCTAAATACTTGTGGATATCATTTGAGAAGCTTGTCGAGTTAAACAATGTAGATTTTTCATATATACAGCAAAGTGACTTTGCTGATATTACTCAGTTAAGATCCAAGCCATGATATTAATCCTGCACTTATGCATGAAACCCACAACAGGCAAAGTATTTTGTAAATTCAGCATTTAGTTATCTCTTATCCATTAAAAGGAAGCAAAGCAAACACCCCACCCCTCCCTTTTATTCAAGCCCCAAGCTAAGCTAGGAGAATGGGAAAAGGTTTTTAGAATTACAAACAGAACCTTTAAATTGTAGAAACTTGCTAATTTCATTTATGAAAGCACTGAAGAACTTGTGCTTTCTCTTTTAGTTATTGCTCAAATCTTAGGCCTTAGCCAAAAGAGAGAAAGAGACAGAGAGAGACAAAGAGACACAGAGAGAGAGAGAGAGAGAGAGAGAGAGAGAGAGAGAGAGAGAGAGAGAGAGAGAATCAGGCAGAGACAGACTGAGACAGACACAGATAGTAATACTGAGACAGATAGGGATAGACAGAGGCACAAATAGAGAGACAGAATAAAAAGAAGATAGGAATTAGAGATTTTTCTTTTTTAGTGATCACACAGAAAATGCTGAATATTTGGATATGCAAATGTAAAAAAAAAAAAGTTACTAAGAAATGTAAGATTTTCATTTTCTACTCTAGATAGTTAATCTAATTACACACACAGTTTGCAACCAGTTAAGGATTATATGTCTTCTAGATTAATTTTAGAAAGAGTTGAGTAAAAGAAAGATTAAATCAGTATATATCTAGTAAAATGTTGCATTAAGTGAACAGGACTTCAAATCATGCAATCAATAACCCCATTCAGAATTATCTAAGTCACTAACTAATTACATTACCTTAGAAAGTCACTTCCCTCTCTGGCTTTTGGTGTCATAAACACTGATCATCAAAATACAACTAGAGCATAACAACTGTAATTTTTGTTATCAAAAGACTCCATGGAACTGAGCAGGGTTGGGGAATATGCCCAGGACAAGCTGCCACTGCCCACTACTTTCCATTTGCAAGCTCATCCAAGAGTAGTATTACAACCAGCCCTCTTTTAAAGTGAAAGAAGAATTCTTTATTCAGAAATTCTCATGAGATGCAAATTTTCTCATGGATGAGAAACAAGGAGTGCTATGTGAATCAAGTTTAGTTCAGTGCCTTATCCCTCCCTTTAAGATTCAGATTGGTCAGATTTACAGTCAGAGTTAGTTACTATTGTTCTAATTTACCACCTGAATGACAATTAGGTTAGACTTCGGATCCTCTTTATTTACCCATTCCATATTTCAAAAGGCTTGTGCCCAGTCACTGATCCTAGCTGGTTTTAGACAGTTTTAGGCCTGAGCCCCTTTATCAAAAACTTTATGTTTAACTAGTTTCTTGACTCACAAGATGTAATACCAGGGAAACTGAGGTAAGTAAAAACTGGTTTGATTTTTTTTTAAATGGAGACTTTAATAAACTCCTGACCAATGGGACTATGTTCCAAAATATTTTGTGCAGAGGAACTGAGGCACAGAACTTATATAGGATTATAAGAAGCAAAGCAAACAGGTGATAACAGAAGCAAAAATAATGCAGTTAGGCAATTTCCTTATTTATCATCAGGCAGCTGTTATACAAGAAAAATATATTTTTCATAGCTTAAAGCAATAACAAGATGTATACGATGATAGGAATTTTTGTGATATATACAGTGGTGGGTTTAAGGGGACTTTCCAGGGTCAGAGAATTTCAGAGAATAGTGACTGATCTTCTTTTGGAAAACACCTCTTAGGTGTGATGAACCAAACCAGCAGTAAAGCAGGAATGGGAAAGGGCATTCTTATACTTGTCATTTTGATCTATGGTATGAGAAGGCCAAGTTAGGGTTCTCATGAAAAACCAAACATAGGTCTTTTTAGGTTCAACAAAGGATCCTTAGCAGGATATTTTAACCCTTCCCTTCATCCTGACTTTGTGTGTGAATAAATTCTTTTAGACTACAAGCACTTTTGCTGATCAAGATAATATAAACCAATGATTTGATTCCTAGTCCAATTCCTTTTCTTTATAGCCAAGACACAACATTTATGGAAACAAAACATTATTCTCCCACTATTTTTCACACTTTGAACCAAGACATTGCAAATTGTAAGCTACAAAGTATAATACCTACTAGAGTAAACTATTCTTCTTATTTCCCAACTGAAATTGCACAAAATTGATTATTTGTATACAATCAATTACAAAATTTGTGTGAGGGGTTCTTTTCTTATCCTGAATTTGACTTTGTCCATTAGCTAATTATAGCTAATAGCAGGTAGTATTTTACATAGCATTTACTATATGCCAAGTATTTCACAAATACCATTTCCTTTTATCCTCTAATTCTAATTCTAATAGGTGATATGAGTATTCTCATGTTATAGTTGAAGAAAGTAAGACAGAGGTTGAGACTTGTGCAAAATTATAGAGCCAGTGATTATCTAATGTTTTATTATATACTCTGTTTTGACTGATAAGCTTGTTATTAACAAAAATATGGAACTTGAGATCTCTAATTTGGGTTTTTTGTACTCTACCTAGTGCCAAGCCACATTTATGGCCCATTTCCCCCTTTTAAAAAATGAATATGTAATCAGATTAATGATGTCTTTGTTCATCCAAAACAATGAGGATGAAACATGTCATCACCTGATAGAGAAGTGATTAATTTAAAATCACTATGTATTTTCAAACATGGTTAATCTGGAAATTTGTTTTGCTGGTCTAGCTAGCTGTGGATTGAAAGATTTTTTTTTTAAAAAAGCAATCTCAATATGGACTATAAAGGAAATGACAAATTAATAAAAATAACATTGTTACTTGGGGGGAAAAAAAGAAAAAATATAACCAGAAACTAATACTTACATGGTAAGAGGAAATTAGGTTAACATAGAGGATAAAATGGGATCTGACTTAGAATTCCACCTTAGATACTAATTATCTGTACAAACCTGTTTGGGTCATCTTTGGTTTCCTTATCTGTAAAATGAGAATAATAATACCCCATTCTTCATAAGGTTATGAGGATCAAATTAGATAATATATTCAGAGTACTTTGCTAGGAGTTTATCTCCTTAGATATATGTTGACTGTAGTGCAAATAAATAATGTAAATATGTCACCTCTGGATTTTAAGTGTAAAACTAGTGGATTAGAGAACTCTCCTGTCCCTGGTCCTTCCAAGATTCTATAATCCCTAATAGAGTGCTAAATTTCCCCTTTTGCAATGGTCTTTCAGGTTAATTGTGTTACTAAGCAGATCCAAGGTCACATTGTTTTGTAGCTTATGTGCAAGAGAGGAAAACATTTACCTCAAATAACTTTGGTCTACATTCATATGTTATATTTCATTCTGCTGCAGTTTCTCTTTTTTAAGCAGACCCTGTGAGTTTAACTAACAAAAGGTGAGGTTTCATCAAAGAAATACATTTTTAAGCCCTCCAGGGTTATAGAGCTTACATAAGTGGCAAGATTAGGTCCTAAATCTGGCTGGCTGCTAACCAATCAAGGGTTTTTTTCCCCTCCTTTTTTTTTTTAAACTTGTTGAAGAAAAGGCTCAGCCACTGAGTATTTTGGGGTTTGAGAAATTGAAAATTAGTTGCTCTTTTGGATTTACAGTAATCATATGGGCAGGTTGTCAATATCAATTTCCAACCTACATGACTCTTCCATACTACTTCTTGTGAATTAGGGGAAAACTGTCCTTAGACAGAATATTGGGTAAAACAAGCCAAACAAAAGTCCGGAAATCTCCGGCTTGGAGAGCAAATGAAAAATAATACATTGTTCATGTTGATTGGAATATGAACATGCACTCAGACTTGACTGACATGTCATATATACTGACTCATCCAAATCAAATATAATCTATGACTCTGAGCAATCCTGTGGCTAAGACCTTTGTAGAGGTACTCCATCACTTCAGCCCTCTTCAGTCCAGCAAGCAAGGCCATGGAAATAATGTCTAAATTAAAATCAATATACTCTGACACCTAATTAGTAGTTTTGAGTCAATTCACTTCCAAGAGATGGGAAAGAAATATATTCTTGCAAGTTGAAAAATCTAAATAGTCTAAATAGCATGTGGGAGAAGTATAAGTTATGACTTCTTTTTGCTGAATGACCTTTAGAAAGTCACCTAATATCTTTGAATCTTGGCTTTTTCTTGGCTAAGATGTACCTACTGAAAATGAGGATACTGTGAAAGTAAATAGTGGAAAATATTAAAAACTGTGTTTCTAATATAAAACAACACTAAAGCTAAACAAATAAGAGACTTGGAAGAAGAAATGGATTTCTTTCTAGGATTTTATCCATTCTGTAGAGGGTGATTAAATAGAACTCTGAATTTGGAGTCAAGTAACCTGTATTAATGATTAGGTTTGGATGTAGAGGACACTATTCATATATAGATTAATTGCCATAAAGTAGAAACATGACATGCATAAACTGGAGGTTTTGTGTGCTCACTCTGGAAGAAAATCCCTATCAGCATGTTCCCTGAGGGAAAAATTCCCTAGTAGAAGGGAATGATTTAATAAACATTCATATAAAAACATAAATATGGATTATGTAAGGTACTTTGTATGCTTTGAGATGTTAAAAAGCACATACCCAACATTCAAAGAACATACAGTCTACTAGGAGAGAGATGTACCCAAAGTTGAATGTCATTCTTAGCATGGATGATGAAAAATATATCATCGATGCTTTATGAAGGGAAAGCAGTTATTACTGACTTGAGGAAGAAATATTATAGTCGTATTTGAATTGATTTTAAGAAATGGGTAGGATGGGGCAGATTCCATATTAGACATAATAACTAAATACAAGCCAAAGACATTTAAGCAAGCCAGTCCTAGATATACTTAGAGTAGTGAGTAAATAAAACAATGTATTTCTGAACTGGATTCTGGTGATCACCTAGACTAAACTTTTCATTCTAGAGAGAACAAAAAAGAGGGTTAGAAAAATAAAATTAATTATTTGCTTAGGATTCATATTATAGTTCCATTTGATTGATGTTGTCAGGTATGTTAAGAGAGATAAATAACAGAAAAATAAGAGACAAATGACAAACAACAACTTCTAGGAAGGTGTACAAAATACTCTACTTGGCATTTAAAGCATTTACAAACTGACTTCAACTTTCTTTTCCATATTAATTATAATTTTCTGCCCTTCATGCTGCAGTTCAGCCAAACTAAAATTCTTACTGTTTTGCAAGCATGTTCTCCAGGCCTATGTATAGAATGTCTGACATAGCTGAAATGTTCCCTCTCCTCACCTCTTCCTTTCAGAATATTCTGCTTCTTTTTTTTTTTAATTAAAGCTTTTTATTTTCAAAACATATGCATAGATAATTTTCAACATTCACCCCTGCAAAATTTCATGTTCCAAATTTTTTTTCTCCCTCCCTTCCTCCCAGCCCCTCCCTAAAAGACAAGTAATCCAATATGTATTAAACATATGTAATTCTTCTATACATATTTCCACAACTATCATGCTGCACACGAAAAATCAGATCAAAAATATCCTGGATTTTTTTTTTTTTTGGATGCTCAATTACCACTTTCTATGTGAACTTTTTTTCTTGATTATCCACATGCTAGTGCTAATCTTTTACCTCCATAAAAGAAAATTTCTTTGTAAATACAAATTTTGTATATATTTATATACAGGCTATTTCCCTGAACTGAATACAAGCATTGTGAGGACAGGAGCTATTTATTTAATATAAAATCAATTAGCCTTTAAACCCAGTGTTTTTTCAACATATTCTGATATCTTCCAAAAAGACATCTCTCTTGAATAAATCTGTCTTCTGGAGATTTGCTCTTGTCTTTCATTTCCAGGGTAAACCTATCTAGTATCTTCAAGTAATTGTCATATAAATTACTCTCTCTGTCTCTATCTCTCTGTCTTCTCTCTCTGTCTCTCTCTCTCTATCTCTGTCTGTCTCTGTCTCTCTCTTTTTGTCTCTGTCTCTTTGTCTCTCACTTTCTCTGTGTGTGTCTTTGTCTCTGTCTATTTCTTTCTGTCTCTGTCTGTCTGTCTGTGTCTGTCTGTGTCTGTCTGTGTCTGTGTCTGTCTCTGTCTTTCACTTTCTCTCTCTGTTTCTGTTGGTCTCTGTTTCCCTCTCTGTCTGTCTGTCTCTCTTTTTCTGTTTCTGTTGGTCTCTGTCTGTCTCTCTGTCTCGCTATCTCTATCTCTTTCTCTTTCTCTCTGTTTCTGTTGGTCTCTGTCTCTCTTTATTTCTCTTCTCTCCTTTTCTGTCTGTCTATCTCTCTTTCTTTCTGGATTCCAGCTTTACATCGTGCTTTCTAAAATATGATGCTAAAACTGAATACCTTACATCCAGACAGTACAATCAAGGTAGAGGATATAGAAAGCATATCCTCCCTCAGTGATTATGGGAAAATCTATATTGACATCATTATGATATGTTCACCATATTATCATTATATGATATATTCTCTATAAAAGTGAATATGACACTACCAACAAGATTCTGTTGATAAAGTTCGTATAGGAACATCATTAGGGAGTGTCATTCAGGAAAGATAATATGGGACCATGTTTCAGGATTTGAAGTACTGATATTCAAAACAGAGGCAACAACATAATGAAGTAATAAGTTTGGACTGGATTAGTTGGAGCTAGAAAACTAACTTTTCTATTTGTCTACTAGGGTTGAAAAAATTATGACAAATTCCTAGTTTCATATAGCCTTTAATGTAACAGGATTCATCTACAAATTGAGTTGCTAGAATCCTGGTCAGTTGTAACAATCTTTAGTGTCAGGATTCCATGTTTTTTGGGGAGTTTTTTGTCTCCCTTGAGAATAGTATAATTTCTTGGTAGATTTTGTCATTCTTGTTTATTTGTTTGTTTGTTTGTTATCTGAACCAAAAGAGAGAGTTCAGTCTATAGATATTCCTTAATTGGTCCTATCACACTTTGTACTGTGGGAATGAGCTGGGAACAGAGGAAACCCCCCAGGATGACATATCAAATTTATACCTAATTAGCATTTATTTAGACTTTATTTCCTCACTGAAAGAGCTCAATATTTAAAAAGAAGTGTGGCCTGACAGCTGAGCTGTCTGTCCTATAGGGAGAAAAAAGGAAGTGGCTAAATACAATGGTAAGAACTGTAGGTGACAAAGCAGTGTTCACACTTGGGTTCCAGAAGTGTATCTTTCCTTTAGTGAGAAGTACTTGTTTGGAACAATAGAGCTCTGAGTAAATAAAAATCCCCTTAACTTTAGTTACTCACCTCTTTAAAGCTTATCAAACATTGGACAAAAGATTCTATTTGTAAGAGTTCAATTAAATATATGGGGAGGGGGCGGATCTTCATTATCTAAGTTAGAAATCAAGGTTATATTCATCTCCAGAAAACATACATCCTTTTTTCTTCGTTCACCCAGCATTCTGATAGGGCTTTCCCTTGCTTGAACTTCAAGTCACCTACGACCAAAAAAAGACTTAATCAGCTATTACAGAAATGGATTTTCTAAACTGAAATACTTACCCAAATATGAAAACTGGATTTCTCATATAAAAATCTATGAATATTTAACAGAGACCCTTAGCTCTTATGCATTCATGTATATTTCCATATACGACTTATCCAGCTAGGTTGCTGGGGCACTGAAGAGAAAAAGACCTAATTAGCAGTAATCTAAATTGGATAAGAAATGTAAAAGAAAATCTAAATAATTGCAGCATTGCATTGCCTTTGAGAAGCAAATTGAAATAGAGTTTTTAAAATAGACAAATAAGTTATAAATATGATATTCTGAAATACTTCCTCGTGGTTTGATTTAGAGTGCACAGCAGGAAGCCAAGATGTATTTACCTGCAGTACAAGTATTGTATTTTTCAACTGTGTCTGCTTTTCTCATTTTGAGGAGTCTTTTGGTAACTCTATGAAATCTTTAAAATCCTAGACAAAGGGGATGCATACAACCAATCTTCCAAATCAAGTAGACAAAAGAAGAATAATCAATAGAGTCTTTGTAATGGTCAACACATCAGAGCTGTTCATTTCTATGGAATACATAACATAAAAGTGCAAATCCTTAGTCTTCCTTCTCAGCTGCTTCTAACCTTTCACTCTCTGCTCCAGTTCCTGTAGTAACTTATCATTAGCTTTTTTAAAAAAAAAATCAGAATTGTTTCTCTTCAGCATCAAGGCTTTCTATCATTTCAGCTTTCTTTCTGGGCATATATTTCTTGTTGCTACTTCTATCTCCTTTTAGAATTCAGTCTTTCTATTTCTTCCTCATCATCTTACCACATTGTCTATCTTCCTGGAACTAGAAAGGACACAATAAGGTGATATTACTCAATCAGAAAATCAGTAGCCTTGGGTCAAATGGGTGGATTTAGAAATGGGTGGATCACTTTGTTTTGACAAGGAATAATTTCCAAACAATCAACAAGCATTTATCAAAAGCCCATTATGTATGTGCTGGACATTATGTGAGGTGTTAGGAATAAAAAGACAAAAGTGAAATAGCCCCCAATTTCAAGCAGCTTCTATTTTATTGGAGGAAAAAAATATCATTACACACACACACACACACACACACACACACACACACACACACACGAGTGAGAGACTGAGACAGAAACAAAGACAGAGAGAAACAAAGAAACAGAGAGGGAGGAGATCATTGTACATGGCAACAGCAAGATTTTATGATAATGAATTCTGATGGAATTGGCTCTTCTCAACAATGAGACAATTCAGACCAGTTCCAATGATCTAGTGATGAAGAGAGCCATTTTCACCCAGAGAGAGGACTGTGGAATCTGTGTGTTAATCACAATATAGCATTTTCATTTTTTTTCTCTCTCTCTCTTTTTTTTTTTTTTTTGCTTTTTTGATCTCATTTTTCTTATGCAACAAGATAATTATATAAATACATATATGCCTATATTGGATTTACAGATATATGTACCATTTTCAACATATATTCAATTACTTGTCATCTAGGGAAGGGAGTGGAGGAAGAATGCAGAAATTGGAACACAAGGTTTTGCAAGGGTCAGTGGTGAAAAATTATCCTTATATATGTTTTGAAAATAAAAAGATTCAATTAAAAAAGAAAGAAAGAAACAGAGAGGGAAAGAATAAAGGGTATAGAAAGATTTACAAAATGTATCTATGATGACTTGGGGAAGATGACAAGAAACTGGGAGGATTAGGAATAGCTTCAGGTAGAAAACAGTATTAGAGTTGAATTTTGGAGGAAATGTGAGGAAGGAAAGCATCTCCAAGATGGAAAATGACCACCAGGATAAAGTTAAAGAACTGACAAATGGAGAATCATATACAAAGAGCAATAAAATGAGTGATATCATGAGGTCATAAAATATAGGAAGGGGAGAAATATATGAAGAAAGTTCAGAAGGTAGATTGACCAGAGGCAGAAATCATATGTTAAGAATCATTTCTCTGACACTTCAAATTAGTCAAGTTTTAGGATATTTACAACCATTCATTGGGCATCAGCAAATTGCTGCCAAATTGTCAATGACATGTGGGCAGAATACTAATATAAAGAAGCAAGTACCCCAACTTCTGTGAAAATATACCTATAATCAGAGTCTCACTCCTCTTCTTGGCTTAGGACTATTCATACCTGAATCATACTGTCACCTTATAGAACTAAAGATCATTTAATCTAACCCCCTTATTTTACTTATGAGAAAACCATAAGTTAAATGGGTGGCTATAAGTGACTTTCCTAAAGTCACATGGGCATTAAGCCACAGAGAAAGGATTGGAATGCATTTTAGGGCTATTAGGTAGTATAATGTCTGAATCATTAAACCTGAAGTCAAGTCACATTTCAATATGCTTTAAATACTTTTTTTACTCTGGAAGTCTGGCAAAATCACAACCTCTGTTGGGTTCAATTTCTCATCTGGAAATGGCTATTTCCATTTTCCAGATAAGGAAATGGAAAGATCTAACTCCAAGTTATTGTGAGGAACAAATAAGATAATAATGGTAGAGTACTTTACACATTAAAGTTCTCTGTAAATGCTATCCAATATTATCTTCTGACTCCAAGGCAGTTACCTTTCTTGTCACTTGCCATTTTGCTCACTCAACAGGAAAGGTATAACTGCTGTTAGAAAGTATTATAAAAAGAAGTGGGTTGATCAAAACCTTGCTTTAATATCAGATTTATTTTCTGATTTTTTTTCCAGATTATCATTGTGTTATATTCATTCTCCATTCTGACCTCCTCAACACAGCCTTTCATAACTGTGAAGTACACAAACCTTGTGTCATCTACCTCAATTTCTAACATCCTACCTGTCTTGATCTTCAGTAACTTTGTTTCTTAACCCAGATCTTGTCCACCTGACCTCTAACCTCCGGCAATAGCATAATACCCTATGGTCATTTTGTATGATGAGCTGTCAAGTCAGGTCTTCTCTCCCAGTTCTTGTGCAATTTATTTTTAAGAACTGTATATGAAAGATTTATGTTCATTTCTGCTAAATGTCATTTCATTTTGCTAGTTTTATAATTTAGCTCTATGGGAATCATTTTGAATTCTGATACTATCCTTCAGTATATGTTATTGTTTTCTTTTTAGTGTCATTCACAGATTTGAAAAAAAAAAAAAACACCTAATATTCATTCAAATCATTGAATTAAAAATATCAAACAGAATAGGTTCAATGACAAAACCTTAAACACTCCTCCAGACAGCTCCTTCCAAGTTAGCATAAATCAATTCATCTCTGCACTTTGAATATAATTGCTCAACAAGTTATACATTCATCTAGCTCTATTATTTACCTCCAAATTATCTATCTTATTCACAAGAAAACTTATAAAAATGGAAAAAAAAAGATATTTTTAAAAAGTAAGATGTAATCTTTTCCTTGACAATTTCATTTGCCTCCATGACTTCAGGAGAGTTATTTCTAGACAGATGACTCCCAGATCATTTCATAAGTCTTCAACATTTCCTTGTGGCACTAGATCCCAAATTTCAGAAGTCCCCTCACCATTTCCACCTGGATGTCCCACTTTCTGTTGTTGTTTGTCCATCATTCTCGAAGAGGACCATGACTTGAGTCAGGTGATACCATGGCATGCAAGTGAATTGGATTGAAGTGAGGGAGGGCTGTGCATGTTCACCTGCCTCACTTTACCCTCCAGAGTTATCTAGGTTCAGTGGTCAGATATAGATAACAACTCAGAATATATAAAAGCAAATGTATCATCCCTCCAAAGCCAATTCATTCTCCTAACTTAATTTGCTCAATGGTGTCACTATTCTTCACCTCCAAAGCTTGTGATCAGTCATCTTTGATTCCTTATTCCATTTTTTCTCTCTCCCCCCTCATAATATACAATTAGTCACAAAACCATATGGTTTTTCCTGTACCTTTGTGTTTTCTCTGACATTTATCTCCTAATCTTTATTTCTCTCACTACTATCATATTAGTTCAGTTATTTATTATTGTATTTTGTCCAAACTATTATAATAGCCTCCTAATATGATCTGACTCTAATTCTAGTCATGTGAACTTAGAAAATACAAGTTAAACTGGTTATTTATGTTATATTGCCGTTTTTATTTTTGTTTAATACTTTCCAATTACATTTGAATCTAGTTTCTTCAGCACTCACAGTGAGTTTGATAGCTCTAATGAAAAAAATACATGGAAAATACTTTTTAAAAATATCCTATCACTCTATATCTCCTACCTGATAATTCTAAGCTACCTAAATCTTTGGAAATTAGTTCCTCTGATTAAAAAACAACAACTATCTCTTGTCAATCACTTTTGTAATACTATTAATATAAACCCCACTCTCTTATGGCCAAGTCTACTATATATCTATTGTACATATCAGATATTCTGATGAATTGGGATTATCTGCCTTTGGTACAAACTTCCTCAAGTCCCTAAGAGGACTTCTGAAAATCTGGACCCAGAGCCACAAGGAAATGTTGAAGAGTTATGAAATGGATTTGGGATCATCTATCTAGAAATACACATATACACACATACTCACACCAAAATAATATACCTTCATATTCTATCCTACCTTACCCATATCTTCTTATCTTCTTATTCAAAAACTTTCAATTGCAACCACATAAAGTTTAAGTCACATTGAAAATGAGGCCCATAACAAATTCTGTCTGCACTAGCTCTTGCTGCTTGCCAAAATGGTGCATTCCATGTTATCAAGTTTTCTCAAATTTGTAATTTCTACTACTTTTTTCCTTTAATTTGTTATACCATCACTTCATGGACCAAGTTAATTATTTCAACGATATCATGAAGACTTTTCTAATCTCCAATCTGAAAAAAGAGCTTCCTCTATTCTCTGGATTCTCTGGAACTTTATACAATTCTAATTGTCCATTTATTTGGGACTTTATATTATTGTAACCAATACAATAATATTGTATTATTGATTATTGTATTGATGATTGTATTGTATTGATGATTGTATTGATACATCAGCTGCTCATAGTACCTAGTAGAGCGCTTTATGCTCAGATATATGCTGAGTAAATGCAGAATATTGTAACAAAGAGAATAATTGAAGCAAAGTTTACATTATAGTTAATAGAACTATGGAAATATAGATTTAGAACAGAGGCCATCTAGTCCAATTTCTTTACTTAAGAGATGAAGAAACAGAGTCCTAGAGAGCTGATATGATTTACCTAAGTTCACAAGGCAAAAAAGTAGTGGAAATAGGATTCAAAGCAGAACCTCAGAATTACTTACTGTAGCTTCTAGGTCATCATATACCACATGGAAACTAATTGTAAAAAATAGAGGTACTTAGCATGATATGTTTTAAAGCAGTGATATCAAACTCAAATAGAAATGAGTCACATGTATACTTAGAAGATACAAGTTAATAATATCTATATAGTATTGCTTTTTTATTTTGTCTAGAAATTTCCAATTACATTTTCCTAGTAATTTTTTTTTATTTTTAATATATATTACTTTATGAATCATGTTGGAAGAGAAAAATCAGAAGAAAAGGGAAAAACTATGGGAGAGATTAAAATAAAAAGAGAAAAAAAGTGAACATAGCATGTGTTTATTTACATTCAGTTTCCTTAATTTTTTTTTTCTTGGATGCTGATGACATTTTATTTCTAAAATCCATTGGGATTGCTTTGAATCACTGAACAATTATGAAGACCCAAATCTTTCATAGTTGATGATTATACATTCCTGCTGTTATTGGGTACAATGTATTCCTGATTCTGCTTGTTTCTTTTAGCATCAATTCATGTAAATTTTTTCAAGCTTTTCTAAAATCAGCGTATTCATCATTTTTTGTAGAACAATAATATTCTATTATCTTCATATACCAAAATTTCTTCAACCATTTTCCAATTGATGTACAGAAGTTTGCTACAGAAAGAGCTGCTATAAACATTTTTGCACATGTGGGTCTTCTTCCGTCCTTTAAGATTTCCTTGGGATACGGACCTAATAATGGCATTTCTGGATCAAAACATACGCACCATTTCATAGCCCTTTGGGCATCATTCCAGGTTGCTTTCTGGAATTATTGGATAATTTTACAATTCCACTAATAATACATTAGTGACCCAGTTTTTCCCACATCCCCTCCAACCTTTATCATTAGATTTTCCTGTCATCTTAGCCAATCTGAGAAAAATGAGGTGATACCTCAGAGTTGTTTTAATTTGCATTTCTATAATCAATAGTGATTTAGAGCATTTTTTCATATAACTATAAACGGCTTTAAGTTCATTATCTGAAAATTATCTGTTCAAATGCTTTGACCATTATCAATTGGGGAATAACTTGTATTTCTATGAACATGACAGAATTCTTTATATAGTCTAAAATTATACTTTTTTTCAGAAAAATTGGATGTAAAGATTTTCCCCCAGCTTTTTACTTCACTTTTAATCTTGTATCTGTTGGTTTTGTTTGTGCAAAAGTTTTAATTTAATGTAATCAAAATTGTTCATTTTGCATTTTATAATGTTTGCTATTTCTTCTTTGATCATAAATTCCTCCTTTCACTTCCGGTTAAGATGGCGGAGAGGAGGCTCACAGCTGCATAAGCTCCACGCTTTCTCTCACTATCCACTTCATTACAAGCCTCTGAATCAATGCTTGACTGAAAAAAAACCCACAAATAGTTACCAAGAGAAGCCATCCTTGAGATCCGCCAAGAAAGGTCTGTCTTTACTGGAGGGCTGGGACGGTTTTAGATCGGGCGCAGGCGGCGGGCAGCGGCAGTGAGAGCACGGGAGCAGACTGGAGAGGGGGTGGGGAGTGATCGCAGCCGTCTCTGCGGGGAGAGCTTCGCTACAGGTTTGGATACTTTGCTCCGGCAGCAAGTCAGCAGCCCAGCAGAGAAGCTAAAAACACCGGGGCTGAAGAATACAACCCCAAAAAGCTGGAGTCTCTCAGGACCTGGCCGCCCTCCCCTTCCCCCCCCCACAGTGACTCAGCACGCTTTGGGATCTCAGAGCGCAGGCGCAGCACAGTCCTGCTAGTGCCTCACTGCTGCCCCCTGCAGTCTGTAGAGGAAGCTCGATAACACACCCAGCCCCCCCCCCCCCCCCCCCCAAAGAAAGACTCCAGTTTTTTCTGTTTTTCTTTGGTAGTTTGTCTCTGATTAATAGACAGAATGAGCAAGAAGCTGAAGAGGACTTTAACCCTTGACAGCTTCTATACAGATAGAGAGCAGACTCTAAATCCTGAGGAGACTAAAAACAGGCAGTCCCCAGGTGAATCCCCAAAGGAGGAGATCGTCTGTTCCTCAGCACAGATGAACCTCATAGACGTGATTAAAAAGGCTCTCACAAGGGAGCTAGAAGAAAAATGGGGAAAGCAGAGTGAGGCTTGGCAAAAGGAGAGAGAAGCTTGGGAAAAGGAGAGGGAGGCTTGGCAAAAGAGCCTGGAGAAAGTTAAAGAGAGAGTGGATAAAGAAATAAAATCCTTGAAAAATAGGATTAGTGAACTGGAAACAGAAAACAGCTCTCTAAAAAACAAAATTGGCGAAATGGAAAAAAATTCCACAGAACAAAAGAACTCAATTGGACAATTAGAAAAAGATTTTAAAAAAGTGAGTGAAGAGAATACTTCACTGAAAATCAGAATTGAACAAGTGGAATTGAATGACTCGAGGAGACAAGAAGAATCAGTCAAGCAAATCCAAATAAATCAAACAATGGAGAAAAATGTGAAATACCTTCTGGGGAAGACAACAGACCTGGAAAACAGATCCAGGAGAGACAATCTGAGAATCATTGGACTCCCAGAAAAACATGATGAAAAAAAGAGCCTGGACACTGTCTTCCAGGAAATTATCAAAGAGAACTGCCCAGAAGTCATAGGAACAGAGGAAAAAATAAACATTGAAAGGATTCATCGATCACCCACTGAAAGGGATCCTAAAATCAAAACACCAAGGAATATAGTGGCCAAATGCCAGAACCCTCAGATGAAAGAAAAAATATTGCAAGCGGCTAGAAAAACCCAATTCAAGTATCAAGGAGCCACAATAAGGATCACCCAAGATCTGGCAGCATCCACATTAAAAGATCGAAGGGCCTGGAATATGATATTCCGAAAGGCTAAGGAACTTGGTATGCAACCAAAAATAACTTATCCAGCAAGAATGAGCATCTTTTTCCAGGGAAGAAGATGGACATTCAACGAAGTAAGCAAATTTCATCTATTTCTGATGAAAAAACCAGAACTTAACAAAAAGTTTGATCTACAAATATAGAACTCAAGAGAAATCTAAAAAGGTAAAGATTAATCTTGGGAACTATATTTTGACTATATAGATGTATAAAGAATATATGTATACCTTGTTCTAGAAATTGATGTGGAAAGGACATTGTACCAGAAAAAGGGTAAAGTGGGGGTAGTACATCTCATGAAGAGGCATAGGAAACCTATTATATCTGAGAGAAAGAATGGAGGGGGATGAATATAGTGGGTATCTTACTGCCTTCAGAATTGGCTTTAAGTGAAAAATCTTAAGACATATTCAATCTATGGTGAAACTTCTCCCATCTCATTGAAAAGTGAGAAGGGAAAAGTGGAAAGGGAAGGAATAAGCTAAGCAGAAGGGAATACGGGAACTGGGAGGGAAAGGGGTAAGATGGGGGAGGAACTCTAAGGCGGGGGGAGGGATACTAAAAAGGGAGGGCTGTGAGAAGCAAGGGGTGCTCACAAGCTTAATACTTGGAAGGGGGGGAAAGGGGAAAGAAGGGAGGAAAGCATAAAACGGGGTTAACAAGATGGCAAGTAATACAGAATTGGTCATTCTAACCATAAACGTGAACGGGGTAAACTCCCCCATAAAGAGGAAGTGGTTAGCAGAATGGATTAAAAGCCAGAATCCTACAATATGTTGTTTACAGGAAACACACCTGAAGCGGGGAGATACATGCAGGTTAAAGGTAAAAGGTTGGAGCAAAATCTACTATGCTTCAGGTGAAGTCAAAAAAGCAGGGGTAGCCATCCTGATCTCAGATCAAGCTAAAGCAAAAATTGACCTAATTAAAAGAGATAAGGAAGGACACTATATCTTGCTAAAGGGTAGCATGGATAATGAAGCACTATCTATATTAAACATATATGCACCAAGTGGGGTAGCATCTAAATTCTTAAAAGAGAAACTAAGAGAGCTGCAAGAAGAAATAGACAGTAAAACTATAATAGTGGGAGATCTTAACCTTGCACTCTCAGAATTAGATAAATCAAACCACAAAATAAATAAGAAAGAAGTCAAAGAGGTAAATAGAATACTAGAAAAGTTAGATATGATAGATCTCTGGAGAAAATGTAATGGAGACAGAAAGGAATACACTTTCTTTTCAGCAGTTCATGGAACCTATACAAAAATTGACCATATATTAGGACATAAAAATCTCAAACTCAAATGTAGTAAGGCAGAAATAGTAAATGCATCCTTTTCAGACCACGATGCAATGAAAATTACATTCAACAAAAAACCAGGGGGAAGTAGACCAAAAAATAATTGGAAACTAAATAATCTCATACTAAAGAATGATTGGGTGAAACAGCAAATCATAGACATAATTAATAACTTCACCCAAGAAAACGATAATAATGAGACATCATACCAAAATGTATGGGATGCAGCCAAAGCGGTAATAAGGGGAAATTTCATATCTCTAGAGGCCTATTTGTATAAAATAGAGAAAGAGAAGGTCAATGAATTGGGTTTGCAATTAAAAATGCTAGAAAAGGAACAAATTAAAAACCCCCAGTCAAACACTAAACTTGAAATTCTAAAAGTAAAAGGTGAGATCAATAAAATTGAAAGTAAAAAAACTATTGAACTGATTAATAAAACTAAGAGTTGGTTCTATGAAAAAACCAACAAAATAGACAAACCCTTAGTAAATCTGATTAAAAAAAGGAAAGAGGAAAATCAAATTGTTAGTCTTAAAAATGAAAAGGGAGAACTCACCACTAACGAAGAGGAAATTAGAGCAATAATTAGGAGTTACTTTGCCCAACTTTATGCCAATAAATTCGACAACTTAAATGAAATAGAAAAATACCTCCAAAAATACAGCTTGCCCAAACTAACAGAGGAAGAAGTAAATATCCTAAACAGTCCCATCTCAGAAAAAGAAATAGAACAAACTATCAATCAACTCCCTAAGAAAAAATCCCCAGGACCAGATGGATTTACATGTGAATTCTACCAAACATTTAAAGAACAATTAACTCCAATGTTATATAAACTATTTGAAAAAATAGGGATTAAAGGAGTCCTACCAAACTCCTTTTATGACACAGATATGGTACTGATACCTAAACCAGGTAGGCTGAAAACAGAGAAAGAAAATTATAGACCAATCTCCCTAATGAATATTGATGCTAAAATCTTAAATAAAATATTAGCAAAAAGATTACAGAAAATTGTCACCAGGATAATACACTGTGACCAAGTAGGATTTATACCAGGAATGCAGGGCTGGTTCAATATTAGGAAAACTATTAGCATAATTGACTATATCAATAACCAAACAAACAAAAACCACATGATCATCTCAATAGATGCAGAAAAAGCATTTGATAAAATCCAACATCCATTCCTAATAAAAACACTTGAGAGTATAGGAATAAATGGACTTTTCCTTAAAATAGTCAGGAGCATATATTTAAAACCATCAGTAAGCATCATATGCAATGGGGAAAAACTGGAACCTTTCCCAGTAAGATCTGGAGTGAAGCAAGGTTGCCCACTATCACCATTATTATTTAATATCGTATTAGAAACACTAGCCTTGGCAATAAGAGTCGAGAAAGATATTAAAGGAATTAGAGTAGGCAATGAGGAAACCAAACTATCACTCTTTGCAGATGATATGATGGTATACCTAGAGAACCCCAGAGATTCTACCAAAAAGCTATTGGAAATAATTCATAATTTTAGCAAAGTAGCTGGCTACAAAATAAATCCCCATAAATCCTCAGCATTTTTATACATCACCAACAAAACCCAACAGCAAGAGATACAAAGAGAAATTCCATTCATAATAACTGTTGATACCATAAAATATTTGGGAATCTAGCTACCAAAGGAAAGTCAGGAATTATATGAGCAAAATTATAAAAAAGTCTCCACACAAATAAAGTCAGACTTAAATAATTGGAAAAATATTAAGTGCTCTTGGATCGGCCGAGCGAACATAATAAAGATGACAATACTCCCTAAACTAATCTATTTATTTAGTGCTATACCAATCAGACTTCCAAGAAAATATTTTATTGATCTAGAAAAAATAACAACAAAATTCATATGGAACAATAAAAAGTCGAGAATCTCAAGGGAATTAATGAAAAAAAAAAATCAAATGAAGGTGGCCTAGCTGTACCTGATCTAAAATTATATTATAAAGCAGCAGTCACCAAAACCATTTGGTATTGGCTAAGAAATAGATTAGTGGATCAGTGGAAAAGGCTAGGCTCACAAGACAGAATAGTCAATTATAGCAATCTAGTGTTTGACAAACCCAAAGCCCCTAACTTCTGGGAAAAGAATTCATTATTTGATAAAAACTGCTGGGATAATTGGAAATTAGTATGGCAGAAATTAGGCATGGACCCACACTTAACACCATATACCAAGATAAGATCAAAATGGGTCTATGACCTAGGCATAAAGAACGAGATTATAAATAAATTAGAGGAACATAGAATAGTTTATCTCTCAGACTTGTGGAGGAGAAAGAAATTTGTGACCAAAGATGAACTAGAGACCATTACTGATCACAGAATAGAAAATTTCGATTACATCAAATTAAAAAGCCTTTGTACAAATAAAACTAATGCAAACAAGATTAGAAGGGAAGCAACAAACTGGGAAAACATTTTCACAGTTAAAGGTTCTGATAAAGGCCTCATTTCCAAAATATATAGAGAACTGACTCAAATTTATAAGAAATCAAGCCATTCTCCAATTGATAAATGGTCAAAGGATATGAACAGACAATTTTCAGAGGATGAGATTGAAACTATTACCACTCACATGAAAGAGTGTTCCAAATCATTATTGATCAGAGAAATGCAAATTAAGACAACTCTGAGATACCACTACACACCTGTCAGATTGGCTAAGATGACAGGAAAAAATAATGATGAATGTTGGAGGGGATGCGGGAAAACTGGGACACTATTGCATTGTTGGTGGAGTTGTGAACGAATCCAACCATTCTGGAGAGCAATCTGGAATTATGCCCAAAAAATTATCAAATTGTGCATACCCTTTGATCCAGCAGTGTTTCTATTGGGCTTATATCCCAAAGAAATACTAAAGAAGGGAAAGGGACCTGTATGTGCCAAAATGTTTGTAGCAGCCCTCTTTGTAGTGGCCAGAAACTGGAAAATGAATGGATGCCCATCAATTGGAGAATGGCTGGGTAAATTGTGGTATATGAATGTTATGGAATATTATTGTTCTGTAAGAAATGACCAGCAGGATGAATACATAGAGGACTGACGAGACTTACATGAACTGATGCTAAGTGAAATGAGCAGAACCAGGAGATCATTATATACTTCGACAACGATATTGTATGAGGACATATTTTGATGGAAGTGGATTTCTTTGACAAAGAGACCTGAGTTTCAATTCATAAATGACGGACAAAAGCAGCTACACCCAAAGAAAGAACACTGGGAAACAAATGTGAACTATCTGCATTTTTGTTTTTCTTCCCGGGTTATTTATACCTTCTGAATCCAATTCTCCCTATGCAACAAGAGAACTATTTGGTTCTGCAAACATATATTGTATCTAGGATATACTGCAACATATCCAACATATAAAGGACTGCTTGCCATCTAGGGGAGGGGATGGAGGGAGGGAGGGGAAAAAAAAATCGGAACAGAAACGAGTGTCAATATAAAGTAATTATTAAATAAAAAATTTAAAAAAAAATAAAAAATAAAAAATAAATTCCTCCTTTCTCTAAAGATCTGATAGGCAAATTATCCCTTGCTTTCCTAATTTGCTTATAGTATCATCCTTTATGCCCAAATCATGTACCCATTTTGATCTTATTTGCTGTGAGATGTAGATATATGCTGAGTTTCTGACAAATGGTTTTCCCAATAATTTTTGTCAAATAGGGAGCTCGTGTTCTAAAAGCTGGAGTTTGGAGGTTTATCAAATACTAGATTTGGCAGATAGACCCCCAAGTATTTTATTTTGTCTACAATAATTTTAAATGGAATTTCTCTTTCTACCTTTTGCTGATAGTCATTGTCAATAATATATAGAAATGCTGATGATTTCTGTGGATTTATTTTATATCCTGCCACTTCACTAAAATTGTTAATTGTTTCCAGTAGGTTTTTGCATAATTTTCTAGGATTCTCTGGGTATATCATTATATCATCTGCAAAGATTGATAATTTTATCTCGTCATTGCCTATTTTAAATCTTTTAATTTCTTTTTCTTTTCTTATTGCTAAAGCCAACATTTCTATTACAATGTTGAATAACAGTGGGGATAATGGGCATCCTTGTTTCACACCTGATCTTACTGGGAATGCATCCAGGTTCTTGCCATTACAAATAATGCTTACTGTTGATGCTGCTTATTATTTTTAAAAAAGCTCCCTTTATCTCTAAGCTCACTAGTGTTTTTAATAGAAATGGGTGTTGGATTTTGTTAAAAGCTTTTCCTGTATCTATTGAAATTATCATATAATTTTTTTTTGTTATTGATATGGTTAATTATGGCAATAGTTTTCCTGATATTAAACTATCCCTTTATTCCTGCTTGGTCATAGTGTATTATTCTGCTGATAAGTTGCTGTAATCTCTTTGCTAATGTTTTATTTAAAATTTTTGCAGCATTATTCGTTAGGCATATTGGTCTATAATTTTCTTTCTCTGTTTTGGCTCTTTCTGGTTTAGGTATCAGTGCCATATTTGTGTCATAAAAGAAATTGAGCAGAACTTCTTTACTTTTTTTTTTTCAAATAGCTTACATAGTATTGGAATTAATTGTTTTTTAAATGTTTGATAGAATTCACTTGTGAATCAATCTGGCACTAGAGATTTTTTCTTAGAGAATTCATTGATGACTTATTCAATCTTTTTTTTCCAAAATGGAATCATTTAAGTAATTTATTTCCTCTTCTGTTAATCTGGGCAATTTATATATATTTTTAAATATTTACCCATTTCAATTAGATTGTCAGCTTTGCTGCCATATAATTGGGCAAAACATCTCCTAATTATTGCTTTAATTTCTTTTTCATTGATAGTAAAGTCATGCTTTCCATTTTTGATGTTGGTGACTTGTTTTTTTCTTCTAATTAAACAAAGGCTTATCTATTTTGTTGTTTGGTTGTTTGTTTGTTTTTTCAATAAAACCAACTCTTATTTTTATTTATTAGTTTAATAGTTTTCTTGGTTTCAATTTTATTAATTTTTCCTTTGAGTTTCAGAATTTCTAATTTGGTATTTAATTGGAAGTTTTTAATTTGTTCTTTTTTTAGCCTTTTTTTTAATTGAGCTCCTCTTTCTTGCTTTTATTCGTGTAGCTATTTAGAGACATAAAGTTTCCCCTAAGAACTGCTTTGGCTGCATCCCATAGATTTTGGTATGTTGTCTTATTATTGTTATTGTCTTGGATGAAATTATGGATTGTTTCTGTGATTTGTTGTTTGACTCACTCATTTTTTAGAATTAGATTAGTTAATATCCAATTGTTTTGTAGTCTATCTTTCCTTCCCCCTTTATTGAAAAGAAAGCATTTACTTTTTCTGTCTTTCTGCATTTGATTGTGAGGTTTTCATGCTCTAGAATATGTTTGTTTTTTGTGAAGGTGCCATATACTGCTGAGAAATAGGTATATTCCTTTCTATCTCTATTCATTTTTCTCCAAAGGTCTATAACATCTAGGTTTTCTAGGATTCTATTAATCTCCCTTGTTTCTTTATTGTTTATTCCAATTACATTTTAATCTAGTTCCTTCAGCACTTGGGCAGTGAGTTTGATACTTCTAATTTTAAAATAATTTTAGAAAATTCTTTTTAAAAGTATCCTGTCATTCCATTATCTCTTATCCGATAATTCTAAGCTACCTAAATCTTTAGAAATTAGTTTCTTTGATTTAAAATAAAACATCTCTTGGCAATCACTTTTGTAATATGACTGACATAAGCACTACTCTCTGAGACTCAAATTTACTACATATTTATCTCACATCCTTTGGTATACTGATTAAGTGGGGTTATCTGCTATTGGCACAACTTGTCACAAGCTGAATTTGCCCAAATTTTAAAGAGCCAATGACTAGTATTCAGTTCCATTTAAAGATAACATAAGAATGTCTTAAGATTGGTGATCAAATGAATCTTAGAGCATTTTCCAAAATTTTCAGAAAAAAATGAATTTTGAAAAGCATGTATATATAGTTTATACATATTTGGCTATATATACATATACATGTATGTATACATATATATTAATATACACATATAATGTAGAAGTCAGTTCTACTATAAGGCAACAAATGCTTTCCCCCATCTTGCCATGAAACACCAGTCTTATGTTAGAAATGGGATTAGGGCCACAATGCTTAAAAACTCCATCAATGACACATTAAAAATAAAAATAGGAAACTAATAAAAATGCTAGCACATTTTTATACATGTTAAGTTGTTAAGAAATATATAAATATTCCAATAAATAATGACATGTTACTGCTTGATCTATTCCTGGTTTTGCGCAGGACCTGGGATGGTAAAGTCTCAGATAAGTGCACAAGATCAAGCCTAGAGATCAAAGGTGGTACCAAAGTCACTCCTCCTCTATCCCCAGTTCCTACTACACCAGAAGTCATACAATAAATGTGGCATTTTACCTTGTAAGTTTGCTTGTGGAAAAGGGTGTCTGAAAAGGTTGCAGCTCTTGAATCATTGTGAAATGATGCCATTTTTTTGCATATTTATTGTTAGAAATTACGCATCAGCTAACTTGAAATTTGTGTTATGTTCAAAAGGTTACATAACATATCAATCTTGTTGGAACACATTTGCATTTTTGAAACAAATGTTATAACACAAATGACTATACATATACATGTACATATAAAAGGAGACAGAGACAGAAATAGAGAGGGTTTTTGAAAAGAAAATCAAAAAAAAAAAAAAAAAGCATCAGGCAAACTGTTCTCAGACCAAGTAAAACAATAATAGACAAAAGCACACAAAACCTCTTACAGAGGAAGACAATTGACTTGGCAGGAAGTACCTCATTTTGAAAACTTCAATTTCTTCCCTCCTGGTTTTTTCAGACTAATTCCCTTCTTAAAGCCCAACTGATTTGTTACTGTCTTTGTTTTTACCAAGAAGACAGAAAAATCAAAAGAATGTGCTGCCATTGCTATTCTTTTCTCAATTTTTCCAAGGCATTTAGAGACCAGTGGCATGTGCCAATTTTCAAAGTATTCCCTGATTGAATAACTGATGCTGTGTATGAATGCCCACACTATACAAATCATTCCACCTTTTAAAAGATTCTTATGTCTTTCTTTACCTATAAGAATTAGGGCAGTTGGCATCCAAATGGAATATGGCTGCAATGTTCTTGTTTTGTTAGAGATGACTTCTACATAATTTATATCTAAATAGGATATTCACAAATTTACATATATGAATTTTTAATAATTCTGTAAAAGATACCATATAGTAAACTGGGGGTGAATATAAAGACAAAAAAGTGTGGTCTTCATTCTTAAAATGTTTGCAGTCTAGTAGGGAGATACATATAATCTAAAATCACTCAAAAGTATAGCCAAACCACAAAGGGAACAACAACAACAACAAAAAAGCTAATGGATTTTTTTTTGCTCATAAGATGATAGGGTATTGCTAGACAACCCACAGAGGTCATTCATCATTATATCATGAAAAGATTCTGCAAATGCACAGTGAGCTGAAGTCACTATTGAACAGAAATATTATTCCAGTGAGAGTCTATGACTCTAAGTCTTAAGACTATACCAGTCTCTGAAGAACTCAAATGAATCATCCAAAAGTCAACTGGATGGTACATGGTAGGGCTTGAGTGAGGAGCCAATTGCAAAAAATGCAGGAGTAAAAAGGAATAAATACTTATATGGTGCCAGGTAATTCAGGATGTACTTTACAAATGTTATCCAATTTTATTCTCACAACAACCCTAAAAAGTAGGGTTACCTTCCTCCTCCCCCATTTTATAGTCTAAAAACAGATAAACAGGTAAAGTGACTTGCTGAGGTTCACATAGTTAATGGAATATCTGAGGCTGGATTTGAATTTTGGTTTTCCAGTACATTCCATGTACTGTGTCATCTGTTTCTTTAAAAAGCAGTGTAATGGATTATTTTGATAAACATCACCAAAAGAAAATATAGGCTAGTTACCAAGTGAGATAAGATTAGCATAACTGACTGAGAATTCATGCGGCACATTGATATCCAGGAAATATCAAAAGAATATGAAAAAGACCCACTGACTCAGTGGATTAGTTCTTTCTTTTTCTACTTTCCCTTAATATTCTATCACTCCATGACAATTCTTGGATTATTTCCTTCACTATTTTGTCAAGGTTCTCTTTCTTGGTCAGAACTTTCTGGCAGTTCAATTATTCTTATATTTTCTCTTCTTGATCTGTTTTCCAGATCTATCATTTTTCTGATGTTTTCACATTTTGTTCTATTTTCTCATTCTTTATAATCTCTTTTGTTATTTCTTGTTCTCTCATAGCTTCACTGGCTTCCCCTTGCCTAATTCTAATTTTTCAAAGCATTATTTTCATCTTTGAGACTCTATACCTTTTTTTTTTTCTATTTGGTTAACTTTTTTTTCATAAGCTTCTTATTTTTCTTGGATGATTTTAACTTTTTTCTTTAGTTTTTCCTCAATGTCTCTCATTTGCTTTTTGAATTCTTTTTTGAGTTCTTCTATAAATTCTCTCTGGGTAGGGAGCCATTTCACATAACTCTTTGGAGTAGAAACTTTTTTTTTTTTACTAAACTGTCCTGCTCTGAAGATGAATCCTGGTTTTCTCTGTTCCTGTAGTATGTTTCAATGGTAGGGTCCTTTCTTCTTTGTTAGTTCATTTTTTAAAAAAAAATAAGAGCTATTAGTGTAAGCAACTTAATCATGGGGTAAAGGTATGGTGCCTCAAGTTTCCTGTCAGCTATCCACTCTGACCAGGAACCCCAAACCAAGAGCTCCTCTCTCCTGCAAATGCCCACGGTTAGCACTGTCTCTGCCTCATTGCTTCTGCACTCACCAGATGCTGATTCCTTCTTATCCAGGGCCCATGTATCAGCAACACACCTGGGCCTGGCATTCCTAATCAGCTGAGGATTGCTTAGTCTTCTCGGACTCAAACCCCACTCCACAAACAGTCTAGGAGGTGAAAGTTTCTGTGGTTCCTGATGAGTCTCCTGTCACACTTAGGTAGTCTGAGGGGTCCCCGCTTGATGTTTCTGCAGAGCTAGCCCAAAGGTGTTTGTACTTCAGACTGGTTAGTCCCCAGCCTGGGGCCTTTCTTCAGATCTTGTCAAATTGGATCAGGAGAACTCCTGTTCTGCCCCACATATTCTTGGCTTTTCACTGGTCTATATACCCCCTGAGGCACAAATTTGTTGTATTTGTGATGGAAATCTGGAGAACTTGAAATTTACCCATCTCCCCAGACATCTTCCCAGAATCCTCATTCTGGATCAATTCTTTATACATAATTAAGGAAGAGTGTAGACAAAAGTTACACTGTGTGACTTGCTTCAATAGATTGCAATGACAGAATAATAATTTGGATTTGAGAATTGAAATGGATCTCAGTAACTCTCTGAGTCTATCCTATATCCCAAAACAGCTTCCACTATTACATTCCTAACAAGCTCTCTTTCAGTTTCTGCTCAAAGATCTCTAAGGAGGGAAAACTAGTTCTCCTCAAGGAATCCCATTCCATTTTTTATAACATTTTTAGTTGTTAGTGCAATTTATTTTCCCTTGACATCAAGTCTAAATTGAGGTCTTGGCAATTTTCATACATTGTTATTCCTGATTCTGCACCCTGGGAACAAATAGGAACAGTCTGTCTTGAAGACAGCTGTGAAGCCCAAACCCCAAATCTTAGCTACTCCACACTGATTATTCACAATTCCTTCAACTTTTTGTTACATGATATGGACTTAATAGATTTTAAGATATGAGTTACCCTGAGTGGATGCCCATCTATTAGGGAATGCCTGAAATAAGTTCTAGCATATGAATATTATGGAATATTATTGTTCTATAAGAAATGATCAGGAGGATGATTTCAGAAGGGCCTGGAGAGACTTACATGAACTGATGTTAAGTAAAGTAAGTAGAACCAGGAGATCATTGTATACAGTAACAGCAAGATTATGTGATGATCAACTCTGATAGACATGGCTCTTTTCAAGAATGAATTCATTCAGACCAATTCTAATAGACTTGTTATGAAAAGAGCCATCTGCACCTAGAGAAAGGATTGTTAGGATTGAATGTGGATCACATTATATCTTTTTGTGGTTGTTTGCTTGTGCTTTTTTCTTTCTCATTTTTTTTTTCCTTTTTGATCTGATTTTTCTTGTGCAGCATGATAAAAGTGGAAATGTGTATAGAAGAATTATACATATTTAATATATATTAGATTATTAGTTGTCTAGGAGAGAGGAGGAGGGGAGAGAGGGAAAAATTTTTGGAACACAAGGTTTTGCAAGCGTGAATGTTGAAAATATCTTTGTATATATTTTGAAAATAAGGTATTATTTTTAAAAAAAGATGTGAGTTATCCTCCTCTGGTTACTTTGGCAGGTTATCAATGTTTGCCTGAAGCCAAACCTGTGCTTTCCTTTAGAGATTACCTCTTTTGTATCTTGTTCTTATCTTGTGTATGTATATACATATACGTATGTGTGCATGTCTCTGTGTGTATGAATGTAGTTCTTTTTATATTGTTTCCTGAATTAGAATGTAAGCTGCTTGAGGGTAAAGATTATATTTGCCTTTCCTTTTACCTTTAGTGCAAAGCTGTTTTAGAATATGTGTTTAATAATATTGCTTATTTAAATATTGTTTATTGATAACTTAACTTTCTTAATCTATAATATCCCAAATTCAAAGCAATACTCCAAATGAGATATGATCAGAGAAGAGCACAGAAGGTTTATTACCTCCCTCTTCCTAAAAGCTAGGTCTCTCCTAATTCACCCTAAATTTCCATTTGTTTGTTTTTTGGGGGGAGGCTATATAACACTCTTTACCTACTAAATTTACATTCAACCTTATTGTATTCCATTTTAACCCAAAAGCTCTAGCCCAGAGATGTCAAACATACTGATTATGCCTCACAAAACTCCTCAGTGCAGTAGAATGAAATTAAAATGTAATATGGAGATATTTTTTACATATGCTACATATGCCAAGTGACTCGATCTAAACAATAATTCTTCAGCTCTATAATGAAGCAGCATTAATTCCTTCTCTCAGGGGTACACAAAAGGGTAATTTAGACAATTTGAAGGTTCTCTGATGTTCCCCTTCCAGGAAAAGTTCTTGGTTTATAATCTTATCTGAATTAGAACAATTTAATTTTTTTCTCTACTTTTTCACCACCCAAAGATATAAGGTATAATGTGACTTTTCTACCACCCTTTATGTCTCCAATCTATATCTCTCACTAAATGTCTCTGAATCTGGGGATAAGCAACTTCAATCATTTTCTTTTATTTATCTGCTGCCATACCTACCAGTACTAAAGTTCAATTATACAAATGGCCTTAAAACACTGATAAATCTACAGAAAGCATCAGTTACATGTCTTCAATGACCCATCCAGTACTGCATATAATAATCACATTTGATGATCATTGTGAATATTTCCTCTAAAGAAACAGATCAAGAGAATGAATTGAAAATTGAGAGAGTACTCATCAATTGGTGAATAGCTAAACAAGTTGTGGTATATGAATGTAATGAAATACTTTTTTCTACAAGAAATGATGAGGAGGTGGATTTCTGAAAAACCTGGCAAGATTTACATGAATTGATGCTGAGTGAAAACAGGAAAGCATTATACACAGTAACAGAAGCATTGTACAATGATTAATTATGATAGACTTAGCTCTTCTCAGCAATACAATGATCCAAGACAATTTTTAAAGATTCATGATGGAAAATGCCATTTATATCCAAGGAAAAACTATCTGAATGTGGCTTGAAGTATATTATATTCAGTTTTTAAGGGGAAGGTTTATTTTTTGTGGATTTTCCCTTTTTTTCTATTGTTTGTTTTTTTTTTTTTTATTTTACAACATGACTAACATGGAAATATGTTTGCATGATTACACATATATAACCTATATTAGATTGCTTGCCATTTTGTGAAGAGAAGATGGGTGGGAAGGAGAGAGAAAAAAAATTCTGACACTTAAAATCTTATAAAAATGAATATTAAATAATGAATTTAAAACTATATATGTAATTAGAAAAAACAAAAAATACAAAACAAAGCAAAAAAGAAAACAAAAACAAAGATACATCTATAATTTGGTTGAAAACTTTCAAAATTTTTAAGGTTGAAAAATTCAATGTCCTTCAATCAAACTAGTACCCTGGTTTTGTGTTTATTAGCTGTGAAGATTGGTGGAAGATAGTAGAAAAGTCACATTATACCTGTACCTTTGGATAGTGAAAAAGTAGAGAAAAAATTAATTTGTCTTACCTCAGTATCCTCATAATAAAATGATGGCAATTCTAAATCTATGATTCTATGGTAGTATAAACCTATACAATCTTAGCAACATTAGTCTTTCTGCAACTCATGTGCTCAATGGTTCTTAGTGGAAATGGCCAGAGTTTCTGTGCCATTGCCTTAGCCCTCAGATTCCTTTGTTGTTCAGTCTTTTTTTTAAAATTTTTTTTTAGGGGATTCTGTCTGACTTTATGATCCTTTTTGGAGTTTTCTTGGCAAAGTTAATGGAGTAGTTTGCCACTTCCTTCTCCAGCTCATTTTACAGATGAGGAAGCAGAGGCAAACAGGATCACACAATTAATAAGTTATTTGAGGCCATATTTGAAATCATGAAGATGAGTCTTCCTTACTCTACATCTAACCACTGTGCAACTAGCTGTTCTATACCTATTGATACATTTGTGCACACTTTTGTGCTCTGGTGTCTTTTGTGACATCAGAGAATTTGCTTTTCCTTATTCTTTTTCTTATACATTTTTTTTCCTTTACATATAATATTGCAAGTATTTTAGGCAGTCAAGAAAGGTATAGCTTTTTTGGGAAACCAGAATCATACTTTATTGGCCCTACATTGCTTAATATTTAGCCTCATTTTCCCTTTGCTGGAATTTTGGCCCCTGCTGCTAGTTCCACTCATATTGGTTACTTTAAGCAATTCCAAAGTTGGAGGTAAATGGCACAGTTGGTGTTTCCTGGCCATTATTACTGTCTCTATGATGGCCCTGAGCTATTGATCCTCCCCAGCTGAAATGTAAAGCAATAAAATAAACAATGATCTCTAACAAAAGTGTCTCTGCTACTCTCTCCTCAAGTTCTCTCCCAGTCATTTTCATCGGCACATGTTTTATCAGTGGGACTAGGGCAGGAAGCAATAGTCAATGGCTATTTTAATTTCCATGTATTTTCTTCAGTGAGAGAAATGATTCAATTGAAGACATAGTTTGCTTCCTCCCCTCCTTACTGACTTGAACTACCTCTTTGTCCAAAAGTGAATCACAACTCTTTGCCCAGTATGTGGCTGGATACATTTTTAAGCTAAAAAGTATTTCTTTTTTTCCCCTTCACATTTACAGTTGATTCTGCTTTCCTGGAATCCAACTGAGCTTATACAAGAAAATGCCCTGAAAAAAACAAAAAGTCTGTGAATCTGCTTGATTCAGGGACAAGAAATAAAAACACAGCAATTACCTATCTAGGTTGAGGGGTTTCTTTTTCTTTCATCTTTTAAATTCTTGAGTCCAGTTTGCAATTTCTGGGCTGGACTTTGTTGGCAAGTTGAATTAAAGAATTATTCAATGACCCAAAATCTCAGATGGAGTAGTGATAGCAAAGGAAAGTGTATATTTCTCCAGGGATTTGAATTAAAAAATTTTTTTCCCTCATATTATCTAGATATTTGAAGCAAAGGGTTGTTGTTGCTTTGATATTTTTTCCAATTCATCTTGTTTCTTAAACTTTAAGAATTGTTTACTTTAAACTTGTTTAAATTAAACAAGGATCATTTTTAAAGTTTTCTTGTTCTGAGTTTGATATTATAAAGACTCCCAGATGCAGGATATTTCCTATTACTACTTTGGAGATAATCCTATTCATATATTGCACAGAGAACAGACTAGACTGGGAATCTGATTATTAGTATTCAAATCTTGGCTTCAATGCTTATTAGCTGGATAAGCATAGATAAGTTATCTTTTGGGGGCCTTACTTTGCTCATCTAAATTTTGGGATAATAGTACATGTCTTGCCTACAGCACAAGGATAAATCAATCAGTAAAATCAATCAATCAATCAACAAATATTGATTAAACTCCAGGTATATTAAAGGTACTAAGATATAAAGACAAAAGTGAAATAATCCCTGAGTTCAAATAACTTGTAATATAGTGAAGGTAGATAACATGTATAGATTTAGCTATGCAGAAAATATTTTATTTGAAGCTGATACTTGAATGAAATTAGAGATTTTAAGATATGCAGGTGAGAAAGAATTTTATTCTAAGCACAGAAGACAGTTACTGCAAAGATATGGAAATGGCATATATAGTATCCTATACAAGGAGCACTAAGACCAATTTGGTTGGTTGTTAATGTACATGAAGAAAAACAATGGGGAATAAAGCTGAAATGGCCAGGTGAGAACATCTTATAAAACATACATTACTATATAAATGTGAATTGATGGTACTGGTTTTACCTGTAATAAGGGTAGGGTAGAATAGATGAACTTTGACATTCCTCCATTTCTAATATGTAGAATTCTATGAAAATACATGACAAATAATGTTAAATTCTGCATTCCCAATTACTTGAGCTACCTAAACTGAATTTGGAATTTGTTTTATAAATAGATTTTCCTCGGCCCTATCCATTAATTAATTAAGAATTCTTTCAGTTCACATAGTTGTGAAAAGTATCTTTTATGATTTTTTGGCTGATGTAATATTTTATATTCAAGTTGCACATTGATTTTGAAGTTGTTATGATATGTGGTATACATGTTGGTATAAACAAAATTTATGCCTAAGTGCTTTCCAGAATTTCCAAAAATTCTTCCTAGAATTCTTCAGTGAAATGACAAAGCAGAATTAGATGATCCTCAATGTCTCTTTGAATTCTTAATATTCAGTATTTTTTTGATAGTCTCTCTAAAGTTTAATTCCAGTTACACATAACCAGATAGAGAATGTGATGGATAAAATGCTGGGCTGCTGTCAGGAAGACTTGAATTTAAATATACTTGATAAGTTTAAGACTGGGAAAATCATTTTAACCACTGTTTGCTACAGTTTCCTCATCTTTAAAATTGGGATAAGACTAGAAATTATCTCCCAGATTTGTTGTGATTATCAAAAGAGATAAAGATTGTTGTGTTTAGTACAGCATCCAGTACATATTTGTTGTTGTTATTATAGGATGTATGCCATATTGTTATTATATTTTATGTAAATTGGGATTTTATTAGGGCTGTTTGGTATGGAAATTCCTTCCCTTCAGATGTATATCAACAACTTATCTTTATTTTTTTTTTCTTTAGAGATCTGCAAGATTACTTGATCTATATGTGTCTGACAGTACTTAAAGTCAGGATTTTCAGAATCTGAGATTGGACCTCTCTCTACACTGATTGAGTCACACTATTAACAAAATAAAAACAAGATTTTAAAATGAGGTCTAACACAATATAATTTGTCATCAAAACCCTTTCAAATTTATTCTTTCTCAACAGTTTAAAAAAAATCTGGGGTATATACCATTACCCACATTTTCCAGATAAAGATATTATAGGCAAGCTTGCCTAAGGTGTGTCATAGTCTGTTAGTGATAAAGCCATAACTAGAGTCTAGAGTCTAGATTTCCTCGATTCTGGTTCCCCAATTTGTCCTGAAGTTGCAGAGATTCAAAGACTGTTATTCCCACTGGAATAATAATATACTGGAAATTAGCCAAATAGAGGGTCTGAAAAATGTATATGGCCAGCATAGATACTGAAGGTCTCAGCACAGATTTTATTTTTTTTTTTTTCATAATTATAACTTTTTATTGACAGAATCCATGCCTGGATAATTTTTTACAACATTATCCCTTGCACTCATTTCTGTTCCGACTTTTCCCCTCCCTCCCTTCACCCCCTCCCCCAGATGGCAAGCAGTCCTATACATGTTAAATAGGTTACAATATATCCTAGATACAATATGTGTGCAGAACCAAACAGTTCTCTTGTTGCACAGGAAGAATTGAATTCAGAAGGTAGAAATAACCCGGGAAGAAAAACAAAAATGCAAACAGTTAACATTCATTTCCCAGTGTTCTTTCTTTGGGTGTAGCTCTTTCTGTCCATCATTGATCAAATGAAACTGAGTCAGGTCTCTTTGTCAAAGAAATCCACTTCCAATGGATTTTACTTTTAATGGAAATAAATATCATTCTACTTGGAGCAAACTAACATGATAACTACAAATTTTCATTTTCTTTTTTAGACATAAAGGAATTAGAACTGGTATGCATTTTATGTTAAATTCATTCCGTTCTATTTGTAATATTTATTAAGCTCCTAGTATGTATCAGGAACTCTGCTAGATTCTAGAAATATAAATACAAAAAAAAAAAAAATGGAACATCATTGCTCTTAAGTAGCTTACATAGATCTGAAAAGCATACATCATGAAAACAGATAATTACATTCATGATCATTTTTTGGGGGAAAGAACTTTAAGATGTGATTTCTAGAAAGATTTTATGTAAGAGGACATAGTTGAACTTAGCCTTGATTGAAATTAGGCTTTCTAAACAGTTTGGATGAAAGAATTCTTCATTCCAAGTATGAGAGACTTCCTATAGAAAAGTCTGGATATAGAAGGTAGAATACAGAGTTCAGAGAATAGCTTATAGGCCCAATAAATTTGAAAATAGAGGAAATGAAAGGTAATATAAAATAAGCCTAGAAATATATTTCAGAATCAGGCCCTAAATAGTTTTTGCTAGTCATAGATAAATTAATTTTATCCTAAAGGAAAGAAAGAAATATTGTAGGTTCTAAGTAGCTGAGTGATATATCTTTTGTCTTAGGGAGTTTATTTTTAGCAATTGTGTAGAGAATTGATTGGGGAAGGAAACTGGAAGTAAGACTAATTAGGAAATCATTATACTGGTCCAAGAAAGAGCTGATTAGAGCCTGGATAATGGTAGTAGCATGTGAAGAGTAGAAGCAACAAGCCTTGTTAATGGTTTGGATCTGAGGAGTGAGGGAGAGGGAAGAATCATGAATTATGCCAAGTTTAAGAACCTGTAGGCAATTACTTCAAAAGAAATAGTGAAGTTTGAAAGAGGCATTGGCTTAGAAAAGAAGATATTTGTTTCAGATATGTTGAATTTGAGATAGTAAAAAGAAACACTGAAAAAAAAAAAAAACCTGCAGGTACAGAAATTGGTGATATGGAAAAGGAGTAAAGTACCGAGACTGGAAGTAAATGTGGTTGTTTTGGGAATTATTTGAATAGTGATTATTAAACAACAGGACCTTATCAGATCACCAGGAGAAAAGATGCGTCAGTTATAAGAAAAGAGGGCCTAGGACAAAGCTTCAGAGGAATTCATATGTAGGGGTAAGAAGACATATTTACAGGGGTCCTCAAACTTTTTAAATAGGGGGCCAGTTCACTGTCGCTCAGATTGTTGGAGGGCCGGACTATAGTAAAAACAAAAACTTTGTTTTGTGGGCCTTTAAATAAAGAAACTTCATAGTCCTGGGTGAGGGGGCTCACCTCTGCTGCTGCATCTGGCCCACGCCGTAGTTTGAGGACCCCTAAAAGCTTTAGCAATAAGACAATTAGGAAAGAGAATAATAGCAACCACAAAAGTCTCATTTAAGGCAAAGAAGAAAACAATATCTAGGAGAAAGAATTGATCAATAACATCAAAAGATAAGTATAACGAGGCCTAAAAATGGCCATTAAATTAAAAGAAATTGTTACACTTTGAAAGTGAAAACCTCAACTAGGGTTCAGAAATAGGAAATCAGACTGGAAGAGGTTAAAAGGAAAGGTGGAGGTGGAAAATTCTCCATTTCAACCTCTATGGTGAGCCCCATAGTCAGATCAGGGCTACAGCAAACAGGTTTAGATAAAGTTAATTAATTGCCAGCCTGTGTTACAGGGAGTAAATAGCAGAGCCAGGACTAGAACCGAGGTTTTCTGACTGTATGTTCAGTGCTTTTTCTAATGATTGGTTACCTCTACTGCTTACTTTACTCTTGATGCCTAGATCACTGAATAGTGGATTTGGATAGCAGCAAACAAGCATAGTTACCCTAAATCAGTTATGACACAGACTGGATACTTCAGCAAAAATAGATATAGTCTCATAGCCATGGTATTTGCCTCTTTAAATGAAACGCTTGCCAGTGAATCTCTACTCCAGCAGGTACCTTCTGGATGATGAGGCCATTTTCACAACTTTAGCAAAAAATACCAATATGACAGAGCAGCAGGCAGATGTCGTAAATCGGTAAAGTTGAGTTTGAGAGCTTTTTACCTGAAATTTATATACTTCTCCTTTTCTTCCCTGGGGGTGGCTTCATTTTCCACTGGAAGTAAAGTTCTCTACCAACCTCCAGATTTTTTATTCCAAAAGTCAGGGCAGAAATATGCAACAAGACACACCAATCCTCTCAAGCCCACTGGCTATTTGTAGGAAAGCTATCACTAGAGTAATTTTAGTTTTCTCTAGATTAAGTGTGTCAACACAAATGAAGAAATTATTAAAATAATTACACTCATTATTGGGCAGTATCATTTACTTTATTCCTATCTCAATCATCTGGCAGCATTTTTCTCTTCTCCTCTCTCTCTTCCTCCCTCCTTCCTTCTCTCTCTCCCTCTGTCTCTGTCTCTTTTTCTTTCTGTCTCTGTCTCTCTCTCTCTGTCTCTTTCTCTCTGTGTCTCTCTCTCTCTCTGTGTCTCTCTCTCTCTCTCTCTCTCTCTCTCTCTCTCTCTCTCTCTCTCTGTTTCTGGCTCTCTTTCTGTCTGTATCTGACTGCCTGTTTCTCTCTCTCTCTCCTCTCTCTCTCTCTCTCTCTCTCCTCTCTCTCTCTCTCTCTCTCTCTTTCTCTCTATCTCTCCTCTTTTTCTCTCTCTCTATCTGTCTCTATCTCTCTTTGTCTCTGCCTGTCTATTTGTCTGTCTCTCTCTGCTCTATCTGTCTCTCTCTCTCTGCTCTGTCTCTCTGTCTGTCTCTGTCTCTCTGTCTGACTCTCTCTCTCTCTCTCTCTCTCTCTCTCTCTCTCTCTCTCTCTCTCTCTCTCTCTCTCTCTGTCTCTCTCTCATATCAAGTATGGTTCTTCTATAGGACAACTGTTAGGTTCTGCAACAGCTGATCTCAGCTCTCAAAGGGTTCGTATTGTGCAGTTGGTTGGATTTTTTTCTCTAAACATATTTGCACAGGGCTGCTGTGTACAGCTGTTGACTCCAACGAGTTTATCTCCAAAACAGTGTGCATTATAATTTATTTTTATAGGGTAGCCTTCATAATGTGGGATCACAAATGGCTTCTCAGGGAGAGTCAATCACAAAATAAAAGGGAAAGGAAGGGTTGGAAGGGACACATAAATGGAGCAAGTGATACAGGAGTGGTGAGTATTTTATTAGACAAAAAGAAGAAACAGTGGCCAGGTTACAAGAGCCATAGGTAAGAATCTGAAAGGTGATGGATGCTAGAGAAAATGTGAGTCAGAATGGCATGGACCCAGGCATGGAAGGAGGTAGAAGTAATGAGGAGCACCTGTGAAAAATGCTAACGAGCTGCCTCCCAGCTTGCTCATTCAATGGGCCTTTCATGATTTCCGACCCTGCCTGAAGGCTGCATCTCTATAAGCCAGATAGAAAACTGAGGCAATTTTTAGATAATTGACAAAATAGAATGTAGACTTGTCAAATATATTCTCACCTTTGAAATGGGAATAAAACTATTTTGTGGAATATTTGTATGGAATCTGCTGAGAGTCAGGGTAGTGTAGTGGAAAGGGTTAGGCCTGTAATCAGAATGTCTGTATCCGAATCCAGGCTCAGTTTTCTCTTTCGTAGTAAGATCCAATTTCCAGAAAGAATGAAACCTTGACAGGGTAATATTCAAAAAATCAAACAAATTATTTGCCTTTCAAGAAGTAAAAGAAAGCAATGTGGAACTTTGCTGGCTGTTTGAAAAATAGGTCTTCTCAACTGGAGCTAATATGTTTTGTGTCTTGTTGGAATAGAATACTGGACATGATTAGACATGTGCCCTGTATTTGAAGAAAGCCAATTAAACATTGCTCTGAAGGGGGACAAATGAGAACCCCTGACCTGAAACTCAAAAAAAAAAAAAAAAAAAAAAGAATATTGGTAACTCTAAAAATCTTAATATTGACAGGATTCATGAATTATATTGATAGAAAAAAAAGTAGCAATTTAAAGATACCAATATAGTTGCAAAGAAGACATTAATAATCTCAGATAGTAAACAAATATAAAAAATATATCAAAGGCTCATAGATCTGGACAAGTAAAAATGTGACATAAAACTAAAAACCCAAATGATTTCATGTTTATGAAAAATGTCAGGATAAAATAATTTGTTTATTTCCTTCCAATGAACTAGAAAAAAAAGTAAAATTGAAGTCATTCTGTTAGCAGTTGACAGAAGACCTCCTCTCTACAATTTCTGCTCAACTTTTTTCCCACTTCCAATTCCCTCTGCCTATTGAAGGTACAATTAACCATAGACTTCAGAAGCATATTCCTGGCTATTTTTTAATGGATGGAGATCAGAAGGAATTGAGTAGGAAATTGTTCATCAAATAAATCAGAAGATTCTTGTTTCTTTAGGTAAAACAGAAACCATCTCTCCTAATATGCATAATATTGGAATTGTGTGGCATAATAGAACAACAAATCAGGGGATGAGGAAGGTCAGGATGCCTAATTTCTACTCCTAGCTCTATCCCTAATAAATTATAAACTTAGGAAAGGAAGGTCTTCCTAATCACAATATTTTAAGACTCACTTTTGTCACCATAAAATAATAATGACAATGATGTTTTCACATTACATGCTAAGAATGTTTTGAGAAAATTTCTTTATAAATTATAAATCTCTATGTAAGTGTAAGTTTATATTATTTCTGTTATTCTATGGATCTGAATGTGTCAATCCCATGGAATTAACTGAGCGATTGTAACTTCCATTATAAAGCCTTCTAGATGTTTCTTTGGGTCTTTTCACAGTCTGATTCCTTCTTATCCTTCCAGAACTGTTACACAATGCTCTACATTTCAGATAACCTGGTCTACATGCCTCTTCCCAAATGAAGGAAGAACCTACTAGGCTTATTACTATCCACTCTCCTCTAAGCCTAAAAGCCATTTACTTTTCAATTAATAGCATACATATTTATCTATGGATCCATATAGATGTTCATACATAAACATATTCATAATACATGTTTGTACATAAACATATTTGTGCATATAAATGAACATATTTATGTGTATTTATAAGTATAGACAAAAAAATACATTTATATAAGAGAGCATGGCATAATGAATAGCCTTACCCTGGGTCCAAGAAGATCTGAATTCAAGTCTTACTTCTGAAATAGATTGGTTGTATGACGCTGTTTATCCAGTCTCAGTGCTCTCTGTTGCAGATAAAGGACCAATCTACATTGCTAGGAGTTTCTAACTCTGGGAGTTCTGTACAAAAATGAAGGAACAAAAATGAAACAATGTACATCTAGAAGAACTAATAAATAATAGTATCTATAGAACAATTTTACATATATATGTATATATACATATATACCTATTTGTGTCTAATAATAGCCATCTCTAGGATGGAAGGTAGGGAGAAAGGAAAAAAAGGGGAAAGAAATTTACATGATAATTTTATATTATATATTAATATTATAATATTAAATGTATACTTGAAAGAAATAGCAAATTGTACATAGTTGATTTCATAGTTTCACATGCAATTATCATCTTTATTACAATCTGTTATGGAAAATCTTGTTTTATATCATAAATTAAAAATAAAGTAAATAGAAACTGAAAAAAATGACATCATAAGTTCTATGTATCTGTATCCATATGAAACTGTATTTGTGTATATAGCACACACATATGTATATGCACATGGATATATATATATACACACACACATACATTATATATATATATATATATATATATATATATATGTATGTATACACATTTCTCTATATCTCTATCTATTAATCTGTTTGTCTGGTTTCTCTTAGAAAAGAATGTCAGCTGCTTAAGACATAGGAGTGTTTCTTTTTTTTTTTCTTTGAATCCCTGTTATCTAAGATAATGTCTCACATGAAGAAGGCACTTGATAAATGTTTGTTGAATGAATCAATGAATAATGAATGGAGTCTTAGAGATAATTTAGTTTAAAATTTTTATCTTATGCATTAGACTTTTGAAAACCAGAATTTAACTGAATTGTCCAAGATCATATAGGTTGTCAAAGTGGCAGAATTTGAATGGAGGTCCACAAAGGAGAATTTCAAAATGCAAGAAATAATCCATTTTCATAAGTTGTAGTCAAATAACCTTAGCAATGAAAAAAAGTTCTTAATTTCAGAAATAGGATAGCCCCTGCCCATATAAGACATTGGTGGAATGGGAAGGGGGGGGGGCAGAGAAAAAGGAGCTGGAGGTTTGAAAGGGTGAAATTAGGGAATAGGTTCAAGAAAGTGTCTGTATGTTCAATCGGCATCAATGATTGCTTGTGATAGTTTTTTTTTTTTTTCTCTCTTCCCTCTAAATCCTACCCATATATTAGATCTTCTCTATGGTTTTTCCTCCTAGCTCAAAGAAGTATTCATTTTATGAAAGCAAGTAAGGAAAACCCTATCAGCCCTCACTGGTATCATCTGCCTGCTTCATTAAGGCCACATTTCTTCCTTTCTGCTTTGAAAAGCCAGTCCTGTCTCCAAAGTAAAGTTTGAAACTCTATTAAACTTAAATTGCATCGTTGCTACAGGATTCAGCTATACTCAGGGAAAGAAAAAAAAAAGTATTAAAAATAAAGTGAGGGCCAAGTGGTAAAAGGCATAATACATAAAAGAGGAAATGAAATTTGAGAAGAAGACAAACAACCTGAGCAAAGAAAAGGGAGAGAACAAGGGTGAGTTAATGCACAGTCAGCTTTTGAATTGAGAAGTCTGAAAAAGCAAATGACTTCAGAAGGAAGACGCACAGCATTGCTATAGATTTCTGGATAATTAGGCATGAGGAATGGTAAGTGATGTATTCACCTGCTGCATTTATGTTCTTTTTAAAAGACCCAGCAATGTCTTCTCTGCCTCCTTCTATTGCCTTCTCCCCCCTCTGGGAAATATCTGTAGACTTGGAAATCGGTGGAGGCTGAGGCTGAAAATGAAGGTAGAGGCTGTTTTATAATAGGTTTTCTGGCAAAGCACAGGTCAATTAATTTGACTGCTGCATTTGGCATCCCTCTGTTACCCTGTCTGACGATCGTCCACAAGCCTTTTAAACCACAGACCTTTTAAACGACTCAATTATTTCTCTGCTTTCATTTAATAAATATAGCATGAAAGGTCCAGGAGGATAGCCATCCTGGGGAAGGCAGGGGTGGACATTGTAGGAAGTTTGATTGGCTAAAACTAATGGTAGCAAAGTACTTTAGATGACGGTTGGAGAAGCCACATCTTTCAAAATAGATGGGTGAGAGGAGGAGCAAGGTTTGTTCCCGTGCTATTGCTGAGTTAGAATTGCTTCCTCCAGAAGACTGGGAAAGTAAAAAAGAACACGGAATCTGGAATCAGATCTAGGACAGGAATTGAAATCCCACTTCTGAAGCCTTAAATCTGTGTGACTTTATTCTCCTCTCTGGATCAGGGTTTTTTTTTTTTTTTTTTTTTTTTTTTTTAACCTACAGATATAAATAGATGTATACAATAGAATGAGAATATTGACATAGATGGATTCTAAGGTCCATTCTATGTCAAGGTCTTGAGTCCTATGGAAATTAGACACTGAAGTCATAATCCTATTTATTTATTCCTTCATTTATCCATTCATTTATTCAGTTATCTATCTATACATCTATTAATTTAGTCACCATTCACTTATTAATTTATTTTTCCTCCTTCAGGAGCGCTACATAATGGATTGACACTTTCACTCTACTTGATGGGATACCACAAAATAAATGGAATAAAATTTGCTTTGTATGGCCAGAATTTTGCTTAGCACTGTGGTGAATGCAATGGGAATATAAGTTGCAATCTCTAGCTACTCAGAATTTAAAGTTTTTCAGTATGGGCTATGTCTCTTTGAGGACGTAAGAAAGAAAAGTAAAGGTAGGGTCTGAGATAACATTACCTCTGAAGATCCTTTCTTTCTCCAGAACTCATCTTCTGTAAGTAAATTGCCTGTTATAAATATGCCATGTATAAGATTTACTGAAATAAAAGTAACACAGTGTCTGCCCTTCAAGGAGTTTACATTCTTCTAGAATGCTTGTCTGTGAATGGTAGACAAGAAAGGAGCCTTACATTATGGATTCTTAACCCTAAATGGTATGTTGATAGGATGCCCTGCAAATTTGTATTTTTAAAATTATTTTAATAATGATTTTAATATACATTGGATTCCTTTGTAATTCTATCTATTTGATTTTATGTACTGTGAAATGTTATTCTAAGAAGAACAAGAACATAGGTTTGTCAAGATTTCCAAAAGGGTCCATGATACAAAATTTTTAGAAGCTCTTCACAACCTAGACAATTACATGGATTGTGAAGACCATAAGGTAGTAGATTTTCATGCATTTTCCAGTAGCGGTAGCAATTTTAATTTGATTATTATTCCCTGAACAAGGGAATAATGGAAAAGGTATGGATGGTTGGGTACGCAAGTAAGTAGGGGAAATGGCAAAATACCTATGTTAGCTAGACCCTTTTTGATCTGGTTGAATGGGACTACAAAACATAATCAGGATGGGATGCGCGTAGGAGGCAGCTAGAGACATACATTTGAGGTAAGCATTGATTCATTAACTATTAAATCCAGGTCACCTTTGCTCTAGACAAACCATCTGTGTACTACTCACTTGAGAATTTGGGGAAGATTAAGCACCTTGTAAATAAACTAATTGAAAACATTTTCTCCCATTTTAAAAGGGACACAATATTTCCAAGAGACAGTGGAAACAGAGCTAATTTCCATGTGAGAAGCATTTGGGGTTCCAGGATGGCGATGAGATACACTGATTCTGTGACCAAGACACTGAAACTCTCAGCTCCCTCCCTGCCTCTTCCACTTCCTCCCCCTGAGAAAAATTATAGACAAGATGGAGTTCTGGAGGTAGCATGGAAGACTGGATAGGACATTGGATTTACAATAAGGAAGAGCTGAACTCAAGGTGCACATCAAATATTTACTAGCTATGTGAACTTTAGAAGAGCTCTGTACCTCACTTTCCCTATCTTTAAATGAGCTTATTGGGCATCTAGCATGTAAGGTTCTTTTTAGCTCCTGGTGGAGTGTGATAGAGAAGAAAAGTCAGGAAGATAGAAGGAAGGAACATGTGAGTTCAAATCTTACTTAGTAGTATATGAACCTGCACAAATCACTTAATCTTTCTGTCTTTTTGCATTCTTTCTGCCTCACTTACTTCGTTTGTAAAATTGTGAAATTAAAATAAGATAATGTCTGTAAATGATTTTGAAAACTTTAAAGCACTATATTAATGCTGGTCAGTAGACAAACAAATGCATAAATGATCCCATGGTCTTCACTGGAAGAGGAAATTTCTCACTTGGAGTTCCCAACAGTAATAAAATCACAAATCTGGTATTAAAAATAAATAAATAAATAAAATTCTAAATGACTTCTTTTGTATCTAATGTAAAATTTTTCCTTTTGCCAAAATAGAAGAAAGACACCCAAAGTCTTGATGCTTTAAAAGCCCTATGGAATCTAAATTTGCCCTGTGAATGGGAGAAAACTAGAGCTGAATGGTGCCTGAGGGAAAGGGAAGGAGAATAAAAGTCAAAATACTGTTTTGCTGAGAAAAAGTCCTTGCTTTTGTATTCTTTGTGTTGTGTGTTTGTATGTTACTAGAGCCTTCCCCAAAGACTTACTTTATTTAACACCCCAAAATATTCTTTAGGCTGTAAAACAGCAATCGGTACAGACCTGCCTCCTTTAGCTGGGCCAAGTGGGGTAAACTGGGTTTACCAGGAGACTGTTTTCAGATTAGGAATGTCTGACTCCCTGCGAATGAAGCTTCTCTATGCAGTGCCATCCACAGCTGCAAAGCTCTTAAATACTTGTGCTGGGAGATAGAGGCTGACAATTTGCCGAAAGTCAGGAATCATTACGTAAAAGGATCATCCGACTTTATTCAAATTTCCAAAGGGATTAGGAAGATGGCACATTGCTCGAGTCTCATGGATTCTCAGTTTCAAAATGAACCTAAATCTTTTTTAGGTTTCAGGTAGGATTGCAATGGCCAAGCTAGGACTCTGGGAAGAGGAGGGGGGAGAAGGAAGGACCAGAAAGGAGATGCTATTAGTGGACTGGCAAAAAAGACTCCTGGAGGAGGTAACTGTAAATGAATCCAGAATGAGGATTCAGTCGGCCTGAAAATACATATAGGCTCAAAGACTGAAGAACAGAAGCTTCTAGTAATGTCTTTTTGATATTTCTAAACACAAAGTATGCTTGTGTTCATCCAGCCTTGGCTTTTACTGTATTAGCCCTTTTAATAGACTCTATTTGATGGAAATATAGGAATATAAAAGGCAAAAAGAGGTTAAGACCATTGTCATGCTTATTCTCTCTCAAACATATTTTCTGTAAGTCCTCTCAGGTTCTGAGCCCCAACAATTGGATACTATGCTGAGGAAACAGGACATTTATATCTCCAAAATGGTATGCAGCAAACAGATATGCATTTATGATTTCTTCAGGCCCCACAGTGACCCACATTACAATCTCCCAATACTCTAAGAGAATTGCATATGTTTCAAACCTCAGTCCAATCTCTGACACAGGATGTGACCTAAGGCTACACTAAGAAGTTTTGTGCCTAGAGCAAGGAGCTGAAATGAGTCCTTTAAGATAAATTCTGTTCTCAGAGAAAGGAGATTCTGAGATGTTTAGTGGTCCCTTTTGTGAAGACCAACCAAAGGGGAAAGCTCAATACATGTACAACTCATCTGATCGTGGCTATATTGCTTTCTATTTTAGTTATTCTTGCTAACTGGGTGTTAAACTCATGTGTTCTACAGCCAAATGGATGTAAATGATATAAAAACATATGAATATATACTTTTATCTCCATATATTTCAATATATCTTGGTGATGTAGACATACATATATTCCCCACCCCACTTTCCAAGAAACCTCTAGAACTGAGGCAGAAGAAGCAGATCCTTGGAATGACCAGCCAGGATGACAAATATAAAGGTCAAGTTAAAAAAAAAAAAAACCCTAGATACTCTAAGTATCCTAGATGACACTTGAAGCCAAAAGATTAGGTTATAATTATACTTTCCTCTAAAGAAAGGCTATCCAACTAAAATGGCACTTTCCCATTTGGCAAAGTAGAAGCTAAATCAAATCAAGAAGTATTTATTAAGGATCTATTACGTGCCAGTTTTTGTTGTTGTTCATTAGTTTCAATCATGTCTGACTCTTTTTAAATCTTTTTTTTTTTTTTGGGAGGGAACACTGAGAGTGGTTTTGTTTTCCTTCTCCAGCTTATTTTATGAAGTAAGGTAAACAGAGTTAAGTGACTTCACCAGGATCACCAGTGTCTGAGATTTGAATTGAAGAAAATAAGTACTATGCACTCTATGAACTATATACAATGTGGCTTTTCAGCTATGTCCTAGATAGTCAGCTATGTAGTAAACAATAGGGATATAAAGAAAGGAAAACAAAACAAAACAAAACAAAAAACAAAAGTAAAATAAAAGGCTCCTCTCAAGAAGCTCACAGTCTAGTGTGAGTAAATAGAAGTCATTTCTGCTTTGGCCAGAAACTCTGCAGGTCTTATCCTGCCAGATTCATTTATTCATTTAGTTTTTTTGGACTAGATGAAAGAGGAGATTCTTTGCTTCAAATGCTACCTAGTCTTAATCACTGAATGGGTGCAGCCTCAGTCAAACTGAGACCTTTAGCAGACCTTCACTTAAAAAGATCAAGGTCTCCTATTATATCTCTAGTTATCCTGATTTATATTTGGCCACTGGCCCTGGAGGGTTCTGGAGGGTAAAATGACACAGGTAATTTTGCATAGCCCTCCCTCACTTAAATCCAATTCACCTGCATGTCATAGGATCATCCCCTCTTCGAGAACAAAGGACAAACAACTGCAACTTCCAAAAAACACAAGGTCCTTTTATAGCAATTAATGGTTGCTAGGCCCTAGGCAGTGAGGTTCTTGTGAAAATGAGGAAAAGTTCCAGAAAGCAAACATGGACAAGGACATAGAGAAAAGAAAAATGGAGCAAAGTTCCACAAATGTATTTTGCATTATAAACAAGCAAACCTAGAAAATGATAATCCTAAAGTAAAGTCATGTAACTAGATTTGGCCAGATATTGAAATCAGAAGTAGACATGTAGACCTAAGCAAAAGAGGTTTGAATAAGGCAGGAAGACCTTGGGCTATCACTTAACAATTTCTCTTTCACAGAAGTTTGATTTCTTCTACATTAAAGTTTGTGACTCATTTGCTTCAACTGGGGTGATGCCATATAGTTTTGAAAGTCAGGTAGATCTGACATTTATATCATTAGGAAAGAATTTCAGGGTGACTGGTAGAAATTATGTCACCATGAAAGCAGATGACTTTAATCCAAAGCCTTACAGATCTCTGGATATTAGCAAATTTGTAGCATCACAGGCATTAGTGCAAGAAAGGGACTTAGAGATCCTCTAACTCACTCTCCTCCATTTATTGATAAGGCAGCTGAGTCTTGGAGAGGTGAAATGATTTGCCCAGAGTCACATAGATAATAAATGGTAGAATTGGACTTTAAATCCAGGTCTCCTCACTCTAATTCTAGTACCCTACCTACTAAATCACACTAACTCCTCATTTGTTCCATCTTGCCCTGAACTCAGCCAGAAGTCTTTAGTTCTGAATCCCCCATTTAGTTGTCTGATTCTTAAATGTTCAATTCTTAGATGATGGTGCTGAATGAAATACAAAGTGAAGGTGAAGACTGCTCCTTGTTTTTGCTGTGTCAGAATACATGTGAGTGAAATGAGATGATAGCAAGCTTTTCCGGGCCATCTCATCTTATCTCAGTAGAGAGTGGGGCTATCACAGTAAACTGTACATATCTCAAAATCCGTTTGCCTCATCCCTTTGCAATCAGTACATAGAGCCATCTGGCAGATGATTGAGATTTAGGGCAGAAAGCAAAATAATCAAAGTATGTTATGTTCTCTGTCCTCCACCCTTTGAATGTAGAAACAGTCATTCTTCCCAAACAACAACTTCCTTCCACTGAGCTAATCTGTTCTTTAGTCACCATCATCCTTGAACTAATGAACATTTTTAGGAAAAATAAAAAGTAAAAAAAAATGTTATTCCCAATTCCCCCTCTCTCTCAGTAGGTTATAATAATGGCTAGCAACTCTCCTTTTAAACCTAGGGAAGAACAAAATGGTGAAGGCAGAACAGAGTGGCTCAGTTTCTTCTCTATTGAAAATCTTATATTGTTAATAAAAACTATCAGAGTACACAAAGATTTTTAAATGACTCAAGTTCTTATTTGAATATAGGGATACAGCTATTCCTACTGCCTCAACAAATCTAGACATAGAGTATATTCTCTTTCTCTTTAAATCAGTGCAAATCATTCATATCTTCCTTCCCTTGCTACTCTCTTGTTCACAATTAAAAACACACACAAATCAAAAAAGAAATTAGTGAGACAACTCTTATGGCACTACAAAAATAAGGAATTATAAACAGCCTTTTTTTTTTTTTTTTTTTTTTTTTAGAGAAATTTGGAAATAAAATTCTGCCATTTGCAGACAGAAAAAACTTGGTACAGAAGGGGATTTAAAGTATAATTGTGTTTTTGTTTTTGTTTATTTTTGCAGATCTCAAAGAGTGACAATATTGATCAGCTTTTGTTCGCTATTGTCATATAGCATTCTCAGGATTCTGAATACATGGAGGCAACAGTTAATGAGAAGGTCAGCTAACTATTTTCATAGACTTTTGTCTTTGTGTTTTAATCTCAAAATAACTGGTAGAGCTTCTTTTTCCTGCCACCAGACTTCAACCAACCATTGCACACATTTTCTTTACTTTGTTTCTTTTTCACAAATTTTCAACTTGTTCCACAATGTAGTAGGACCTACCTAGGACCCAGCACTACATTTCCCATACATCCACTATCCACTCTCCTTCTCTTCCTCCCAAGGCATTATTTAGCCTCAAATTGTGGTTATATGTTTTAGCTCTGTTCCTTGAAGTTTTGAATTTGCCTTTCATAAGAATGATGAAAAGATGTATTAAAGCCTAAGAACCTGCTCCTTAAACTTTCCTAACTCTACCCACACTATCCAGGAACCTCAAATATGAAAAAGTTCTATTTTTTTCCTATTTCCTTTAATAAAGATCAATGATTAGTGGATGGAAAGTTAAAATCTGGTGAAAAGAATGCTGAAAAGAACAGAGAACCTGAATTTGAATTCCATTTTTTAAACTTCCCCCATAATATTAATTCTTTGTGTATTTCTTAATTCCAGTTGCATGGGAAAGTTTCCTATTCTTCATAATCTCTAATGATTTCCTCCACTGATTTTTTTTTTCCTGATTCATTTTATATGTAATTATTATTTGGTTGTTTATTTGGGAGGTATATATTTGTTCGCAGTTACAAACCCCCATTTGACAATGAGCTCCCTGAAAGGACAGGCTATCTTTTGTCTTTCTTTATCCCTAGAGCTTAGCACAGTGTCTAACACATTTGGCACCTAATAGATGGTTATTGACTGACTGACTGATATGATTGGCATCCATAGATTTCCAAAAGAATGTTCATATTGAAATGATGGTTCTAAAGTAAAAGTTGGGTAGGTTAATTAGTGAAGCCAGCCTATAGTAATTTCTGAATTCAGCTGATTCATTACAGACTAAGATAATCAGGGTTAATAAATTACTAGGTTTATATAACAGAACAGGCAACAGCTTTTGGTGTCAATCAAGTCAATTACATTTGGTAGAGGACTACTGAGTGCCAAGAACTGTGTTAGGATCCTTTGAGGCTGTTTGGAAACCCCTAGGCAAAGCAGGATATACTTGTGGTTCATATGTAATGAAATAGTTCTTGTTCAGCCTCAGGGAAAGCCTGTGTTAGATTAAGTTTTGGAACTTTTAAAACCTAGTGAAAAGACTATCTAATGATTATAGTTGTACTTTGATAATCATGGGAGTTAAAAGTATACAACCCTGGGAATTTTAAATTCTGTGAATAACATTAGATTTCACCTCAAACCTTGATTTTTAAAAAACAATTCTGATAATGTTTATTCAATACATAAATTAAGTAAAAAAAAAGTTGCAGTTTTTATGCAAGACATATTTGTATTTCATACACTATGCAATCAGCAAGGTGAACAGTGGATAGAATGTTGAGCCTGGAGTCAGAAAAACTCATCTTTCTGAGTTCAAATTTGCCTTCAGACACTTAACAGCTGTGTGATCTTGGGTAAGTCACTTACTCTTTGGCCTCAGTTTCCACATGTATAAAATGAGCTGGAGAAGGAAATGGCAAATCACTCCAGAATCTTTGTGAAGAAAATCCCATATTGGGTCCTGGATGACTGAAAAACAACCAAATAATAACACTATGCAAAGGCTTTTGCAATATAGCTGCAATAATTGCTTCACAGATTTCAATCTCCTTGAAAAATGACAATGATCAAAGCAATGATGAGTCTGGATGATAGAGAGACAAAAGGAGGCATTCCCCAAAAAGAATGCTTAGCCTGTACTTCTTTCTAACAAATTTATGTACTTTAATTATAATAGTAAATAGTAAGATATATTAATAGTGTACAGTATTTATGATTTACTAATTTTTTAAATTTTCTTTACATGTACTCATTCTTTGCAGTTTTCCACAATATACAAAAAATCTCATTTAAATATCAATGATTAAACTGCAAATAACTGGAACCAGGAATGTGAAATTCAGGAATGTTGACAGAGAACTGTATTTTGGTTTCCAATGGGATGATTTATGCAAAATTCTTTGCAAACATAAAGCATTATATATTTATTATTTTAATATCACTGTGCATTTTATACAGAAACAGAGCAACAAGTTTATTTTTTGCTTTGCTTTTCAACGTCCCTTTTATTCCTAGGTTTTTATAAACCTAGAAAATGGGGAAATACCCAATAAATCTTACTCACAGAATGTCTAGCTATCTGAGCCATGGAGCCATAACCTATCCTCTTAACATCAGCTCATCTTACATACAGGAATAATTCCTGGGCTTATATAGCTTCAAAACTCTTTGCCTTACAAACCACACATATGGAGACAGTAAAATTCAATTTTTTTGATAATTGTTTTGATAATAAGCATATATTGCTTATTACATATGGCTCCATTTCTTTATATGTAAAATAAAAGACCATCATATATTTCTTTCTTCAGAGATTCTATTATACCTTAAGACAGATACTGTTCTATGAAATATCATTGATATTTCATAAAACTGATGTTAGACAAAGTTGTTAATTCTACATCTTGCCCCGGGGCTATGAAAGAACTATATCATAATCAATGATTGTCTCCATTATAATAAATGGTGAAAACTATGTGTCCTTTTCATAATTTTGTGTCATTTATACTTATACTAATTTAGATTGTTAGTCCCAAAAGGCAGGAAAAATATCTGCTCACTCACTTAAACCATGATGTCTCCAGCATCTCTATGTGGATATAGAAAGAAGCCATATTTTCCTTTGGCACTTTTAACTTTGCAAAGTATTTTCACTTCTATTCTATCCTGAGAGATGAATAGTGTAGGTATTATTTTCTGAATTGACTAATGATGACACTGAAGCCAGAGAAGTTAAATGATATGCCTCCGACCCACAGCTAGTTATAGACAAAGCTGAGATTCAGCACTTGATTCTTAGAGCCAAGAGATGGAGGTATCTTTCTTCTGTACTAGGCTGCTTCTCAAAGAATGATCTATTGCTGGTCTTACTATGCTTGTTATACTTGTTGTACCATAACTTTTACAGTGGGCATTGTAGATGAAAGGAAAAAGGGATTGTAAGAGTATTATCCCCGTGCCTTTCAGGTTTTATCTCATTTCTCCAAGAAATTTGCAAAATCAAGAGATGCCTAATGCAGCTTGTTTAAGACAGTCCCAGCTAGTGGTTCAGACAGATGCTTTTTAGAATAACAACCAGTGAGCTGTGACTAGAACTCTATGAAATGTTTTGCGCATAAAATGAATCCTTACACATGGAAAGTAAATATCTGTTGTGAGTGGTTATAGTCTGGTGGTTAGTTTGAAAAGCTGGGAATTAGAAGAGCTCATTCCAGCTGAGAATCTTACTCACTCAATGAAGTGTTTTGGGTAACAGAGTTTACCCAATCCCAAATCTGTTGTGTGCTGGCTCTGTCCCAGGTTCACACTAAAGGCATAACACACACCTCCCAGGAGCACACTGCCATATGTGAAAGGTAAATCTTGCCAGGAATAGCACAAGGTTTCTCTTTAGAGACAAGGACCAATTCACAAAAGATATCTTTTCCTGCTCTGAAAACCCAAAAAACTTGTCTCAAAGTTTCACATTGTAGATTGCGTGGCCCTATCATAAAATATTGTTCATTATAGTTTCAAGAATAATTAATAGTGATGTAGCTTTGTTTTTGTTTTTGTTTTAGTCACATCTACTTAGATCTAAAATCTAAACTCCCAGTGGCAAGATCTGTTGTGTCTATTAGTTACAAAAATCAAATAATTGTTTTTTTTTTTTTTTTTTTTTTAAGTCAGAGAATATCAAATAAACAATCTATTTGGTTTTAAACAGACTAAGATTGAGAAATCTTTTTCCCAGGCCTTAAAAAACACCATTTGACTTGGTCAATGGGATAAATGCAAAGTCATCAAGGACCTGTCTACACAGATAGGTATGGACCACTCCGAGGAATGGCTATATATCTTCTGGTAGTCTCTTTATCTCTCTGTTCCTGTTTCTCTCTAAATCTCCCCTCAATTCCCAATAGGATCTGTTTAATCTCTATTTTCTGTGTCTACCTCAGATACTTTGTCTCTGACTCATTTTACTTACATGTCACATACTTTCCTTTCTAAATTTCCTCCACTCTGCCCTCCCAGAGTTCTTATTCTATTCTACAAATGACCATAACAATAATAAAAAAGGACCATCTAGTTCAGGCTTCTCATTTTATACATAAGGAAATGGAAGATCAGAGAAGTAAAGGATTTGCTCAATGTCATACAGGTAGGAAGTTCCAGAGAGGGAATTTACAATCTGTATGCTCTGAATCCTGTGCTTTTTCCACTTTTCCAAATTACTTCCCTTCAAATTCTTGATATATAGATATAGATATGTTATGTGTTTTAGATAAATTCTATACTGTTTTCAATGTAAATAATAAATAAAATATTGATCTATCAAACAACAAAATGATTTCTATTACATTGTCTTTTACTTATATGACCCTTGTTTGATCTGATCTGCAGATTAGCATTTCTTTTTTACATAATAGATTTTTATTTTCAAAATATATGTAGTTTTCAACATTCACCCCTGCAAAACCTTATGTATCAGATTTTTCTCCCTTCCTTCCCCCTACCCCATTCTCTAGACAGCAAATAATCCATATATGTTAAACATGTGCAGTTCTTCTATACATATTTCCACACTTACCATGCCACACAAGAAAAAATCAAATCAAAAAGGGAACAAAAACAAGAAAGAAAAAAAGTGAAAATACTATGTTGTGATCTTTTCAGTCCCCATGGTCCTCTCTCTGGATGCAGATGGCTCTCACCATCACAAATCTATTAAAATTGGCCTGAATTACCTCATTGTTGAAAAGAGCCATGTCCATCATAGTTGATCATCATATTATCTTGTTGTTGCTGAATACAGTGTTCTATTGGTTCCACTGGTTTCAGTCAGTTCAAGTAAGTCTCTCCAGGCCTTTTTGAAATCATCCTGCTGATTATTTTTTATAGAACAATAATATTCCATAACATTCATATTCCGTAACTTATTCAGCCATTCCCCAACTAATGGGCATTCATTCATTTTCCAGTTCTTTGCCAATACAAAAAGGGCTACTTCAAAAATTTTTGCATATGTGAGTTCTTTTCCCTTTTTAAAATAATCTCTTTGGGAGACGGGCCCAGTAGAAACACTGCTGGATCAAAGGGTATGCATAGTTTTATAACCCTTTGGGCATAGTTCCAAATTGTTCTCCAGAATGGTTGGATGAGTTCACAACTCCATCAACAATATATTAGTGTCCCAGTTTTCCCACATCTCCTCCGATATGTATCATTATCTTTTCTTGTCATCTTAGCCACAGACTAGCATCTTTTAAGAAAAACGTATTACTGAATAGAAACAAAACAGGTGGTTGATTGTATTTTTATCTTTACAAGCAGCTGTTTAGGCAGCACAGTTCTAGCCTGTTTTTTTTTTTATTTTACCCTGCACTGGGCCCATCATATTATATAATTATAAGAACATATTATATGTTTTTAACGAATACAAAGAGATTTATGACAACAAAATTGAAACAATCCTTCCCAAAGCCTTGATACCTTAAAATTCATATGAAGTAATGACTCCCCTAATTTTCTTTAATGGAATATTTGTTTGATATTTTATCTCTATAATTTCTCCAAACTATTACAATATGTTTTAGGTTGCAGAAAGGTTGTAAACTTTCTGGGTATAAACTGAACTGAACTGAAAAATGAAAAATTTAGTCTACTAACTTTTGCTATACCCAACCACTACACTATATTTTGCATCTAGCCTCTTGTCTCCACTTATATGGCCATCACTATGGTTCATCTCCTGGATAATTTAAGTTCTTTCCCTCTCTAATTCAGTCTCCTATTCTGGCATCATGAAGTCACTTTGAAAATTATAACCAAAAAAGTGTATTTTAATGTGATTTAAAAATTTGAAACCAATTCTTGTGAGACAAATGGAAGCCCAAGAGACAGAGTTTTCTGGTTAGTTAATATTCAGTTTTTAATTAGGTTAGCAAATAATCAATAAATTGGTGGGCTCTTTTGATAACTAAAACAAAACCACGAAGATCAACAACTGTTTAAATAACTTTGGGAAAGTGAATGCTCTTGCAGGTGAAAACCAGCCCTGATTGGTGAACAATTAATGAGGAGGTGGATTGAAAGCCTTCAGTTTCTCCTCTTGAGAATGTGGCTTGATTTTGAGGTTAGACTACTTCTAGCTATCTGGCAAATCTCCAGTCAAACCACTCCTCTTGAACAATGGAGGAATTTCCAAAAGTTAGTGTTTAATGATTTCAGGGCTGGAATTCACTTAGATTAGATTCTCTTTACATATAATGAGAAGTAAATTCTCTCTTAGTTAGATGGGGTCATATCTTCTTGAATATTTTATTGGCAATTTAAATATAACTTGTTTTTCTTTTATTTAATTAAACTTATCTACTCCAAATTTTTCTGTTTTGTTCATAACCATGTAGTTACCCTCATAGTTCCCTATTTCCTTGTCTCTCACATCTAGTTAAATAAATCTAGATAAATTTTCGGGATTTTGCATCATTTGGCATCTAGCCTTTTTTTTTTTTTCCCACTGATATGTTTAGCACCTATGGTTCATGTCCCTAGACAATTCAAATTCTTTCACTCTCTAATTAGTCTCCAGGAAGCTAAAAAAAATTTCTCTAAATGTGAGGGCTGATCTGACCATTTCACACCCCTAGCCCTAGAACAGATGAAAAACTCATTAATCTGGTATTTAAAGCCAGTTATTCTTTCACAAAACTGCCTTTCTACACAAGTTTCACATTGTTTCCATTCATGGACTAATTTACAACTAAAAATGACTCAGTTGCAATTTCCCAAATTGACTATTTTATCCTCTACCTCTTTTCCTTTACAGAGATATCCTTTATACCCATAACTGACTCTGTCCTTAATTTATCCCCTTAAAATCATGAGTTTCCTTCAAATCTTCGTTTCCAGGCTGTTTAAAATTAAATTTCTTTCTTTCTATTATTTAATATTTGGGAATTCTTTACCACTAAGCAGGAGAGAGAATGGCCTAGAATGCAGTCTGTAAATTGTGTGGGGTATTTTTAATGATTTCAAGAAATTCCCCAACACACATACTCATTCACACACATACATGCACAGAACCCAATGTTTTAAAATGATTATTCTAGTGATGTTGCATATTAGTTTATCTTGGAGTACAAAATCAGAGTTATATCAATATAGTGATATATAATGAACACAAATAAGTTTTAGTGTATTTCCAATCAGCTACATGCAAGAAGTCACATAAATAATGTACTTCATGAAATAGAAGATTGTAAAAGAAAGTGGTGTGTTCAGACAATGAATATAAAGGATTACATATGGACAGTCTAAGTGCTACATTGATAGCTGAGAAAGGTAAATATATGTCCAATACATTGTCAATATACCTCAATTTCTTCATCTGTAAAATGAGAAGAATAATTGCAGCTACCTCACAACAGTAAATTTCTGGATTTACCAGACAGGAGTCTAAGGTTGTTTAACATTAAAAAGTTCAAGGTCTTAAAAAAAAAAAAAATTAGCAACTATATGTATTATGTCCCTTTCACCCATCCCCAAGCAAGTTTAAATCCATATAATATATATGCATATATACATGTATAATATGATATATAAATATACATGTGCACGAACATACATGTATCAAAATTTTATTTTAAAATTGACAAATTTTACATGTATAGATTAGTGATAAGTTTAATATGAAACTTTTAAAATATTATTAAACTTAAAGCTATTTTCTTTTCCAATTAGTACAATGACTCAGCCTGAGAAGTATTATTATACTTTGGTTAATTGCAATCCGGTAAATGCTCTGCCGGTTAACATATCCTTAGATGAAGTAACTAAGATGTTTTTTCCTGACTCCACAAACGTAGACTGAAAGATATAAGTATTTCTTTTCTATAAAGTCTTTATTCCATTCACATGAACTTTTTCTATCCCTTTCCATAACAAAATAACTGGTACCTTATTTAAATTCTTAATCTTTTTTTAAAGCATAAAATTGTAGTTGAAACAAAGCTAAAAAGAAATAATTATAGTTTCCAAAGTATAAATTAAGCATCTTTTTTTTTTTTTTCATAATCAACATCCATAAATTTTGCTTATTTAAACACTTCTTTCTGCCTAGAATGCCATTTTATTTCTCCTCTGTCCCAGGTTACCCTGAATATTCTTATGGTTCCTGACTCTTTTCTATTCTGACTTTTTCCAATTTAGAGCAGTATTTTAATTACTTCCTTATTCCTTCTGTGACAATTAACTATTCCTTTATATGAGATCATCTTAACCATTTTTCCAGACCAAAGGTGTCATATTCACACTTAGAAATGATTTTCTAAGTCAATATGCACCAGCAGAGATCTATTTCTATTTGAGTTTCATACCACTGGTATATAATAAATGAGAAGCAGCATGGCATTAATGGATATAGAGGTGACCTTGAAGTCAGGAACATTCAGGTTGAATCCTGTAGTTGCCACATATAATCATGGCTATATAATCTTGGGCAAGTCTTGTGACCATTCTCAGCAACTCTAAGACTATAAATTGCAGAAAAGGTACTGATCTACTTAAATGGGGAGAGCTTTCTCACCCAGAACCCCCTTATATAAATGAAATCCACAGGTCCAGTGAATATTAAGCACACTAGAACAAAGGTCTCCAGCACTAGTTAAATCCTTTATGAAGGATTTATAAGAATCCAAGACCTAATATGGCACAGTGAGAAGAGATAGTACAGATCACATTAACAAGATTATGAATTAATTAAAATATTGCCATTGTTCAATTCAGGAGTATCTTCACTCAATTCTTAGTTGTTCTTCCCATTATGAGTTTTGAATACACTAGCATTGGATTTTTTTTTGATACATTTTAATGGAATATTATTTGAGTTGTTAGCAACTTTCTGAATTTTTTGAGTATTTCACACTGGATTTTCTGGGTTAGTGTCTCTAAACTTCTTGGTCTTGTCTTTGTTATGTTAGTGTTTAATTTCCTTTGTATATAGAATCAGGTTTTCTGATTGTCAAAACATCTGTATTAAGTACATACTATGATCCAATATATATGAAAGGTACTTCAGATACAAATTTGTTAGTTAATGATTAAGTCAAGCATTCATTCATTTATTTATTAGATCTAGAGAATCTGGAAAGCCTTTTGCAAAAAGGTCCCTTGGACCTGGAAGGAAAAGAATAATTTTCACAAATGGAATATAGAAGGAAGAGAGTAATGCATTCTAGGTTAAACCTCCTATTTCTACTCCCACTATTAGAAGAATAGAGAAAATCTGGATCATCCAGCTGATCATTTCTTATAGAACAATAATAATCCTTAACATTCATATACAATAACTTATTCAGCCATTCTCCAAATGGTGGGCATCTACTTAGTTTATAATTTCTGGCCACTACAAAAGGGGATGCCACAAACATTTTTGCACATGTGGGTCCCTTTTCCTCCTTTAAGATCGTTTTGTGATATAAGTCCGATAGAAATACTGCTGGGTCAAAGGATATACACAGTTTAATAGAGCTTTGGACACAGTTTCAAATTGCTCTCCAGAATGGTTGAATCAGTTCACAACTCTGCCAACAATGCATTAGTGTCTCAGTTTTCCCACATCCCCTCCAACATTCATCATCTTTTCCTGTCATCTTAGCCAACCTGAGAGGTGTATAATAGTACCTCAAAAGTGTCTTAATTTGCATTTCTCTGATCAATAGTGATTTAGAGCATTTTTTTTCTTATGACTAGAAATGGTTTTAATTTCTTTACCTGAAAATTGTCTGTTCATATCCTTTGACCATTTATCAATTGGAGAATGGCTTGAATTTTTATAAATAAAGTCAATTCTCTATATATTTTAGAAATGGGACCCTTATCAAAACCCTTAGATGTAAAAATGTTTTTTTTTTTTTCTTCCAGTTTATTACTTCTCTTCTAATTGTGTCTGCATTGGTTTTGTTTGTAGAAATTTTTTTAACTTAATATAATCAAAATTATCCATTTTTTATTCCATAATGTACTCTAGTTCTTCTTTGGCCACAAATTTCTTCCATCTTCACAGATTTGAAAGGCAGACTTTTGTTCTTCTACTTTGATTATAATATCACTCTTCATGTTTAAATCATGAGCCCAATTCAACCTTATTTTGCTATAGGGTGTTAGATATGGGTCAGTGCCTGTTTCTGCCATGCTAGTTTCTAATTTTCCCAGCAATTTTTGTCAAATAATGAGTTCTTATCCCAGAAGCTGAGGTCTTTGGGTTTAATCAAACACTGGATCACTATAGTCATTGACTACTGTGTCTGGTAAACCTAAGCTATTCCACTGATCTAATACTCTATTTCTTAGCTAGTAACAAATGGTTCTGATGATAGCTGCTTTGTAATATAGTTTTAGGTTTGGTACAGATAGGCCACCTTCATTTACATTTTTTCCCTTAATTCCCTTGCAATTCTTGACCTTTTTTCTTCCAGATGAATTTTGGTATTATTTTTCCTAATTCTGTAAAATAATTTTATGAGAGTTTGGCATGGCACTAAACAAGTAGATTAATTTAGGTAGTATTGTCATTTTTATCATATTAGCTTGGTCTACCCATGAGCACTTGATATTTTTCCAATTGATTAGGACTGGATTATATTTTATGAAAAACCCTTTTTTGGTTGTTTCAAAAGACATCAAATACAAAACTCAAATGAGTAATATCATAAAGGGCTTCAAAAAGACAGGATGACTGGTGAAGAATCATTCTGATTTAAGCTTCCCTATAAAATACTGTTCCTCTTACCCCTGGAGATACAAAATGGTGTGTGTCAATTATAACTCTATGTAGATATTACAAAATCTGCCTCAGTGTTGATAAACTTATCAAATATTTTAACTACAATAGATCTATACTAATTGTCTTTCCTTTTTAACTCAGAAAAACTGAAATAGCTTATATTTTTTTCTGTGTTGTAGTTCCTTTTGGCATCCCCATTAGCCCTTACTTATGTACCAAATATTTTATATGTATGTATGTGTCCACCTGAACATCTAGAACATGTCCTTTATTATGTTTTTCCTCTTTATTCTGCTTTTCTCTACCTTAAAACAGACTTTGTCCATGGTCTGAGAAGAGTGTTGTTTAGTTATGTCTCTTTGTGACCCTTTTTGGAGGTTTTTTAGAAAAAAGATATTAGAGGGATTTGCTATTTCCTTCTCCAGGTCATTTTATAGATGAGGAAACCAATTCAAATAGGGTTAAGTACCTTACCCAGAGTAACCCAGAGTCAGATGCAGTGCGCTCTTCACTATGCCATCTAGCTGTCTTTTTCAGATAGTTTTCTTCTTTTTTCTTTCTCTGTCTTTTTGTCTGTCTCTCTCTTTGTCTCTGTGTCTCTTTCTTTCTCTGTTTCTGTGCCTGTCTGTCTGTCTCTCCCTTTTAGATTGACTAAGACTTCTACTTGCCTTTAAAAATAGGAACTGCTCCTTTGAGGATCTATGAATTTTGAATACAGTTACAAACTATAAAACACTCAGGCAAAGACAAAATAAAGTTAGCAAAATTTGTCCTATTTAAGTGGGATCTGGGGTTTATGCCTGGTCTTATTTTTATCTCTGAATCTCTCTTACTCCTCTCATTGCTGGAAGACTTAGGCCTCAGCTGTAGCTTGAACTCCCCTCATTCTTATACACACATACATGTAGAGATAGAGGATACAGAGAATGATTCTGAAGAACATGATCTCCCCAGTTCGAAGGCCTTGCTTTGGATGCACTGTTATGGGTTCAATAGCCTGGAAATGTCTCCCCAGGCTCCCATGTATGGAGCACTTTAAATTCCTTCAGCAGCTTGCTGTTGTGATTTATAGCCACATTTCAGGTTTGCTTTTCATTGAAAGCCTAAAGGGAGCCCCACAGGTGAGGTTGGGAGCTTTTAGAAAAGGAAGAAGGCTCAGGAAGGATGAGCTGAATATTTGTTACAATCCAAATAGGGCTAGGGGCAAGTAGAACTTACTCCTAACTGGGGTCAACGCTCTCTTTAGTTTCCCTTGACACATGCCTCTTCCTGGACCTTGGAGCAGCTCCACAACCTCTTAAGGCACCTTATTTTATAGCTGGTGCAATCAGCTTCAAATATTACTCAAAATCCTTGGACAAAATTTCCTTCTATCTCAAGGGACCCAAAAGGATTTAAAATATGACATTACACCTGAGAAGAGGGTAAAGGAGACTTGGAGGTTAGGAGGGGAGATATTTCAAGGTTTCATGGTGAGATATTTATTACAAGTTAACAACAAAAAACATGATCTACACATATTTTTTGATTGAATTAAGTTAGGAAAGTTGGATTAGATTTTGATTTTGTCTGCATGTTGCCAAATAACCAGTTGACCTATTTACTTTTCAAACAATAGTTTTGGTAAAACTTTAATCAGGCAAGTGGGGGGGGGGGGGACCCTGTGCCAGGAGTTCTGAGGATTCAAAGTCTTGGCATTATTCCCTATATTCTTAGTGAATCTACAACTGAATTAGAGAAAACTTAAAGCACTCCCATTGCATAACATAATCTAATCTTAATATACAATCGATCCAGGACATTGTTCCCAATTATTTCCCCCCATATGTCAGAAAAAGCTCTCTACTCCAACATTCACTCTCTCTCTCTCTCTCTCTCTCTCTCTCTCTCTCTCTCTCTCTCTCTCTCTCTCTCTCTCTCTCTCTCTCTTTCTCTCTCTCTCTCTCTCTCTTTTTCTTCCTTTCTTTCTCTGTGTCTCTCTGTGTTTCTCTTTTTCTCTCCATTCCTGATAAAGTATTCACCGGAAATGTAACACTTTCAAAAAGAGCCAAAAACATGTTTGAGAATGTTTATCCTCAAAACCGAATATCTCCTTCTTTCTAGGCCCTTCTTAGAGAAAAAAACGAATTACTTTCTGAACAAAACCCTCCAAAGTCTGGATCATCTAACTGCCTGCTGTCAACCAGATGAAGACAGCTACCCCAAGGGTAGGGAGAAGACAGATCTGTTTGTGGTTTTCAGGTTAAGCAATAGCTCAGATCCCCAAAGGCAGGAAATTTTAATCCTGGATTCTCCAGCAGATTTTCCCTATCCCTTTGGCATCTGGGTAATTAACCTTGCAATCTTAACTTTCTGAACCACCCTCTCCATTGGGAAGATAAGATATATAAAAGGAAAATTAAATGACAATACAAGATAGCAGTAGCAGAGATTGGGTGTACTCTGAGTTCAAAGAAGGGAAGGGTACAAAAACAATGGGGGAGTCTAAGGGGCAAAAAAAAAAATGAGGGAAAATGCTAGATTAAGAAGAAATTATTATTTTTCAACAACAATGTATAGAGAACAGATAAATACTGTGCAATATTTTGCATTGAAGACCAGCTATCACATCAGTAAGATCTGGGTGCAAGTCTTGCCTCTGATACAGTTGTTGAATGACCTTAGACAATTAATTTAATTCTTCAGTTCTCCTGATAATTCTCTAAGACTCTATACTTGATTATGGGATAGCTGGGGGGGTCTGACACAGATCCTCAAAAGGGTTAAAAAAAGATTACAAAAGGCAAAGTCTTTGGTGGTTGACAAATTCACTTCTCTTTGCTTTTAAAAGATAATCATGGGGCAAAATCTTTTGAATTATTGAGATGTAATCTTAACAGATGTCCCAGAGTAAATGAACATGAGATATGCTTAATTAGTGTTGACCCAAGGTAACATTATAAAGTAGGTGAAGGTTCTTGTGTCCTTAATTCATTAGACACTCCTCTTTCTTCCAGCCCTCTCATCCATTCTCATTCCTATTCCTTTTCAAAGTTTTATCACAAAAACTAACCACTGAAGAGTCTTTAAATTCAAGAAAGTGATGCGTGCGTGTGTGTATGTGTGTGTGTGTGTGTGTGTGTGTGTGTGTGTGTGTATTCTGTCCTCACAACAACCTTGGTAAATTGATGCTATTGTTATCTTCATTTTGCATATGAGGAAACTGAGGCAAACTGTGTTGAGTGACTTGTCCAAGGTGTCAATAATTATCTGAGGCTAGATTTGAACTTACAAAGATGAATATTCCTGCAAATATTGGTGGTGGTGGTGATAGTTTGTGCGTGTGGGGGGGGGGGGGAAGGTGGGGGGGGTGTTTGTTTTGTGTTTTTAATGGAAGGGATGAGAAATCAGTTTTCATATGTAGGGTAAGAACAGATTATGGAATTCCTAGAAGACCAGAGTTCTGAGAACTGTATGATGAAAATAGTGAATTTACTATGATCAAATCAAATTTTATTAATTTTAAGGATATATTGCCATAAAAACTAGGGTTCCTATCAGAATACTCTAATTAATAGATGAGAATAATTTTGATTATATCAGCATCTGTATGTTCCTGAAGTACTAGACAGGTTTATTCTATTGAGTAGTTAAGAGTTTCTGATCTGTTAAGATCAGATCATTGATCATTGAAGCAAACTTTTTTTTTTCATTAAAGCTACAAAGGGACTTTAGAGATCCTTCGATCTATGAGTTCTTCACAAGAAGTCTAGAATTTTTTTTTCATATTATGTTAAATTTGTTTCAATATAATTTGTTTCCTTTGAAAGCCTATGTATTTTATTTTATTCACTTAAACATCATCATTTCCAATTATAAGGTCCACAATCTTCACAAGACTACTGAATTCCATCTCTATTCTAACTCTCTCATACTGAATCGCAGAGAAGTCAAAGTGATGGCAGGAAATCAAATCCAAGTCTTCTGAAAAAAAAAAAAATCAAATCTAGTTTTTTTGCTACTGTACCAGACTATCTCACAGCCTATCCCAGCATTGAAAGATCACAGAGGATCATTAATTAAAAAAGAGAATAAAAAATTCCAAAGTACTATTTCTTCTCGATCCTAATGAAAAAGTTGGGAAAGTCCAGTTAATTGTGATGTTAATGAAAATATTTGTCATTCATATAGGTTCTGTCCAAGGAAAAGTAGAATATCCCTGAAGGCAAATGGCTGCCCTGTGGGGGTAACTAATTCTTTTGCAGTTTGAGGGAAAGATCTGATGTAATCTGCTGCCCTTGAACAGTGCATAGGACAATAACAGCTTCTTCTCTGAATTTGAGGTAGGAGAGTTAAGTACTTACTTACCAAGCACGTACTTATTCTTTTCCTTTCATTGTTGGTTTTGTGACTTGCATCATTCATTCATTCATGCAAACAAGAAATATTCATTGATGCACTGAATAATTACCACACCTCTTCCTGATTTTTTTTTTCCCCCCTATGGAGACAAGATCTTGTCTAAGCAGCATTTCTCTCAGACAGAGCATCCTCTGGGAGTAAATTGCATAGTTTCCACCAGGTGATTTCTGAAGGGGCTAGTTTTTTTCTCTTATCCCATTATTACTATATTATATACTCCCCCATAGGCAATCAGAAAAGTTTACAACTAGAAACGAAGTTTACATGTTGCTAATGAAGTGAATTTTGACCATGTCATAGACAGCAAATGTTGGTTGAATTAAATTGAGCACCTACTGCATGTCAGCCTTATACTTAGAAAAGATTAAGGAAGGAATAAAGAGCAAGTGATATAAGAGAAGGCAGTTTCTTCCCTTAGCTTTGTTATGAAGTTAGAATACAAGAAAATAAAAGAACTATCAAACAATATAGATAATTTTTAAATAAGGCACCTGTTATGCCACAGTTCTCTTTAACTGTCCTGACTCAGTTTCCCTGTCTCAGTTTCCTTAACTGTTCTGTCTCAATCTCTTATAAATTAGCAAGATAAGAAAGTAGATTCCTGACTGTTTTGTGTCCTCAAGGATTTACAATATTCCTTTAGAATATTCCAAGATAACCCACGATATCTGTACTTCTTTGTCTCCGGATTTTTTAGGATTTTATGGCTTCCCCTCCCTGATAAAAACTTTCCCTCCCTTTCTCTTCTTTGTCTCCAAAAAGGTATTTAAGAAGTTGAGGTTCTTGCATTCATGGCTGTAGTATGGCGTCTGGCAGCTGTATGCTGGACGCTGGATTCTTTGGGTCCTCCAGCCCTGGGACCAATATGGATTCCTTGGTCCCAGTATACTTATCTCTGACTGGATAATCTGAGACGAGAGTCCTGTCCAGTCAATCTTACTCTCCCATTAATAAAAATATTAAAACTCTCTAATCTCTCTCCTGCCTTAGTTTCTCCGGCATTACACACCTAAATGAAGTATTGGATTGAGTAATTATCCAAATCCTGCTTCAGATAATTCCAATTGTGGGATTTTAGGAGATTTATTAATCTCTACTGGCTTTAACTCTTTTTCATAATCTGTAAAAGTGAAATCTTTTAAAAAGATCCTTAAAAAAGGATCAAAGAGAGGACATTTATATCAATGAATGTACAAAATACATATAGACATGCATGCATGCATGTACCCACGTAGGGTTTTAAAACTTTTAATTCTTCATATACATGTTATTGTTTTTATCATTGGATATGCTGCCAATTCAGTGATAAGAAGATCAAGACATCAATGAGTGAAAGAATAGCCCATTGTCTATGGAGAGACTTAAAATAATATGCAATATGGAATAAATTCACATTTATTCTTAGCTTATGCATCATCTCCCTTAATTCATACCTTCACAAGGAGGAAGCAGATAGATAATAATGAGAAGTAATCCATGCAAATGTTTCTCATAAAATGTAGAGTTTCTTATGTCCAGTGAATGCATCCAAGTTGCAATTCTAGACAAAAAGGAATTTCTAGGATATTCATTTTATGTCCTTTCAGACATGTAATGAGAACAAATGGAAGCAACCATTCTGCACAGGACACACCTTATAATGTTTTAATACAAATTTCATTAATTGCCAAGTCTAGCAGGATATTCATTAGAACATCTATAAAATCTTTGTGAAAGGCTTAATAGCTAAAACAAGCTATTGAAATTAGCCAATCATTCCATAATTGAACTCCCCATGAATCTTTTGCTTCAGTGAGGGAAAATTTCCAGAGAATACTCCCTTGCGAGTTGGTTGAACAATCAAAAATAGCATAGTGTGTGAGTATTTTACTTTGGGTTCTAGAAGCTCACATTTGTAAAATTCTCAATTCTATTATAAGGTCATTGAGCCTGTGACCAAGTTTTGTGCAGTCTATAACCATCACAGCATCTAAACAGAATAAATGGTCCCTAAGTGTGTACTAATGATGAAGATTCACAATCCTTTTAAAACAAGGACCATTTTCAATTTGGATTTTGTATCTATAGCATTTGACTCATAGTAGGAATTTTTAAAAAATAATTATTCAGTTGAATAAATATGGAAAATTATAGGTAATTACAAAATAATAAGTATTAAAACTGAAATTAAAGGGATAATAATTAAATATATTTTTAAGTTTGTAAAACTTAAATTTTAACTTTATAACTACAATGGTATAATAGTTCTTACATCTATTTTATAGATAAAGAAAAGCAGTTAGTCCAGGATCTCACAACAAAATGTCTGAAAATCAATTTAAGCAGGGAAGAGGGGGAGGAGGAGGGAAAGAATAAAGTCTTTCTGATTCCTACTCTAATACTACTATGTTGCCTTCAGTGATCTAGGAACTTAAAGGGATGTGTGTATATGTTCAGATATAATTTCAATTCTTCCTTTTTAATCATTATTTTGCTTAAAAATAAAAAAAATTTCCAAGTTGAATTTATTTCTTATGATCTGACCTATAACTGAACTAGTCAGACAAGTACAGTTAATTAAGGTTGCAAAATAGTACCTAAAAGAACAGTATTAGTTTTTGGTTGCTCCTGTTAATTTTTTTTGATAGGAAGACAAAAATATGCATGGTATTCCCCATGAAGCTCTCTGTTAAAAAGCATGAAGTTTAATACAACTACATTCTTCTTAGATATAAAAAAGGGGGTTTCATTCCAGAAATTACTGAATGACCTAGTTATAAATCTATCTTATCCAGACCAAAATTCTTGATCTAAGTGAAAGAGATTCAATCCTTTGAATATTTTATTCAAATTATTTTATATTATTATCCATCAGAAAATGACATTTCTAATTTAATCATGAAATAATTTGTGAAAGATGAAATGTAATCTGAAATATAGAAATATAAAAATAAAGTTGCCATGGGAGATATGAAACTACAGCTTTTGGTCATAAGAACAGGTTTATCAGTGTGATAATCTATACATTTTTTAAAAGTTAAATGTAATTGATGATTTTTTTTTTTCATAACACAGCTATTTCAGCTATAAGACCATTCTACTAGTCCAACATTGGACCATTGCTTTGATCAACACCAAAAAATAACCTAAATGAAAACAATCAACTTTCTTATTCAATAAATCTGTATATGCAATATACTTTTTTTTTTTTATTAAATAGAAAAGAAGAGTTAAGTTCCATTATCTGTTTTCTGGAACCATGATTAGTTCATTATAATCAGCTTTCCTATTTCCTTTTGTGTTTTTCCCCCTATTATTATAACCATTGTGTTCATGCATGTATATGCATGCACAAGCATAGATATACACCTATGTGTTCAATAACATGTCTTCACTAATCCAATCATGGATTTGTAAATTATGGAAGGCTTTGCTTGCTCACCAAAAAAAGAAAATTCTGCTTACTCTTGTTTGATAATTATGATCATATTACATCATTATAGATAATATTTATTTAGTACTTACTATGTGCAGGTACTATACTAATCATATAATTATTATCTCATTTGAGCTTCACAACAACCCTGCCAGTTAGATGTTATTTATTATCCTTATTTAACAGATGAGGAAATGAAGGCATATATATACACATATATTTATATATGTGCATATAAATACATAGACATATGTGCATGTGTATTTTCCTAGTTGTATTTATTTCATTATGCATCATATCATAAAATCTCAAATCTAAATCATCTTATGCTGTATAATAATATTCCATTACATTTATATACTAGAGTTTGCTTACCAGCTCCTCAACTGATGGATACCATATTACTTCCATTATTTTTGCTTTCATAAAAAGTGCTGCTATGAAAATTTTGGTAACTATGGGGGGCCTTATTCTCTATGATTTCATTGAGTTATTTTCAGTTAATGTTTCCTAGGTCCAAGAGTTTAAAAACTTTATTTAATTTTAAATAATAATTCCATTCTTTCCCCCATAATGGTCGGAATAATTCTTAGTTCCTTTAAGAAGAGAACAGTATACCTGAATTCACATATATGTGATTTTTTTTCATTTATCAGTTGTGAGGTAAAACGTGTTATGATTCATTTTTTCTTATTAATGATGTGAATATTTTATAGTTATTAATAGTTAGCAATTCATTTGAATTTGTTTTCCTTTGAATAATTATCCAATGGGAGTTGCTTTTTGTTTTATATGTTTGTTTCATTGCCTAAATGTATATTGTATATAAGAAGCTATCATAAATATTTCATGATTTTTTTCCTCTATCAATAGCTTCTCTCATCTTAATATGTTGATTTCGTGTAAAAAAATGACTTGCCCAGGTTCATAAAGCTACATACCTTATTTTATAGATCATGATGATGATGATGGTGGTGATAATGGACCAAAAGAAGTGAAGTAACTAAATAAAATGTATTCATCTTATTAGCAATAGATCTTGGGCAAGAAGCAGAATTCCTAACTCTCAATACAGTGTCTTTTGTCCTATGTCACTATGCTATAACATAGTAGTAGTGACTACTTGTCCTATAAAAATCTTCAGCATGAACCTTTAAAAAATTGGTCTTTCTTCTTATCTAAGACATTGAAATAGTCATTTAAACAATTCTTTTGTTGATCATTGATTTGATTCTAATTTATTAGTAGGGTTTCATTCTAGGATATAGAAATATACAAGGTGTTTACCACACTGATCTTACCTCTGCAAATGAAGAGACACTTGGGCACAAAACCAAATCACTTTAAATAATCAATAAAGAGGAAGCATCCAGAAGATGCTGGATACTTACCCATTGGGGCATCCCAGCTGAGCATTCCTAGTCCTCCATGTTCCTTTCTACAGGAAGTTTCTTCTTGGTCTTAGGCTATAGGTTCCCATGTCTCTAACTCTCCCCCATCCACTCCACTTAGTTCATGTGAAAAAAAAAAAAAAAAGTTAATGTAGTGTTCTTATTGTGCTGGTTGCTTCAATCTCCAATAATTGCTGATTATGGTTCTCCTCATGTGACTATGCATATTTAATCTCTCTTTTCATCTCCAAATCAGTAAGAAACTTCCTTGTTGATTTGATTATGATCCCATATCAAAGCAATATTCCAGTCTTCTGCTGTACTTCCAAAAATGTTTAGCAGTCATACTTGAAAAGACTTTATGTTTTAAGGCAGCTAAATGGTGCAATGGAGAGTGTTGGACTTGGAAGATCTTAGTTCAAGTCTTATCTCAGTTTGCCTCAGTTTTCCCATCTAAAACTGGTGATAACAGCAAGCTCTACCTTCCAAGATTATTGTGAGGATCAAATATGATAACATATATAAAGCACCTTATATTCTATAACATATGCTATAAATGCTAACTATTATTATAAGCTAGCTAGCATTTAATATTACTGTTTAGTAGAGTAGTAGTAGTAGTAGTAATAGTGTAGTAGTAGTAGTAGCAGCAGCAGCAGCAGCAATAGAAGCAGTAGTAGTAATAGTATTTTGCAGTTTATAGTAATCTTTGTTCTTCCAAAATATTAATATGTGAAAAGGGAGGAAAGATGACTCCATAGAAAGAATGTTGAAATTGAAGTCAGTCATAGTGCAATTCCTACCCTCCAACCTAAGTGACCTAGGACAAAACATCTGAACTTCATACAAAATAAAGGTGATGGATGAATGACCTTCAATCACTAGTTTGGGGCTGTTTTTTTTTTTTTTTTTTTTTTTAATTTAAAGCTCAACTTGAATAACAGTTTCTATATAAAATTTTTCATGATCATACCTTTTGTTAATATTCTTTTTTCCTATTGAAATTACTTTGTGTAGTTTTCTGTCTATTTTGTGTTCATTTTTCTCTAAACATTATATATTCTTCCAGTAAAATGTGAAGTTTTTGAAGACAAAGACTTCCTCATCTATTATTTAATACAGCAAAAAACATACAGAAGATGCTTAATAATGTCTTTTGGATTGAATTAAATAAACCTGTCCACCTCAAAGTATATCATCTAGACATAGGGAATTGACAAAAAACAAAAACAAACAAACCAATCAAAAAACTAAACTATACCAGTGTGGATAGTCTTGTTCAGAATAGTTCTGTGGGGAAAATGTTCATTCATTTCAATATTATGATAAATGATAAAATATATTTAGTGATCTCTCTTTCATAATTGCCTTTAAAGGCAATTTATAAGCCAAATAAGAAAATTAGTCTCATTACTTTATAGTTTTTCTTATTACAATACAAACTATCTTGAGAGATACAAATTTATGACCCAGAACCTTTGAATTTCCTAGATTTTGTCTTTGATGTTAATCCCAAATGCTTTAGTGCTTTAGTCTCTTCTATCTAAGCATACTGGTGACTGTCTGAGAATCATGAATCATATTTCTGCATCTAAAGCATTATAGATTGGTAAAGAGATAATTCTTTTATGCATTAAAAAACCACAACAGCAAAATGATCTTGAAGCTTCCCTGCAATGAACATGAATTTTTCTAGTACTATTTCTTTGACCAATAAAGATGAACTTGGGAAATGACAAATTAGCATACAAGAAAATTTTCTACTTTTTTATATTGGATTCTTCTGGTAAAAACTAAAATCCAACCAACAAATCAATATGCAAATTTTTGTGTTGTAATAAAATTCAATAACCTTTTCATTGGCTTTAACCTTGGCCTGGAAATGTTTATTCCTTGATATATCACTAACTCTTTTGTTCTGAATTCTACTGATTTTTGGTGGGGACAGGGAGGAGGGGGAAGAGCAAGCAATTAGTCTGGTAGAAGAGGCTGAGGAATTTTTTTTCTCCATCTCCACTACCAACTGCTCATTTTGTTGGGTGCTAAATGGTGATGTTAACTCTTTATATTTCTATGTCTCCAGGCCATAAGACCAAATCCATTTGACCTGTTATACTAAGATATTGGCATATATATTCTGTGAAATTAAGGTTCAGTGAAGATATTCAAGGGACCATACAGAGAGAAACAAATTAACTAGACAGTACATTTCCTGTCAAAATTTATAGGAGCTTTTGGCACCAAAAGTGACTAAATTGCTAAATAACCAAGAATGTACAGATTCTTCCAGCAGAAAATGGATTAAAGTAATTAGGGGGTGGGTTGTTTATTGAGGAAAGAATCAGGGCAACTGGCTGTGTGGTTAGGGAATAAATGTTCTAGGGGAGAGATCTGAGGTGACTGTATAAAAAAAATAAATTCACAGAACAGAAAAAAAAGAAAAGGTTCTTTGGGGCATCTCTTTGTAATGTAAGAACTGGCAAAGTAAGAAATTCCCTAGGCTGCTAGAGTAATAAACTCAACCTTGCCTAGCATCAGTCTTTGATCTATGATGGGCCAATCTCATGGGGCAAGGGGGCTATCACATCTTTTATTTGGAACTCTTCTCCATTTTTCTGTCTTGCCTCTAGACCCTTATTTACCAACAAAAGATGCCTCTATTGGAGCCTTAGCTGATGGAATGTGCTGGCCGCACACATACACACAGCCTGTCCAGCTGCTGGATGGGGGACTCTGCTAATTGGAGAAGTCTGCTTGGGTCCCTTGTCACCAGTTGGCAGACACAACAGTCTGGGCCAGAGCTTATTTCCAGAGTAAGGCATTCATTTATCTCTATGATAACAGGATATGTGTAGAGAGAGGTAGCAAAGAAAGTGAGGGTGAGCTGAGCTTTGGTTGTTGTGGGGACAGCATTAATGCCCTGAAATCAAGGACATGCTGTGTGTGTAGGAGCCTGGCACTTTATCCCCCTCTCACAAGTTTAATTAGTCACTAATTATAAACAGTTCCCTTTTATTATGGATGCATTTGGCCAGGGCTGTTATTTTTTTTTTTTTTTTTAACTTGTTCTCATCTCAACCAAGTTCCAAATGCTAACGTATCAATGTCAGAAACTGCAGTCAAGCACAACCTGTCCCCAAATCCCAGCCCCTTGAAACACGATGGCTCATTAATAACTTAAAAAGGATGATGACACTGATACTATTTATAGGGCCCTGCCAGGCAGGTCTGCCAGCGTTAAAGAAATTAACATGGAGAAATTGTCAACTGGAAAACATTAGTGTTTATCAACAGATCAATCAAACTTCAACTACTGTAAATTGTGCTTTTAGCTAAGTAAAATGTATCGACAATGACAGCGGCTCACCCACCTTACCAGGGGAGCATGATGCCCTTGGGTTGAGGAGAACATCAGATACGAAGTATCCCTTGTGTCTGTCTCTGTCCTGCATCCCCTCAACATCCCTTGATAGACTTTCAAAAATCTGCCACACCCATGTAGTACATCTAAGTGGCAAATCAGGAAAGACTGTAAGGAACCAGGAATAACTGAAGGGTTAATTAGCTTTGACTGAAAATGCTAGTTAAATTAAAAAAAAATGTCAAGGTGATGTCTGGGTACCAAGTCCTCCCTTTATCAATACTTTAGAATAACTCATTTCTGTGATTTAAGCCATCATTCTTGGATCTTGTATTGTTTTAAAGCAGTTGCTTGACTCTTGCTTCTCTGTGTACATAGAGGTGGTTCTATTTTCGTTTTCGGGCTACGTCTTCAATGATGAAGTGGCTTTAGAACCCTGAACAAAGCCAGAGCAGTCTGATTGGCTGTTGATGATGTCATCTCTGTGCCTCTAAAAGCACCAGGGACTGACTGTTTTTCTGATTTTTTTTTTTTTTTTTTAATGTGGAAATTCCATTTCAATGCAGGCCGTGTGTTTGGAGTTTCAAATCATAGAAACGCTTGTGTTATCACCCAGGGTATGCCGTAATCGCCCCAATGGGCATTATTTTGGCTGTCCTATTGTTTCTCTGTTGCATGGGAAAGGGTTTGTGCTGCATTGCACTGAATATTACCTTTCTGTAATTCCTTGTCATTCTAGCAGACCCTTTCATGAGGCTTCCTTTACAGAACACATACAATCAACTCCTGCCAAATTCTACTCCACAACCAAATATTCTCTTACTGTTCTTTCCTGGCGATATATAAATAGAAATATATATGTTTCTACTACAGTCACAAAAGAAGAAAGCGGAGTTAATAAAAAACAAAAATTCAAAGATGTGTGTTTATGGATTAGGGAAGGAGGATCAGAGCTTGAATGTTTTATACCCAGATACTAGCTGGAAGAGTTTCTCATACAAGTGCCTCTGCTCAAAGATTTTCAGTATCACTTGTCACATGGTAAGTACGTAATCAGTGCAAAAGGTGTGTATGTGAAAGAGGTGTTCTCAAAGCCATATGTTCTTTTATGAAATTATGACATAGTGTATTAATTCATTTGTTTTATCTCTTATCTTTGGATAATTGAGTAAATCTGCAAAAAAAAAAAAAAACAGGAGTGAGAGAGAGAGAAAGAAAGTGAAAGAGAGACACAGAGAGACAGAGAGACACACATAGAGAAAGGGGGAGAGAAAGAGAGAGAGGAAAAAAAGAGAGAGAGAGAGAGAGAGAGAGAGAGAGAGAGAGAGAGAAGAGAGAGAGAGAGAGAGATATGCAGCCAAATCCTTTAGTTTGTTTTTCATCTTTGAAATACTTTTCTTGGAGTGGGATCACAAAGACTGGTTTTTGCTAATTTATCAGTGAGTAGAGTGGAAAACATAATGTGAGATGTTAGAGAATAAAGGAAAGAGGAATTTTTTAAAAAAATACTGTTATTCTTCTAGAATACAAGGACAGAGTCAGCAAATATGTGGGATTTCTCAAAAGATTTCTAGGAGGAAATTTAATAGGAAAATATGGATCATACAACCGGATGATGTCATTCTGAATTTATTAATCCCCTACCATAGAAAACTGACTGTATTTGACACTGAAAGATCCTAAGAAAGGGTTCCAGCCCTGCCACCAAAGAACTCACTAACTACTTATAGAATCAAGACAACACATATGTAAAGTTAACTAACAACAGCAACAAAAAGAGAATTTAAATTACAGGCCAAGACATCAATTGAAGTAATGACACAAGGTAGGACATGATTAATTGGGAAATACATTGTACAGACAATTATTACTCTAGCAGTTCAGAAGAGGGAGAGGTTGTTTCAGCTTTGTATAGTGAGGGAAAGTCTTTTACAAAGAAGGTGTAATTTGAACTAGCGCTCTAAGAATGGGTGGGGTATATATAAAGAAAAAGGAGGATAGAAGAAATTTCAGGTAAGACAACACTAGGAAAATAGTATGGAGGCAAAAAGGTACATGGTGTTTTGAAGTCAGTGAGTAAACTAGTTTTCTTTGTTTCTTTAGCTTATTCTGAACTTAACATCAAATAAAATAAACATTTCCATATAGACAGTAGAATGGAAAAAGAGGAATATGAAAGAACTGTGAATCAATTATGTGTAACTTGTTGGAGTTTTTTAAATAGATGGTACATTTATCATGTAGCTTCCAAAGCTGAGTAGGCCAATTAGGATGGGATAGAAAGTTTGAGTAGCAGTGTAGTGGGGTATAAAATTGAAGACATAGTAGGCCTTGAATTTTAGGAAAATAAATTTTATTCTATCTTATACATAAAGAGAAACCATTCATTTGCCTTTCTCTTTTTTTTTTCCTGGAACTGTTTAATTCTGTGTGATCCACAGGCTAACTCTCTATTTGTTATTTGCCCCATCTGTTTTCTCAATTTTTCAAGAGACTCTTTTCTTCCTTGATTTAATTCATATTTTTAGTACTGTAAGAGTGGGATATCCACTGCCACACTCAACTAATGGCAGAAAGCTCAAACATCCTGCTCACATCAACAAATCAAAAGTATAAACTAGATGTAAACAAATCAGTAATCTATTTAAGAATAATTTCTTCAACAATTGATTAGAAATGATCCATTTAGAAAATACATTGTGGTTGGCTGGAAAAAAAGACACAGCTCTGGAACTACGTATAATAATAGCAGGCCAACTTAGAATCCTGCAGTCTGGCAGTAAATAAGTAGAATGATATTCATATCTAATGATGAAGTACTCTACAGGGAATTGTGCTTGGTAGGGGAAAGAGAGAACCTCTCAACCCTCCCCCCCCCATATTTTCCTAATTCTCTTCCCTCCTCCTCCCCACATCTCCCTTCTCCTCCCTTCCCCCTCCCCTCTTCTCTCTCTTTCTCTCTATGTGTCTCTCTCTCTCTGTTTTTCTCTCTTTCTCTTTGTCTCTGTTTCTCTCTGTCTCTGTCTGTGATTGTCTCTCTCTGTGTCTCTCTGTTTTTCCCTCTCTCTGTTTCTCTCTCTATCTCTCTGTCTCTCTGTTTCTCTTTCTCTCTCTTTCTCTTTCTGTCTCTCTCTGTCTCTCTGTCTCTCTCTCTGTCTCTCTCTCTCTGTCTCTGTCTCTCTTTCTCTTTCTTTGTCTCTCTCTGTCTCTGTCTCTCTCTCTGTCACTCTGACTCACTCTCCTCCCCCCACCACTCCGCTCTCTATTTCTGTTCATTATGATAGAAGTGCCTCCTGAGCAGTAAGCTCCCACTGATGGTCTTTTGTAGTGTCCATAGCTAGGGTTTCCCTTCATTTAGAGGACAAACTGTGGACTAGGCTGTACTAATAATTAGTCAATTGGGATTTAATGGGGTTTATGGTGACAAAATGTTTCAAAAATCCCAGTTGCAATATTTAAGGCTTAAAACCTGTTCCCCAAAACCTTTCAAGAAGCATTTATCAAATCAATGTAATCATCAACTATGTGCTGAATCCCAGGCACATAGTATCTCCTCTGTGCTAAGCACTACATTCAACCCTTGGCATATGAATACAAAAATGAATAAATTTTTATTTGGGATGTTGTAAGGGCTGAAATGTGTGTATACAAAATATATACATAGTAAATTAAAGGTTATTTCCAGGAAGGAAACAGTATTAGCACCAGGAGACTGGCACATGGTCAAGTCAGGAAAGGCCTTGGGAAGGATCATTACTTAAGGTGAGTCCTGAATGAATTGGGGATTTTAAAAGTGGTATTAGGAAGGAATGGTATTTAAGGCCAAAATAAAGGGACAGAACTAGGTTGCAGAATACTTTGTGTACAGAGGAGGAAGCAGGTAAACAATGAATTCTGTCTGTTAATAGATTGTTTTATGAGATATATCAAATGGTGAATGAAAATGTGAGCTAACATGTGAGTACTTCTAGGGATATTGATTACAATTCATCCATGTCTTCTCTTCTTAAGTGCTTCTTTTCTTTCTCCTTATATGTATCTTTGGAAGAAAGTTCATCCAATTTGTGAGTCTTCCTTTAATTCTTTTCCATTGTATGCATTTCAGCAGATTATTTGTATATTTGTATCTTACAGCTACCTGATGTTATTCTTTATATTACTTTACTGGTATAATTTCTTTCATAATTTATTACTCTTTGCCACTTACTCATGCCTAATCATTTATTTCTTCATTTCCCTATGATGTTCTATTACTCTGAGCCAAAGGGTATCAACAGAACTGTGATACTAAAATAAATAAATAAATAAGCCTATGTTTCCTGGAGAAAACTTAATAAAAATAGCATATAATTTCCTGAATGAAGTTCATCTGACTTTTCTACTATTTAATTTTGAGTCAGTAGTCTCTCTATACACAATGCCTTTCCAAGATACATGGGCTAATCGTCTAGTTCTACAAAGTGTCCATCCAATTGCATATCAGAATATGTAGAATACACATTTTTGGTCCTCTTGGTTTTTATTATTTCTATTGTTAAGCCAAACTCCTCTCTGTCTGTCTCTGTCTCTATCTCTGTCTTTGTCTGTCTCTGTCTCTCCCCATCTCTCTCCTTGCCTCTCCCTCCTCTTCTCTCTCTCTCTCTCTCTCTCTCTCTCTCTCTCTCTCTCTTTTCCCCCCTCTCTCTCCTTGCTTCTCCCTCCCTCTCTTCGTCTCTCTCTCTCTCTCTCTCTCTCTCTCTCTCTCTCTCTCTCTCTCTCTCTCTTTCTCCTCCCCATTTCCTCCTCTTTCTGTCTCTCTCTGTTCCTCTGCTTCCTACCTCTCTCACATTTTGAAGACTACCATACAATATTTTGGGACTTGATATAATCAGGATAAAGAAATTTTCATACAATAGCATCTGAAGGACCACACCATTTGTTTGGGAATCATTCAGATTTGGTCTCAATGTGTCTAAACAGTTCTCAAAATATTCAGAAAAAAAGGTACACATTAATTAAATCAATTTTTTTTAATGCTTTGTGTGTATTATATGAAACCATAGTTTTACTTTGCCTTTTTTAGGGAATGATTAAACTTCAGATTTCTAAGGGAATCGTAGGGCCATTCAGGCCAATTTATATTTAATACAAATCACCTCCATAATATAAGTGATAAATGGTGATTTAGCCTCTTCTTTAAGATTTCTGATGATGAGGAAAACATTGCCTGTCAATGTAACCCATTCCACATTTGTATTGTTCTAGTTATTAGAAAAGATTTCTTTGTACCAGCGAAACTCTTAAAACTCTCCACTCAACTCTCCTAGTTCTGCTTTTTCTATCTAATCAGAACAAATGCAATCACTTTTTTCACATGACACTGAAATACTTCAAGAAAAATTTCCAATTTTTCCTAAATATTCTCTTTTTCAGAAAAGAATTTATCATTCCTGATTTTTGTAGGGTTTCCTAATTGATATCTGTCATTTAAATCTATAATCTATAAACTTTTAAAAGTTTATATCTCTATAAAAAATAAAACAAAATGTAAAACAATAATGAATGTTTATAATCCAGGATATACCTGGATAAAAAACCAAGAGTATATATGCAGGTATGTACGTATACATGTATTTACATATGTAATCAGTTTCAATGGAATAGTGGGGCATTTTTGTAAATTCAGTTAGCTATGGGTTTTAATATCTTATATTATCTCAATGAATAATTGTTGTAATATTCTCCCCTACATTATTTATTATGATTATTCAGGAAGAAACTTCAGCAATATTCAAACTATAGTTTCCCAGTACAAACCCAGCACTATCCAGGCTATCTATAAAAAAACCACCAAAATCCTAAATCATGATTGTAATTTCAGTAATTGTCCTGACATTATTTAATCATGTCTTCTGAAAGTACTATGGCTCAATCCTTCCTAATCATCATTTACCATATATAACCTGATGTAACTTGCAGTTTTGGGGGAAAAAATTTCTTAATCTAGGTATCCATTTTTTTCCCTTTTAAACATCTGTAATTAAGTTGCTTATTTTGATTTTTTACGAACACTACAATTACATTTAAGAAAAAAATAATATATTTCATTAGAAAAAATCTTAAATTTTGTAATTTAGCTCTCTGATCCCTTTCAGTTATTTACAAGAAAAAAGAAATACCTACTGGTAAGATTGCTGAGAAATAGATTGAGTATGGTGGATAGTAAATCTAAAATTTTCATGAACAATTCACTAAATATTTCAAAATTTAAATCTCATTGAAGAAAATGACTATATTCATTTTGGGATTCCTTATGATACTAGAAAAATTTGACATAGATCTTCAACAAATATTTACTGAATAAATGAATGATGTCAGAGCTCTCAGCTCCCAGCTTGCCTTAGATGAATCTATCTCTGTTTCCATTTTTATAAGTTCCTTATTTGATGTATATGTATATGTGTATGTGTCTTTATGTTTGTGTGTTTAAATTTTGCAGGATTGTTGTTGTTTCTAATACAGACTATGTTGTTCTTGCCTGAAAACAAAAGAGATTATTTTGGAATTCATTTAGAAAATGTGCTTTTCCAAACTCCAAGTTTAATAATTCCCATTTTCTGAGGAAAAGGAAAGAAAAAGGTTGTGGATATGGGATTGGGGTGGAGACTCTTAAATTATTCAGCTTTTTAGATGGCATTGCTGAAAATCAACAAATAAATGTTCAACTCTCCACTTCCATTTGCTTGTGGTAAATCTGCCTGAAGCTGGTACAAACCAGAATGTTCAGAATTTGAACTGTGAAAGACACCTTGTCATCTTAAGGATCCTACTTAAGTATTTCCAGACTTTCAAATCTACACAGAGCCTTGAGCCCACGTATGTCTCACTATTCACTATGTTAATACTTTTTCCCATCCCAAAGCCATTCATAGATTTCAGAAAGTTGTTTTTTTTTTACCTTGGACTATAGGATACATACGAAAGTCATTAAATTCCTTGTCTTCTCACAGCCACTCCCCAAGAAGTGCCATCGGATTCCTATTAAAAATTTTGCCAACAAGCAGGTTCTAAAAGCAATGCACATTGTCTGTATAAAAGCCTTCTTTTGACGAGAAAATGACTATTAATGAGAACATGTTCGTTTCTGGCATCAGACTTGAAGAGACATAGGTCATAAATCTCTTTGATCTTCTTGCAAAAAGCTAGAATCAAGGAAAGAAGCAAGTTCATTCATTTAAAAAAAATGCTTTTGATTGAAATGATTCCATTTAGTAACAAGTAATTTATCATGTCCCCCATCCTTACTTTCACACTATGATTTGGTGTTTGGTCTTAACTTTCTCATAATATCCAGTTTCTTTCCTGGGGGTACCTCTAGATATGATTTTAGGGTCCCTTGGTATAGTGGGGAGCAGTAATCACCAAAAAGAAAAAGGTTGGGGCAGGATGGAATATACGAACAACAATAAAAGTTAATAAATTTTAAACCAGAAGCCTTTTCTTCCAGCTAGGCCAGTAAGCAACTGCCTGTTTTAGATGTGTCAACACTGCCATCTCTTGCTTTTTCATAGTCAGTAATGGAAAATACTTGGAGAAAACAACAATGCAAACCATTCACTCCTTTTCCATTCTTCTTTTCATCGTCCCTTTTCAAGGAAAGGCATCACCCAATAGAAAAGTATTGTATGCCTAATATTTCCTTTTCAAAATAGGTGCATTTTGCTTTATCTTTTAAACATATTGATTCTCATTATTTCTGTTTGATGTCACTGCTTGATTCTCTATGTTGCATTAAGTGTATTAATACAGAAAACCTTGAACAAGCAAGTCTCTTGCCAACAAATATCATTTGGGGACTATAATATAAACAATGTTGTCAAAGAAATCATGCATTTTTATTTCCTATAACTTCTAATTCTATTTTAAACATGCTCCAAGAATGTATTTGGAAATTACTACCTTGGCTTCAAGGTGAAATTTGGAATCCTGTATCAATCATCCCAAGCAAACTCCATCATTGTCCAGGGTCCAGTACCCTTACCCTGTCAGAAAAAGATGGAAGTTGAAGGTCCATTTTACAAAGTCACAGAAGTTTTCTGAAAATATTTCACTGTGTTATGAAATTGAGAAATCACCAGACATGGATCCTTAGAATTATTTCTTACTTTTTAGGTAGGTAAGATTTGCAAAGGTTTTTCATATCTCCACATCATCTAAATGTGACATTAATAAAAATGGAAACATTTCATTTTAGTGTTGATTCTTTTATTCTTGCAATACTTTCATCATCATAGGATAATTGAATAGTCCTATCTGCTTATGGCCTCTAAGCCTCTACACCAACCTCAATCTAAGCTTGAATCTCAGTCTAATATGATGGTATAACATATTGTGGGGATTCTTTAAATAACTATCATTTCATTGAGTTTTGGATTGATTTGTGACCCGTAATTACATGAAAGGGGTAAAAAAAAAAAAGAAAAAAAACTTTTCCATTGATGTTTTTCTTTCTAATACAATGCTTTTCAGCACCTTATCACCTGGGATTATTTCTGGGAATGCTAGTGATTGTGGAGATATAGCATCTGGTAGTGGAGAGAAAAATGATAAGTTCATAGCTCCCCCTAGTAGTACAAGCCTTAGTTATAATCACCTTGTTGTATATTTTGAAAGTCATTGCAAAACTATCTGGATAAAAAATTACCTCAACTCCAACCAATCTGTTCTTCAAATATCCAAAAATTTAACTTTAAATAGACCAGCAACTCAGGGGAGAAAAACCACCTTGAATCATTATCAACTGTTATCATCTTGTTGTTCTGTTGTTCAGTCATGTCTGACTCTTCATGACCCCATGGACTATAGTATATCAAGCTCTTCTACTCTCCACTGTCTCCAAAAGTCCAGATGTTCATTGCTTCTATTATTAATCTCATCCTCTGCTGTCTCTTTCTCCTTTTGCCATCAACCTTTCCCAATATCAGGGTCTTTTCTAATGAATCTTGTGTTCTCATTCTGTGCCAAAGTATTTGAGCTTCTGTTTCACTTTCAATATTTGATCTTCGAGTGAATAGTCTGAGTTCATTTCCTTAAGTAGTGGCTTGACTCTTAAAAGTCTTCTCCAGTACCACAATTTGAAAAGGTTGATACTGCGACATTCAGCTTTCCTTAGAGTAAAACTCTCACAGCAAAATATTACTCCTGGAAAAACCATAGTTTTGACTATACAGATCTTTGTCAGCAAGATGATGTCTGCTTTTTGATTTGCTGCCCAGATTTTCCATAGTTTTCCTTCCAAAGATTGTCTTTTCATTTCATGATTGCAGCTGCTATCTGCAGTGATCTTTAAGATCAAGAGTATGACATCTGACACTTCCCTCTATTTGCCAGGAAGTGATGGTAACACCTCTTTCACCCTCATCAAGAAGCTCCTTAATTCTTCTTTCTTCCATCAGAGTAGTATCATCTGCATATCCAAGACTGCTGATGTTTTCCCCAGCAATCTTAATTCTGGCTCTTGATTCAGCTTATCTAGCATTTCACCCCTCATATAAAGTAAATAGATAAAGTGATAATATATAATTTTGTTTTAGTATTTTTCCAATATTAAAACAAGCAGTTGGTCCATGTTCAGTTTTAATTGTTGCTTCTTAGCCTAGATAGTTTCCTCAGGAAACAAGTAAGATGATCTGGTCCTCCTATTGCTTGGAGGACATGCCACATTTTGCTATGATCACCATAGTCTTTAATGCACAGCTTTAGTACAATTAATAAAGCAGAAGTAGAATTTTTTGTTCTGGAATTCCCTTGCTTTTTCCATAATCCAGAAAATGTTGGCATTTTGGGCTCTAGTTTTTCTCTCTCTTTGAAAACCAGCCTGCCCCTCTGTTATATCTTGGTTTACATATTGCTAAAGCATAGCTTGAAGAATCTTAAGCATAACCTTGCTGGTGTGTAAAATGAGCAAAATTGCTAAGTAATTTGAACTTTCTTTGGCATCACCCTTCTTTAGGTTTGGGATGTAAACTGATTTTTTTTTTTCCCAATCCAGTGACTACTGGTGAGTTTTCTGAATTTGCTAGGATAACGAGAGCAAAACTTTAAAGCATCACCTTTTAGGATTTTAAATAGCTCAGCTGAAATTCTGTCACTTCCACTAAGCTTATTGTTTGCAATGCTTTTGTACCACTTGACTTCTCCAAGATATCTAGCTCTAAATTAGTAACCACACCACCATGTTTATTGGTGATATTAAGATTTTTATTGTACAGTTCTTCAGTGTGATCTTGCTACCTCTTTTTTTTATTGTGCTCTATTTTTTATTAAAGCTTATTATTTTTCAAAATATATGCATGGATATCGATAATTATTTATGCAACATTAGCCCTTGCAAAACCTTGTGCTCCAGCCCCCCCCCCACTTCTTCTACCCCTTCCCTAGAGGGCAAGTAGTCCAACATATGTTAAACAGCAGAAATATATGTTAAATCTAATATATGTATACATATTTATACAATTATCTTGCTGTACAAGAGAAATCAAATCAAACCAGAAAAGAAAATGATGAAGAAAATAAAATGCAAGCAAACAAAAACAAAAATGCTATGTTGTGAGCCATACTCAGTTCCCACAGTCCTCTTTCTGAGTGTCGATGGCTCTTTTGTTCACAAAATCATTGGAACTGGTCTTGCTACCACTTCTTAATCTCATTTATGAATTTCTGTTAATTCCTTATCACATTTGTCTTTCATATTCATTTTTGCACAAAACTTTCCATTGATATCTCTAATTTGCTTTAAGTGCTCTCTTCCCATTCTATTTTTTTCTATTTCTTTGTCTTAGTCATTTAAAAAAAAAAACTTATTTTTAATCACTTCTTCCTATTTTCTGAAAATTTGCATTCAGTTGGGTATGTGTTTTATTTTCTTTTTTATGTTCAACTCTTTTTGACCACATTTGGGGTTTTCTTGACAAAGATATTAGAGAGGTTTGCCATTTCCTTCTCCAGCCCATTTTATAGGTGAGGAACTGAGACATATAGAGTAAAGTGATTTGCCCAGGATCACCCAGCTAGTAAATATCAGAGACTATCCTATTGTACTTTCCAAATACTCAATGAAGCAGAGAGCAAATCATGATTCTAAAGGAATAAAACACAAAACTAAGATATTTCTAAGAAGAAAATAAAGACTGAAAGGCCTTGAAGGAAAGGGCTATGTCTTTTTGAATGGTATACAGTAGTGATCCTAGGTGCCAGGACTAGGTTTAGACGTAACTGTTCAGTCAGAAAGAGCAAAAGCTAGTTGTTATTGTTGTTGTTTTTAGACATCCTTCAAACTTGATCACTCAGAGATTCATAATATTTAGCTACTTTCTGGTTGCCTGAGTACAAAAGGAGTCTGAGATACTTTTTAATGCTTCTTTCACCAGGCAAGAAACTCAAGCAAGAGAGCTTCATCCAAAATACCCTTAATGCCCATCTTTACTGAATATCCTTCTCTGGTTATGACTAAGTAAGTTGCCCAGAGTTAACTATTATTAGCCTCATTGAAGATTAACTAAAAAGGGACTAGTCAAGAACTAGCCCAGATTCTTCAGTCAAAACTTGTTTTCAAGTCATGATTTTATGTGAATTTTGCCCAGTGCATTATTTCTTTCATAGATATTTTCATTTTAAGCCAACTCTTGGTAATAAAAGGCCATGTTGCCTGTTCAGAGAATCTCAGACATCAGTGACCAAATTTGAGGGAGTGTTAGTATTATGTCCTGAGAATGGGAATTCTTGGGAATCCATAATACATGACAAAACTAGCTATTCATTTCACTATTCATCCAGCTATGCCCTGCCTGGGAGGGGAGAAGGACTGGACTTTGTTCGTAGATTGGTCAGGGTATGAGCTGAGCTAGCTGACACCCAAGAATGCCAGTGAGAACTTGAACTCATTGTCATAACCTATATCACTGGCCTCTTTCCCTTGAAAGTCGAGCCCTATATTAGCTGTAGTCATATTTTCCAATATTTCTTCACTTTCTTTTTCTTGGCTGAAACCAAGAGACTAAATTCCTTTTTCATCATGGTGAAGGAGAACACTCAGAAAACAAGAATGATCAATAGAACTAAAAAAAAAAAAAATTGCCCAAAATAGAGCACTGGAAAGAATTAAAAAATTGGTTATAATCCTGTCTATTTTTTTTTAGCTGCTGCCTCAGATAAGTTATCTCATCATTTTGGATCATAGAATGATTTGGTCTAGAGTTTGGAAGTATTTTATAGATTTTCTTGCCTATGTGTTAATCTTTTTTGTTCCATAAATGTCTTTGACAATCTTCTGAAACCAACACATCTCTTCTTACCATAAGGTTAGTCTCCTGTATTTATAATTGAAGGAAATGCTTAATTGCATTAGTGAAAATAAAGATGTGATTTTTTTCCCCCACATCCAAGTTCACAAAACTCTTCAATTTATACATGGATCCCTCAGCTGACACCATGTTAAGAATCCTTGATAAAAATCAAAGGACAAAAAAAGTTACATGACTCCCCAAAGATAGAAAGGAGGTAGAGCATTTAGCCATTTTCAGTCTCAATTACCACATCTGTAATATGGGAACAAAAATATCTGCCTTTTCCACCTCACAGAGTCACAATAGGTATCAAAAGAGATTAAGTGAAAAGGTTTTACTTTCAAGTAACTATTGTCATTGTTATTGGCATTGAATAATTCCTTGTCTTCACATATCAATTTCATCTCTGACCTATCATCTTTTTCTTACTGAGTCTACCCTGTTAAGTTCTGAAGTTTTCACAAGAAATACACATTATAATGTTCGTTTGAAGTCTCTGATATTTCCCAAAATAATAGGTCATGAAATGTTATTTTCTATACCAGCAGAATTTGTGCTCAACAGAAGTGATATTGTATCTCTGAGATAGATTCACTTAAATGCCAGGTGCTTAAAGATATATATATATATATATATATATATGTATATTTAAAATATAAGTATTTCATTTGTTACCAAGCAATATTTCTAACCCTGATAAAACCAGAATGTAAAACTGCCATCAAAGTTTTTACAGATATTTCCCATTAATTTGGGTTTATAATAGTATTCAAAAAAATGAATCTGTTCACCTTTGTGCCTATTTCAATGATTCAGATGCAGTGGTAGTCAATATATGTGTATGTGAGCCTCTGTATATCAATTGGTTGAGAAGAGAATATATACACATCAGGAATTAAATGACCATTCAAATCGTAGAGTTATAGTTAGAACCAGAAGGCACCTTAGAGGATATCAAGTCAAACCCTTTCATTTTGAGGAAACTGAGACCCAAAGAATTTAAATAATTTATCCAAAATCATAGAGCTATTAAGATATTTGTTTGAACGTATGCCTTCCTGGTTCTAAGTCCAATGCCTTATCCCTTGTACCAATCTGCCTTTGTGATACATGATAAAGAAATCATATAAGATTATAGGTACTCAAAGGAGGAAGAAAACATCATAGGCAATAGGTCAGGTGATGGACACTGTGTTGAAGAGAGGTGGAATTAGATTTGGATTTTGAAGGAATAAAATATATATAAATGGAGAAAGGCTAGATGGTTCTTCCAGGTAGGGGCAAAACATGAGAAAAAGTTAAAAAAAAAAAAAAAAGCAAGATGTGTCTGGGGAATACTCAGAATACTAACTTGACTTGGTTTTGTGGTGAGCATGAAGTGCTAAGCAGAGGAGTCCTGTGGCACTGGCTCATGAGCAGGGAACTAGTGTGTTAGATTAATCTAGACAAAATATGCAGGCTAGAGTGGATGGAAAGGAACCAGAAACAGCAAAACAAATAAGGATGGTAATATAATAACAGATGTTGGATTTATGAAGATCTACTCTAAGAAGATGACACTGAGAATGGAAAACTCCTGGAGGGCAAGATTTGTATCCTACTAATCTTCATACATCATCCAGTACCATCCAGTACACCCTCTAAAATTAATAGCACGTTATATGAAGGTGATGATTCTGTTTCAATATGTGGTTTCTTCTTCATCTTGGGTATAAATTCTTTGTTTCTGTATTGCAATGGGAGTAGATTTTAAAAAGTGATTCAGGCAAAGGCAATAAAGAAAGAAGTGTAAATGAGGGAAAAAACCAGAAGCAGAGACCCCTGGGTCAGCCTGGCTTCTGAGCAAAAGCTTTATCAACAGACCACAGGTGTGTGGTCCCACTGTGGCTGAACTCCCACAAGGCCTGATGACACTACTTGGTCCAACCTCTATCCATCACTTCCAATGTCTGTGCAGGTGCTCCTGGTGGTGTTTGTGAGATACAGAGGCTTTCCCCCTTAACGCAAGCAACTTGAGTGTCAGCCATGTCAAAGTGACCCCAACCCACTTGCCATGCTTGTCTTCAATTTGTTCCACATCTTAGAATCCCACCTGTTTTCTGGTCCTGAGGAAGAATGCATTTAACAGGGTTTTGTCAGAGCAATCTAGAGAGCGAACTGGCTGCCTCTGGGATGCTTCAGAAGCCAAGCTCTGAACTCAGGCACAACCGCATTAGTACTAGCATCTGGGTCCCTGAGCCCTAATGAACTTTCACGTTTGGCTCGGGCTCAGCACTGGGTCCTGAGCCAGACTGCTGCCCAGCTGACGGCTGCTCCTCTGAAGCCAATAATGGGAGAGGGGGACAAATGCCTCACCTCTGCTGGGAATTTGGAAAAATGGAGCACAAATAGGACTTTGCACAATGTCATATGCACTGGGAAACATATGCACACCGGATAAGTATTTAGAGGGGAAATCACCTAGGAAAGAGTAGAGGATGTGATCAAATTTTAAAGGGAAAATCATCTCAAGGTGATTGGAATCCACAAAAGAGCCTTGTACACAGCAAATGCTTGATTCTTTGTACATGTTCTTACAACTCAAAATAGTGGTTGACACATAGTAGGTACTCCATAAGTATCTGATTGATTGATTAGCAGGAAATCTCTTTGCCTGTGGGGGATAAACTTATGTGGAATCTTGGAAGTCACAAGACATAATTAAATAACAGATTGCAGGATTCAAAGCGTATATATTTTAACCTTGCTTTTGCCCTTAACTTTCTGTGTGCTACTGAGCCCATTATAAAAGCCTTAGTGAATAAACAGCCTATAAGCTTCATTATGGTAAATAATCAAGAAAATAAATTTGAGTAGAGTATTAATTGGGGGCTTATTATTTCAAGATTTTTATTCAACCCATACACTGTAGTTGAATGATGTCTTTGATCCTGTCAGGATACAAAAGAAGCAAAAAATCTGTTTTTGGCCCTAAGAAGTATATAATCCATCTCATTAGAAATTTATAGAAAAGGAAGAACAATCTAGTGTCATATATGATCAATACATCATGTGTCAAGTTTCAGCTGGACCTTGAAGGATGACTAGGATTTGGATCAGGGAGTAAACCAATTCAGAAATATCATCCATAAAACTTCCCAAGGTTACATCCTTCTCCTTTTCCTCCCTCATAATTAACCAAGGTATTACCATTGGTATTTCCTTTAGTTAAGAGACCTGTAATGTATGTATCACTTTCAAACTAATTTACTAATTGGAAATGGACAGAATGAGAATATGACTTAAAGGAATGGGGAAGTTTAGCGTGGAGACAAGAATATTTAGCAGGAAGTGATAACTGTTTTTAAATATTAGAAAGGATATGATGTGGAAGAGGAATTGATGTGTTCTGCTTGATCTCAAAGGTCAAAGTAGGAGAAATAGGAATAACTTAAAGAAATACAGTTTGACGTCTTAAGGGATTCAAAATATTTATAATGTTTAAAAAGTGAAAAGGGATTCCTCATCCAAACTGTAGAATATTAACTATTGAAGAAATTAAGCAACAGGAACTATTGAACACATGTCTAAAATAACTTTTTTTTTGAATTCAGGTGTTAGTATTGGGATGGGAGAGGTGCTACAAAGGTAAAATGAACAGACCTTGGCAACAGATGATATATAAAGGATGAGAGATAGTGAGGACTCCCGTATAAGGTTAGTGTGAGAGATAGTGAGTTTTATATTGAGAACCTGAAAGACTGGGAGAATGGTGTTGTCCTCTATGGTGATGGGGACAGATATGGAAGGGATAGGTTTAGTATATATATACTTAAATTTCTACATTAATATTGGAAGAGTCTATATATATTTGAGCACCAGTGTGAGGCTTTCCATATATAACTTCCTATAATTCTCTTCAAACCTCCAAATTTGAGTTAGTACTGATATTACTGTATCATCTATATTTTTTCTTCAGAAGATATGGAGAAATTAAAATCAATCAATCTTTTCTTCTATTCTCATATCTAGCAATCTCATAGTGTTGTTGTTGAATGAATGAATGAATGAATAGGCAACTCTTAATAGAATAGAATTAATAGAATATATTTCCAATACATTTCCAAACCATATATACATGTAAATGTATAGCAAAATTGGAAAGATATTCATAATTGATCAATCAAATCAAATTAACATATAAAATAAAATACAATTTAAATTAGGTTAAATAAAATTTGATTAAAAGAATTTTTATTATTTTTGTCTTGAAAAAAATGTTGTTAGCAATTAATTACTTTATATAATTATTATTAATAATCCTTGCTATTACCTCATCATGATACTTTTAAAATGAAGTTCCAATAGAAAGTCTTAGAAAAAGCTGCTGGCTTGTTTATACACACACACACACACACACACACACACATATATTTAATGTTCTGTGAACTATTAAACAAATGTCTAAAATTACATTATTAGTCAAATGATAGTATTGGGATGTAATTCAATCTTTTGCAGGCTCTCTGAAAGCAAATTCAAAACAAATCTATTAGCAGATAGAGTGATATGGACCCTATCTTGTTCCCATATGATTTGGATTTCCTCTGCTATATTTATATATTTTGCAAGTGGTTTTCATTCTGTTGTTTGGAGATTATGAATATTTTGTATGACAATATTTATTGTTACTTGGATTTTAAGATTTTATGAATAAATTTTGTGTCCAAGTGATTGTGGTTCAATCTGTGATAATGCTACAATTCCAATATTTTTTTGGGGGGGGGAGTTATACAAGACATTTTAAGGTCTGTGTTTATAGTACAGGGATGCATAATCTGTCAGTTCATGAAATATAGTGCCCTTCTGATGCATTATTCCAGCAACTAGTTCATAGCTTGCTGGGTATTTGGTAGATGATATATTTTTATGGCCTATAGTGTCATATTGTCATTTTTACTTTTTCCCCCCTGAATAATCTACATTAATCACCAAGTCAGGGTTTTCTATGGATAACTAATCTGGATTTCTACTATCAATGACTTGTTCATATATTGGATAATAAAACCTTTAATAAATCTATATGTCGCAGCCATTTTTTTTTTATTCTTCTTTTTTGTCTTATTTTCAGATGAATATGGTCCATGAATGGACTTTTACTTCTGTTCTTGGAGCTTAACCATTTCAAAGAATCCAATTGGATATAACATGTCCAAATTATGGTTTGATATGCCTGGGAAAACAGGTATTCATAATATCAATAATCAATCATAACATCAATCTTGTTTATATTTCACTCATCATTTAATAAGAAAAAATAGTTCTATTTAGAAAATTAATAATAATGATAATAATAATGAAATAAATAATCAGAACACTTAGTTTTCTTTAGGAAAGACAAAAATGGATTTAAAATAGACAGGACCTTAATGGGCCTAAAATATCTGCTGAAAAAATACCAGGAACTCAATAGATGATAAGTTCACATAAGTATACTAATTGCCAGTTTTTATTATTGATAAAGTAATATCTTTTAATTAAAAAAATTGATATAGATCTTTGAGATCCTTATAATGTGCTCAAGAATGTCAAATATTTTTTCTATGTTTTGATGAGCAAGTGACCATCTTTCAATAGTTGTCTTAGGGTGATGAGCACTATATTTAATTAATATTTTTGAAAAGTGGTTAGGGCACTTTTAAAATATATTGCATTTCATTTTTCAACTGCAAAAAGTGTATATTAGGACTATGTTAATTACTTTAAACATGTTCTTCCCATTAGCTTTGACTTCAGGGTGCCATTATGTCTCTTAACATAATTAATCATAATCTTTTTCTTAATATCTTTATGTTCCATTTGCCTTGCTTGGAGGAGAAAAATATTTTTGAAACTGCTTTCATACACTGATTCAATGTTCACTTCAGATTATCCATTCTCCTTTTATTTATACATTAAGAATTATTTAAACATATCATGTCCAAATTACATTTTGAAATTACTGGAAAATGAATGTGCATCAATAAATCAATAAAATGCTTGTGTTTCACTCACCATTTAATAAGGGGAACCTATTTTGTTCTATTTTAAAAAGACAAGAATAGATTTAAGATAGAACCATAAGAGGTTTAAGTCATCCTCTGAAAAAATGCCACATTTTATATTGCTTGATCATGACATCATTTTGCAGGAGATATTCTGTAAAAGGAAAATAGTTGTTTATGTACATTGAGTACACTTATGTTCATTTTATATTTAATCTATTTTCATTATTTCCTAAAATTCTAGAACTCATATGAATGGACTAATGAGTATTAATGTTATAATACTTTTAGATAATCCATTCAATAATTAAGGATAAAATTTCTTTAATCAACGAGATTTCATGGTATAGTCTTAATGTTCCTCAATATTATATTTTATTGTCTGTGTTTATAGATTTTTAGAAGTCATGGATATTTTATATAAAATACATGAAAACATGAAGTATGGAGAATGTGATTTTATATATATATATATATATATAATATATATATATATATATATATATATATACATGTATATTGTTAATATATGTAATTTTTGTAATTTTCATTAATTGAAACTTTTCTTTGTCCTCAGGGTCTTCAATTTTTCCCCCTTCAAATTTCAGTAGCTCCTCAATTTCACTAATCTAGTCTTATTTCATTTACTTCAGTCTTCAGGATAAAAGCTATTGTTATTATTGTGATGACGACCTTGTACTGATTAGGAATACATTCTTGTTTGACTTGAAATTGTGGGTATTACTGACAAAAAAGCGATATTATAAGTGGTAATTTTTTTCCCAATTCTATTATGATGTAGTCTTGGTACACAGTGAAAGTTTTCATGTCTCTTGTCCATTTCTTGACAACTTTGGTTTTGCCCAATTTACTGATCAGTGTCATCTATTTCTGAAATATTTCCAGCAAGGGGAATATTTGAATTTTTCATTTATAAATTTATCTTCCTTAATGTATCAATGTTTTAGCAGTAACATTCACTCTTACCATTCTCAGTATTAAATTGATTACTTTGCTGGGTACTAATAGGGCCAGTCCATAATACAACAAAAATAAATTTCTTAGGATTCATAGAAGCCTTTTAATCTTATTGATGAAGTGTTAACTCAGTCAGTGGGGTCTTCAGAACCCCGTTGTCCATCATCAAAAGATTACAGAGACTTGCTGTGCATCTCCCCAGAAAGCATTTCATTACATTCCAACTACACCCCACCTCCACCCTCCACCATGTGGCTGATACATTAGAATTTGAGGTGATTAATATAATTTTTATTTTCATTAACAAGAAGAAACATGGGGATGGAAAGTGAGAAGAAGACAAGTGAGAAGAAAATAAAAAATTCTTGATTGATGTAAATAATTGATTAGCTGTGTTATGGCAGGGTAGTAGGGATTGTAGGTAAGGAAAATTGAAACAATATTGAAGAGAGCCTAGAACCTAACTGGAAACAGAAAAGAAAAAGAGACCTAATACATGAGATTTAATGTAACCTCAATTTCCTTAGACCCTTGGACTAGAACTATTATCCTTTTCTTTATATCTTAGAATTTATAGCTTTAGAAAAACAAACATTCCAACTTCATATTATGTGAGTGGATTTAGGACACCCATAACCTTCAAGAGGTAATAAATGACTGAAAAGATTAACAGACTTGAAAAATGTTTAAATAAATTTATGGATAGGTATTCTAGCATTCAAATAAAAGAATGTTATCCCACTCCAATAGTCTTACTGCTTTATTATGATATTCTGTTCCCTTCAATTCACTACTTCTACTTATCCCCAATTTATCCAGGGAATATACTAGCAAAATAATGTGCTCTGAAATAAAGTTGAATTCTTTCTCTACTAACTTTCTGGCTTACCCTTTACATGGGTCATAATGGTACTTGGTTTTACCATAAAAGGCCTTCTTTTCCAGATCTTATTGGACTCAAGCAAAAAAAAAAAAAAAAAAAAAAAAAAAGTGATCTTATTTGTATTTACCCAGAATCAGTAATTGAACAGAATAGATGACAAGATCAATAAGAATTTGAAAGTAAGATGTGTTCCAGATAATCCTCAGTGTTGGATTATCCTTCTCAGGGATAATTGGGTGTTGAGGATAATAACATTAACATTCAAGCTTTCCCTAGTTTTTCTAAGCCCCCTAACACAATATTTAATTGTTGTTATTCTTGACAGAAAAAGACTAATTTTGTTATGGGAGAAAAAACTATACCACTATGGTATGTCTGTATAGACATAACAAATAGATAAACAGGATGCCCAAAAGATTCAATTCAAAGAATTATTTATCTAACAAAGTTTTATCTGTATGTCATAATAAAAATGGATGCTACCTAACAATTCTTGCTCAGAAAGTATCTCCCTTTAGTTTAAAAGTGATGATCTAAAGCTGTCTGCTCTAACACTTGGCAAAAAGCATGGGATACTTACCCATCCTGGAATGCAGCTGGTTAGATGAAATATTCATTTTATCTTTCAAAACACAGATTGGAAATGTACCCGATGCCCACGGGGAGGTATCAAAGAAGATACATTTTTGGAAAAGCCAAGCATTACCTTTTCCAGCCCCATTGCCTTCTCTTTCCCATTTTAGGATTCCTTTTCTATTTTTTTTCCCTTTGGGATCATTTTTAGAAGATAAACATAGATTTATCATTTTTAGCCCAAGTGAATGTTTTCTAAATAAGTTGTGTCAATGTCTGCCAGCACCAAGAACCCCCTTGTTCACTAGCAAAATTCTGCCAATGACTCATCCTCTTGGGCAAGTTTGCACTCTAATCGCAAAGAAAAAAGTCTCAAATCAAGTATGTGGCACCCAACAGAATAGCTAAGCCAAGGATATGCATGAAAACTACATCCATTCTCAAAGAATAAATGTGGTTTCTTATAGAGGGCTGTGAACTGAATGTTATATCTTGCAAATTTTCTTTCAACATTCTATGCATTGCTAAAATCACTGACCCTGTAGATGTTACCACACTTTGGGATTTGATGGAATGTGAGATTAATGCTGAAAAAGGGATCTAAACAGTCAGCCAGAAGGTTCTTTGTAGCTAAGTTTTGTCATTTACATCGCTTTTCTTCAGAAAGATGCTTTTCCTTGCATCTTCTTCAACACCATTAACTACTCTACATTAACCTTTCCATTTTAGGTGGTCCTCCCCCAGAAAAAATGAAGCTTACATCATCCATTTTACCAGCTTCTTTCCTTTTTATTTGATTTCTTGTGGTTAACATTTCTCCCTTTCATGTCTTTAACATCCATAGATTTGTCTTTTAAAAATAATCAGTAGAAAGAGGAATCTATGGAAGATTATAGTCAAGTACAAGGAATTGATATATACACACTTATAATACTTAGACTTCAAACAATGTGGATTGTGAGAGGAATAATTTATACTGGAGTACAACCACCAGGAGAATGAGACCAAATAATTCTGGATCTTCAATAAATATTTTTTTAAAATTTACAATTTAGGCAGAAATGTTTTCCAACAGATTTGAAGATATCTTTCACATATTAGAGTCATCATCATAATTTTTGTTCTGAATATCATGAATGAGATATACTATGATCACAAATTTAGCTTAGAAGTGATAAAGTTCAACTCTCATTTTATACATACGGCAATTTAGATGCTGATAATTTATGCACGTTGTTTTGGATTATACAGCTATTAGATATCTAAGACAAACTTTAAACCTACTTCTTCTTAACTTTACTTCCAAAAAAGTACAGTATATATCATGTTTTACTGTTTTTCAATATATGTTAAATCATTAAAGAAATTCTCTAAACAAATATCTGAGTACCTATTTTGCATAAAATACTGTGTCAATTATTGCGAAAGACACAAAAAAAGCATAAAGAATGATTTCTGGCATTGAGGAACTTACAGTTGAGGTGAGGGATAAGGTTACTGCATGTATGTGCAAATAAATATGAAGATGCATTTTAAAAAAAATCCATTCTTTTGTGCTTTTCTGGCATAGCTTTTGAGGACTCAGCTTGCTTCCATGAGACCATAGAGGAGGATTATCATCTGTAATGATGCATCCTTTCTGGAGCAGGAACAGCACAATGAAGCCCAGTCATCAGAGTTGAGAGATACAGAGGCCTTTATAGGCTGCCATAAATGTTTACTGACAGGACCTTTGTATTTGCTTTACAAATGAAAGAAATACTTATAACTCTTTTGCCCAGAATTACCACTCCACACAGCCCTCCTGAGGCCAATTGGGTTTTTACCACCTCGCCTCCTTTCCTTTATTTGGAAAAAAAAACTACATTAGAGAGTTTGGAGGCAAACACTGTCTAATATGTCAGACAGCCTCTTCAGGAGGACTTTAGAAGAGAGCAATTCACATTGTAATAATGGAGCTTGAGAACAGGCATACTAGTTAAAAGAGAAGAGACAGGTCCCTGCTTAGAATAACCTGAGAATGAATAACCAGGTTTACAAAAGAACCTTCCATTCCACAAAAGGGGCAAGGCCATCACATGTCATTCTGAACCCTTGAGCAACATTTCAGTCCCATTTTAGGGAGAAAACTTTCCCTCATCCAGTCCTCTGTAGGATGACCAGATATGAAAATCAACAAAATTCTAGCTCTTCTTCCTTTCCTTTTTATTTATTTTTTTACAATCTATTTGTTTCTTTGAAATAATAACCCTGGAACCCTAAATAATGCCCAAGTAGTCCAAAGAGTCTCTAAACATCTAATGTTTCAAACACAATGTTTTGTATGTGTTTGTTTATGTGTGTGTGTGTGTGTGTGTGTGTGTGTGTGAGAGAGAGAGAGAGAGAGAGAGAGAGACAGAGAGAAAGAGAGAGAGAGAGAGAGAGAGACAGAGAGAAAGACAGAGACAGAGAGAAAGACAGAGACAGAGACAGAGAGAGAGACAGAGACAGAGACAGAGAGACAGAGACAGAGACAGAGACAGAAACAGAGATGGAGAGAGAGAGAGAGAGAGAGAGAGAGAGAGAGAGAGAGAGAGAGAGAGTTTTAAAGCCTTGTCTCTTTACAATAGTGTTTATGTAATGATTTAATGGTGGGTGCTGATGGTTACAGGCTGCCTTTCTCCCTTAACGGTATGAATAAAGCAACAGGGCATCTCTGATATGCGGGTGTATAAATCTCATTCCAACAAGGATCGTTTGTGTTTCCCATTACTCAGAAAGCACCATTTATATTTTCTATATGTTTTATTTATTTGTCTAAGTATTTTGGTTGTGGACTTTTCTTCCTTCCCTTCCCTTCTGTTCCCTTCCCTTCTCTTCTGTTCCCTTCCCTTCCCTTCCCTTCTTTTCCCTACCCTTCCCTCCCTCTCTTTCTCTCTCTCTCCCTCCTTCCTTCTTCCCACCTCCTTTCTACTTCCCTTCGTCCTTCCCTGCCTCCTTCCCTCTATCCCCCCTCCTCCTTTTTTCCTTCCTTCCTACCTTTTTGTTTGGTAGTTATAGTTCTCCTTTCTCCCCTTAGTCTTTGGAGTTTCACCCAGTTCTTTCTTACTAGCAAAAAGGATGGGAAGAGAGCATTAAAAATAATAATAGTAATATGGCACTTCAATATTTGCCCCCTATTCAATCTGAACTTGAATCTATCATGAGAATTAAAGATCATTTTAAATCTCATTCTTCCCTTCATTTCTATATTGATTTTGATAACTTACCTTCTTCCTGTGCATCTCATTCCTTATCTTCCTTCCCTTAATTACAGCAATCCTTTTGCTTTAGCATTCTAACAAAGCTTTAAGATAATATACCTGAAAAAAGGTGGGGGTCATTAACCTGGAATATATCCAGATTCAAGGAGAGAGGGAAAGGATACTCACTCAGAGTACCTGTTATCATGGGTGTGCATGGATTCAGGAGTACCAATACATTCAGACACATCTGGACTGAGTTGTATAGACTCTTAAACTTATTACCATTATGTATCCTTTATGATCTGGTATATTATAAAGAAGAAATAAATTGAATGCATTGCTGTGGCATTGCTCATAATGATGTCAGCCAATCTTTAGAGGAAAAAAAAAGATAAGCATATCCCATAAAGATAACTTTCTCTTGGATCCAATATTACCTTTCTATCCCTTTCATCAGACATGTTTCATATTCGTAAATCTTATCTATCCTGGAGCTAGTTATGCTGCTTTGCCCCAAAGAACTACGACACAGAAGTTTAGGATTAAAATTACAGGGAAAAGCTGATCTATTCCTCACTTGGGACTAATGTACTACCTCATCACCTCATTATGGTGTAGGAATATCCTGGATTCCTGATGTATATGTGAAGGACCAAGTTCTGGCAGGTCCTACCATCATGGAAAGGATTTGCATTTAAGATGTGAAGTGTTGGATGTCTGTTCTCTGAGGACCAGCCTAGTTAGATTTGGAGTGTCTCATCACCAGAAGGCTGGCCACCAGGTGAGGGATTCTTCTAGCAGCAGCATCTGTCCAAGACCATTTACCAAGTGGTAATGGGGCTGAGCTGTGCATCAGTGAAGGGAGTGCCCACATCAGTGAAATCATAGATCCTTGAATTATTGCAGTGGGACTAATGCTATCACATGAACCTGATCTGAACTCTGTAATCCTTTTGGAACTCTTTCCCTCATTGTCCATTATTATAGCAGCTCATATCAGAACATCTGTCAAAGATTGCAGTGGGACACATTTGGCAGCCATTTCCCCCCCTCATTCATTTAATGTTATCCTTTAAGGGGCAACCATAATTGAAGATGCAATATCACAAATGAAGATACTGAGCTAAATGAAGGAAGAAGCAAATGGAAGTTAAGTGGGGTGAAAAAAAAGATAAATGCACCGTATTATTCTAGAAATTGGGCCAATATAGGATTTCAGTGCTGGAAGGGAACACAATGGTCATCTAGTTCCACCTCCTCATTTTAGAAATGAAGAAACAGAGACTGAGAGAATAGAAACAATTTGTCTAAGGCACCAGGGGAGACTTTTTATTTGTTTGTTTATGTATGACATGATTTTCCATAATACTGATTGTGGCTTAAAGTATACTAACTTGGAGTTGGAGATTTATGATGAGCAGATACAGCAGAATATTGTAGGCTACTATATATGTAGACTACTATCATCTCCTAGCCTTCCTCCCATTCCTAGAGGAGAACTTTTCCAATATTTATGTAAGTTCCTTGCAGACAAAAACAGGTTTGCTTTTGTCTTGGCATCCGAGTATGTAGTAGAGTACCTGACAGGGGGAATATGCTACATAGATAACTTAAAATAAGTACATCTTAATCTGATAAATTAAAATAAATAGATCTTAATTTAAATGCAAAAGAGCTTTGGGGTACAAATTCCTAAAATATCTGAGGAATGGCCTGTTTATCAGAATGTTGAAAAGGTTTATGACTATTTTGAATATCCATAATAACATAATTTGATCAGTCCAGTAGATCTGTGACCATGGGGCAGCTGTCTACCATTTTGTAAGAAGCAAAGTTTGTTAGTACAGCTATCTTCTCTGATCTCTGGCAAATCTAGGTCAAAGCCAATCTTTGCTATACCTTCTGGATAAATCGAACACGGAACTCAACTAGACTGAAGTAATCAGGTGACTTAGCAGACAATAACCACAAACAACAATCATCACCACAACCACCAAAACAATGACATGTAGGACATTTCTCTTTATTTCTCAGTTGCTATGAGCAAAAATTTCTCATTTATCTGTGAATCCTGTGTTGTTATTTGTGTGTGTGTGTGTGTGTGTGTGTGTGTGTGTGTGTGTGTGTGTGTGTGTGTGTTTTGGGGAAAGAAGGGTGTCTCACTTTTGGTTACCTTAAAGCCTTGGTATATACCCCCCTGACATGATCTTGGGATGTGAATTTTCCTCTCTGCTCTTGGGGAGAGGGGTTAAACTGCTTTATTCTTCCCCACAACTCCCTCCAACCCTCTGTTTTTTACATTGGTCCTATGTCCAGTGGGTTACTTCAGAAGTGAAAAAGAAAATAGCATCACTTCAGTTCAGGATAAACAAGGCACAAAAGAAAATCAGCCCTGAGAAGCCTAGGCAGGAGGAAGTAATAAATATGTTTCCAGATGACAGTTGCGACGAGACCGAGTCAGCCGAGTCGAAGGCAGACAGTTCCAGATGGCAGGAATTGCCAAGAAGATGGCTTCAGTACCAGCAGTGTCTGAAAGGAAAGAAAGGAGGCCAGTCTAGACCAAAAGAAAGGCCCTGGAGACAGAAGATGGGCATTTGCAAACAGTTTGGAAAATACAAATAATAATAATAATTATAAGGGAGCGAGTGAACCATTCAAGTATTTCTGTAATAAGATGAGGTAGATTTTTTTTTTTCCTGTATCTGAAAAACATGCCCTTTAAAAGCCTTGATTTTCTCTTTATATTCATTTTTTGTTTATTTTCTTTTCTCTCTCTCTATTTGTCTGTCTCTCGGTGTTTTTTGCTTTCACCTCTTCTTCTTAGGTTCTCTTTCATTTCATATTAGTACTGAATAAATAAAGCCACTTTAGAAACCTTCTCAGTCATCTTGGGGACATACATGATAAGAAGGATTGGTGTAATTCACCCTTTCATATATATTTTAACTAGTAGTATAACCCTTCATTTAAATGTCACTAAAAAAGCAAAATCAAGAATAACTCTGTCCACATTTCCCTAAACACACACACACACACACACACACACACACACACACACACACACTTGCCAATTGGCAGATGGGGCATCAGAAGCCATTAGCACAAAAAGGGACCTACACTTTAAAAAGCAAATAATTGTTTCCCATCCCGTGTCATGTTTTAATTAAAGATAGCAATGTAATCTACAATATATCTGGAAATTATTAGAAACCTTTTCCAGAGGCAAAAAGGATCGATACCTCTTTGTCTCCATGGCATAAAACATCTCTGGGTTACTTTGTTCCTGTTTGCTACAGTAAACACAGAGTTGAATATAAACATAAAAGGGATAGGGGGAAGTCTTGGATTGATAATGAGTGGGGGGCATTTGGAAATGAACCTGGTTATTTGTACTGAAGCAGCTAACACTGAAAAGGACTTTAAACATTATCTAATTTACCTCACCCATCTACAATCCGAGGGCTATAGACCCTGAAAAGATTGTGGATAGATTTCAGGGGGTCCATTAGATCTGATGGGGGAGGGAGAGATATCCATCTTTGTTTTGACTAACCTGTAAATGAAATTTAGTACTGGTTTCAATGATTTAAAAAAAATTGAAACAAATAAAAAGCATACTTTTTTCCTAAAATGAAGTTAATGGAATTTACCAGATAGCTGAAGGGGTCCATCACACACAGGCAACAGAGACATGCAAAATTTAAGATCCTCTTATTTAATTTAACCCTTTTATTTTGCAGATGAAGAAACTGAGTCTTAGGAAGAGGACAAAATGCAAGTAAGATCATTCATTTACCAATTGTTGGAGTCCAGTACTAAAACCTCTCTTCCCTGAGTTGCACTTCAGTGCTTCCACAGCACCAAATTACATCTATGCATCAATAGCTTCTGAGCCATCTGTCTGGTGTCCTTTGCTCTGGGGAAGGAGATGAGCAAAGGAGAAGGATTATTAGAGGGCTTCCTGTCTCTTAAGTAGAAAAGGCAGAAGTGATGAAAAGGATTAAGAGCTCCCCAGGGAATAGATAATGGCCTCGGCAAATGGGCACTAAGAATTCTATCCCCATCCCTGTCAGCAACTCATACTATCCTAAGAAAATCCTATGCATTTATCACCTCAGTTTTCTTAACTGTATAATGGGTTTAAGAAGGTTGCTCTTAATTTATTCATTTACTTATTCATTCAAACAACAATTATTTATTAACTGTTTATCATTTGGAAGGCACAAAACTTAAAGTGTTTTTTTTTGGAAGAGGGTGGGAGGTGATTGGGAGAATACAAAAAATGATAAGAAGTAATTCTAACAGGTCCTTAAATACCATGGCATCCTGTAGAGTTTTATGTAATCATATAACTAACACAGGATAAAGTATCAGTGAATGAAATAAGTACTGATAAATATACTGGCATTTCTAGGAGAGAGTACATGCCTTAGGATGATATAAGTAAAACAAGTTATGAAAAATCCAACAAGAAATATACTAACTTCATACATAGAGTTGGGTTTCAGGGCCTCATTTATAGATGTAAAATATTTTTTCTCCATAGACCTTGGTAAATTCTTTGTATATCTTTTGACAGTGAAATGTCACTACCCCTAGAAAGGCCCATCTTCATATTCATATACCATATGGCAATATAGAAAAGGCAAAATGGAATGACCACCAAATAATTATATATGGGAAATTTTATTGATTAATGCTTTAACTCATGAGACAAAGTGAATTTGAATCCTTTCCCCCTGAAGTTATTTTGCTAATCCAGGAAACTACTAAAGCACATGGAATTAACCATTAAAGAGTGTTAAGAAAGCACTTAATATCTTTTTTATGCTCCACAATTTGGTAGTAATGCATCTGCTGTTTAAAATCCTTTCAAAAAAGGAAACTTTGTATTTTAGCAGAGCAGACTCTAGATTTTGATATAATGCAGTTTGCCTATGTGTCTGAGTATGTGTGTGTGTGTGTGTGTGTGTGTGTGTGTGTGTGGTGTGTGTGTGTGTGTGTGTGTGTGTGTGTGTGTGTGTGTGTATACAGTTCCTTGTCTCATCGAAGTTGAGGAGGAAAGAAGAAAAGGAAGAACTGTTTTACTTTCTCTTTTTGCAACAGCTCCATCTTTGGGTTTCCAAAAGGAACTATCTTTCTTATTCTGGTTTTATAAGAAGAAAAGATATAAATCTGCGCTCCATACTATCCTTTTGTTCAAGAAAACTATAAAACAAACTCTATTATCAGGAAATGAAGAAGGGAGAGAGAGAGAGAGAGAGAGAGAGAGACAGAGAGACAGAGAGAGAGAGAGAGAGAGAAACAGAGACACAGAAAGAGAGAGAGAAACAGAGACACAGAGAGAGACAGACAGACAGACAGACAGAGACAGAGAGACAGAGACAGAGATAGACAGAGAGAGAGGAGGAGGGAGAGGGAGGAAGAACAAAAGAAAAAAGGAAGATGAAAAGAAAAAGAGATAAAGAAATAGACAGAAAGAGAGAAAGAAACAAGAACAAAAGAGAACGACTGAAAAGAGAAAAGAAGAAAAGAGAAAGAAAGAGAAAAATGAGAAAGAAGGGAAAGGCAGAAAGAAAAAAGAAATAAAGGAAGAAAGAAAAAGAAAGGGAGGGACAGAGGGAGGGAAGAAGGAAGGAAGAAAGAAAGGAAAGAAGGAAGAGATGAAGGGAGCAAGAGAAGAAAGAAAGGAAGGAAGGAAGATAGAAAGAAAGAAAAAAGAATAAAGAAATAAAGAAAGAAAAAGAAAGAAAAAGAAAGAGAGGAAAAAGAAAGAAGGGAAAAGGGAGGGAAGGAGGGAGGGAGGAAGGAAAGAAGGAAGGAAGGAAGGAAGGAAGGAAGAAAAATTGAAGAAAGAAAGAAAGAAAGAGGGAGAGGAGAGAAAGAGAAAAGGATGAAGGAAGCAAGGATGAAAAGAAAGAGAGAGAGAGAAAAGAGAAAGAAAGAAAGAAAAGAAAGAAGGAAGGAAGGAAAGAAGGAAGTAAAAAAGAAAGTAAGAAAAATAGAAGAAAGAAAGAAAGAAAAAAAAAAAAAAAGAAAGAAAGAAAAGAAAGAAGGAAGGAAGGAAGGAAGAAAGAAAGGAAAGAAGGAAGGAAGAAGGAAGGAAGAAAAATTGAAGAAAGAAAGAGAAAAAGACAAAAAAGAAGGGGAAAAGGGAGGGAGGGAGGGAGAAAGGAAAGAACGAGGGTGTATGGGGACAGGCAAAGGATGCTCTTATCTGACATGACTAAGATCCAGGAACTCATTTAATTAGTCTTCCTCGGGTGGCTTCTCTGGCTGGATCGTAGCCCTCTGTAAGGCAAAGATTTACCCAGGGGTTTCACAGCTCCTGTCTCAGGCAGAGCTTGGCACTGACATTTTCCCTTTAATTTGTTGTTCAGAAACTACATCGCCATGTTAATGATTGTGGGGAGCTAGACGGGCAGATTTTTTTTTTTTTTTTTTTTGGCAAAGCATTTTAAAAAGCTTCTTTCTCTTTTCATGTGCCCTAGATCAGAAGATCTCATCCTGATGTCGGGAGGATCCAAGAGTTCAACAGTGGTGGATCCTTTCCAGACAGATACAGTCCCGTTCTCCAAATTCATGACCTTAGTGAGCTGCCTATGGATGGGGTAACGAGCTCAAAAAGTAAAGTGCCACTTTCGAATCAAACCCATCTTTGTAGGTGGGATATGGTCTCTACAAGCCAAGTAAGGAAATATGCAGGGAATACACTTAGTGTCCTATTTGACAAGAGCCAGAGAATTTGGAAAAGCATGTAATGGAATGTATTGTGAGAATAAATTTAGAGTGAAGAAATTACATGAAAGGTATGGCAAGAATCTAGCCAAAGTTAAAATTTGCTTGATGCTGGAAATTTCCCTTCTTATCCATATCATGGCACTTTACAAGGGATAGGGACTGGACCTGTAGTTTCATGAGTAAAGGGAACTTCCTGAGAAAGGGAACAGCTTTTAGCCGAGATCAGTAATTCGCAATCAATTAACATCTTTTAGAGGTTAAAGTCACACAGTTGTGTGATTGAGAAGTGGTATTTGAACCAATGTAACTACTGCATCACACTTCCTCTTTTAAAACTCGCATCAATATAGTGTATAAGAGTTATAAAATACAAGCTACATGGCAGTTCTATGAGATGGTTAGTATAGTTTTATTATTCCCATTTTACAGTTGAGAAAAATTAATGCTCAGAAAAGTAAAGCAATGTTTCTGGGTTACATAGGGAGTACTTATTGGTGTTGGAGTTTTGATTCAAACCTTGGTCTTCTGAGTCCTAGACCATTCCTTCCACTAGACAGAGTAGTGTTTTGAACAGAACACTTAGAGTTCAAAACTTACTTCTAAAACTCACTAGCTATGTGACACTGGACAAATCATTTATTACCTTGGTGTCTCAGTTTCCTCATCTGCAAACTGGGAATAACAATAATTAATTCCTCTTTTATGGGATTTCAATAAGACTCAAATACATATAAAAAAAACTTTGTAAAACTTAAAGCATTATAAAAATACCAGTTATTATAAAACCATTGCCATTATTACAAAACTGCCTCCTATTTAAAAGTTTATGAGATTTGAAGAGGAGAAAACAAAACAAAAAGAATGTAAATTAGAATATTTAAATTTTGTACCTTCCTTAACATATTTAGGGATATTTTTAAGACTATATGTTACATCATATGACAATAAATTGAATTCTTCATCTTTATGGTGTTCTTATTGGTTTCTTTGCCTTCAACATGCCTGTTGCCCTTCAATCCAAATGCACACAATTCCCTGATTAAATCTTACTATTTTTTTCTTATAAGATTTTCTTCTATTCAAAATACTTCCCAATTGACTACCAGACAAAAATCAACCACTTTAGGTTGAAATATATAGTCTTTAAACTTTAGCCACAACCTATCTTTGCAATTTAATACCTTATTATTAACTATTAATATTAACTGTCTACTATAGTCAGATTGTTCTATTTACCAAAGCCATAGCCATTCCAGAGTCCAAGGCAAGCACTACTAATTCCAGAATAGGTGGGTCAGATAGCACAAAGTGGTCCTTTTTTTTAATTGAAGTTTTTTTTTATTATTATTATTTTCAAAACATATGCAAGGGAGCAGCTAGGTGGCACAGTGGATAAAGTACCAGCCCTGAAGTCCAGAAGTCCTGAGTTCAAATCTGATCTCAGACACTTAACACTTCCAAGCTGTGTGACCCTAGGCAAGTCACTTAAACCCAATCACCTCAGGAATAATAAAAAAAAAATATGCAAGGATAACTTTTTCAACATTGTGTTCCAATTTTTCCCCTCCTTCCTCCCACACAGTCCTCTAGATGGCATGTAATAAAATATGTTAAACATAGTAAAAATATATGCTAAATCCAAAATAGGCATACATATTTATACAAATATCTTGCTGCACAAGAAAAATCAGATAAAAATGCAAAAGAAAACAAAATGCAAGCAAATAACAACAACAAAAAATGAAAATACTATGTTGTGGTCCACATTCAGTTCCCACTGAATCACCTCACTGTTGAAAAGAGCCATGTTCATCAGAATTAATCATTGTATAATCTTGCTATTGCCATGTATAATGATTTCCTGGTTCTGATCATTTCACTTAGCATCAGTTCATGGCTCTCTAAACATCTCTGAAATCATCCTGCTGATCATTTCTTACAGAACAATAATATTCCATAACATTCATGTACCATAACTTATTCAGCCATTCTCCAATTGATGGACATCCATTCAGTTTCCAGTTTCTTGCTACTATGAAAAGTGCTGCTACAGATATTTTTGTACATGTGGGTACATTTCCCTTTTTTAAAGATCTCTTTGGGATATAAAACTAATAGAAACAATGCTCGGTCAAAGGGTATACACAGTTTGATGATTCTTTGAGCATAAAATTGCTCTCCAGAATGGCTGGGTCCATTTACAATTCCACCAACAATGTATTAGTGTCCCAGTACAAATAATATTCTTAAACAAACTTTTAAAAAACTAAATTGAGTAGAACACAAAGAAGGGGAGATACCAGACCTCAAGTCATTGTGCTCTATAGAAAGAAGAATTCTAGAACAAGGAGTGACCAGTGGTGGAGAGACTGCTACTAAAGGAGGGAGCAGAATAAAATCAATCTGAGTGAAGAAGATGTATGCACGCCTCCAATTTTAACTAGAATACTTTCTAATTCAAGGCTAAATTAATATTCTTCCTCTTTAAGGAGAGCAAGTCCTGTCAGTGACGTCTAAATATTAGAAATCTGGGTAAAGTTCTAGTCATCCCAGAAAAAGACCTAATTTCCCATTGTAAAGCCCTTGTTTTCTTACCTCAACTATGGCTCTGCTTTTCACTATCCCTTAAATGTACTTAAATGTATCTTTGCTTTTACCATGACAAACCACTTCTTATGTTAACACAACCCATCATTTAAAAACCAGTTCAAATTCAACTACTTCTGTAATATGCAGTTGAATGCTAAGCTGTAAGGTACATCCAATTAGGTTTCTAGGAACTAGCAGAGATAGAGAAAAAAAAAAAAAAACAATGTATTGAACTAGTGGACAAACTGCAGAACTTGAAGCTTCACAGACCTTTGTATGAATTGTTCTCAGAAATATAGCAATTCTGCAGAATATAGCAAGTCTCTTTATCTAGCTTATCATTAACTTCCTTATTTATAAAAATCATTCTTTCATTAATTTATTGATTCAATGAGAATTTACCCCAAAAATTTTATGTGCCAAATACTGTTCCATACACAATTATTAATATAAAATAATAGATTACTTTCAAAAAATTACATTCCATTTGGGGAAAATGAGAGAAAATTCAGTTATATATATGTATGTATGATCTATCGAAACAAAATAAGGTACAATATAGCTTCTTGAGGCAAGAACTAGCAAGTGACTGGATTGGGATGGATTTGTGGGAAGAACTTGTATATTAATGAATGGAGTCTTGAATCAATCCAAGGATGCTTTGAGTTAGAAGTGAGAATGCCATTATTCTAGGCATAGAGGCTAGCATATAGAGATAGGAAATGAAATGTCATAAGAAATATAGAAAGGAGGTCAATTTGACTGAAATGTAAGTTTCATAAGTCCAGAGACTGTTTTTCTTCTGTATTTATATCCCTAGCACCTAGCACAATGTCTGGCACATAATAGACACTTGATAAATGCTACTAACCTGACTTAATAAGTAATATGGGGATAACAATTACAAGATTCTTGGGAAGATCTTATAGAAAAATATATTTATATATTCTGCAAACCACAAAGTGCTATGTAAAAATTATTTCTTCCTCTCATTGCTAGTGATAGTTATAATAGTAGTGGTATTAGTAGAAGCAGTCATAGTGATGGCAGTATTAGTGGAGGAGGAAGAATTCAGAGCACCAGAGAAACAGAAGATAAGGTTAGATTTGTTAGACCATAGCACCCATTTGTGTTCTAAGTCACAAGGATGACCATGAATTAGAAAATAAAACAGGCAAGATGAATTGATTCTTTATTTTACTAAAAGAATATGTGCTGAGTGATCTGATTGCAGGTTTATAAATTTAAATAAAGAAGAGGGGGAAAAAAAGAAATTGTCATTTATCTCTCATGGCCTTGGATATCTGATTCCTTACATTATATTTCTATTTTGTATATAAAAAATGTTTCTTACTGTTTCTCTCATTGCTGGAGATCCTCTTGTAAGTGCTAACTGCCTGTTGATGGGACATTTTAAATGTTTCAGGATAATAATTGTACCTGGCTTTTGCCTTAACACCTTTAAAATATACAGGACTTTAATTTAAAGGTGACTAAGATAGTTTAATATCATAAAAGGCTGAGTAAGTATCCTTGGCAAACACATTTCAAGTCAGAAATCGGCTGGCCCCCTACTGTTCACATTATAAATTCATCTTGTGGGCCTCTAGAAGAGGAAAAAAAAAAAAAACCAACAACAATTGTTTCTTGATTTTTTTTCCCTTTAACTTGCTTGCTTCATGACTCCTCTGGAAAAAAAAATATATATATGTATGTATGCATGTATGTATGTATGTTTATGTGTATATCTTTATCCCCTCTGGAACCAGTTACTACTGGTAAAAAAAGAAAAAATAAATCAAAAAGAAGCTATATTTATCAGAGGCTTATTATAAAAAAGAAGAATTTGGTTTATGCATCTGTTTTTACCTTAATTTTTTGATATGGTTTCACTTTATAGGCAACAGGATAAATTAATAACTTCTATCCACCTTAAACAACATCTTTCTGAACACATACACACACAGCCTATTTGGTGCTAGTTTCTTCATTCTGTCCTTAGAGAGGAAAACAAAGATCTGTTTGCCCAGGATAGGACTGGGTTGTATTCAGAAGGGACCCTCACACCTGGTGATGCAGAATGCTCTACTTTCTAGTTATTGTAGCCCATGGGGGATGGACTGAGCTGATGAAGGTCACAGATGGTCTCAGTTGAATCAGGAACTGTTGAGGATCTTTGTAATTTTGTGTATGGTTTTAAAATAATAGATGTCTAGACTCTAAGCTGTGTGTGTCTGTGGGTATGCATCCTCTTCAGTTCCTAAGAAACCTGAAAAACAAACTGTTAACACATAGCCTCCCCTGAGCAATCTCCTGTAATTGTGTAAAATGTCTAAATTCTCAAAGAAAATTATTTTGGAGAATATTATTATTATTACTATTACTTTTAATCAGAATCACTTGTCAGCCAGCAGCCCCATTTGGGAATAAGAGTAGCAATAATAGTAAAAATACCAAAATCCTTTGTAAGACAGGGAAGGAAAGACAGTGGTAATGGAACATTTTAAAATTCAGCAGTTCAGACTGTAACAAACTCAATTGAAACAAAAAGCAGGAGATGGAACCATTTTGATCGTCCAGAAGAAATGGATAATCCAGAAGATGGAGACTTTAGTTATTTAGGGGGCTAATAGATCTTCAGATGCATTGTAGCTCTGGCCCCTCTGTAGAGGTGAACATTAAAAGTAGAAACAAATAGTGGAGCTGATATTGTTGAAACAACTTCCATTTATGAGACAATGGCATAAGTGTCTGCCTTCCCCTTTCCCTGCTATAGTTCCTTTGTGATCTAGGGGAAATAGTTAAGTATCGATGGCAAGAATAAAAGTTCATGGGGTAGTTAGATGTTGAAATGATTAGAGCACCAGTTCTGAAGTCTCAAGGAACTGAGTTCAAATCTGACCTTAAACACTTAACATTTACTAGTTTGTGATCCTGGTCAAGTCAAATAATTCAAATTACTTTATCAAAATAAAAAAATCAAGAATTCAAAGTACATAGGAGTCTTCTGGGTACACGTACATCTTTGCATATGAGAATAGTCTGTTTGTTGCAATAATACTGACATTCATCAAGATGATATTCTAATATATAAATTGGTTCATATAAATGTAATCCCATGTGAATAGTGCTCTTTTGAAATTAGAAAAATCTATTCTTGTGCGCTCATTTTATAGGTGAGAAAATCGTTGCCCTGAAAATTTGGAGAAATGGTAAGATTATAATTTGAACACAAGTTTTTTGAATTTACTTTCAGTGTTTCTTCTTCATGTCACTTCCTGGAAAATAATCCTTTGATTTTGCTGGTTTGGATTTTTAGAACATTGTGTGCTCTAAAAAGATTTTTTGGGGGGAAGGTCAGTAAAAATGAACCAAGTTTAAGCAACAAGTAAATTAGAACTTGACAGCAAGAAGACAAAAATATGACCCCACAGGTATAACTGAGTCTTGGCAGGCATGTGTGTGAGAGGATAAAACTGGTCAAAATCTCTTTATGGACTGTACTTTGTTCTAGAGAAACAGAATGGGTGTGGGCTCTGCTGGAGGTACAAGAAGATTTTTTTAAAAAGTGTATCTACATAAGGAATCCAGGAAGCAAAAGGAATGTGATACTTAATGTTTGTTTTAAGGTCAACAAAGCATGAAAAAAAGTGATTTTGTCATTTGAGGATAGGATAGACCTCTATAAAAAGGAAGATGATGGAGAAAAAAGAAAAAAAAGAGATGAGAATTTAAAGAATGAGATCAAAAGTCTAGCACATGGGCATGTCTATAGTATAAATAGAATACTTAAATTATCTAACCAGTAATTGGTCAGCAAGCACATATTTATTTATTTATTTATTTAAAGTTAATAGTGTTTTTTCAATTATATGTATAGATTGTATGTGTGTGTGTGTGTGTGTGTGTGTGTGTGCGTTTTAGTATTCATCTGTGTAAGACTTTGAGCTCCAAATTTTTCCCTCCCTCCCTTCCTTTCCCTTTCTCCAAAACAGCAAGTAATCTGATATAGGTAGTACATGTACATTCATTTTAAACATGTTTCCACTTTAGTCATGTGGTGAAAGAAAACTCAGAACAAAGGAAGACAAAAAGCAAAAATACAGAAATAAAGAAAAATAGTATGCCTCAATCTGCATTCAGACTCTATAGTTCTTCCTCTAAATGTGGTCAGCATTTTTCATCATGAGTTCCTTGAAACTGTCTTGAATCATTGCATTGCTAAGAAGAGATAAGTCTGTCATTGTTGATCATAGTGCAATGTTACTGTTACTGTGTACAACATTATGGTTCAGTTCACTTCATTCAGCATCAGTGCATGTCTTTCCAGTTTTTTTTTTTTTTCCTGAAACCTGCCTGCTCATCATTTCATATAGAACAATAGTATTCCATTATATTCATATACCATAACTTATTCAGCCATTCCAAATTGATGGACAAACGCTCAAATTTCTGTTGTTTGTTACCACAAAAAGAGTTGAACAACATCTACTATTAATAATAATACTAAAATTTATATAGTCCTTTAAGTTTTACAAATTGCTTCATATATGTTAATTCATTTGTTCCTCACAAGAACCATGTGGAGTAGGTGCTATTATCATCTTCAATTTATAAATGAAGAAACAGAAAAAAAAAAGGGGGGGGGATGACTAGTCTCTAGTCACATAGTAGATTTCTGAAGCAGAACCTTTGCTTTAAATGGATAAATAAATGATAAATGACAAAAGAGAGAAAGACTGGCTTATTTATTTATTTGTACATTTATTTACTTATATTTTGCTTCTGTTTCCTCTCCCAAGGAGATTGACTTTTGAAGTAGAAATGAGAGAACTAAAATGATTCATAGGGAGTTAATACTCAAGTTAATTAATACTATTTTATTTTCTTTGATTAATTCATAACCTCTCACATTCATATGAATGACATCTTTAGGCACTAAAACAAAATGGTCTGTAAAATTAGTATTGTGGCCAGTACCAGAATAAAATTTAAATGGAAAATATTTTAAAAATAAATAAAATATAATGCAACAAAGATAATGTTAGTTTGTAGCTTCTGAATCAATTTGCTATTACTAGAATTCCAATTCTAATTGTGTTTGATGCCACCAGAAGATAATGAATTAATTAGATTAAGTGCTGGTTGGGTGGCCAAATTCAAAGAATAGATAATAAAGTTTTGATATCAATGTGGCATGCGATCTATAATGCAATAACTCAGTAATCTGTACTTAGACCTGAGCTGTTTAACATTTTTTTCAGTTATTTATATAAAGACATAAATAACAAGCTCATCAAATTTACATATGACACAAGGCAAAGAGGAATAACTAACACCCTGGAAAATGGAAACTGCATTAAAAAAAGATCTTGACAGGTCAGATCATTAGGTTGAATCTGATAAAATGAAATTCAATAATAATTGCTAGCATTTTTTTGTTCTCACATTTGATAGAACAACCATGTGAGAAAGGTGTTATTATTATCTACATTTTATGGAAGCTAGATCTGTAACTGAGACATGTCAAGAGTTTTACTCAGAGTCATACAATTAGTAAGTGTCCAAGGCAGGATTTGAACTGAAAAATTTATGTGTTCCAAGTCTAGTGTTCTATACCACATCACTTAGCCAATAGCACAAGTAAATAATAAGGGATATATAATTAGATTGCATGTGTTATGAAAAAGAACTGTTGTTTTTACCAGACTGAAAGTTCAATATTAGTTACCACTATGAGGTAATAGCGATAAAAGTTAATATCATCTTTGGCTACACGAGAGGAATAGCTTTTGAATGAGGAAGTCATACCCCTCTGTTCTTTGCCCTAGTCAGATCTCATTTATATCATGTTCAATTTGGTTTAAGTACAGTTTAAAAGAGACATTGATAAACTTACAAATGTCCATAAGATAACATCAAGGATAGTGAAGGTGATTCTGTGACTTGAATATCAGTTGAAGAAACAATAGGTATTTGATCTGGAGAAGAGAGGATTCCAGGGGAACATGATAGCTGCCTTCCAAGTCTATAACATTCTTATAATGAAAGAATTAGATTTATTAGCTTTGGCTACAGATGATAGAACCAAGAATTACATGTGGAAGTTATAGAGAAAAGAAGTTATACTTGATGTCACAGAAAAAAACTTTCTAAAAATATTAGAGTTTTCCATAAGTGGAATCAGTTGGCTCAAGAAATGATGGATACTTCTTGTGGTTCTTCAAGAGGATGCTGGACAACCATTTGTCAGGTATGTTATAAAAGAGATTCCTTGAAAAAAATCTACACTACACCCTACCATCCTCTCATGCTATCATCCTTTGCTTTTCCTCCATTTCTTAGGCAAACTTCTTGAAAAAAAAAACTTTTACTTTTGGAAATGAAAATGTCCATTTCAAAGATAATAATGCTCTCTTTTAAAAAAAATTAATACTATTTTGTTTTTCTTATTACATGTAAAGATTGCTTTCAGTGTTTATTTTTGTAAGATTTTGAGTTCCAAATAATTGTTTTTTCTACATTTTTTTCTTATGTCCCCTCTCCCAAAGACAGTTAAGTAATCTGTTATAGGTTATACATGTACAATAATTTTTAACGTGTTTCCATATTAAATCATGTTGGAAGGAAAAAATCAGAACAAAAGGGAGAAACTATGAGAAAAAAACCCAACAATGGTGAAAATAATATGATCTTATCTGCATTCAGTCTCCATAGTTCTGAATATGAATGTCATTTACTATCCAAAGTCTATTGACATTGTCATTGATCATTGTAATGATGAAAAAAATTTAGTCTATCGTATCTGATCATCACATGATCTTGCTGTTACTATGCACAGTGCTCTCCTGCTTCTGTTTCTTTCATTCAGCATTAGCTTAAATAAGTCTTTCCAGGCTTTTCTGAAATCAGCTTGTTTATCAGTTCTTTTCTACACTAGAATTCCATTACATTCATATGATGCAACTTATTGAACTATTCATTAATTGATGGACAACTCCACAATTTCTGATTCCTTGCTAACACAAAAGTGCTGCTATAAACATTTTTGCACATATCTATCCTTTCTCCCTCTTTTATGATCTCTTTGGGATATAGACCCAGTTAGTCCTTTGGGCAAATTGTTTTTCAGAATGGCTGCTCATTTCATAACTCCACCGACAATGCATTAGTGAACCCCTTTTATCATATCCCTTCCAACATTTATTGTTATTTTTTTCTGTTATTTTAGCCATCTGATAGGTATCAAGTGGTACCTCAGAATTATAACAATTTTGCATTTTTTAATGATTGTAAATGACTTTAATATCTTCATCTGAATTTTTTTTTCCCTATCATTTGACCATTTGTCAATCGGTAAATGACTTGTATTCTTATTTGACTCAGTTCTCTAAATATGGCTATACAGATGGTTTCCTGGTTTTCTGCTTTCCTTCTAATCTTGGCTGCATTTAGTATGTGCAAATCCTTTTGATTTAATCAAAGTTATTCATTTTGTATTTCATAATGTTCTCTGTTTCTTGTTTGGTCATAAATTTCTCCCTTCTCCAAAGATTTGACAGGTAAACTATCTCTTTATCTCCTAATTTGCTTAGAGTATCAACTTGGTCATACTGATTTTTTAGATAACTTTTATATTTGTTTATTTGTAGGGTTTCTAATTTTTAAAATACATATATTGTTCATCAATCCTCTTTTTTTCCATATTGATAATATATGTTTGTAAAGATATGATCTTTATCTGGATCACAAAAATTTGGATACTTTTTTCTTCATTACAATTTTTCTTTTTCATAGTTATCACTATTATGACTCATTATTTGGCCCACTTTTTAACAGGATTTCATTGCTGTTTTCCTTTAGGTCTGTAGTTTTTAATGGTGGTCTATGAAACAAGTCTCTTTTTATTGTAATGGTCTGAAAAAGATGTAAGTAATTTTGTAATTGTGTATTTTTCTGACACATCTCTGAGTTCTAAATATGGTCAATTTTTGTAAAAGTTCCATGAAGAGCAGTAGAACCAATGAAAGATCATCTGTCATACAGGGGTGAGAGTGGAATACAATTTAGCACAGGCAATACTCAGCAGGACAGTAGCAAGTTACAGTCCTTAAAGGCAACTTCCAGAATTCTTACCTCATAGATAATGAGAGCCTTGAACAACTAGTCAGAGGAAGATTACAGGGGTCCCTTTGCTAGCTGTAGGTGCAGGAATCTGTTGCTTTACTCATAAGCAGTTCTTGCTTACAATCCCAGGATGAGAAGGAACAAGAAGGAGGAGCAAGAGAACACTAGAGCTTGTGGCTACAAAGAAGTTTAGAACATGGTCACAGTTCGGGGAAAAAAAAGTGATTGTAGTTGTACACAGACCAGACCACAGGCAAGGATAGTAGTAAAGGCATTTCTCCTTAAATCATACCAACTTAGAAAAACTGAAAACTTACCACCACTCCCAAAACTATCTCTGAAAACAGCAGTACAAAAATCCCAAAGCTTAGGGTAGTGCTCCCCTCCTTTAACATAAAGTTCAAAGTCAAGATATAGGATAGGAAAGTGAACAAACCAAAAATGAATTGGAAGGTTGACAAAGAAGATCAAAACACAAATCAGAAGGAGACAAAAATGTCAAATAAGCTTAATGCAAAGTTCTGTGCCTCTCTCCCCAAAAGTGAATTGGTTAATGGCCTAAAAAATAATTCTCAAAATAACTCAAAAAGATTTTCTAAATAAGTGATTGGGGAAAAATTGGGGAAAGAAATGAGAGTGATTCAAGAACAAAATGAAAAAAAAAAGTTAACAGCTTGGTAAACATGTCACATACATGCACACAAATATAATACTAAAGAAAATATATTAAAAGCAGAATAGCCGTTTTTAAACAATAAAAGATGCACAAACATCTATTGAAAAGAAGAATTTCCTTTTTTTCTTTTTTCATTCTTTTGATTTTATTTTATTGTTTCCTGAATTCTCATAAAGTCATTAGCTTCTACTTGCTCAATGTTAATCTTTAATTTTTTTTATTATTAAAGCCTTTTATCTTCAACACATATGCATAGATAATTTTCAGCATTCATCCTTGCAAAACCTGTGTTCCAAATATTTTTCTCCCTCTCTTCCCTTTTCCCTCTCCCTTAGGCAGAAAGTGCAATATATGTTAAGAATGTGCAATTCTTCTATACATATTTCCCCAATTATCATGCTGCACAAGAAAAATCAGATGAAAAAGGGAAAAAATTAGAAAGAAAACAAAACGCAAGCAAAGAACAACAAAAAGAGTGAAAATTCTTTGTTATGATCCACACTCAGTTCCCACAGTTTTCTTTCTGGGTTTAGATGGCTCTTTGCATCACAAGACCATTGGAACTGGCCTGAACCAATTGTTGAAAAGAGCCATGTCGAACTGATGCTAAGTGAAATGAGCAGAACTAGGAGATCATTATACACTTCGACAACGATATTGTATGAGGACATATTTTGATGGAAGTGGATTTCTTTGACAAAGAGACCTAACTAAGTTTCAATTGATAAATGACGGACATAAGCAGCTACACCCAAAGAACGAACACTGGGAAACGAATGTGAACTATCTGCATTTTAGTTTTTCTTCCCGGGTTATTTATACCTTCTGAATCCAATTCTCCCTATGCAACAAGAGAACTGTTCGGTTCTGCAAACATATATTGTATCTAGGATATACTGCAACATATTCAACATATAAAGGACTGCTTGCCATCTAGGGGAGGGGGTAGAGGGAGGGAGGGGGAAAAAAAAACCGGAAAAGAAACGAGTGCAAGGAATAATGTTGTCAATATAAAGTAATCATTAAATAAAAAATAAAAATTAAAAAAAAAAAAAAAGAAAAGAGCCATGTCCAACAGAATTGATAATCATAAAATCTTGCTGTTGCTGTTTACAATGTTCTCTTGGTTCTACTCACTTCACTTTCATCATTCATATGTGTCTGACCAGGCCTGTCTGAAATTATCTTGTTGGTGGTTTCTTATTAACAATAATATTCCATAACATTCATTTACCATAACTTATCTCCATCAATTGGAGAATGACGGTCATCCACTCAGTTTCCAGTTTCTTGCTGCTACAAAAAAGGGCTGCCACAACATTTTTTATTTTATTTTATAATAACTTTTTATTGACAGTACATATGCATGGGTAATTTTTTACAATATTATCCTTTGCACTCACTTCTGTTCCAATTTTTCCCCTCCCTCCCTCCACCCCCTCCTCCAGATGGCAAGCAGTCCTTTACATGTTAAATAGGTTCCAGTATATCCTAGATACAATATATGTGTGCAGAACTGAACAGTATATATATATACATATATATATATATATATATATACATATATATATATATATATTCTCTTTTCCTTTTACTTTGTGTTAAGATTAGAATTATTTATAGAGGGTGGAGCCAAGATATCAGAGATATCAGTGATCAGTTTTCAGATAAAACAATCACAGCTTACTATAACCATAGGAAAAAAGCTCTAAATCACTATTGAACAGAGAAATGTAAATTAAAATAATTCTAAGTTACCACTTCACATCTATCTGATTGGCTAATAAGATAGAAAAGGAAAAGTAAAAATGTTGGAGGGGATAATTGGATGGAATTGTGAACTAGTTCACTTTGTAAATTGGAACTATACCCAATAGTTATAAATCTATGCATAGCCATTGACTTAGTGATAGCACTACTGGGCATATATCTCAAAGATATTTTTAAAGGTTTTTTTTTTTTTAAACATATTCATAGATAATTTTCAATATTCACCCTTGCAAAAATTTATGTTCCAAATTATTTTCTCCCTTCCTTCCCTCCATCTCTTCTGCTAGATGGCAAGTAATCCAATCTATGATAAACATGTGCAATTCTTCTATGCATATGTCCACAATTATCATGAAGAATAAGAAAAATCACATCAAAAAGGAAAAAAAGTGAGAAGGAAAACAAAATGCAAACAAACGACAAAAACAAAGTAAATTTACTATGTTTTGGTTTTTTTGATGGACATTCTAATTTCATAGCCAGTACCAAATGATTTTGATGACTGCTTCTTTACAATATAGTTTAAGTGTACTACAGCTAGGTCACCTTCATTTGCATTTTTTCCATTAATTCCCTTGAAATTCTTGACTTTTTATTCTTCCAGATGAACTTTGTATTATTTTTTCTAGCTCTGTAAAAGAATTTCTTGAGAGTTTAATTGGTATGGCATTGAATAAATAGATTAATTCAGGTAGAATTGTCATTTTTGTTATATTTTCTCAACATGCTGATGAGCACTTGATATTCTTCCAGTTGGTTACATCTAACTTTATTTGTGTGGAAAGTGTTTTGTAATTGTGTTCATATAGTTCCTTTGTTTTGGCACGTAGATTCCCAAATATTTTATATTATCTACAGTTATTTTCAATGGAATTTTTCTTTTTCTCTCTTACTGCTGGTAATGTATAAAAATGATGATTTATGTAGATTTATTTTGTGTCCTGAAACTTTAGTAAAGTGAATTGTTTCTAGTAGGTTTTTTTAGTTGATTCTCTGGAATTCTCTAAGTATAGCATCATATCATCTGCAAAGAGTTATAATTTGTTTTCCTCATTATCTACTGTAATTCCTTTAATTTCCCAAAGAGATTTTAAAAGGACTTTAATATACACAAATATTTATAGCAGCTTTTTTTATGGAATCAAAGAATTGGAAATTGAGGGAATGCCCATCATTTGGATATGTGATATATGATGGTAATAGATTACTTTTGTGCTATAAAAAAATAAGTAGGATAATTCCAGAAAAAAAAATGTATAAAAACTCACATTAACTAATGTGAACTAAAGTGAATAGAACATTGCACATTGTACATAGTATATAGTAATGTCAATATTTATGATAATCAACTGTGCATGAATGACTTGGCTATATTCAGAAAGATAATGGTCTAAGACAATTCTCAAGGGTTTGTAATAAAAAAAAATATTATCTATCTGTAGAGGACTGAAACTCTTTGAGTTCATGCACTGAGGTCCGGACAACTGAGCACTTAAGGCTAATTACTGGTTGGACAATATTCTATAAGTATATACTTGAAAAATGGCTCTTCCCACTATCCTGTGCTGGCTGGATAATTGGCATATACAGAGAATTGTAGAAGGGACTAGGGGGTGGAGTAAGACTAGCCAGGGTCACTTTGGTAGTAGATGAGGAAGAAGGAAGATCACAGAGATTCTGCTTCCATCCAATTCAACCCTACCTCTAAAGACCAAGAATAAAGACTAAGGACCTTTGCATATCCTGACTCTGGCTGATTCTAAGGTATCCAGGGTGCTAATGCGGTCATCATATTACCTCAGTGCATGAACTCAGGAGTTTCAGCCCTCTATATCTACAGAGAAAGTAGTGATGAATGATGTATAGATCAAAGCATAATATATATAGTTTTTTATTTTACTTAGGTTTTGGTGTATGTTTTCTTTTGTGACATGGCTAATATGGAAATATGGTTTTCATGGCTTCACATGTATAATTGATGTCTGTTGGAATCCTTACAAAGTGTTAAGTCATTAGAGTTGATAGAGACAATAATTATCTAATTTAGCATAGTTCAGTATGATTGATTTGATCCTACAAGGAGGTATTATGGGCCAGAACTTGAAACAAGGTACTAAGTAGAACTAATAGACAATAATGCTTGTGTTCACACCTTTAGAGAGCTCATATAAGCAAGAAGTATTTAAGTACTCAATGGAGTTCACAAGTATGGGAGATTCACAAAAATTAACTTTGTAACTTTGTGAATTCATACCTCCCTTGAAGTTCTTAGGGCCAGAGAGCACTCTGGAGGAAATCCATAATCTCACTCTCATATCTCACAATCCCACTCTCAGAGAAGGAGCATAAATAGAGCTTCAGGGAGTCAGTCAAATGAGTTACTTTGGAACATTGCCAGGGGTTGGAGAGGAGCACTCTGGGAGGAAGCCCACAAGCCCACTCTCTGAAGTGGAGTCAGATTCATTTCCAACTTTCACCTTAGTAGTGGCTGGAGACGTTTGGAGTTGAGCTAGAAGAATCAGGTCCATTCCATTTTCCACCTTTGTGCTGGCTGGAGGCTGAAGGACAAACCTTTGGATTTGGAGACATTCAGAGGGAGCTCTTGAAACAGGAGAGAGAAGGCCTCCAGAAAACTAGCTGAGCCCCAAGTGAAGGAGATAAGATTTTGGAAGAGACAATAAAAGACTGTACTTTAATCCCTGGCTGCATTTGGGGTGATTATTACTTGAAATTGAAACTAAGGCTGCCTCCAGAAAACCTCCCCAAGAAACCTGCTCCCAGAGAGAACCATTATTATTATAAAGAAGAGAAACACCACAGATGTCATATTCTGTACTTTTACAAATGGTGAGTAACAGAAAGGAAGGACAGAATGAATTTGATAACAGTAGCTTTTACATGAATGTTAAAATTAAAGTAATTTTTTTTAAATTTTTGTTTCCCTTTTCAAAATGTATTTCTTGCATTTTCTTCATTGTCCATCCTTTCTATTTTAGATCTTTAATCTTTGATTTATGAATTCTATAATTATATTGTCTTTATCTTTTCTTTGTATATTTTACGCTATAAAATTTTCCAAGGTAACAATTTCTTTAGTTGTCTTGCACAACTTACCTTCTTAGAAACTTTTCCCCCATTGTGCTTCAGCCTTAGAACAATATTAGTTATTATAAGTGCCAAAGAGAACAACTACTACAATCCTAAATAAGCATTTCCCTACTTATCTATGTATTATTCCATGATTAGCTTTTTTTTCCACATATGCCTAAAAATCTCTTTCCTGAGTTCATATTTTTCCATTCCATCCTTACCAATACAGGATTTTTAAAAAATCAAGTACCAAATTTCCCAGATGATACCTAGTGTAAGGTACCCATGTTTCTTCACAATATGATTCACTACATCATCACTGAATAATGATCTATAGGTGCAGTCATCACTAAAACACCCTCGAATCAACAAACTAATGCTTTCCTTCTCCTCCAACTTTTTAGTCCTCTCCTTTCTCCTCATTCACTCAACTACAGATCCTTCTCTTTACGAGACCACAGAAGTTATTTTATCCTCATTGACAACATTTGACTTGATACCAGAACATCATACATTTCCTCTGCATTCCTCTCTATTCCTCTCCCTCATTTTCATTTACCTCCCCCATTATGTAATGTAGTTAAAACAACATTATTTCACCTGTAAGCAATAATATTGTTTGATTCTATCCATAATACCCTGTGTCCTCTACCCTATTGTTACTTCTAGTAGATTTCTATTTTCTTCACTATTTCTGTGGGTATATTTAAAAAGAAATTTCTTACTGTTTCTTCTGGTGTCAATATGTTGTTGTTCTTGGCTGATGCCTTTATTCATTCCTTCTGTATTTCTCTTGTTTGGGGTGTTAGAGAAGCAAATAATCTTCTCAGTTCTAGTATTCCTTCTAAAAATGTTTCAGATGTGTCTGTGTTATTGAACATTCACCTTTTTTTTATATGGATATAAGCTCTGGTTTGGAGGATAAGTCATTTTGGGTTATATGATTTAAACCCTTGCTCTTCAGAACACATTATTCCATTCTCTCCTAATTTTTCTGGTGGATCAAAATAGTCTTGTATTATTATTATTATCCTTTTAAATAAATTTTGTATTTGAAGGTCCTTCTTCTGATTGCCTATAGAAATTTTCTTTCTAAATTGAATTCACAAATTTAAACACTATGTATTTTGAAGTTGGAAGTCTTGGATTTTTGTTGTTGAATTTTGTTTGTTTTCTTTTCTTTCCTATAAGCAATCTGTGGAATGTTAAACTGGGAATATATTTTCTGTGTTCATAAATTGTTATTTTGTAAGTTTCATAAGTTCTATTATTTCTTTCATTATGATTGTTATTATTGTTTTTTTTTTTTGGTCCTGTCTTGTTTTTCTGGGAAATCTATATTCTTAAGTTTCTGTGAATCCTATTTTCCTTATCATTGTTCTACTTGTATAATGAATATGTACTCACTAAATGTTAAATGGTTTTGTTGCAATTGTTACTGTGTTTTTTCTTTCTTTTTCTAGATTGTCTTTTATGTTTATATATTTGTTTTCCCAATCTATTGTTCTCCTTTTTGTTATTTTGGTGTGGCTTACTAGCTCAGATTCTAATTCATTTTTGCTATGCAAAACATAAATTCTGTTCTCATTTTTATATATCTTAAGCATTAGAATTTTTATCAGAGAAACTTGCTACAAAGATTTTCTTACTTGTTTCTCTTTAATGTTAGTTTTATTAAATTTTCTTATGCAAAACATTTTATATATACAAAATGTACCATTTTATCTTTTATGGTCCTCTCATATACAAAAAAAAAAATTATAGCATTTCCCTTTGTGATGGCAAATAAAGAAACTTAGAGGTTTTCCCCAAATTGAAATATGACTAAGTCATGATATATGAATGCTATTTTGTTATAAGAAATTATGATATAGATGATTTTTAAAAGACATGGAAAGATGAATATGAATAGATAAAAGTAAAGTAAGCAGAATAGTAAGAAGTTTATACTAGGACATCAATATTATAAAAAATAAACAATTTTAATGTCTTTTATAAAGTGATGAGTGAAATGAGCAGAAATACATACACACACATACTTTTTTAGTTGACTATATTGATTAAAATAATTTTGTTTCTCTTTTTCCTTTTCTTTTTCCCAGTGGGATGGAGGGATAAATCAAAAAAAGATTAATGTTTTGTTTCTTTTTTAACTAGAAATGAGAGAGATACAGATGTGTAATACTGCATGTACTTCCAGATAGGGTCTCTCTATTATTAGTTTTATCTGTTTTACTTTATTATAAGAGATCTTTTAGGAAATGGAAAGTAATCTGTAAATGTCTGTAATATAAGAACAACACACAAATAAAATTAAAAAGCAATTAAAAAAGAAATAGGCATAAGATTTAGCAATTAAGAGATCATTGATTCTCTTTTGGGTCATGGGAGCAACAAGATGAAAGGCTAGATATTTTCTTTGATCCCCCAACCTCACAAACCTCCCCAAAACAGAAATTTTGCATCTAAGATAAAAAACTTAAGTTTCCTGCAAATTTTAGTATACCAGAATCCAAAACAAACCCTGAGTTCATTTAGCACTCATTACCAAACACATTTTACATTTTAATTTGCATTAGCAGAACTGAAGACTCAACAAGATTTTAACAAAATTCAATGCCAAACTCCAATCTTCTCTGCTTCTTGGCAGTGTCAGAGATACCTGGATTCAGGATGGAGGAAGTTTGAAGGAAGCTCAGAATTCCATGGCATTTTGTGCTGCTCAAAAAAACAAAACAAAACAAAACAAATAAACAAAAAACTTTTCAGGGATAAAATTGTGGTCAGGTTGAAATAGCCCATCGGAAGATAATCCTGTATCAGTTAGCATGTCAGCTCTCCAAGTTTCGGCTGATCAACCCCCCCACTCCCTCCCCCAAAAAAAAAACTGAGTAACCTAAAGATCAGCTGCGACAAGTTCTGTGCACCCCCAAATTCGGTTAGAACAAAGGTGTTGGATTGATGAATCTATGACATGAATTATGTGAGGGGAGACTGTACTGCTTCTAGACTCAGAACCCAATAAAACACCTTAAGTAGAGATGGTTAAAAGCTAACTAATAATGATTTAAGAAGAATGGACAAAGTAATGAATGGGAAACTGAGAAACTAAAATGGGTCGTTTTCCACCCAAAGGTCAGAAATTAGACCTATAGGCAAGTGGCCAGGACAGGACCAGGGTTTAAGACTCACCTATAAGACTGAGATACCCAAAACTGGCCACAGACTCAACACTAGGTCCAAACCAGATCAGACAGATAGATCAGAAGGTTGGACTATCTCATATTTATTAGTTGTTTCATTCTTTTTATTTATATCATCAGAACCTAGAATAATGCCTAGTAAGTATCAGGTACTTAATAAATATTTTCTGTCTGACTGAATGAATAAATTAGAAAGAATTTATTGAACACTTACTATGCATAAAGTGTAGTGTTAATTATTGGGGTAATAAATTGAAAGTTCATAGTTCCTGCTCTCAAGGTGCTCATATTCTAATGGAGGATATGACACACAAATAGAAGGGTTCAACTGCAATTCAGAAGGAAAGATCCCATAGTCCTTACAGAAGCACAGAAGATTAATTTTCTTTAAGTGTCATTTCTATTGGAAAAAACATATAAATTTACAATATATGTATTATATATAATATATATGTGTGTGTAACATATTCATTAAAATATATAAATAAGAATTTGACAATTCTAAGGACTTTTGTAGAGAGGACTCTTCTTTCTGGGTTTTCAGTATTCATTATTGTGAGACAGCATCTTGACAGTTGTTGCTGCCCAGGATGATGACTATAGGTGATGTTAAGGCTCATGGGTTGTATATCATCAGAGTCTGAGTAGAGTAGCTAGTCAAAGTAGTGATAGTGGAGCAATTTGCCTGGAACATGTCATCTCTAAACTTTCCCCCAGAGTCAACTTGACTGACTTGCTTGCCCTTTGTGTAACAATTGTTTGGCATTCAAAAGGAATGGTCTGATCCCATCTTCATAATGATGACTCTGTAGGATAGGCTTAAAGGAGATGTGATGGTCTAGGGAATGGGAGTCAGCTGTCTTCTCAGGGATCTTGTGTTGGTGACGGTTGATAACAGATATTTCTGACCATAGAGTGTAAGAGATGCAAGTAGATTTGTTTACTGTATGAGTTGGACTAAATAATGGAGTCCCATTGTACCTCTCAACTTTTGAGATCTGTATAATATTTTTTTTAAAAAAATCTAGGATCTGTAAATGTATAATATATATAAAGGATTTTCCTATGAGATACACAAGGAAAATATTATTGTGTTTATTTTATAGTTGAGAAAACTAGCACTTGGAGAGGTTGTGACTTACTTATAGTCCCATAGCTAATAACTGTTGAAGCAGATATTGAAATACAGGCCTCCTACTACCATGCTCAGCTTTCAACTATCATTCCACCAGACTATGCTACTTTTAAACAGGGACTATGGATGCTTAGTTAATATTTATTAAATTACTATAGCTTTGTATAAAGAGATTTCTTAATGTAAAACACATCTCTGTAAGGCAAACTCAAGTAGAAGGACATCTGCATAATTCATATTAAGCTTACCGAAATATTCAGAGTGTTTTTTTTTTCCAGTTTCTAGCAGCAGCTGAGGTGAGGTTAATTTGGAGAGATTTCATGGAAGAGCTTCTATGGAAGTTGGAAGATGAATTTAATTTTTTTAAAAATGAGTGGGGGAGGTGGAAGAATTTAAATTTTAGTTTGGAAGAAATGAAGGTAAAGGCAACATTCAAGACAGCTAAGTATACATAAAGTCTCAGGGGAAGACAAATCATAAACAAGAGAATGGTAAGTAGATATGTTTTCCTAATTCTGGAATGATCCATGAGATACAAAGCATGAGATGAAAGTAGTTTAAGGGTAGAGGCACTCAAAAACAAACCTTGATATTCTTCTTCCCTTCCTCTCAATGATCTCTCAAATGTCTTTGCTATATCCCCATGATTAAGTAGAAGCCATCCATGGGCTTCCAAATATAATGGGACAAATTACATCATAATTACAACATCTAGAGCTGGAGGAGACATTAAGGGCCACACAATCCAACTCTTCATTTTATAGTTGCAGAAACCTTGTTCTTAGAAAGTAAGTGTTTTAGAACATCATCATTTCAGATTTATAAGATCATTAAAGGATATACAGTTTAATTCCCCCCTCCATTTTACACAACAATAAACTGAAGCTCAAACTGATTAAATAATATGTCAGAGGCTCAAAAGTGGTGTGACTGGCAGAATTAGACCATTTTCAATTTACCAAAAAGGAAATTAAGACCCAAAGGGATTCACTGTTTTATTCAATGTCCCATAAGTATGGCACATAAGCTGAATTTTAATCCAGATTTTGTCTCCAAAGTGAATGTGCTTTCACCTGGACTAACTATGTCTACTAAAATCACATTTACCACCTCCTCAAAGTCATATATACTTCAAGATGTACTCTTTCTAAGTGTCTTGTCCAGTCATAATTTACACTAATTAATGAGCAGCAGTCATAATTCACACTCAGGTTCTCTGACTTTCATATCAATAATGCTATACAAAATTGTCCTTAGTCATGACAAATAAGGAGAATTTCTTTGGAACCCGTGTTTTGGAGTTCAGTAGTGTTGCATGGAAGCAATCATCAGGAGGAATTATAGGAGAATTTATTTTCTTAACTAATGCTTTAAAAACGATTAAGCTACAATCTCCTCCAGCCCTTATAAAGGAAAAGGAGGTAGAGCTGACTCCCCTAACCTTGACTCTCAGACTCTTCAGGTGTCATGTTGTCTTTTTCTGAGTTGTTTTTTTCCTTCAAGATGGTAATGTATAATGAATTGATTTTATGGGTATTCCAGAAGCCTCACAATCCCTATAGAGTCCCATTCAATCTTATAGTATTTGGGAATAAACTCTAGACCATTTCTGTGGGGTTTTCCTGCTCCTTGAAAAGTAGCTGTATCTTTGACGAGGTAAACAGTAAATAGACAGGGAAGTAATGACAGGAGTATTTTAAACAAAAAGCTAAAAGCAGAATGTATGCAAGCTGAATAATGAGAGAACATACTGTGAAAACAGACTGGCCATAGTGATCAAATCTGGGTTTGGAATTAAAAAAGAAGGAATGAAGGAAGGAAAGAAGAAAGGAAGCAGGAAGAAGAGGAGGGAGAAAGAAAAAAAGGGAGAGAGAGAGGAAGGAAAGAATGGAGGGATAGAAAAATGAAAGAAGAGAGGGACAGAAGGAAGAAGGAAAAAAACAAAATATTTTTTTAATGCACGAGTTTCAGTTTTTAGCTGAATCTTGTGCTATGGCATTTTCCTTGATATAAACAGTGAGGAAATGAAAGAAAAAGATGTAGCACTGTGTCATATCTGGATTTAGCAGGTGAGGCCAGAAGAAGAGATGAGTGGCATTCTGGGTTGCCATGCATAGCACGTTCACCAGGAACCAAATCATTTTTAGAACTGCTCTTCCTGTCCCTATCATCATCTCCTTTAATTTAAAGGACATACTGTAATATTTATGATCAAACCAAATTTAATAGAAGAAGTTGAGGTTTTAATTTGGTAAGTTCTGTTGCTGAATGTAACATTAAAGATTTTTGTTTTAAAACTAACCCTAAATGCCTTTTCTCCTTTCAGAGATTGCATTCTTCTTGTCAATGTTGGGTGTGACTGGAGTTTAATAAAAATCCCATTTCACTTTCTTTAGTTAGAGTGGTAAAGGCCAGGGGCCAACAAGTAGAAAGATATGCATGTCCAAACAAACAGCTGTAGCAAAAAGAATTGCAGCTTCAGATTTAGGTGACCTTTGGCCTATGAAGCAGCTTCATAACTGACATCTGCTAAGATTTGGCTGCAGCTTTCTCATATGTCAAATAAGGCTATAGATACTGGTTTTCCTACTTCACATAGTAAGGTTTCTTTGGATACAGATAAGAAATCACAGGAGAATAAAAATTTAGAGTTGAAATGCACTTTAGAGTTATCTGTCCTAATTCCCCACCTCACTTTGTTTGACAGGAGAGGAAACTGAGACTCATAAAAAAGAAATGACTGACTCAAGAATATATACTTTCTAATAGCAGTATAGGAATTTAACCTTAGGTATTCCAAATTTTAGTCAAATGCATTATATATTGCAAACAACCAACAGGCAATAGGCATTTATTAAGTGCCTACTATGTACCAGGCACTGTGTTTCTGAATGATGAGCACATAAAGACAAAATGATGCTATTCATGCCCTCTAGGATTTTTCTTTTTATAGGATCACACTGCATGACTATGCATGAATATACCAATGCCTCCCTCTAATTATCACAAGTCTTTTTGAGTTCTATCTTTTCGAAGAATTTTATAAGAATATGAAAAGGAAAAGTGAACTGAAGGGAGTGGAGAACAAAAACATTAGAATTAGAATTTAAAATTTGAAGTTAGAATTTGTTTAGGATACTTACCTCCCTCCTTCATAAACCCAGGAAATATGTTTAAGACTAATACCTTATATTCTGTGTGACTGGCCTTTAAATAGGTTTGGCATTATTGAAAGGCCCCTACTTGTTACTCCCAGATGAAAGAAAAAGTCCAAAGCACCAGCATACATCGTCTCAATTGTTCCACACCTGACTGGTTTGGCTTCTCTTGTGGTAATGGACCTCCTAACTTTGTCTCTTCTCTGTAGTTATGGCTTTTGGAACCTGACCCTTTATTGCAACTTGTTCAGATTAGGGAATCAAGGGTTAAAGTTGAAAATTAACTCCTTGTGTGCTTGTGCAGAGCTGAAAATGGAAGGACTCATCAGTTCCCTTGGGATTTTGCTTGATTCAAATGCTCCTACCTCCTGGTGAGTTTTCCTTTATAACTCTGTTAACATGGCTGTATATTTCCAGATTTCATTTAGGAAAGCCATTTGTTTATTCAGGGGAAAAAAGATGAATTCCCCAGGGCACATCAACATTGATGAGAAATACAGCTGAAGCCACTTACAGTGGAGTCAAATGGAGAACAGCTAATAAAGGAGAATGAAAATTTCAAGTTGTTTCCTTGCCTCACAGTAGAAATGGCAGCTTTACTTATAAGTGGGCTTCCAGTCAGAGGTAGAACCTTGGAAGTTTTTTAATATATCTGTATCTAAGGAGTCTGTGGGAGGGGTCACAGCTTTTTAGAGTTTTAGTCCAACTTTTCCACTCAGGCATTTTTGGGTAAATAGGTTTGTTTGTATGAAAGAGTGTTAAATGTCTAAAAATCTATTTGACCTTCACCTGTTCTGCCAGTCATTCTCTAACTCGAGTGTCTGAATGAAGAACATGTCAATCTGTCATTGTAAAAATCAAGAGAAGGGGGGAAATTTTTAAATCGATCTTTACCTCAGAAAGGCTTAGTTTTCATTGGCATCTAACTGACTCTTCACAGGATTTCTGTTTGCTGATATTTAATCACATATTCCTGGTTTTGACTTAATAATCAAATATTATCCTGTCTGATGAGTAAAGGTGCTATAGTTTCCATTCGAGTTGTAAAAATAGGGATCAGAATATTCATCTGCATGCATTGATTTTTATTAAATACATGCCCCCAAAAGCCCACTCTATCTAGCCTCACATTTATTTTCTATTCTTAATTATCATTGTCATCAATCAACAAGTATTTATTAGGTCATCAATCCACAGTTATTTATTAAGTATTTATTATATGCCAAATGCTGTGGTTATACTTTGTTTCCAGAGAGGACAAAAATAATATCACTATGATAGAATTAAGTTACAGTGTGTCCGACTGTGACTGGTCAGACCAATAGGATCTTGGAATTCTTTGCCACAGTTTGGATACAAATAGTCCTTATTAACATTTGGGGGACACAAATAGTCTTTATGAACAGCTTCTCTGATTCTGTGCATTTGATAATTCCTTTGGACTATTTCAGTTCTGTTTTGCTCATAGAGCACAGCACCATCTCTGAGGAAAGCACACCATGCTGGACAATCTTGTGCCAGTGTCTCCCAAGTCATATAATCATTCTAAAGTTCTTAAGAGATACCTTATAGAGTGCCAGCCCTAAAGTCAGAAGGACCTGAGTTTAAATCTAACCTCAGACACTTAACACTTACTAGCTCTGTGACCCTAGGCAAGTCACTTAACTCCAACTGCCTCAGCAAAAATAAATAAATAAATAAATAAAAAGTAATAAAAAATAAAAAAGAGATAGCTTGAGATTGTGTCAAGTACTTTTCTAGGGATCGGGGATATAACTTTAAAGAATAATAAAATTCACAAAGAGCTTATTTTTCCAATGGGGACAAAAGGGCATATGCAAATACATACACATTAATGTAAAGCTAACAAATACAAAATACAAAGTAGTTTGAGAGGGAGAATACTAGCAAGTGGGGAGGAATCAGGAAACACTTCATGTACAAAAAGCTTCATCTTGAAGGAAAAGTTAATCTCTGAGGTAAAAGTAAGGAGAAAGTGTATTCAAGACATGAGGAATTAACCAGTGAAAATGTTCAGAAATAAAAACTGGAGTGTCAAACCTGCATATAGAGTTTAAATAAATATACAAAATTAGCAGAATAAAAATCATTAACATGGATAGCATCTAGCATACTGAAATATTGTGGTTTTTACTTTATTGTAAAATATAAATTGTCCTTATTAAAATCTTTAAAATTGGAGACTTATGGAGCTTACCAATGAAGAGGCATTTCTATGTCACAAGATGAATGAACTAAAAAAGAAAGGAAAAATAAGAGGGCCTACAATGGGTTAAAGTGGATTTGGAATGTCATTTCTCCATAAAATACTCCAACTGTGAAGTCTCAAATGACCTAAAATCCTTTCTATTTCCTGATAGTTGTATGAAAACGGAATGGTATTATCTCTCTGACCACAGTTTTTCTTCCAAGACAAAGGTAAGATAAGGGGTCTTCTCTCCCCTAAGAAACGGGTGAACAGTATTTGTCACTCTGCAGCTTTCAATAAGTAGTCAGCTTAACCTCAGAGAGACCCCTTAGAGACAAAAGATTGTTCTTTTCTGACCAGCCTTGACTCTTATTTGAGGAAGTTCAGCCCTGTTGTTTGAAGAAGGAGACAGTGGAATGGAGGTCAGCAGTGAGGCTGTATCATTTTTCTTCCTTAGAATCTCTTCACTTGGGACAGTTCTCCACCCAATAGCATGAAGAATCGATATCATCATGCAGAGAAATCAAACACCAATGCTACATTTGTCAGTCTTTTATCAATTTTGTTTAAAAAAAATTTAAGGGTAAAGGTTTTTATTTGGTTTTGTTTTTGACTTGAATTATCCAGATAATTGTTTTACTGATCCCATTTTGTTTTTCAGCCATAAATATGGCAACGATTTCTTTCTTTACACAAAAACATTTAAGCTCTTTCTTTGGACTGTAACAACACATCAAATAGAAAATAAATGCAAAGGGGATATTTGTCAATTACTGAAATCATGTAAAAAGAAGATGCAGATTATGGGCCAAAGTGATTTTGATCTCAATTGCTCATTTAAAAAATCTATGAGACATACAAAAACATGGTCTACCTATATATGCTATCTATTCTTTTTACATATATGTTATAAATTTCATTGCTTTATTTCAGAGAATCAAAGGATTTCTGGGATTCCAAAGGCCATTAACTAATGAATTACAGTTAAAAAACCTAAACTATAATAAATTCAACATATGGTTATTCAGATTTTATTTGAGAATCTCCAGTGATGAATAACTCACTATCTTCCAAGAATCTTTGTGATCAAAATTAGAAGAGAAGCAGAACTCTGGGAATCAATCTTTACAATAAGTGTCTCTCATAAAACCATCATTTCTTATCGAGATCCTACTCAATAATCGCTAATCAATCCTAGTTCCCAGGTCTATTCGAAGAGATCTCTGGTAAATATAATATCAAATCTTACCTCCATTTTGAGGTCTTCAGAGTCCTCCAGTTGCTGTCTCATATGAACACAGTTAGTGCATAATAGAACACCCAAGAGTTTATGGCAAACAAGCTTAGATTTTATTCACGTGGTTTACACCTTTCTCTATGTCCTCCTGTACTATCTTAGTATCTCTCCCCAAGGCTGAACTCCAGGTGGAAAAGAGAAGAGGAAAAAGAGGGAAGGCTTCCTTCCTCCTCAAGCATATATGGGATCCAAGAGATCACAAGGACAAGCCAATCGCCAGGAAAGGTTTGTCCAGAGGGGTCAGGAACAGACCAGCACAGGCAGCGAGAGGCTAGCATCCTGAGCACCCCAGTAGGGGCTGGAGTGATCTCTGTGGCTAGAGAAGTTAGAGAGACAACTCTTCTATAGGCTAAGTGGTCTGCCTTGATTACAAAGCAGTAAACTGGCAGAGAAATTAAAGCCTAAAACAGAGGGTACTCTAAAAAATGCCAGAACCTAACAAGATCTGGCTATAACCACTTAAACACGGAAGTGACTCAGGCAGACCAGTAACACAGCCCTGCAGCCACATCCTGCAGTTCAGGGCTTTTGCTGGGGGCAGTTACAAATCTGCACAGCAGAAGGGCACAGCCTGGGCAGCCTCTAATTGGCACAGTGTGGGGCTCAGCCTGGGGCAATAGAACTTCCCCAGCAGACTGTGCTTCCTGGGGCAGAGACACATCCAGTCCCTGCAGGGCCATTCACTGCTCAGCTGCTAATACTCAGAGGCCCAAGGCGGGCTTTGGCTTGGAGTAGTGAAACTCTCACTGCTCAGCATCTAGCCCCAGGGCAATCATTATCTCAACAGCAGGGGTTCTTTGCAGGGCACTTTCTCAGCTCAGACCTGCAGGCCTGAGTACTTCCAGGTGGGAAACTCTTTCCCAGAGCACTCCAGTACCTCGCTGCTTTTTGTAGCTGGCTGGCAGGACAGCTACCTGTCCATGCACCTTTCACTGCTCTGCAGAGGAAGCTGGTAACCTCCTGGCTCTGAAGGCAGACCCTACAGGCTTTAATAAAATGATAAAAAAATCAAAAGGACGATTGATAGTTTCTATACAGAAAGAGAGCAACTTTTCAACCCTGAAGAGACTAATAGCAGACAGTCTCCAGACAATTGTTGGTCCGCAATATAAAAGACTCTCCTAAAAGAGACTATTAAAAACCTTAAAAGAGAACTAGAAGAAAAATGGGGAAAGGAAAGAGAAGCTATGCAAGAGAGCAACAACTTCCTGAAATGTGAATTGGAAAAGGTAAAAAACTCCCAAGAAGTGCAGGGAAACAGAATTTATGAATTGGAAAAGGTTAAGAATTCCCAAGAAAGTAGGATTTGTGAATTGGAAAAAGAAAATAACTCACTAAAAAAGAAAAAAAAAATTAGTGAAATGGAAAAAAAATCCCATAGAACAAAACAACACATTTAAAAACTCAATTGGATATATACAAAAAGAAGTTTAAAAAGCTAATGAAGAAAATAATTCACTAAAAATCAGAACTGAAAAAATAGAAATGACTGATTCATTGAGACATCAAGAATCAATTAAGCAAAACCAAAAAAATGAAAGAGTGGAAAAAATGTCAAATATTTACTTGGAAAAACAACAGACCTGGAAAATAGATCTAGGAGAGATAACCTGAGGATCATTGGACTACCTGAAAATCATGATGAAAAAAAGAGCCTATATACTATTTTACAGGAAATCATCAAAGAGAACTGTCCAGAAGTAATAGAACCAAAAGGTAAAGTAGGTGTTGAAAAAATTCATCGAACACCTTCTGAAAAAGACCCTAAAATAAAGACTCCAAGGAATATTGTGGCCAAATTTCAGAATTTTCAGACTAAAGAAAAAATATTACAAACAGCCAGGAAAAAACAATTCAAATACCGAGGTGCCACAATAAGGGTTATGCACAAGATCTGGCTGCCTGAACATTAAAGGATCAAAGGGCCTGGAATCTGATATTCCAAAAGGCAAAAGAACTTGGAATGCACCCAAGAATAAACTGCCCAGCTAAACTGAGCATTTATTTCCATAGAAGAAGATGGACATTTAATGAAACAGAGGAATTCCATTTGTTTCTAAGGAAAAAACCAGACTTAAACAAAAAAATTTGATCTCCAACAACAGGACTCAAGAGAAATAGAAAAAGGTAAAAGGAACTCTTGAGAACTGTATTTATGTTATATACATAAAAACCACATGGATAATTTGATTTTACCGATATAACATAAAAAAGGGAAGTAGAAATGGAAAGGGGAATGTCAGAAAAAGGGAAAAGGGACATAAAAAGAGGGAAACTACATGCGATGATGAGGCAAAGGAAACCTATCATATCTGAGGGAACTTAGAGAGGGGGAGGAACTTTGTGTGAATCATCAGAGTTGCCTCAAAGAGGAAATAATTGACATATTTGTTTTACAGAGAATCTTCTCTCATCTCATTAAAAAGTGGAAGAGAATAAGGGAAAAGGAAAAAGAGTAATAAGGGAAGGGTATAAGAAAGGGGAAAGGATTCAAAGTGAAGAAGGAGGGATCCTAAAGAGGGAAAGCTGTGTGACGCAAGTGGGACCAATAAGTTTAATATTAGGGAAGGGGGGAATTGGGGCAAGAAAAAGAAAAGCATAATCTGGGGATATTAGAATGGCAGGAAATACAGAATTAGTAATTTTAGCCATAAATGTGAATGGGATGAACTCTCCCATAAAAAGGAGGTGGATAGCAGAGTGGATCAAAAGTCAGAACCCTACAATATGTTTTTACAGGAAACACATTTAAAACAGGGAGATATATACAGAGTAAAGGTAAAAGGCTGGAGCAGAATCTATTATGCTTCAGGAGAAGTCAAAAAAGCAGGGGTACTCATCCTAATCTCAGATTAAGCAAAAGCAAAAATTGATCTAATTAAAAGAGATAAGGAAGAAAACTATATTTTGCTAAAGAGTACTATAGACAATGAAGCAATATCAATATTAAACATATATGCACTAAGTGGTATAGCATCTAGCTTCCTAAAGGAGAAGTTAAGAGAGTTGCGAGAAGAAATAGACAGCAAAACTATAATAGCGGGAGATCTCAATCTTGCACTCTCAGATTAAATCAAATCACAAAACAAATAAGAAAAAAGAAATGTAGTCTCTCTCCACATTCTAATAGAAGAGACAATCCATGCAGGAGGAAGTGATGGAAAGGCCCAGTAATCCTTAAGATACAGCAGCAAAAAAAGAATGCAATGCATCTTCATTAACATCAGGTTTCCTTAATAATACCCTGTTACTTTCTGATATTGAATTATTTGATGATGCCAACAAAGAATTATTTTAGGGAAAAGACAAGTCTTCATTTTGAACATGTAAAGTTTTCCCTGCTAGAATCTTAATGAAATGTCTTCTAAGAAGTTAAGAGTATCTATGAGCCTTTGTTATTGGCAAAGAGGGAGTAATTGAAATCATGGAAATGATGAAAATGGCCAAACAGAAGAAGAATATACATGAAATGGAAAGAAGGAAAAGAAAGATAGATATATATGCAGGACAATAGTCTCTGAGGTCATGAAGAATCAGACATAACTGAAACAATTAAACAACAAGGGATCATTAAACACAAGAATAGCATCAGGGGCATATTATATCTTAGAAGGCCAGAAAGAAGAGAATATCTAGAAATATATCATCAATAATGTCAAAATCTTCAAAGAAGTGAAGATGAGGTCTTTTAAAAATTATTTTTAATACGTATTGCTTTAGAAATCATAGTGGAAGAGAAAAATCAGAGCAAAAGGGAAAAATTATGGGAGAGATAAAACACAGAAAAAAGAAGTGAACATAGAATGTATTAATTTACATTGAGTCTCCATAGTTCTTTTTCTGGATGCAGATGGCATTTTCAGTCCAAAATTTATTGGGTTTGTTTTATATCATTGAACTGCTGAGAATGAAATCTTTCATAGTTGATCATCACAAATCTGTTATTGTGTACAATATATTCCTGGTTCTGCTTATTTCACTCAGTATAAGTTCATGTAAATCTTTCCAGGCCTTTTTAAAATTGTCTTGTTCATCATTTTTTATAGAACAATAATATTGCATTACCTTCTACTCATTCAGCCATCTCCTAACTTATGGCCATTTATTCATTTTCCAATTCTTTGCTATCACAAAAAAAGCTGCTACAAACATTTTCCCTCCTTTTTTTTTTCCTTTTCCCTTATTTCCTTGGGATACAGATTCCATAAGGGCACTGTTGGGTCAAACAACATATAATGTATACCTGTACATTGATCTTGAAAAATCTTTAGATTTGGATGTCTTAGCTTATATGTGAGGCAGTAGTTATTATTTTTTTTTTAATTTTCTGTTTACTTAAGAAAAAATAGAAAAAACAAAGAGAGAAAATAAAAATAAAACAAAGCAGAACATTGTCATATTTGTGTGCAGCAGAATGTCAGAAAGGATTAAAAATATATAACAATTCCCAGTTCAAGAAAGAATAGATAATAATAGAAGAAATTATTTTCATGAATGTCCATCTTTTCTTTACTCCCTTTGTTCTTTTGTTCTCTGTTTCACACTTTTTAGACTTTATTATTTTTGCTCTCTTTCATCCCCTTCGCTTCCCCAAGTAGGCTATAGTTAAGTACAGATACATTTAATAGATACACACACACACATACACACACACACACACGCATATGAGACAATAGTTTTTAAAAGAAATTGGGATCATAACTCAATTTTAAAAGGTTGAGGAAAGAAAACAAAAATGAGGAACTGAAGGCATCATTTGTCAAACGATATTTCAAACAATTTATCACAAGACAAAAGAGAGGTTGAATAAAAGTGGATTAAAAGGAAAGGCTAATGAGAGGTTATACTAGGATTAGATACACTCAAAGAGGTCTTTAGATAGATGGGTACAACCCAGAAGACAGTTTTTAAAGATGCATAATAAACAAATGATGACTAGTGAACCTGATCCTGGAGGTAGCAGAGGGAAATAATATCAAGTACATGGGTAGAAAGATTAGCCTTTTTGTCAAGGTTACTTGTAATGTCTGGACTAACTTTCTGGAGGACCTCAGGATCAGCCCAAGTCCTTGGTCTTAGTAGAGGAATGAAGGAGGTAGGAGAGTTGCCATGTGGCTGGTCAAAGATGGAGTCTAGAATCTGGCATGTTCACTTGTGTCTATGGCTGAGAGCTGTGGCTGAGAGAGCATTTCCAGTTGTCCTAGCCCTTAAATACTTCAATATGATTACATCACTACACCACACTGAGCACATGCCAGCTATTGAACATAATATCATTACATTACATTAAGTACCACACTAAGTATGTGCTTAACTAGAGAATCATTATCTCATCAAGCATACTAAGTCTTAAATATACCTATTCAGAGTTCCAGCCCTCTACATCTCCTGCTTTCTTTTGTTTTAGAACAGGTGGTCATACTCTCCCTGACTTCTCAGGAAGGGAGATGAAAATATCAAAGGAAATGGGGAGTCTAACCAGATATTGTTAGCAGGTTTCCTCTGGACTGAAATTGAAACAGGTATACATAAATCCATCATCATGGGAGGTATTATATAAGTACATAGTAATATAACTCAAGCTAGTAGTGATATAACAAACAACATGAATCAATATAGTGATATAACAAACAATATGAATATGCATGTCCAAAAGTCCTAGAAGGAGGGTATATAGATAACAATCACACATACACCTCCTTCAGCAGCCAAGAGATAGTTCAAAACCAATCTATTATCAATTACTTCACATGTCAGGGAATCCAATAATTCTTGCTGGTTTTAAAGTCCTGCAGCAGTCTTATTAACAATTTTTAATGTTTGTAAGTCAATTGTCATAATTGCCATGCTCTTAAGTGGTGGGCACAGTCAATGATGGGACCATTTAATGTTTCTTGGGTCTTGTCCATCTCTTGCCAATGGACAAGGCAAATACGGCTTGTTGGCACCTATCAAATTCCTTCTCCATCTGTAGAGATACAAGCAAATCCTCTCCCCCAAGCAGTTAACCTATCTGGTCCCTTCCATTCACCACTTTCTGGGTCTCTCCACATCACCTGGTGATTATCTAAAGATAGTGGAGCCGCTCGCACTGGACACTACCCTTCTGGCAGGTACAAAGCCTGTCTGCTGGAACCAGTGCATCTTTATCAAAAATCAAAAAATTAATAGTATAAAGAACTAAATTTAAAAGTTCTCTAGGGTTACCTGTGGCTCCTCCTTTCTTTTGTTTTTGGAAGAGCCTCTTGATGTCTCTCTCTTCTCTACTATTGCCTGTCCTTAAGGATTAAAAAGTATGCCAGTGTATATAAAATCTGATACTGCACAAAAGTGTGCAAAATATTCAGAAGTATTTACAGATCCATTATCTCTTTTTATTGCTTATAGCAGATCTATAATTGCAAAATCTTGTATAAGGAATTCAGTGACCACTTGGGCTGTCTCTTTTGTTGCTGGTATTGCAAAAGTAAATCCTGAGAAAGGTGTCTACTACAACATGGATAAAAGACAGATGACCAAAAGATTTATAATGCGTCACATCCATTTGCGAAATTTCATTGGGTCTAAAACCACGAGGGTTCTTTCCTGGAGGGAGCATAGGAGTGTGGAAAAGAAGGCAAGCTGTACAGGATTTTACTATACTCCTAGCTTCCTCCTATGTTATCCCAAATTGCAAATGTAAAGCGTAAACAGCTTGGGCTATGGTAATTCTTTGTACCACACCTACTGAATAAGCCAAATCAGATATTATATTTACATCTCCTGGATAGTAAGTAAGAGCTAGCATGATTGAATACAATCCATTTGCTGAGTGGACTGAAAAGGAGCTCTGACTACTCTCTTCACAATTAAGTCATAAGAGTATACAGCACAAATGTTATATTTGGATGCAGCTGTAAAGATAGTTGATCCTTTAAGAGGAACCTTAGAAACTTTTTCTTCAGAAATCCATTGCCAATTGTGTAATAGCTGGCTTATCTTTAATGGAGACCCGTGTGTAAAATTTGGAGCCGTGGCCAATAAAATTTGCCACTGTGGGATGGTTTAACAGCATATATTAATTTGTACATAGGCATAAAAAGTAGATATCTTGTCAGGTCTTATCCCAGATAATTGTACTACTCTCTTAATGGCCTTTAATAAAATTCTAGCCACAAGCACTAGGTTAGGAGTAAGGCTTTGTTCTGTTGTACTGGGAGGTTACCCACTCTATCACACTGTCTCCTTGATGAAGGACTGCTGTGGGTGCCTCTTTCATAACAAAAACTGATATTTCTAAAGGATTTTGAGTAACTCTTTCAACCACATTGGATAAAGCCAATTCAGCTTCTCTCAAAGCCTCTTGAGCTTATTTTATAAGCTGGCGTGGTGTGTTTAAAGCACTGTCTCCCCTTAAAATGTCGTATAATGGTTATAACTGATATGTAGTTAAGCCTAACACTGGACACATCCATTCAATATCTTCTATAAATTTCTGAAATTTGTTTAAGATGTTCAACTTCTCTGTTCTTTTATTATTATTATTATTATTATTATTATAGCTTTTTATTTACAAGATATATGTATGGGTAATTTTTCAGCATTGACAATTGCGAAACCTTTTGTTCCAACATTTCCCCTCCTTCCCCCCACCCCTTCCCTAGATAGCAGGTTGACCAATAAATGTTAAATATGTTAAAGTATACAACTTCTCTGTTCTTAAAGTTTTTGTACTGAAAGCACCTGGATCTATATGCAATCTGTAGTTCCTTAGTGTTTCTATGGTCTTTTGTAGACATGCTTCTAACATTTGCTCCCATCCCAAGATATCATCCATTTAATGTAACAACATTACTTTTGGAAATGCTTTTCTTACTGGAGTAAGAGCCACATACATTTGACACATAGTAGGGTTATATTTCATTCCCTGTAGCAAAACTGTCCATTCATATCTTTTATACAGCAAATCTTTTCATATCCTCTTTATCAGGAGGGATATAATAGAAACAATCCTTAATGTCTATAACCCAAAGAGGCCATTCTCTAGGCAACTGAGTAGGAGATGGAAGTCCAGGCTGAAAAGTTCCCATAGTTTCTATCTGTTCATTTACTTTTCTTAAATCACTCAACATCCTCCATTTTCCAGATGGAGAATTCCAAGGACTTAGAGAAGATTGTAAGTATCCTTGGTCAAGATGCTCCTGTACTATATCTAATAAGGCCTGAATTCTATCACTCACTAAGGGCCACTGTTATACCCATACTGGTGTATAGTCCCATTGAATGGGGACATGTGAGAGTGCTGGCAGGACTTCAACAGCAGCCCTGCCTAGGCTGAAGTACTCATTTGTAATCCTAACTATTGTACAATATCTCTTCCCCATAGATTGATGGGGATTTGTTCAACTACAAAAGGAGTAAAAACTCCTGTTTCACCTTCAAATGTCCATATCAAAAGTGTAGCACTAATTTCAGCTCATATTGATCCTCCTATACCAGACATATAGGTGTCTGCCTTAATCTTTGGCCAATGACTGGGCCACCTGACACCTCTAATGACTGTACGATCTTCACCTGTATCTACCAATCTTTCTAATGGTATTCCATTTACATAAGTAGTGAGCATAGCTTGGTCAGCTGTAATAGCTGCAGGCCAGGATATTCCTAGATTCTGCTGCTTGGAGTCAGAATCTGGGCAACTATCACCAGATTGCTTATTAGGAGTCTATTTCAGTAAACCTGATGCTACTACTTCTCCTGGCTGATAAGTCACACATTGTCTATCTGTATTAATGACTGGGATATTAGCTATACATTCCCTAGTTTCCCACATCAGTGTATGTATGGACACTGTTTTGTAAGTACTCTCAGGAAGTGAAATGGTCAAACTTACTGTGTCTGGAGGCAAGGGATCCATAGGCTGGAAAGGAACAGATCTCACCTCTCCAGGGATATCTCAGTAGTCCCACATGCATACAACTCTATTCTCCCCAATTGTAATCCTTTCTCTCATCAGGTTGCTTCTTGGCTGATTGATCATGTGGGAGTATTGAACTTCTAGAGACTCTCTGGGTGTAACATCGGCTGCCATCATGTCTCAAAAGTTTTTTTTTTTAATTTTTATTTTTTTTTAATTTTTTTTTTTTTTTTTTTTTTTGCCTGGGGCCCTGGAGCTGAGACCCGCTTCTCATTTCCCTGAGTCAATCTACATTCTGATGCACAATGGAAGCCTCTGTTGCATTTTTGACAGGGGGTTTGGGGTCTTTTTATCCCACCCTGTTTTCTCACTCTATCTTTATGCCAACATTGAACTTCCAAATGTCCTACTTTACCACATTGAAAATATTAACGAGTCTCTCTGGAAGTCCCTTGCCAAAAGGGACCCTGTCTTCCCATGTTCAGATCTTGGGAAGCATGCATCATAGCCTGGTTATAAAAGGTATTTGTGCCCACTGTGGCACAGCATCTTATGATGTCATCTAAGGAAGCATCCTTGTGTAGTTCTAATGTAATTCTTCTACAAACCTCATGAGCATTTTCTGTAGCAAGTTGTCTTATTATAATTTTTGTTGCTGTATTTTCACTAATAGTTTACATGACAGCTGTCTGTAGATATCCCACAAAATTAGCAAAGGGTTCATTTGAACTTTGTGTTATTTTTATGAAGGCTTCCCCTCTATCTTGTCTTCCTGGGAGGGTGCCCCATGCTTTGATAGTAAAAGGAGTTTTTACCCCTTTTGTAGTTGAAAAAATCTCCAGAAGAAATTTGTTCATATGCTGTCAAAGGGTAATTAGTCGGTGCTAAAGTGCTGCATAAGGACCTACCCCTGTTAGTTGGTCAGAGGTGACTAGTATATTAACTCTAGGTTGCCTGTTTCTTTGGGCTTGTATTCCACAGAGTTCACTATACTCAGAAAGCCACAACAAGTTTTGTCCAGGTTCTAAATATGTCTTTGCTATAGATTGCCAATCATTAGGGGTTAAAATTTCAAAAGCTAAATTCTCTAATAACATCTCAACACAAGGTGATCCATTGAGAGTGCAAGGCATTTTTCAGCTCTTTGATAATTTCTAGATTAAATGGAGTGTATTTTTCTTTTTTTCTTGACCTAAAGAGTCAAACTCTTCAGTCACAGGATATGTTTCTATTCTCAAATCAGATGCATCATGCTCTTCCTCTTTACCTTTAATTAGTGCCTTTTCTAGTCATGTCATAAGGAGTGGACAAAGCTGCTACATGGGTGATGCTGATGGTGTCACTGTCCTTCCCCCTCATCCTCCTTCCACCCAGGAAAGAGAAATTGAGGGAGGATGATCAAGAGATGAGGAATGCCCTAATGGCACTTACTCAGGTGCAACTGAGCTGTGAAAGTGAGAAGCACCACACCCCTTAAGTTCATCATCACTATTCTTGTCCAATTCATCACACTTTTCAGCTATTTTGTCAGTATCATTCCCCTCCTCCTCTTTCTCCTCATACTTCCTTGTTTGGCCGTCCTTAGAAATTTTCCTTTTTTAGAACTTGTGGGATTCTTTAAAGCCAATTGTATTATATTATACATAAAGAATGTTTCTTTAGGAATTGAATCAGGACCCATAGCTTCATAATATTCAATTAGTTGCTCTCCCACTTGTTCTCATATATCTGGTTCTAATTTTTCTTCCTTAGATAGCCAAGGAGACATGCACCCTAATATATTTAAGAGTCCAGCGATCTGTTTCCAAGTTACCAACAAATCTTGCTTCTTTATTAACCTAACTATGCATTCTGCATATTTCCCTTGAGGTGGAAGAGATTCTTTTCTTAGTATTTGCCCCATTTTACCTAAAACATGAAAATGACTAATTTAACCCTTACCAAAGTTTCCTGCTTGTCTATTTTTATACTCAACCTATTTCTAGGTCACAGGGACTTTTCCACAAACTCGGCCAGTCCTGTCAGTAGAACTGCTTTGTGCCCTTCTTTGCAAGGCCCTGCATTTCAAAGGCACTTTTGGCCACCAAAATGTAATGTCTGGGCTAGCTCTCTGGAGGACTTTGGGATCAACCTGTGTCCTTGATCTTAGTGGAGGAGTAAGGGAGGCAGGAGAATTGCCACCTGACTGGTCAAAGATGGAGTCTGGAATCTGAAGTTTTCTCTTGTGTCTGTGGCTGAGAGAGCATTCCCAACTCAATTATTTCAGTAAGATTACATCACTACAAAAACACTGAGCATTCACAACCACTACATCACCATATTAAGTACTAAGTATATGCTTAACTAAAAGTAAGTATATATTTCTGACCTAGATTTAAGTATACCTTTTCAGAGTTCCAGCCCTGTACAGTTACTCTTTTTGAAACTTAGCAATGAGAAAAAAATATATAATGGTGCTGAAGAGGTCTGCAAAGTAAAAAAAAAAATTAAGGGGGGAGAGAATGGGGAGGGATATTAGGGAATTCATATGGGCTAGTCTTAACATTCATTCATGGTGAAATAAGTGGCTGGATAATGTGCATGTCAGTGTAGAGATGTGGATAGGAAAGGAAATGGTTTATAGCAGTTTTTATGGGGAACATTATAGGTAGTGAATATGGATTCAGGACCCCCTATTCTTCTAATCTTATTAATAATAATAGTAGCATGTAAGAGTATAATGAATTTTCAGAGCTATCTGAAAGGCTGGGTGCTTTTGCTTCTCATACAGTTTGCATAGTTTGGATGTGACAAGACCTGACACATTCAACCAATGTTCTCTACACACCAATGGCTTTCCACAGTTAGATTATTTGAAGTGGCCTTTTCCTTATTAATAATGTATTATAGCTATCAATATGAATGCAAATTGATATATCATCCTCACTTGTGGTGATAAACAGAAATATGAATGGAATTTGAACTTTAGAGACTGAATGCAGTAGTTATTTGATAGAAAATTAAATGTTATCATGGGTTTGAAAAAATATTTCCATTACCCCATAAAATGTATTTTATTTATGTTTCTAGGTAAGATGTGCCTTAAATCAACTTATAGAGAAAAATCTGTCCCAGAGCAAAATACTCAGGTTTTCATGGTAACATCTTCTATCATATCTTAAAGTCCTTCTGCTACTGTCTGTAGCAAGTATAAATTTATTGTCCCATAAATGGACGCTAGCCAGAGGGTTTCACTACCTCTTGTATTTCCTTCTTTCATTTTCAGCATAGCATCATTTATCTAAGCCTTTTCCAATTAAGATCTATGGATAGTCTAGACCCCACAGCTACTAGTTATATCTTGAGAAGCGCCACCAATTCATCAATCCTTCTATCATGACAGAAACCTTATCATCTGTCTGCCTTCCAGATCAATTACCTTATCAAAAGAGTGTCTATCATGGGACTTCTTCCAGTTTATCCAATTATTAATATAATTATAACTGATCCTATATCAAGGCTTGCCTGCATTTGCAAGTACAATAAGTAGGTACTTGCATTGTAGTATGATCTGGGGGACATTCAGAAAAGAATTTCAGGCCATTAACTATATCTCAACCAATAATGCCAAATTGGTACCTGATTTACTTTTGTTTCCTTCATTTATCACTAAGAAAATCTCCTAAAATGCCAGTGTATCTAAACTGGATAAGAGAATCTAGGAAACTCACTTGAAATAAACCTTAGTAGTCACATATTCCAATTTATATCTAAAAAGAAATCTGTTTTAAAATGGGAGGGAATATTGATTTCTATGGGTCAAATAACATCTGGAATATGACATAATTTCTTGGTGCCACATTGCAGAAGTAATATTAATAAGCATGTAGATCCTCAAGAGAATTATTGGAATAGGCTGGTGCAGAGATATTGAGATTATGGCATATGAATATCTGCTGGGCTGTTTAATTCAGAGAAGAACAAATTTCAGAAGGTCATGATAGCTTTTGTCTTATATTTGAAAAACTGTCACACACACAGATTTCTGACTGATCTCAAAGGCAAAAGTACGGTGTACAGGCAGGAACTGCAAAGCAACAGATTCAGGCTTGGTGTAAGGAAAAGCTTTCTGTTCACTATTAGAAGAGCTGAAAAGTGAAATACCTTTTTTTGGAGAGTAGTCAATTATCCCTCATTGATGATCTTTAAACAAAAGTTAGATGACCATGTCATATCATAGAGAGGATTTTTTTAAATTGCAGATTGAGTTTTCTTAACTTACCCATGTGGGAAGTAGGATGGGACCTCTGGTCTGATCTCAATAGTGTTTAACACAGATGTTTTAAGCTGCTCCATTTTTTCCCAATCTGAGCTGGTTCATATCTCCTCAGACAGTATTCTTTTTTTTTTTAAATAAATTTTTATTGATAGAATTCATGCCGAGGTAATTTTTTATATCATTATCCCTTGTATTCACTTCTGTTCCGATTTTTCCCCTCCCTCCCTCCACCCCCTCCCCCAGTTGGCAAGCAGTCCTTTACGTTACAGTAAATCCTAGATACAATATATGTGTGCAGAACCCAACAGTTTTCTTGTTGCACAGGGAGAATTGAATTCAGAAGGTATAAATAACCCGGGAAGAAAAACAAAAATGCAAGCAGTTTATATCTCAGTATTCTAAAGAGGGATTTTTATTCCAAAGAGCTTGTGATATTGGTATTAGTCAGTGTGAACACCAATAGGTATAATAGTTGTAGAGTAGCTCAGAACTCTTAAACTCAATCTATATATCCTTCTCAGCTTATTTAGCAGTAGTCATCTGTCATATGTTGCCACACACAATAAAAAGAGAGTATTCTTGATTGTGTAGGACATATGTATGGATTATGTGAGATTGCATCAGATTTTCTAGGATGGCATTTAAGTCCCTTCTAATTTTGTGGTAATTGTTATTTCTTATAAGTGCTTATCTAGTCTCCATTTCAGACCTTTATAAAAGATGATTACTTGCTATTTGACCTCATATGTTTTCTCTTTAAACTTAAGTTGAAGTTGGAGTGGGGGTAGGATACAAGGGAATGTTTTGGATTCTTTTTAAGATTAGCTAATCAATATCTTTTCCAGGATGCTGAAAGAAGTTGCTGTTGTTTGGCCTTCATTCTAGAAGAGGATCAATGACATCAGAATGCCATGACATACAAGTAAATTGGATTTAAATGAGGGAGGGCTATGCAAGATCACCTCTCTCATTTTCCCCTCCAGAGACATCTGGGCCAGTAGACAGATATAGATCAGGACTAGTGAAGATGGCCCTGGATGAAATGGGAAACCTTGGTCTTTTTAAGCTAAGGTCTTCAACTGCTCTCAGGTTGACTGAGACCACATGAACATAGTTGAGACAAAGGACCTCCTCTTTCATCTAGCCTTCTCCCAAATCTAAATAAATAAATAAATGGGTGAATCTGGGAGGGGAAGATCCTCCTGGTTTCTGGCCAAAACAGAAAAATCTGCTCTTTAAATTCAATATGAGTCAAATCATAACCCAAACAATGACCAAAAGGAGGTTGACCTAGGTGATAAGATAAGAGAAAAATTTTCATGGAAAAGATATTCAGATAGAAAAAGTTGCCTAGAAAAGAGTCAAGCATGGTCCAATTGTGTGAGGGCTCAGGGAGGTATGGTGTGGTGGTTTAGGTAGAACTCAGAGATAACTAATTGTTTGGAGGGGCGTGAAGAGGTTCTCTGAAATGAATGAGGATCAAGCAGCACCAAAGAAAAACTTAGCTCTTACACACTTTTGCTAATGGCAAAGTGATATCACAAGTAACTAAAAAGTTCAAAACCACAGTATATCCAGGAATGTTCTGATAGATTGGTCTGTATACTAAAGTTATTTGGATTAATATGTCTTTAAATATCCTTCTACCACTGTGGTAGGTGAAATATGTCATGCCTAAGGAAACAAAAAAAAAAATTTCTCTGAGATTTGTCAAACACTGAAGAACTCCTTAGCTTAGATCTGGATCTTGAATTCAAGGGGAGACAGAGTGTAACAAATTTATGGCAAAAGAGAGTTTGGAAGAACTATTGGGAAAGGTCTGTCTCAAACAGGCAGGGAGAGGGGGAGAAAAAGGTGGCCCAGGGCAGGCACAATGCAGGGACACAGGAGGTCTATTGGAAGACTATTAGGCAAAATGTAGCAGCCTTGACTACTCTGTTCTAGTTTAGAAGCCAGTGGATCAACAGACTAGGTGTGAGACCTCCAACTCAACTACACAAGATAAACAGTGCACATAATGAGAGATTAGGTCATGCCCACACAACATGGGAAAGAAGCCAAGAACACTGGACCCAGTGCAGCATGAAGCCACTGTATCCTGTAGAGAAAGCTTGGGACAATCTACTCTTTGCCCTAAGAAGTGTTACAAGCAAAAAATCAAAAAAGAGACAGGGAAAAATAGACCTAAAATCCTAAGGATCCAAAAGGCTAATCATCTCCATGAAGCCCCATGATATGAGTTTCACAAGGCTCTCTTGAAAGAATTCAAAAAGGATCTTAAAAAAGAATTAGAAAAACTGGGAAAAGGAAATGAGAGCATTGCAGGAGACTTTGGAAAAGGAATTCTAGAAATTATCTGAAGAAAACTCCATTAAAATAGATTCAGTGAAATGGAAAAAGAATATGACTCCTTAAAAATATGTGTTGCATTCTCCAACTGATAAATGGTCAAAGGATATGAACAGACAATTTTCAGATGATGAAATCGAAACTATTTCTATTCATATGAAAAGGTGTTCCAAATCACTATTGATCAGAGAAATGCAAATTAAGACAACTCTGAGATACCACTACATACCTGTCAGATTGGCTAAAATGGCAGGAAAAAATAATGATGAATGTTGGAGGGGATGCCGGAAAACTAGGACACTGATTCATTATTGGTGGAGTTGTGAACAAATCCAACCATTCTGGAGAGCAATTTGGAATTATGCCCAAAAAGTTATCAAACTGCATACCTTTTGATCCAGCAATCTCATTACTGGGCTTATATCCCAAAGAGATACTAAAGAAGGGAAAGGGATTTGTATGTGTCAAAATGTTTGTAAATGGTTGGGTAAACTGTGGTATATGAATGTTATGGAATATTATTGTTCTGTAAGAAATGACCAGCAGGAAGAATATAGAGAGACTTGGGAAGATTTAACATAAACTGATGTTGAATGAAATGACCAGAAACAGGAGATCATTATACACTTCAACAACAATACTGTATTAGGATGTATTCTTATGGAAGTGGATATCTTTGACAAAGAGAGGATCTAATTCAGTTCCAACTGATCAATGATGGATAGCATCAGGTACACCCAGAGAAGGAACACTGGGAAATGAACATGGACTATTTGCATTTGTGTTTTTCTTCCCAGGTTATTTTTACCTTCTGAATCCAATTCTTGTGCAACAAGAGAACTGTTCGGTTCTGCATACATATATTGTATCTAGGATATACTATAACATATTTAACACATATAAGACTGCCTGCCATCTAGGGGAGGGGGTGGAGAGAGAGAAGAGAAAAGTCGGAACAAGTGAGTGCAAGGGATAATATTGTAAAAAAAAATTGCCCATGCATATGTTCTGTCAATAAAAAGTTATAATTAAAAATAAATAAACAAAAATAAAATTCAAATTGCAATGTGTGTGTGTGTGTGTGTATTTGTTGCAATGGAAAAAGAAAACAACTACTTAAAAAACAGAATTTGTGAAATGGAAAAAAAAAGTCCAATGAACAAAACAACTCATTTAAAAGATCAATTGGCCAAATGTAAAAGGGGATAAAAAAGCTAACTGAAGAAAATAATTTACTAAAAATTAGAAGAATTGGAAGCGAATGACTCAACATCAAAAATCAGTAAAAACAAAGCCAAAAGATGAAAAAAATTGAAGAAAATATAAAATAACCTCATCTGAAAAACAACTAACCTGGAAAACAGATTCAGGAGAGAGAATCTAAGAATTATTGGACTACCTAAAAACCATGATGAAAAAAGATCCTAGAAAACATCTTTCAAGAAATCACGAAACAAAACTGTCCTGATATCCTAGAATTAAAAGGTAAAATAGCCATTGAAAGAATTCCCTATATGGGAAAAAGATATGTTTAACTCTTGAGAACTGTATCTTTATTAGGGTATACTTAGAAGGCGTAGGTGTGATTTGACTTTATTGATATGGTATAAAAAAGAAACTACAGGTGAAAAGGGATTATTCTGGAAGAAGATGAAAGGGTAGGTAAAATGGGGTAAATATAATATCCAAAGAATAAAAAAGTATTATTAAAATTGAGGGAAAGAAGGAAGGGGGATGAGAATTGTATGAATTTTAATCTCATCAGATTTGGCTCAAAAAGAAATATCCATACCTATTTAGTTTCATAGAAAAATATGTCTCACTTTTCGGGGAAGTAGGAGGGGAAAGGAAAGGGAGAAGAAATGGGAAGAAAAGAAGTAGAATGGGAAAAATATAAGTAAGGGGAGGGATTTGCATTTGAAGGAGGTGGTTGTCAGAAGCAAAATACTGGGGAGAAGAGAAAGGGAGAGAACAAAGAGAAAAATAAAACGTGGGGAAAATAAGATGGCAGAAAATACATTTAGTAATTTTAACTGTTAATGTAAATAGGATGAATTCTCCCATATAAGGGAAGCCAATAGCAGACTGGATAAAAAGCCAGACTCCTACAATATGTTATTTAGAAAAAAACATATTTAGAATATGTTATTTAAAGTAGAGTGATATATACAAAGTAAAGTTAAAAGGCTAGAGCAAAACCTATTTTGCTTTAGCTGCATATTAAAAAACAAAACAAAACAAAACAAAAAAAAATTGAGGTAGCAATCCTTATCTCAGATCAAGCAAAAGCAAAAATAGATCAAATTAAAACAAATAAGAAAGGAAACTACAAGTTGCTAAAGAGTATCATAAATATTGCATTACTATCACTACTACATATATATATATATATGTGTGTGTGTGTGTGTGTATGTGTGTGTGTGTGTGCAACAAGTGGTAAAGCATCCAAATTCCTAGAGAACTTAAGAAAACTATAAGAAGAAATAGACAGCAAAACTACACTAGGGGGATCTCAACTTGGCTCTATCAGAACTAGATAAGTCACACTACAAAATAAATCAGAAACAAATTAAGATGGTAATAGAATTTTAGAAAAGTTAGGTATGAGAGACCTTTGGAGAAAATTGAATGGAGATATACAGTATACTTTTTTCTCAACAGTTCATGTAACCCACATAAAAACTGACCATATTGGGGGCATTAAAATGTCACAATCAAATGCAGAAAGGCAGAAAGAGTAAATGCATCTTTTCCAGGTCATAATGAAATAAAAATTAAATGTAATAAAGGACCAGGGAAAAGTAGACCAAAAATGAATTGGAAATTAAATAATCTAATACTAAAGAAGGAGTGGGTGAAACAATACTTCACAGACACAATCAGTAATTTCATCCAAAATAATGACAATAATGAGACAAAATGCCAAAATTAATGTGATGCAGCCAAAACACTTCTTAGGGGAAGTATTATATCTCTAGATGATTACTGGCATAAAATAGAGAAATAGAAGATCAATGAATTGGGCATGCAGTGAAAAAAAGCTAGGAAAAAAACAAATTAAATGTCAAATTTGAGATTCTGTACATAAAAAGGGAGATAAATAAAATTGAAAGTAAGAAAACTATAGAATTTATAAACAAAAGTAAGAGTTGGTTTTATGAACAAATCAACAAAATTAATAAACCTTTAGTTAATTTGATTAGAAAAAGGAAAGAAGAAAATCAAATTGCTAGCATTAAAAATTAAAAGGATAAACTTTCCATCAATGAAGAGGAAATTAGAGCAATAATTAGGAGTTATTTTGCCCAACTGCATAACAATAAATCTGATAATCTAAGTGAAATGGATGAATACTTACAAAAATAAAGATTTCCCAGATTAACAGGGGAGGAAAAAATTAAATAGTCCCATTTTAGAAAAATAAATTGAACAAGTTATTAATCAATTATCTAAGAAATAATTTCAAGGGTCAGATGAATTTACAAGTGAATTCTATTAAACATTTAAAGAACAATTAATTCCAATACTATGTAAACTAATAAGGACAAAATAATTTGAAATAATAAGGACAAAAAGAATCCTACCAAATTCCTTTGGTGACATCGTGCTGATACCTAAACCAGATAGGGTCAGAACAAAAAGAAAGTTATAGACCATTTTTGCTAATGAATTTTAATGAATTAAGTAAAATATTAGCAAAAAGATTACAGCAAGTTATCCCCAGGATAACACACTGTGACCAAGTAGAATTTATAACAGAAATGCAGTGTTGGTTCAATATTAGGAAAACTATTAGCATAATTGACTATATCAATAGTCAATTGACAATATCAATAACCAAACTAATAAAAATCAAAAAATTATCCCAATAGAAGTAGAAAAAGCACTTGACAAAATCAAAGAGCCATTCCTATTAAAAACACTAGAGGATATAGGAATAAATGGAGTTTTCCTTCAAATGATCAATAGTATGTATTTAAAACTATCAGCAAGCATTATATATAATGGGAATAAACTAGAACCATTCATAATAAGATCAGGATGAAACAAGTTTGCCTACTATCACCAGTACTCTTCAATATTATATTAGAGATGTTATCTTTATCAGTAAGAGAAGAAAAAACTAAAGGAATTGGAAGTAGTTAATGAGAAAATCAAATTATGACTCTGCGAATAATATGATAGTATAGTTAAAGAATCCTAGAGCATCAACTAAAAACACTTGTAGAGACAATTGACAAGTTCAGCAAAATTTCAGGATGCATAATAAATCCACATAATTCATAAGTATTTAGGTATATTATCAACAAAGTCCAGCAGCAAGAGATACGAAGAGAAATTCCATTTAAAAATTATTGTAGACAATATAAAATATTTGGGAATCTATCTGCCAAATAAAGTCAGGAGTTGTATGAACACAGTTACAAAATACTTTCCACCCAATGTCAAATTTAGTCAATTGGAAGAACATTAACTGCTCATGGGTAAGCCGAGTTAATATAATAAAAATTATAATTCTGTCTAAATTAATCTACTTCTTTGGTGTCATACCAATCAGACTTGCAAGAAATTCTTTTACAGAGCTAGAAAAAATAATAACAAAGTTCATCTGAAAGAACAAGAGGTCAAGAATTTCAAGGGAATTAATGAAAAAAAATACAAATAAAGGTGACTTAGCTGTACCAGATTTATAATTATATGATAAACAGCAGTCTTCAAAACCATATGGCACTGACTAAGAAATAGAATAATCCATCAGTGGAATAGACTAGGTACACAAGAAATAGTAGTCAATGACTATAGTTATCTGGTGTTTGATAGACTGAAAAACTCTTGCTTCTGGGAAGAACTCATTATTTCACAAAAATTGCTGGGAAAAATTGGAAATTATTATGATAAAAAGTAGGCTTTGATTCACATCTAACACCCTACACCAAGGTAAAGTCTAAATGAATTCATGATTTGGATATAAAGAGTGATATTATAAGGAAATTAGAAGAACAAAGCTTAGTCTATCTTTCAAATCTGTGGAGAAGGAAGGAATTTGTGACCAAAGAAGAACTAGAATACATTATGGAATGCAAAATGGATCATTTTGATTATATTAAGTTATATACAAAAACAAAACCAATGCAGAGAAGATTAGAAAGGAAGGCAGAAAACTGAGAAAAAAAATTGTATCCAAAGGTTCTGATAAATGCCTCATTTCTAAAATATAGAGAGAACTGCCTCAAATTTATAAGAATACAAACCATTCTTTCATTGACAAATGGTCAAAGGATATGAACAGACAATTTTCAGATGAAGAAAATGAAACCATTTCTATATATGAAAAAATTATCTAAATCACTATTGATTAGAGAAATGCAAATTTAGACAATTCTGAGGTACCTCTCAAATTGGGTAATTCAACAGGAAAAGATAATGATGAATGTTGGAGAGGATGTGGGAAAACTGGGACACTAACACATTTTTGGTGGAGTTGTGAACTGATCCAATCATAATGGAGAACAATTTGGAAATATATCCAAAGGCCTATCAAACTTTGTAGACCCTTTGATACAGCAGTGTTTCTATTGGGTCTGTATTCCAAAGAGATTCTAAAAATGGGAATGCAGAAATTTTTATAGTAGCCCTTTTTTTTTTTTTTGTGGTGGCAAGGAACTGGAAACTGAGTGGATGCCTATCACTTGGAGAAGGACTGAATAAGTTATTCATATGAATGTTATGGAATATTATCAGCAGGGTGATTCTAGAAAGGCCTGGAGAGACTTACATGAACTAATGCTGTGATGTGAGTAAAACCAAGAGAATATTGTACACAACAACAATAAGATTATATGATGATCAATTCTGATGGAACGTGACTCTTTTCAACAATGAGATGATTCAGGCCAATTTCAAAATTCTTGTGATGGAGAGAGCCATTTGCACCCAGAGAGAGGAGTGGGGGGACTGAGTCTGGATCACAACATAGTGTTCTCAGTTTTTTGTTGTTGTTAGCTTGCTTTTTGTTTTATTTTTCATTTTTAATCCTCTCCTCTTTGTTATAATATCTCAATCTGTTAACAAAGCATGTGGCTTCTTCTGTCCAATATGGCATTAGCAAAATTAAAAAATTCAAATTTCTATTCATTAATAAACTCCAAAATTTTTAACTTATTCTAGTATTTGTTGAGCATTCATGGTTGGGTATTAGCCAAGGATATATATATTAAAGTATGAAAGAAAGAAAAATGACTCATTTACATTTTCATAATATTTGCTCCTTTTATTATTGGAAATGGATTCAAGTGCCTTAGCAAAGCCCCAGACTTGACACTGAGACACACACAGAGTGCTATCAGCATTTTTAAGCAGCATTCCACAATGTGGGATAGGAAAATGGCCACATGTTAAAAATTTGATGTATGGAATTTTCAGCCATGCAAGGCTAGGTCCAAACAATACAATAGTACAATCAGGTTTTGTTTTAATTCCCACATTTGAATTAAGTTTTCTCACAGGATGAAATTTGGACTAGTCCCAGGCCTTTTTTTTTTTTTTTTTGCTTGACAATGATTATATGATAAAGTTTGTCAGTCTGAATATAATTCAAATATATAAATTTTTATTTGAATGATACCTGAACTAAAAATATAGATACAAAGAAACTGATATTGAATCAGACATCTTAATTGTGTCTACATTAACAACAAACCAAAGGTCTAAGATCATTTGTGAAAAATTTAGGTTTAAAAAAATCATTATAAATTTGGAGGGGAAATGATTTTTTTTAACAGAATCTGTATTATACCTCTTTGCTAGTAGGTTTCATTTGGTTTTGATTTTATGTAAATATTTTGGATCAAAATGTAAAGTTTGAGATATAGATATTAAGAGCTTCACTTTCTCCTTTTCCTCATTATAGGGGATTGTTTTTCATAAATTCCTTAATCAAAATATAATTTTATGAACAATTTAAGTATTTAAATAAATTTTTTTCAATGAGAGTTGGGAAATATAATAACTAATCTTTTTTTTTTTTTTTTTTTTTTTTTACTTTTGATGTTAGGGAAGACAACCACAAAACTCCCCTGACAAAGACAAAAGATTGAAGATTGCTAGGTAGAATGTGATTCTAACTATTGGCATTTTTTGTAAATTAAGATCAGGTTTATGAATTATATTGATGTTACTTCTGACAAATTTTGCTGTAAGAGGAGGAAAAATGGCAATTTTCCTCTCGTTTTCAATAGTTGGAAAAAGAGAATAGGAAGGATATATTACCTAATGAGTCATCATTCCAGAAGTATCCTCTTGTCTATTGTCTTTATTCTTCAAATGTCTCTTTTAAAAGAATTCCAAAGATATGCAGGGAAAAAAACAACAAACAACCAACCAGAAAAAATATGTTATTATTACTGATTCGTGAAGGATCCTCTTTTTCACTATATTTTTATCAAAGTGACAAATACCCACCACAAATCACCTCCAGATTTACCTACAAAATCTCCAATCTCCATTTACCTAGTGTAATTTCATTTAGTTTGTAAACCCTGATGAGATCCCAGCTGGAAATGAAATGGCCATAGGCTATGTGGCTTGTTCATCAGGAGTAGCATCAGTTAGGAATATGGCTCTGACTTTTATGATAGGTTTTGAATCAGATTTTCAGTGACTTAAAAGTTTCCTTAAATGTGTACCATATGCTAAGAACTCTTTTTTTTGACATTTATGAAGAAGGTTATTCTCCCACTGAGTTCTCTGGTTACCCGACTATGAGAGAGTGTGATGCAGAGAACACTTACCGTAAGGAAAATGTTCTTTTATAGCAACCTTTAGTATGTATTAGAGCTTTAAAAGAAATGGAAACCAAGATTGCTGGATATATTGGGCTCTCAAGATAATCACTCAACAATATTTTGACATGAGGGATGGTGATAGGTGAAGTTTGCACAATCCTTGTTAAATTCCTAGTTTAATGATATTTAGGACATATCCAAATGGCATCATTAAAATATACTGCCAACCCTGCAGTATAAAAAGTGCATACAATAAGTTCACGTAACGAATCCCATAATGACTCAACAAAATGAATGGTGAAATGAAGCTAGTATTGCTCATACTGTGTTTAAAATAATCTTTAGGCATTTGAGGAGTTTTATTGGCAACAATTTGGTAGCAAACTGCTCTGTGTAAAAGAGCAGTTTAACACCTAATAGGAGAAATCTGGCCTTAATAATGTTGGTGGATTATAGCGATAACAATGGTGAAGTTGCTGCAGAGAAGCATCTTTTATAGATAATCAAACTTAAGTTATATTGGTCCAAACAAGATAGAGAAAGAGGAGGAGGATAGAAGAAAAATAAGTTCAAGGTGGGGATGAAATTGGAAAGAAGAAGGATTAGGAGGAGAAGGAGGAGGAGGAAGAAAAGGAGAAGGAGAAAGAGAAGAAGAAGAAGAAGAAGAAGAAGAAGAAGAAGAAGAAGAAGAAGAACAACAACAACAACAACAACAACAACAACAACAACAACAACAACAACAACAACGAGAGGAAGAAGGGGAAGGGGAAGGGGAAGTAAGAGTAGGAAAGGGGAAGGAAGAGGAGAAAGAGGAGGAGGAGGAAGGAAGGAAAGAAAAAGATGATGATGATGAAGAAACGAAAGAAGAAGAAAAATCAAATCTCTTTACTTACCTTTGTATTTGTAGATCAGAGAAGGGTAGGTTTTTAAAAAGGAAAGAGGATTATATTTTCCCAGAACATTTTAGGCACCATTGCCTTCTCACCTGAAAGTGAAGCAGTGATACTTTGACCCCAAGGGTTCTATGAGCCTGGGAAACTCTGTAGGGACTACATTTCCCCCCCAAAAAAAATGGAATTAGAATATAGTGGATTATTTTGATCTCATTCTCTCAAAATCAGTTATTAAATCTACCCATTCAGCAATTTAAATATATTCTGAGAGTATGGATAGCTTTCTTTAATGTTACTAGGTCAAGACCTGTTCTTGTATATTACCCCAACTTTTAAACACCAGTTATCAACTCTCTAATTCCATTTAGCCAATTAACATCACAAAGATTTTACAAAAGAGTATATATTTTAAAAACATAGGAAGTACAGGAATACTATCATTTATTTCACCCCAATAATTTGGGGCTACACTCTTCCTTATACCACACTGAACCATGGAGTAAGTAGATTCAGACAACATATTTTCTACAAAATATTGATCCTAGTAAATCATGTCCAAATGTGGTATTGCTGCAGAATGGTAAGAAAGAAAAATTAGAGTTAGGGTAAGAAGAAGGGGGGAAGAAAGTACAGGAAGGCAAAAGGGAAAGGAGATACAAATGCACATAGACACAGAAAGAAAGAGAGAGGGATGAGAGAAACAGACAGACAGAAACAGACACCAATAGAGACAGACAGACAGACACACACACACACACACACACACTCCTACACAAACATACAGAGACAGAGAGACAACAATACAGAGACAGAAACAGAAAGATAAAGACAGAGACACAAAGATGAAAAGGCAAGAAATAGAAAATAAATATTATATGAGGGGAAGAGAAGAAGAGGAATATGAAAATGTGAAGGAAAAAACTTAAAAGAAAATAGTGCACTATGGGGTTGGAAAAAAATTAGGAAATACTGTCTTTTAAAAGTATTGCTTGGCCCTCAAATCAAGTTAGTTCCATTGTGTCTGAAGCAGACCAGATATAATGGAATAAACTTCAGTGCCCTTTCTCTTCCTTATCTCTCTTTCTCCTTCTGTTTCCACAAATAAAGAGAAACCCCGTCTAGTGTTGACTACAAAAAAAAAAAAAAACTGAAAAGATTATCTGTAGAATGCAAGTCAACCAATAACCCTTTTAATTTTATAGAAGCTCACATTAAAAAGTGATTAAAACAGCCAATAAAGTGAAACTATGAAGGCATAGCTAAAACTTTTTGAATATTTGGAAGCCCAATAAGTGGCATCCAAGATCTTATAGGCAGAATGAACACTAGAAGGTACCATGAGCAGAATTGGAAATGAATAAACTGGAACATAAATCATTAGGTGTTTTAATGAGTACAACATTATTTGATATGTTTGTGTCTGTTGCCCAACTTATATGATAATGAGGTTGATATTAATCATAATCCACCCAACTCTAAAATTAACTAAACAAGAATTAGAAGATCTTATCATACCAAACAATTGTGTTACTATGTTAAAATGATGAGTTTTCTGGAAGATTATTACACTCCAAGATTTATTTTGAAAATTCATCAATGATCCAAAATAAACAAAAACAAAAACAAACAACAAACAACAAACAGAAAAACAGTTATACTTCAGTGATCTAAACTATCTTTGTAATGAAGTTGACATGTCAAGAGCCAATAGAGAGGTCTTTGATATCAAAATTTGTGATGTCAGGTAAAGATATTTATATTAAAAGGTTGAAATCGTATTATTCTATGATCCTGTAAAATTGGTAGGATCTCTGAAACCCACATCTAAAAGGATAGTAGTATTGTGTTCTAATTCAAATATGCTCTAATATATCTTCAAATACCTGAACACAAATTTGGCAATAGGGGAAAAATAAAATCCTGCATTCATAAACAGTATTCACCTGAAAGACACATTCAACAGTCTTTCATTTGGTTTTCAAAACAATTTCATAGGTAGATTAGGATAGAGATTGTGATTCAGTGTGACAGATGAGAAAGCAGAAACAGCCAACTCTTCTCCATTCTTGGGAGGAGATATTCTAGATTTCTTTATGGATTTGTTATCATTACAGGAGTATATAACCTATGTAATAAGGTACTCTAACCAAAATGATTTCTTTCTTCCTTTGTATTGGCCGTCCCACAATAATTGAACTTACCCTCCTATTCTAAATGAAAATTTTCCATCTCTCTGGTCTTCATTTTCCCATTACTTCTGATATATATTAATATTATATATCTGCATTGATATAGTCAGCATCTTCCAAGTCAAGGTTTATTTTTCCCTGGCAAATTATCTCAGATTAATGTACAGATAAATAAATGTCTGAGATGCCTAAGACAATTTGTATCCCCAGAGAGCCTTAAGTTGAATAGTTTAGATTTGGCTACTCTCCTAAAATCTATATAATTAAACATTTATCCTAAAACTAGTTAAATGAATAACAGAGTCCTTTCCATTTCTTAGATGGTAAATTCTGATGGTATGCTAATTAGGAACATTCTCTTCACCATAAATCCATCCATGAACCATTTGTCCTCCCCCTCCCACCTTTTTTAAGACAAGATCACTTTTCTAAAACCAGTAAACTATCTCTATATTTGTCCACTCCTTTTGTCTGTTAGTGGTCAAGAAAAAATGCATAGTTCAAATTATAGAGTCATGGTAAGCTTTCCAGGACTGCAAGTCAAAGGAGGAAATGGGAATCAGTATTCATTATGAATGCTTCCAAAGTCATTACCAACTTACCAATGTAATTCCATTAAACCATGATTTAATGTGTTGAGTAGAATTTTAAGAAGAAAAATGGTATGTCAACCAACAGCACTGATATTATAATGGAGTGGGAAGAGGATAAAGCTAATATATTGCTGATCAAAGCAGAAGGCTATCTTAATGCAGAAGTTAATGAGAAATTACCCATTCTTTAAGCATTTATAATATGTTTTGCCATGACCCATCATATACTAAACTCACTGGTTTTGGTTTACTGTTATGGATTCCTTGGTAGCTTCTACCTTGTCTTTGGATTTAATTATAGGAATCTACCAACTCTAACCTGACCTGCTATGACTCCCTACCCAATCTTCTCAGATAATGATCTAGACTGTCCTTTCTCCTCAGGAAGGTTCTATCTCTCAGGCCTCAAATTACAGGCCCCAAATTTCCCACAAAGTAAATAATTATTAGATCTATGGAATGGGTGGGAGGGAGCATTATGTTTTTGGGATGGTTGGAGATGAAATTAAGAGATGATTGAAACAGTTTTAGAAAGAAATAATGAATGTCTAAAAAGCGATAGTGGCATGGGAATAAAAGAGTTGAAAGCTATAAAACATATTTTTAGATAAATTTTATAGTGCTTGGCAACTACCTACATGAAAGAAGAGGTGATAATCAAAGATAATGAAAAATGTTTACCTAGGAAAATACCAGTGAGATAAAGAAGCAGGATTAAAATTAAGGTTATGAGTTCAGTTTTATACATGTTACTTTTGGAGTTTTGTTGGGGCATCTATATAACCATAGAAGAAGTCTTAAAATTTTCTAATCTAACTGTTTCATTTGATAAGTGAGAAAATTGAAGCCCATAAAAGTTAAGTGATTTATCCATGTTCACACAGCTAATTAGGGCTAATGATGAAACTAGATCCAGACTTTCAAATACCAGGCCCAGTATATTTCCTATGATACCATATTTCCTCTTAAATCAATATAAAGTTTCACCTGTGGTCCTGAAAAAGGGTAAAGTTATAGAGAGATAATATGTGAAGCTGCAATTATTTAATGAATTGAGTTTGGAAGAAAATGTATCAAATGAAGAAGAAAAGATAAAAAGTTAGAAGAATATCACATTCTGTTTTACTCTGGAAAGAGGAAGGAAAACCAATGAAGAAGAATGTAGAGACATAGAACCTAATAAAGGAGGGAGACTCTAGATGTAATAGCCAGTTTATGATTTTTACTCATAGTGAGGTAAAAAAAATGGCAGAAATAATATGTTAAATAAGTAGGATATATAATTACTAAGGTCATGAAGAAGGATGGAAAGGAAAAAGCCTCAAAAAGAGAACTTTTAATATTACTTAAAATAGATCATTTTATTTTAAGGGCAAAAATCCTACTAATTAGGCAGCATAGGTACTTATTTTGTGAAATATCAAATAACTTTAAAAAAAAGAATAAAGATTTGAAAATAGATTTCAAACTTTGTTAAGGACCTCTTCTTCATAAGTTTGAGGAGAGAGTGTGAAGGTCATAAGATCTGGTTCTTGGGAGGTCATCAGTAACCACTGAGAAAGCACAGAAATCTAACTATAAAAAACTGAGGAGTGAGTGGATAGTGGGGAAATAGATACCGACAATCAATTCTTTACCAAGGAAATTTTGAGTTACCTGGAAGTTCCCGGCAGGGTCAGAGAATAAAAAACAAATAAACAAACAAAGACATGTAGCAACTAATATGTGCTAAGTACTATGCTAAGTGTTTTGCAGTTATTTCTTTATTTTATGTCAGCAATTCTGGGAGGTATGTGCTTTTATTATTCTGACTTTGTAGATGAAGATGACTGGGGCAAAAAGAGATTGATTTACCAAGGCACACACAGATAAGTATCTGAGACTGGACTTGAACTCAGGTTGTCCTGACTTCACGCCTAATGCTCTGTGCACTATGGCATCATATTTCACCTTTCCTCTAATATTTCATATGTATAAATATTATCTCCTCAAAGAGATTATAAACTCTTAGAGAATAGGTCCTCTATTCTTTACATTTTCATGATCCACAAAGCACAAATATTTCCTGTCAGGAAACAGAATCCACCTCAACCCTATCCTTTCCCCCTGAAAATTAAATGTTATCTATGGATAAGGAAATTGTCATTCAGTAGCCAATTTACCTCGTAAAGAGCCTCTCCAAGCTTATCTGCGCTGGTCCTAACCCAGGAGAAAATACTGCCCATCATTTGCCTCACAATAAAAATTTTTGCCTCATGATGGAATTTGCCACTGGGGTGTCACTTGAGAAAAACAAAGGTCACCTCCACAATATGGTTAGTTATTGAATTCTGTCACTGTGTAATGTAGGATATATTTTATACATAGTTTATATGACAAATAGTTTCATATAGTTTATCATCTATTGCAAGACCATTATTAAATCTATTAGATTAATTGTGAGCTCCTCGAGGACAGGAACTGTCTTTTGCTTCCAGCACTTAAAACATTGCCTAGAGCTTAGTAAATGCATAATAAATGTTTATTGATTGACCTATATGATGTGCATATATTTTTGCTCATAATAACGCTTACCTCTGGATTGACTTTGTGCTTAAGTAGCCTGAGAAAATGGCCTCAAATCCTGAGTCCTATTTTTAATCAAACAGAAGTCTTACCTAGACTCAGTTTTCTCATCTGCAAAATGAGAGATTTAGACATTGTTTTTGAGGTCCATTTTGGCCTTATATCATGATTATATAAGTCCATAAAATTAATTTTTCTTTCTCAGAAGCCAACTCCAAAAAGAAAATGTTTTCCCCAAAATATATCTGCATACAAGTATATGTGTCTATGTATTTATACCTGTACAAACTTATACACATATATACAACTCTTTCTCTCTATCTCTGTCTCTCCATTTCTGTATGTCTATCTTTCTGTGTCTCTCTAACACCCTCTATATGTTTCTATATTTTTAAACCACAACTTTGTCCTTTACTTGCCCAATCTAAAGAATGGGGTTACTAAAATATTTTCCTATTCCAATAAAGAAAGACCATAAGAAGATATGTTAAAATTCTACTTTCTTCACTCTTTTCACCCTTACCTCCTCTGAATTTTGCCCCTTATTTCAAAAGCTGAAAATTCTGAAGAGGATCTTTGCTGGATGGGAGAATGGGGGAAAAGACAATACTTTGCAGCTTAGCTTTGTGAATTCCTGAAGTGTATGTTTGAAAAATGAAGGTGCATAAGTTAGCGTAGCTGCAGGGCGCTGGCTTACCCAGTGTTAGCATAGCTGACACACTGACAGTTTATATGGAATTTATGTGCCTATTTACTCTGCTTTTTATGGGAAAACATGTTGTTACCTTCCAGCTGCCCACATCACATGCTACTGATCTTGCCTCTGAGCTATGCAGCACCTTTCTCAAGGAAACATACATACATCAAGGGCTTATGTATTTTTTACAATGTTGTAAGGGGGAAATAATAAAATATGGGTTATTGTGTACGCCATTCCTGGGTTTAATTTTTTTTTATTTCACTGGTTTAATTGACTCTGACCATTTTTATTGCCCTTTTCCCCACCTCATCTCCCCATTTTAATTGTTTATGTGTTTGTGTACAATTGGATCGCATCTGGAAAAGGACAGGAGCTGTAACCACAACTTAAAAGCCAATTGCAGAGCTTTAAAAAGTAAATAAAGCATTTAAGCTGCCACATCAGTAAGAAGATATATGCAGACGTAAACAGACAAAAATGTACTTTTTAAAGCAAACTGCTTAAAATTGCCTTCTTGTTTCAATCTCCTACTGACTAAACCCCTCCATCCTTTGTAGGGGTTTACAGTGGAACTAGCTTTCTAGTGGACAGTTTGCTCAGGCTGCAATAGATTTAATGCATTCTTTCTTGGGGGATTATGGAGACTCTTATTGGGCTACTGTGGTGTTCCCCTTGAACACAGATAGATGAATAGTTAAGATTTGGTTTTTACATCATGCTCACTTGTATGAGGCAGTACATGGAATGGTCCTCAAAAACCTGGGTTTTGCTCTGGCTCAATCTTTGGTCTTATGATTTGATTTACTGTCTCTATAATCTCAATCAAATTACTTAATTTCCCTTGCCTCTAAAATGAGAATAATGACACCTCTTTTGCTTGTTTCATGGCATTGCTATGAGGTTCAAATGAGATCATAAGCTGGAAATTGTAAAATTTCATATAAACGAGAGATCCTGTTGTCATTATATCCTCTCTCCCATCTCTTTTGGGTGATCTCAGGAACTTCCTTCCCAAAGTTTCTTGCATTATAATAGTAATATATTCTTGAACCCAAATGAATCTCTAAGTAGTTCCATATCAGGCCTAAGGGTCTAAGGGAAGAGCTTTAGACAGTGGAGGGCAGGAAATCCTTGCAATCAGAATAAGAATGAGAGCACTTTCTCAGAGTATGAGTGACCCTGGCTACAATGACTTGATGCAAGAAAAGATATGTCCAGAAACAGAGAATCTGCTCTTGTCATTTCTGTGCTCCCCAAACTCACCAGGAAGGTAATGTGGTACTTCTATTCATAAAGTATTCATGTATGGCTTTACTAGAAGTAGCAAAACAGGTTGTTTTCTTCACATTTAATCTCCACCCTCCCTCACCCTTTATTCAATATGATGTTTTTCTTTTTTTTTTTTTTTTCCTACAACACTTCCTTTGGGACTATTATATACAGAGCAAAAGGAAAAAAATTTTAAATGGGTATTTATTTTTATAATTTAGTTCAGATAAGAAGTTCACTTGAAATGGCCAGATAATTGAACCTAAAAGGGTAAGATGTCTGAATTACAGATAATTGCCTAATTTCTCTGTGTTCTGTATTTGTCAATGTATTTTGTGTGATTCAATACAGAATCATAGGAGCATAAACTAGAATAGATATCAGAAGCAACTAGAAATTATGTAAGAAGCACTCTAATACAAATCTTTCATTTTATAGATGAGGAAACTAAGGTCTAGGGAACACAGTGATTTGCCCAAGACCAAGCAAATGGCAGAGATAAGGAAATGGGAAAAAAAAAAAACAATTCTGATTCCAATATTTTGTCTGCATGTCATATTAGTGACCAGTAAGTCCAACTTATATAAGGAGAAAAAAACAGAAGAATAATATGGACAAATAAAGGGTTACAAAGCTATGAAAATAAAAATAATGGATAAAATAATAGTTAACCTTTATATAGCATTTTGAGATTCACAGAGTATTTTACAAAGATTATTGCATTTTATCCTTTGGAAGGGTGGATGTTATTATTGTAATCCTGATTTTGCAGATGAGAAAGCTGGGGCAAGAGAGTAGTTATATGATTTGCCAAGATCACAAAACTACTAAACTTTTGAGTCCAGTTTGGAACTCATATTTTTCTGACTTCATGCCCAATGCTCCATCCCCTGTGATACCTCATAGGAAATTCCAAATCTAGAAATGTAGAGAATATATATTCTTTCTGAATTTATTCTTATATACATAGGTTGTTGTTTATATTTCTCACAAAGCCACTGCAATTTTCTATTTTGAAAATTATATATCATAAGGAAACTGTCAACTTAATCTGTCAAACATATACTGCACTGCTAAGTTTTGGACTATATTCTCTGTTCTTCAAAATCTCCAGTTATAGAAAACCAACTGTTAGAAAGAGCTAATAACTTTAGCACTGAATCAAAAAACCTCACAGTTGGTAGGGACCAGAATGCAAACCACATGGGAAATCACCTGAAGCATTCAATTTGACTTGATTTAAGACAATGTAATTGCATTTAATAGGCATTTATGAAGTACACACTAAGTGCTAAGCTCTAGTCTATGTACTGGGGCTTCACAAACAAAAATGAAATATCTATATTTTAGATTCTTAGATTCTAGGGGTATTGGTGGGAGGGAGGGGAAGTAGAAGTGTCCTGGAGGCAGTTCAAATCCATTTAAAATTGGAAATTGTTATTGGGAACATTTACAACTTTGGCTTCTGTAAATTCTATATATGAAGTATTATTTTACATATGAAGTATTGTCTGTCCAGATTCCAAAAAGTGATGGCAAATGTTAATAATACAGATTAAGCTTGAAAGCTTGTTATACTTTTTTTTTTTTTGAGAGTATGTTGTAAAGCATATGCTAGCACACAACTGGTAAGAGTTAACAACTTAAAATCAAATTAAAAAAGAATACATTTTAGATACCATATATAGACAACCAGATATAGATGACTTTATTGTGTGTATATGCATATTTATACATGTTTACATTTGTACATACTCATATAATTTTAATAATTACATTTCAATGGGTTTCCTTTGTATGCATTTATTAACATTATTCTGAGATGAACCCATAGTCTTCATCAGACTGCTAAAGAAATCTATGATAAATATCCTCTGACAAGGAATTATGTTCTCTGTTCTTCAAATTCGTCAATTATGGAAAATCCACTACTTATGAATACTAATCACTTTATTTTTATTAATATGTATTTGTTTAAATCTCTCATTTACTTATGTTTGCATATTTAGTATTTACTTATCTATATACACATTGTTTCCTCCAAGTAAGATGAAAGCTCTTTGAGGAAAAGAACAAATCTAGCACCACAATTGACATGGTAAATATATAATAATTGCAATTTGCATTGAATTGATTGTCTTTAATGTTTTTATTTGATAGCAACAACAATAACAATCAACATTTATATAGAACATTGTGTATTATCTTAAGTCCTTACATTAATTATTTTGGCTGCCATATTGCAAACAGGGTTTATTTTACGTACAATGTATTTAAACATTTAAATCATTTCTAATAAATATCCAATCATTAATTCAACAAGAATTTACTAAGTATCTACTATGATTAAGTTCTAAGAATACAAAGAAAAAATGGCAGAGATGTCAAATTTCAAACTGTGGACTATATACAAAACTCCACTTGAACTAAATTAAAATGTAATCGGTAAAAATTTAAATATATATATATATAATGTTTAACTCACTGTATGTGTGTGCATATATATGTGTACTACATATACAGATATGTTACACACAAATATCTAATCTTCCTGTCTGAATAAGCTTTCACATATTACTGTATGCGTAGTAACTCAGTTCAGTGTTTCTTATGTAAAGTTAACTTTTAGAATTTCAGGCAATGGCATGAGCTCTCTTTCTCTCTCTCTCTCTATATATATATCTATATTTACATACATATATGTATATAAAATATGGTATCTTTGAAATCTTATTTTCTAATTAGTAGGGTACCCTCATGATGGTATTTGGTGTTCACACCCTTAAATATCACATACTATAATGGCATCAACTTAACATGGCATAATTACTATTTTCCAAGATCCATTTCCCCAGACATTTCCTTATTTGAATGAATTACAGAATTCTTCAAAATATATTCCTAGAGTAGAATTGGGGGATTTAATATGCTAATACAGTAACAGAAGCATTTTTGGGAGAAAAACTAATTTCTTTTTAAGTGAATTCTACTCTCATCAAATGATGCATGCAGATAACACAATGATATAATTTAAATATTCACATTTTTTAATGTCCTGCAAGAGTTTGGTTGATTTTATAGAAGTATGCCAAAATGGAATGAAGAGGAGTTAAGTAAGAAATTTTAAGTATGGAAAATATGTATTAAATAAAATTGAATCATTTTGTAATAATGAAGGCCATTTCTTAAATTGACCTTTCCATTACATTTATCTGATCATATCTTCCAACCTCCAGTCAATAACTCCAGTGGATCTCCATTGTATCCATGATCAAATATAAAACCCTCTGTCTGTTTTTTAAAGCCCTTCATTATCTAGTCTCTTCTTATCTTTAAAGTCTTCTTAATCTTAGCTTTTCTCAAAGCAGTCTGTGATCTAGTGACTCCTTGCTGATTCTAACATGAAATAGTCTCTCGATGGCAAGAATTTTTACCAACTATCTCCCCCTGCCCATGCCTAGAATGCTCTCTCTCCTCATAGTTCCCTTCACCTAGCCCTGATTTCTTTAAAGTCTCATTTACAAGAAATCTTTCTTAGTCCTACTTCATCTTAGTGCTTTTCATCTCTGACTGATCTCAATTTGTCTTGCAGAAACCTTGTATGCATATTGTTGTTTGCGTGCTGTTTGTTAGTTCCTTGAAAATGAGGATTTCCTTTTGTCTTTCTTTGTACCCCCAGCATTGAGCACAGTGTCTGCATATAACTTTAAGAAACGTTCATTGACTCTCAGATATTATATCTTCTCCTTATTTACTCATTAGTATAGATAAAAATTGGAACAATATCAATTAGTTTCCCTAATAATTTCTTGACAATGGATCTATCTATAAGGAATGAGTTACTCTTTGTAAATAAGAAGTTACTTTATTACAAATCAATAAATTAAGCTAAAGAATACAATTCTGAACAGAAAACTTTTATACTATAAACAATGATATAAAAGAAATTACTGATAATAAAATAACCAAATATGTATAGTTGCATCTTTTGTGGGGGGAGGAGAAAGGAGGAACTGAGAGGGAGGAATCAATACTCATAACCTGAAGAATGATTATACAAATTACGGTACATGAATGAAATGGAATAATGCTGTTTTATAACAAAAATGAATATGAAGAATGCAGAGAAACTTAGAAAGATTTATATGAACTTACTCAAAGTGAAGTTAGTAGAGCCAGAGAAAACAATTATAGACAATGACTACATAATGTAAATGGAGAAGAAAAAAATTAAATCTCCACATAATAGAAATTGAATATTTGAAATTATAATGAAGAAACTTAGCCCCAAAGAGAACAACAAGAAAACATATTACTCACATACTTCTTTGCAGAAGCTGGGGACCATAGTTATGAAACATTATATATAATGTCAGGTTTCTTTTTTCTTTTGTTTTTGTTATTTTCTTGATGAGATGACTTGTTTAGCTATTTTATTTCCATTTTCTTTTTAATCCTTTTGAATTCTTATTATAAGTGATAACTATTTAGGAAGGAGTGGGGGACAAGGGACATTAGGAGGAATCTAAGTAGTGAAAGAATATATCTATAACAACCTATTTATCTATTTACTCATGCATATATACTATAGATGCATATGTATATATATGCAGATAGAGATATAAAGATAAATATAGATAAACACATACATATAACAATCTATTTTGTAAAAAATAAAGAAGTAAATTAGAATTCTGGTTTATACATCCATATTGAATGAGTTTAATTAGCTTAAATCAATCTTCAAGTCACTAATCATGGAGAAACCTCTAAATCTATGAATCAAACTCCTAATTGGGTGATCAAGTCAAAGTGCAGTTACTGTAGAAGGATTAAACTTAAATTACCCATCTCTTCCGGCTTTATGTATTTCTTCCTTATAAAAACTTAACACAATTATGACATATTATAAGTAAGTTTTGGGCCATTCATTTACTTTAGTAGTAATTTGGGCCAATAGATCATATTATATTCCTTTGCTATATATGTGTATGTGTATATGTATGTGTATAAAACACAAACATGTATGTATGTATGTATCGGTATACACTTACTTATACATTATATATGTGTGCCTCTGTGTGTGTGTGTGTGTGTGTGTGTGTGTGTGTGTATGTTTGGAAGCTGTAATGAAGAGCCATATTTCTTCTAATACATTCATTTAACAAGTCTTTGTTAAATTCCTAGTATATTTAATGTCTATGTGGCATGTGCACAATTCCCTGTCCTCAAAAAAGATGTAGTTAGATGTAGAAACTGTTCTCCAGAAGCAACAGGATTTTAAAAAGCACACACATTTGGAATAATTAGATTATTTGAATCTAATTCTAATTTTTTCTGTTCTAATTTTTTCCCTTTAAATCACTGAAGGAATTTTTGTTCACTGCTTAATTTTGACTTCTCAGAGATAATTTTATTATATAGATGTTTTTCAATACTGTTTTACTAATACAGCATTCCACAAAATCTTCTGAGATTGCCTTACAACCATTCACTTTACTCATGAGATCTTCTATGTCATGGCCCAAATTTTGTGATAGGAGGAGTGTTAAAAAAGGAAGAGGAGGGAGAGAGCTGGGGATGGATTTTGAGCATATAACAGAAGAATAATATTCTTGGGCTTGTTGCAGATTTTGGGCTCTAGCAGAGAACATCTCAGAAAAGAGAAGCAGTGTTCGACAGTGACCCATCAATCCTACTAAGATATCGAAGTGACATTTGCCAAGGCTCAGAACTACAGTGCATGTCAGAGGAGGTGGTAAGAGCTGGAAGGAGTAGATTACCTGTAACACATATGACTCTGTGATTGGGGAAGCAGCTGGAAAGAGATTTATTCTCTTCTGCAGTTATTTAGATAATGTTGAGGATAAGTTTTCATTTTGGTTTTATCTCTTATTGGTTTTAGGTTTCATGTATGCTTATCCTATTTCATTTATAAAGTGCCTGTGTATATAATTGCTCACTATTCTCTCGGCATTGTTTCAGAAGGTTATAAATATATTCTTCATTTTTCTCTCGATGGAGTTGTACGTCCAGATAGGAAGTATGGGTAAGTAGAAATATGACAAGAGGGACTTGCTGTCAAATCAAGCTGCTTTTATTTAAACTACTTAGCCAGAGATCAGAAAAAGTCACAATAAAAGAACAGGAAATGACTTCATCACCCTCAAAGGAGATAAGTGTAGAGCAAATATGTCAACTTTTGTGATATTACCTGGACCAGATAAGCACAAAAGTTATGTGAACATGCAGGTAAACGTGCAAACCATAAAGGAGATGCCATCTGAATTAACAAGTCATTGATCCCTCCTTCAGGTTTTCCCTCCAGCTAATAAACTTCATAGTCTTACAGCTTGGAGAGGACATATGGATAAACAATAGATGAAAAAAACTGCTCAGTGAAAAGGCTCCAGGTCTAGAATCGGATGTGTATTTAGAGATGTTCTATGCTACTTTTGTGTGATGTTGGGAAAACCATTTCCCCTTAGTTTCAGTTTCTACATCTATAAAACAAGGATGTTAATATTTCCAAACTCCCAAGGTATTTGTGATGAAAATGTTTTGTAACCTTAAAGTGTAATATAACTGTGAGTACTTAGAGAGTGGAGAGAGAATTAGAGTTGGAGTTCAAACAATTTTCTTAGAATACAGATCTTCTGCCTTCAGTCCACTGCTTAACCAGAAGTAGAAGATTGGAAGAGTTAAAAAGCTACTTCAGACATTTAAATGCTTGTAAATGCAGGCAAGATACTCTCACATGTTCTTTTCCATCACCTCTAAAAGGAGAATGATAAAACACCTTCTTCATGGACTCCTAGTAAGGATCAAATGGGATAACCATGTGTAAAGTGTTTTTCAAACACTAAACTACTATATGAATGTAATCTTGCTTCAGCCCTGATAGATTAGAGAAGAAACAACCTAATACCTCACACAATGTATAGAGAGAATTGTAATTACTGATTGGTGAAAAGAACAATGAGTTGTTTAGCATACTTTTATAAGTGACTGACTGATTTGCCTCTTCAGAAAGGACATATGGACAGTGAACACTTTAGGGAGATGGAAATGAAAGAGTTGAAAATAATTGAGGATTAATTTTTGTCAATACTTGAGACAAGCCACAGTTGAAAGGTAGACAGAAATAAATACCACATTAACCAGATCCCCTCATTAAAATACCTCTCCCTACATTATTCAAGTCCTTACCTTATCACAGCTTCATTCCTGAACCCCAACTTTATTATGATAATGTTCTTCTTAACCTATTTCACTACAATCCATTACTATTCTCTGCTTTGATTATGTTACTGTTCTTATGAAAACAAAATAATTTTTCCACATAAAATATATCCCGTAATGTCTTCCCTATCCTTTTAGGATAAAATCTAAATACAAGCTGCTACTGAAATTTGCTTTTCCAACCTTACCATTCATTACTCCCATACATAATTTTACAATTCAGATAGATTGAATAATTTGCTTTCTCCCTCCCTCAACCCTAATTGCCTGGCATCTTTATGTATTAGAACATTTACTTGTGCTACTCCTATCTTCACCTATTAAAATTGCTTTATGAATTCTCCCAGTATCACATGGAAATATTTTCTTCTTAATCTTATCTCTTTTGACTAAAATTGTTTATCCCTGCTACATCACTTTGTTGAGTGAACAAGATACTCATGTTGCTTATATGGGTGGAGAATTGTTTGCTACAATGGAAGACACCTAAGACTCATCATTTACCCATTGTGACTGACATATTTTTGAAACTCACAATTGTTGCAATTCTGACTTTCAAAGCAATGTAAAGATCTTTGGTTATTCCAATCCACTCCACTAATGCAGCCATCCTTAAAACATCTTGGGATTCCCCATCTTCTCTGTATAGAAACTATTCTATTTGTGCAATTTTTCTCATTAGAATTTGAGCTTCTTGAAAGCCAAGTATCGTCATACTCAATGTTTAGCATAGCACTTGATATGTGGTAAGCATTTTTTTTCACTATTATTAAATTCACTAATTATTCAATTCATTGGAGGAATTCCTCAAACTATAAGAGGTTTTGCTGGTCAACTCCCTGCCTCAATATAATTTAAATAACAAATTTTGGTTATATTTATAAGCTTGGGTTTTCAGAAATCAGAAAATAATAGGTGACCAAAACAGTTTTTTTCTGGTAAATATTCAGTTGTCTTCCTCTTGACAATATAAATTCAAGAAGAGACTTTTTTATTGTTTCAAGTCTCTCATGAATTTTGGCTAGACTCCATTAATACCATTCTATTATGTATTAGTTAACTAATCACTTTAAAACATATCTCGTTTGCACCTAGATCTAGAAGAAAAATTCTTTTTTTAGTGATTTATCAACTGTTTTTCTCTAATAATCTTAACAAATCAAAAAACCTCTAATTATCAAGAAGGAAGGAAGGAAAAAAAGAAGGAAGAAAGGAAATGACAATTCATATAGTTTATAAAGCCAAAGTAACTGACTGAAAGCTTTTTTCACTAAGAGTAAAAGTATAAGAGTTTCAGAATAGTTAAGTGCCTTGCCCACATTTACACAGATTTTTAAGTGACAGAGTCTGGGCTCAAATATAATTTGCCTCTACATCTTGGGAAAATAAGGAAATCTACATATATAGATCATCTTGGGGAAAATGCCTTACAGTCATAATAATGCTTTGTATTTACATGCATTTGGAGGTGTATTAAACACACTTTTCTGCATTACAACAAAGGTGAAGGTTTGCATCAAATGGCACCTTAATGAAGACCTGATTATTAATTTATTTTCCAAAAGCAGGAAACAGTGGTCCCCAGATGACTTGGACTATAATTAAAGCAATGATGAAGTGTATTGATTGGTTCCAAATTTCCTTGCAGGAGTGATTAATTACACCCAGACTTTGAAAAATTCCAAAGGAGATTGCAAAAGATGAGTCTTGGTCTGAAGCCATATGTGGTATATTTTATTCATTCATGTTTTTAAAATTTATTTACTTTTCTCCACATCTTCCCTCCACCCCCAATATTAAAGTAGCATCCCTGGCTATACAGAGTCTGCGAGACTATGTCTGGTGCTTAAGAAGATTTAAAGAATGACCCTCACTGTGTCACAGCACATCACTAGACACTTTACGATATGCTGGAGACACCCAGTCAATAATTTAGGAGAAAACGATCAATATGTGGACACTACATAATCCTGGACTCAGGGTCCCTGATGGAAGCCTTGGCAGTTTCTCTAATGGTGTGGGGTGATTGGGTGTGCTTTTTTTCTTGATGCTTCAGTGACATAATTTAATGTAACACAGGACTTTTTTTCACTCTTTTGCTACTAGCCCAACTTCAAGGCAGAATAGAAAAAAAGCAAATGTCATAGAAGTAAGGGTCATTCACGTCAGAGAGGGAATCAAAATACAGAGACAGTTTCTTCCCCTCTCCTGCCCTTACTCACTAGAATTCTGTCAGCTTTTCTCTTCTGGGTAAAATAAGAAAAAAATGAACAAAATATCATTGTAGTCTTCATTCATCAAACATTTATACTTCAATAATTTAGTGTATCTTGGACTTTATTGTTTTGTTTTATTTTTAAACTCATTTCACTACATTCACCACTACCCATTGATACCTTTTATTCATATGTGATTTATGTTGTATCCTGACATAACTTTTATATCTACATCTATTCAATGCTCTGACAATCTTTTCATTATTTTGCTATTTGTAAGTACCATTTTAATATCTGAGCTCTTCCCTTACTATTGTGTACTCTTGTAAACAAATCACTTTTCTTTTTCTTCCAATTATACATAGCCTTGATTATATTATTACTTCTGACATAGTAATTTTTTATCATATGTGCTATACTACTTAATACCAATTTAGTATTATATTTTAAATTGACTAAATTTGATTTTTCACAGATGATATTCTCTCCACTAAATCCTATGCTGATACCCCATAATGGTATGGAAAAAAAATCTGACCTCTTCAAAGTCTATCTTGACAGAGTATACAATTTTCAAGGCCCCCTATAGTTGTAAAAGCTTCAGATATGAACCCAGTGATGAGCCCATATAAAAATTATTCTAGCTAAGATGAAAGGCTCTCAGGACAATTAGATCTACTGATCTTTTCAGACTCTCCCTCCTCTCAGCAACCTCACCTCTATTTTCACTTTATCCAAATATATTGATTGATTGATAGATAGATAGATAGATATTATGAATATTATCTGCCAAGACTTAAGATTAGGTCTTGGTACATAAGTATCCTCTCATTTGCCAATGAGTTTAGTTGTTGGCTCATAGTCTTCCTCTCCATCTCAGATCCTGTTTTTTATACTAGGAATTGTTAGAATCCTTACAAAGTATTAACTCATTAGAGTTGATAGAAACAATAATTATCTAATTTAGCATGGTTCAGTATGATTGATCTGATCTTACAAGGAAATGTTATGGACCAGAAGAAACAAGGTACTAAGTGAAACTGATAGAAACAATACTTGTGTTCACACCTTTAGAGAGCTCATATAAGTAAGAAGCTCTTAGGGTCAGAGAGCACTCTGGGACAGATACAGAGCACTCTGGGAGAGCCAGAAGAGATTCATTCCATCTTTCACCTTTGTGCTGGCTGGAGGCTGAAGGGAGCAGAGGAAAAGAACTAGTGGCAAGAGCTCTTGGAACCAAGGAGAGAGAAGGCCTCCAGAAAACTAGCTGAGCCTCAAGTGAAGGAGATAAGATTTTGGAAGAGACAATAAAAGACTGTACTACACCTGGCTGCATTTGGGGTGATTATTGATCTGAAATGATACTAGGGCTACCTCCCCAAGAAACCTGCTCCCAGAGAGAACTTTCATATTATGTTTTAAAGAAGAGAACACTACATTTTCCCAAATGTGAACTTTTGGTGATAGCCTGATAGACCTGTCTGATCCTGTCTGGATCCTTGGCCTCCAACTCTTGGTGCAGGGAATAGTTGATCCAGAGGTATATATACCTCTTCCAGTGTCTCTTCTCTTGGGTCGGTGGCACATTGGCAATAGCAAGGAATGTCATAAATATATGCTGAGGTTCCCTAAAATATTATAATCATCTAGTCTATCAATCTATTCAATTCCTCAATCTATTTCTTTATTCTATTTCAGCTACATATGGAAGAGTTACAACTTTGAACTAGCCCCTAACTCATAAAGGTTCTACTTCCATGAAAATAATTCTGAAATACCTTTATCTTAATGTCATCATACACAATATCCTCTCATTACATTTTCCCATATACTTTAGTCTTCCTAAGTCTAATCTTCATCCTCAAAATGGCCTCCAACTCCTCTATTTTTCAGTGTTTTCTGAGGACATCATCCCTCCTTTATCTGTACTATCTTTTCTGTATCACAACAAATGATCCTTTATTGGATCAATTTGATTCTACAATATCCTCTACTCTTAAGTATTTAACATCTTTGTCTATCATGGTCATCCTTTCCTAAATCCAAAACCTAGATTTCTGCGTTACTACTATTTGTCTTCTTTACTCATATGCTATAAAACAGAGTTGGAGGAAGTGATACAACTGTTGACTGGTTTCATTATATATATATTTTTTATTCAAACAAATATACAATTACCTCAAAAAAGCAAGTCAATCACAGCCTGACATCTCCTAAGCCATCTCCTCTATGTTGCACTCCCCGATCAGCCTAGACTACCCTCCAGTAGTTGATGGTGTGTAGTGGGAAAGGATTGAGAAAAGCTTGAAAGCTTGAAACCTTGATCAACATACCTGTAAAAGGCTCAGGCCCTTCCCTGCAGTTGTTTCCCCAAAGGTGAAAATCCTTATATCTATCCTTTTCTAAAGAAAAGATTAGAGCCAGTTTCTCTGTTCCAGAGCACAGGACAGTGCTGCTGACAGGATAGCCCTTCCCCTGATGCCCTTCCTCATCGGCATCTCTTCTCACAGAGGGGTCAACCCTGAATGAGATGCACTCTTCAGGCTTCTAGTGTTGACCTATATTTATTGAATCCATCTATTCTACGTAGCATCTTAAAATAAAATATTTTCTATTTTTTAAAAAAAAGCAAGTCAATACTTTTATTCCTTTATAATTGATTCTCAATCTTACTGAGCACACCTGTTATTTGAACCATTCTCTTCATTCTTCAATCATCTACTATTAGCATTAACTCCCATGACCTTTTAAATTGAGAACTTTTCTCTATATGTTATTAAGAAAACTGAGGCCACCGAGTGTATGCTTCTTTTTATTAATTTCTCTTAATCTCACATCTCCCATTATAATCCAGCCTGTGATGAAAAAGTAGTACTTTTCATCAAACTCAATCCTTTTACATGTCTCAATTATTCCTTCATTTCCTAGTTTCTTCAATAGCTGGTTCCTACTATTATCCTTTCTCTTTTTAAATCTTCAATTTGGTTCCTTTCCTAGGAATAAATCCATCTTACCCATAAAAAAGAAAACATCAAAAATTAGCTCCTACCATTAGCATTACTTTAGCTAATTAAAAAAAAAACTGTTTACTTTAATTGAGCTCATACCATTCTTCTTACTCTCTTCTAAAATTTCAGAAATTTAGCTTGTAACCTCATCACTCAATTAGAAAATTCTTAGAATTATTGTCTTCTTTTAAAACTCCTCTCAAGTGTCACCTTCTGCATGAGTCATTTTTTTGGTTTCTCAAATTATGAATGCCTTCCTATTCAAGGTTACCTAATACAAAATCTGCTTTCTGTGTATCTTATGTATTCCTTCATGTGTATATGTGTGTATATATATATATACATATATGATTATTTTTCTATTGGAATGTAAACTTTTTTCTTTGTGTCCCTGTTAACTGTCATCATATCTAGGAAAAAGTAAATATTTAATAAATATTTTGATTAAAAAAACAAAAATTATAGGATTTAAAAAAAAAGATACATTTAACAAAGATAAATGTAAAGTTCTCCCCTTGGGGTCAAAAAATTTCACAATATGAAATTTAGAAAACTTGACAAAGCAGATAATTGGGTGAAAAATTAAACAATGGAATTTAGTGCGCTATAATTTCAATATGAGTAAACAATATAACATGACAACCAAAAAAAATTTAATAGGATCCTAGAATGAAATAAAAGAACAATAGAGTTTATAATATCCTATGTCCATGTTAGATCACATCTCAAGCAAGAATTATGTCTATTTCTGAGCGTTTCATTAAGAATGAAACTGATAAACTTGGAACCATACAGAAGAGGGAATAAAAGGACAAATCTTTATATTATGCAAGAAGGAGAACAGCTGAAAGTAGTGGAGATAATCTAAAAAAGTGGGAATATGATCAGATTCTTCAAGCATGTGTGGAGCTATATTATAGAAAAGAAATAGCCTTGCTAAATTTTTTTTTTGTCAGAAAGCAAAATGAAGAGAAATTGGTAAAGTTATAGAAAGGCAGATTTTGAATTCATGTAAGGAATGGTTACTAATAAATCATAGCTATCTACAAATGAAATGAAGTGTTGGGAGAAAGTGAACTCTTCAGCATATGTCTTCTAGCAAATTCTAGATGGTCATTTGTCTAGAGGCTTATAAAGGTAAAGTTTGATCTCAAAAGTCTCTGAAGTCTCCTATAAGAATGATATTTTATGATTCTGTTCTATAAATGATCATTATGTGTACTCAGCTGTGGTATTGAGGAGTTAGGAAGAGAAAAATTATAATATATGTGCCCTCACATCAAGGAGTTTGTTGACTAGTCAAACCTTACTTGTAGAAGTGATTTTAATTTTTGGATTCACCTTTTAATTTCTTCTTTTAATTTTCAATATCATATTCTTCTCATTTTTATGAATTGGTAGGATTAAAAAAAATTAGAATTGGAAAGAATCTTAAGAGATTATTTAATATAACCCTCTCATTTTCTCACTAAAGAGGAAATTGTAACCCAGAAGAGTTATGGCACTTGCCTAAGATAAAAAGATAGTAAACAGAAAAGCCATAATTCAATCCCAAATCTTCTGATTCCAAACCCAAATGCTTTCCCACTCTACCACCCCACTCAGGAATGACTATAAATCATAATTGTGATATGTTATCACAATCTAATTTCATTTCCATCTTTTTTTTCTTTTTTTTAAACTTTTAATTTTCAAAGCATATGTATGGATAATTTTTCAACACTGATCCTTGCAAAACCTTGTATTCCAAATTTCCCCCTTTTTCCTCTCACCTCCTCCCCTAGATGGCAAGTAATCAAATAGGTTAAACATGTTAAAATACATGTTAAATTCAATATATGTATCATATTTGTATAATTATCTTGCCACACAAGAAAATCAGATCAAAAAGGGAAAAAATAAGAGAGAAAACAAAATGTAAGCTAACAATAACAAAAAGAGTGAAAATGCTATGTTTTGTTTTTCCACACTCAGTTCCCACAGTCCTCTCTCTGGATATAGACAGCCTTCATTACAGAATTACTGGAACTGACCTCAATCATCTGAAAGAATCACGTCCATTAGAATTGATCATTGTGTAATCTTGTTGTTGCCATATATAATAATCTCCTGGTTCTGCTCATTTCATTCAGCATCAGTTCAGATGAGTCTCTCCAGGCTTCTCTGAAATCATCCTGCTGATCATTTCTTATAGAACAATAATATTCCATAACATTCATATTCCATAATTTATTCAGCCATTCTCTAATTGATGGACATCCACTTAGTTTTGTTTCTTGTCACCACAAAAAGTGTTGCCACAAACATTTTTGTACATATGGGTCCTTTTCCTTCTTTAAGATCTCTTTGGGATATAAACCCAGTAGAAACACTGCTGGATCAAAGAGTATGCACAGTTTGATAGTCCTTTGGGCATAGTTCCAAATTGCTCTCCAGAATGGTTGGATCAATACACAATTCCACCAACAATGTTTAAGTGTCCAAATTTTCTTACATCCCCTGGAACATTCATCATTATCTTTTTCTGTCACCTTAGCCAATCTGAGAAATGTGGTAGCCAATATGACAGGTGTGTAGTGGTACCTCAGAATTGTCTTAATTTGCATTTCTCTGATCAATAGTGATTTGAAGCACCTTTTCATAAAACTAGAAATGGTTTTAATTTCTTCATCTGAAAATTGTCTGTTTATATCCTTTGACCATTGGAGAATCATTTGAATTCTTATAAATTTGAGTCAATGAGGCCTTTATCAGAACCTTTGAATGTTAAAATGTTTTTACAATTTATTGCTTCCCTTCTAATCTTGTCTGCATTAGTTTAGTTTGTACTAAAACTTTTTAACTTAATACAATCAAAGTTATCTATTCGGTGTTCAATAATAAGTTCCATTTCTTCTTTGGTCAAAAATTCCTTCCTTCTCCATAGATCTGAGAGGTAAATTATCCTATGTTCTTCTAATTTGCTTATAATATCAATCTTTATGCCTACAACATGAACCCATTTCATTCTTATCTTGGTATATGATGTTAAGGTGAGTCAAAGCCTAGTTTCTGCCATACTAGTTTCCAATTTTCCCAGCAGTTTTTGTCAAATAATGAGTTCTTATCCCAAAAGCTATCTGTACTGTATCATTCTGGTAAATGGCTGTATTATGATTTATTTATGTTTGTTGTCTAACTTCTAATGGGAACCCCAGGGTACTCAACTTGTAAACCTGCCAATATGAACTTGGGAATTAACTCATAGGATAAAGGATATACAATTTCTATGCTTATACATGGATATGATGCACAGCTTTACATATATGTGCATAGATAGATAGGGACTGGAACTGTTTTATTTACATAAGCTTTTACTGATAGTTACTCTTTCTTACATCACTATTGTATACTATTTCCTTCCCTAACAGTCATCCCATATGACACAAGATATTTTTTGGGAGTGTGTGGGGGGAAAGAATGAAGGCAAAATAAATGATGGATACATTGAAAATGTATTGTACTTGAAGACATTTGCTATGTCTAGTATCTCTGGACCTCCCACATCCTTGAAAGGATAATAAGTGGTCCCATATTTCTTCATTTGAGTTCTGTTTGAGCTTTATGATTTTGTTACCTTTCCTTTGTATTTATTTATTTTTGATGTGTCATTCTTTCCATTGTTGCAGTCACTATGCATATTGCTTTCTTGACTCTACTTCATTTTCTCTCAGTTCATATAAATCTTTCCATGGTTCTTTATATTCATCACATATATCATTTCTTGCAGCACAGTAACATTCCATTACATTAATTAATGTGCCAAAAATGTGTTTACCAGTCCCCAATTGATGGATATCTTCTTTGTTTCTGATTCTTAGCTATCACCAAAAATGTTGCTAAAAATAATTTGGAGTATATGGAAAATTTTTTCATATCAATGGTTTCCTTGAGGAAACTCTCAGTAACAAAGTCTCCAGAATTTGTTTATTCATTTGCATAATTCCAAGTTGTTTTCCAAAATGATTGTACCATTTCATAGCACCACCGATAGTATATTAATGTGCCTATCTTTCTATCACCTCTTCAATATGAAACTAAGATTTAATTGATATAGAGAACTACTCTGTTGAAAAAAATTGCTTTATCAATGTAGGGTGGCAATTTCTCAGTAATTTATTATTTTAATGGTTTACACTGAGAGTTTGTGATTTTCCCAGGGTTATAGAATTAGTATATATCAGAAGCAGAACGTGAACATATCCAGAGAAAAGATTCTCTTGCATCTGTGTCACAATGCCTCAGTCTAGATTTGGTCTCTCTCCTAAATTCAAGTTTTATATCAATCACCAATTATTTGTTGGATATCTTTACCTAGGCTTTCAGTAAAAATCTTAAACTCAGAATTTTAGTTTTGTTTAACTGAAGAAGTTTCAGTTGTTCCTTATATAATAATATAAATATCTAATATAAAATATCAACTCCTTTGACATTTTAAAACCCTACACAAATTGGTTTCACTCTATCTTTTCATCCTGACAGACTTATTTCATATAATTCCTTTCATTCACTCTACATTGTAGTCCATTTTCTATTCCCCAAATTTAAAAATCTAGCTCCCACCTCAATGCTTTTGAACAGACTTTCCCCCAGACCCTTCCTTTATGCTTTGTGGGTCAACTACATTTCCACATTCTTTACGAGGCTTATCCTGATGCTCCTAATTATTTTATTTTCGTCTTTCTTTTCTCAAATAATCAAATACATATTTATATGTTTATATATTCTATTCCTCTAGGAGAATATATGCTAACTGATAGGATAGTTAACTTTTTGTTTAAAGTTTGTCTACAAAGGCTCAAACCAGCACACAGTAGGCACTTAATAAATTCCTGAGGAATAGGAACAGATTCAGGTCAGAATGTGTTTCCAGCTTCTTTCATTTCCTACACAGTACAACTGATAAAATCCAACATATCTCTGTAGTTTGAAGACCAATAGTACAGTTGAAGCAAAGCTTTCCTGTGGGGCAGAATCTCCTTCAGCTGCATGACTTTTTTCTTGCTTTAATTTTTCTTTTCCCTCCCAAGTCATCCTTTTGCCTTTTGGAAATAGCATGAGAAAAATGAACCCAGAGAGCTTTCCCCCATTTTGAACTTCCAGGGAGTGAAACAGTCTAATTAGCAGGGTCCTCAGTCCAGGGATCCTTCTTTTGCTAAGGTTCTGGGGCCTTCAGTAATTATCCATGCTGAGATTGGCACAGGACCCTAGGTGTCTGTTCACAGTATTTCAGCCACCTCCAATTGAACAGAAGCTTTACTCTGAGAGGACATAGAGGGTTTTCACTAAACTTGGCTCAGCAGGAAATCAGTGGATAACTAGGTTGTAGGCAGCAACAAGGAACTCTAAAAGGACTGGAGTTAGCTAGGGACTTTCTGTTCTTTAGAAAGGGACCGTTCTTATAGTCATGGGGAAGAGGGTATAGGTATTGAGAAGAGATTAGAATTTATTTTTTAAAGAAACCAAAATCCTTTAGTACTGTTTGCTGCACTAGCACTTGGCCAAAGTTTTAGTCCTGGCTCTATCACCAATGGTGGGACTTGGGGAAATTATATAATTTCCTTAATAATTTCCTTATCAGTAAAATGAGGAAATTGGACTAAATCATCTCTAAGATAGGGGTTCTAAAACTTTATTTTGTCATGGACCTTTGGTGAAACCTATAGACATCTTCTTATTAAAATGTTTTTACAAGCACAAAATAAAATACATAGTATTTCAAAGGGCACCAATTATATCGAAATAGTTATCAAAATATTTTTTAATGAATTTATGAACTTCAGGTTAAAAGTCCTTGATACATATTTAACATATATCAGATTGCTTACTGTCTTGGGGAGAGGGGAGGAAAAGAGAGAGGGAGAAAAATTTGGAACACAAGGCTTTGCAAAGGTGAATGTAAAAACTATTTTTGCATAAATTTGGAGAAATAAAATATAATTTAAAAAAAAGCTTTGTTGCAAAACCCCTTATAGTTCTAGCATTCTATGATTCTAATAACATTTTCATCAAAGTTTCTATAACAGACTTTAAAAATGGAAGGTGAGTTAATCTCAAAATATTCAAAATAATCAAAATAATTTTTAAAAAATCAAAATAATAAAAATGTTAATAGTAGCATAATAATCAGAAATATTAGTCTACAAATGCAAGATACATTTCCACCTGGAAGAATATGCTTCCATTCCTCAAAAAATATATAATTCTCAATAAGTTTTCATTAATAAGATACAGAAAAAACCAAGGGAATGATTATAATTAAAAAAAGAAGAAGAAGAAGAAGAAGAATGATTTTTCATAGGAAAAATCACCAACATAATAAATTAGACTGAGGGAAGTTAGGTTCTAAGTCTAAACCATCACAATGACTTCCTTCAAGTCTCAACTAAAGGCATGCTATAAAGAAGAAGCTTTTATTACATTTTTTTTTTTTTGAGCTCCTTCCTTCTGAGACCATCCTCAATTTATCCTGAACATATTTTATTTGCACATAGCTACTTGCATGTTGTCACTCCCCTTAGAAGAAAAGTCCTTGAGAGTCAGGGATGTTGTTCAATCTGAAAATAAGGATAATAATACATGTAGTATTTGTCTTACATGATTATTGTAAGGATGAAAGAAGGTAATGTGTGGAAGGCTCTTTCTTAATCACTCAGGGCTCCAGTTTTCTTATCAGAAAAAAAAGGAAAGGATTTTATCAGGTGACCTCTGAGGTCCTTTCTAATTCTTGAATTATGATCCTATGATTGGATTATCTCTAAGATCACTCCTAGCTTTATATTAACCAATTCAATTGTGTCTCTGTCAAAGGTGAAATCACAAAATCCCTTTATTATTTTGTATCCCATGTAACTCTTTTTTTTTTTTTTTACACTTCCCCTTATCATATTTCTCTCTGTTCTACTTGATGGAAATCAGAACATATGTGGGGGGAAGGAGGGATAGAGTCAAGATGGCAAAGAAGGCACATGCGACTTTCTGAGCACTCTCATATCCTCAGTACCAATTGTTAAATTCAGCCTCAAAAATAGCACTTAACTGGTAAAATTCACGAAGATTGTAAGTGCAACAATTTACCAGCCCAAAATAATCTGGAAGATCTCCAGAAAAGGTTAGTCCTGAGCAGCAGGAACAGACCTGTGCAAACAGAGATAGAGAATTAGAGGCTAGCATATTGAGCAGACCAGGCAGGGGTGGCCTCCATGGCTAGAAAATGTACAGAGATGACTCTGCCATAGGCTAACTGCTCTGGTCTGCTTGCAAAGCAGTAGACCAGCAGAGAAATTAAAGCCAAAGGTAGAGGGCACTCTAAAAAACTCCAGAACCTAACAAGATCTGGCTATACCTACCCCAAACCGGAAGTGACTCAGCGCAGACCACAGCACAGCTGTGCAGCCTCATTCTGCAGCATGGGGGTCTAGCAGGAAGCACTAGGGAGGTGCAACCTAGGGCAGCCTCTAATCTGCACAGTGAGGGCTTGATCTGGGGCAATAGAATTTCCACAGTGTGACTGCTTCCCTGGGCAGAGCTACTTCTGGTGCCGTGTGGAATTATTTGTTGGGCAACTGCTAAAACCCACAGCCCCACAGTGGACTTTGGCTTGGGATACTGGCATTTTCACTGCTCAGCCTCTAGTCCCAGGGCAGTCACTAATCCGCATAGCAGGGTCCTTCACTAGGCACTTCCACAGCTTGGCAGTGATACTTAGGCCTAGTCATTTCTGGTGAGGAACTTTTTTCCCAGAGCACTCTCGTACCTCATTCTTTGCAGCCCATTGGCAGGACAGCTACTATTCATATATCTATCCCTGCTCTGCAGAGGAAGTTGGTAGTTTCCTTGCCTTGAAGGCAGACTCTAAAGGCTTTTTTTTTTTTTAATTAGTAAAAAAAAAATCAAAAAGATGATTGATAGCTTCTATACAGAAAGAGAGCAGGTTTTCAACTCCAAGGAGATTAATAGCAGACTGTCTCCAGACCATACCCCAGAGGGGGATCTAACTTGGTCCCCATTACATAAAGCTCTCCTAGAAGAGACTATTAAAAATTTTAAAAGAGTGCTAGAAGAAAAATGGGGAAAAGAAAGAGAAACTATGCAAGAAAGTAACAAATTACTGAAATGTGAACTGGAAAAGGTAAAAAAAACTCCCAGGAAGTGCAGGGAGACAGAAATTGTGAATTGGAAAAGGTAAAGAATTCCCAGGAAAATAGCTATGCAAGAAAGTAACAAATTACTGAAATGTGAACTGGAAAAGATAAAGAAGTCCCAAGAAAGTAGGAAATTTTCTATCTTTAGAGGCCTACTTGCATAAAATACAGAACGAGAAAATCAATGCATTAGGCTTGCAACTAAAAAAGCTAGAAAAGGAGCAAATTAAAAAACTCCAGTCAAACACTAAACTTAAAATTCTAAAAATAAAAGGAGAGATTAATAAAATTGAAAGTTAAAAAAAAAACTATTGAATTAATAAATAAAACAAAGAGTTGGTTCTATGAAAAACCCAACAAAATAGATAAACTCTTGGTAAATTGGATTAGAAAAAGGAAAGAGAAAAATCAAATTGTTAGTCTTTAAAATGAAAAGGGAGAATTTGCCACTAATGAGGAGGAAATTAGAGCAATAATTAGGAGTTACTTTGCCCAACTTTATGTCAATAAATTTGATAACTTAAATGAAATGGATGAATAGCTTCAAAAATACAGCTTGCCCAGATTAAGAGAGGAAGAAGTATATTGTTTAAACAGTCCCACTTTAGAAAAAAACAAGTAGAACAAGCTATTAATCAACTCCATAAGAAAAATCTTCAGGACCAGATGGATTTACATGTGAATTCTACCAAACATTTAAAGAATAATTAACTCCAGTGCTATATAAACCATTTGAAAAAAATAGAAATTGAAGGAGTCCTACTAAATTCTTTTTATGACACAGACATGGTACTGATACCTAAACCAGGTAGATTGCAAATAGAGAGAGAAAATTGAAGACCAATCTTCCTAATGAATATTGATGCAAAAATCTTAAATAAAACATTAACAAAAAGATTACAGAAAATCATGCCCAGGATTATACGCCATAACCAAGGAGGATTTATACCAGGAATGCAGGGCTGTTTCAATGTTAGTAAAACTATTAGCATAATTGACTATATCAATAACCAAATTAACAAAAAACAGATGATCATCTCAATAGATGCAGAAAAAGCATTGGATAAAATCCAACCTCCATTCCTATTAAAAACACTTGAGAGTATAGGAATAAATGGACTTTTCCTTAAAATAGTCAGGAGTATATATTTAAAACCATCAGTAAGCATCATATGCAATGGGGAAAAACTGGAACCTTTCCCAGTAAGATCTGAAGTGAAACAAGGTTGCCCCCTATCACCATTATTATTCAATATCGTATTAGAAACACTAGCCTCTGCAATAAGAGTCGAGAAAGATATTAAAGGAATTGGAGTAGGTAATGAGGAAACCAAATTATCACTCTTTGCAGATAATAATATGGCATACTTAGAGAACTCCAGAGATTCTACTAAAAATCTATTAGAAATAATCCACACCTTTAGCAAAGTTGCAGGATACAAAAGAAACCCACATAAGTCATCAGCATTCTTATATATCACTAACAAAACCCAACAATTAGAGTAACAAAGAGAAATTCCATTTAAAGTAACTACTGATAGTATAAAATATTTAGGAACCTATCTGCCAAGGGAAAATCAGTACTTATATGAGCAAAACTACAAAACACTTTCCACACAAAAGTCAGATCTAAAGAATTGGAAAAATATTAAGTGCTCTTGGATAGGCTGAGTGAATATAATAAAATGACAAAACTACTAATCTATAATACTACCAATCAGACTCCCAAGACATTATTTTAATGACCTAGAAAAAATATCAACAAAATTCATATGAAAGAATAAAAGGTCAAGGTTTTCAAGGGAACTAATAAAAAAAAATCAAATGAAGGTGGCCTAATTGTAACTGATCTAAAACTATATTATAAAGTAGTGGCCACCAAAACCATTTGGTATTGGCTAAGAAATTGACTAGTTGATCAATGGAATAGGTTAGGTTCACAGGACAAAATAGTCAACTATAGCAATCTAGTGTTTGAAAAACCCAAAGATCCCAACTTTTGGGATGAGAATACACTATTTGACAAAAACTTCTGGGAAAATTGGAAATTGGTATGGCAGAAACTAGGTATGGACCTACACTTAACACCATACACCAAGATAAGATTAAAATGGGTTCATAATTTAGGCATAAAGAACAAGATTATAAATAAATTAGAAGAACATAGGATAGTTTACATCTCAGACCTGTGGAAGAGGAAGCAATTTGTGGCCAAAGAAGAACTAGAGATCATTATTGATCACAAAATAGAAAATTTTGATTATATCAAGTTAAAAAGGTTTTGTACAAACAAAACTAATGCAGACAAGATTAGAAGGGAAGCAATAAACTGGGGAAACATTTTTACAGTTAAAGTTTCTGATAAAGGCCTCATTTCCAAAATATATGGAGAATTGACCCTAATTTATAAAAAATCAAGCCATTCTCCAATTGATAAATGGTCAAAGGATATGAACAGACAATTTTCAGATGATAAAATTGAAAACTATTTCTACTCATATGAAAGGGTAGTCCAAATCACTATTGGTTAGAAAAATGCAAATGAAAACAACTCTGAGATATCACTACACACTGGTCATATTGGCTAAGATGACAGGAATAGATAATGATGAATGTTGGAGGGGATGCAGGAAAACTGGGACACTGATGCATTGTTGGTGGAGTTGTGAATGAATCCAACCATTCTGGAGAGCAATTTGGAACTATGCTCAAAAAGTTATCAAATTGTGCATACTCTTTGACCCAGCAGTTTTACTACTGAGCTTATATCCTAAAGAGATGTTAAAGAAGGGAAAGGGACCTTTATGTGAAAAAATGTTTGTGGCAGCCCTTTTCATGGTGAGTAGAAACTGGAAATTGAATAGATGCCCATCATTTGGAAAATGGCTGAGTAAATTGTGGTATATGAATGTTATGGAATATTATTGTTCATAGAGAAGCTTGGAGAAACTTACATGAACTGATGCTAATGAAATGAGCAGAACAAAGAAATTATCATATACTTCAACAACAATACTATATGAAGATCAATTCTGATGGAAGTGGCTATCTTTGGCAATGAGAAGATCCAATTCAGTTCCAATTGATCAGTGACAAACAGAACCAGCTACGCCCAGAGAAAGAATACTGGGAAATGAATGTGGACTGCTTGCATTTTATTTTTCTTCTCAGGTGGTTTTTACCTTTCTAAATCTGATTTTTCTTGTGCAACAAGAGAATTGTATAAATATGTACACATATATTGATATATGTGTACTTTAACATGTTTAACTTGTATGAGACTGCCTGCCATCTAGGAGAGGGGGTGGAGGGAAGGAAGGGAAAAGTTGGAACAGAAGGTATTGCAAGGGACAATGTTGAAAAATTACCTATGCATATGTTCTGTCAATAAAAAGCTATAATAATAAAAAATGTTTTAGAAATTTCTTAATATTTATTTAACAGCTACAATAGTAACATTCATTTGAATAGTCTCATACTTTTTAAGTGTTTGTTTCCAATATGTAATACAACCACCTCAAGGCAGGTAGGTAGGATAGATTTTTATCCAGGTTTACAAAGGAGAATGAAATATAAAACTTAAGAAAGTTATTCATGTTCATTCAATGAATGACTCCAGTGTTCTTCCATTAATACTATATTGATTCTATAATGTAATTGGTCTATGCTTGAATTTTCCAGTGATTTTGAAAGTCCCAATATATTTTCTATGTGTCAACTTGGCTAGTAATAATTAACATAGCAAAATATATAAAATATTTCCCAAAGGGAAAACAGTGGGAAATGCCAAAGATAACAAATAACATCTGCAGGGAAAAAAGAACAGATTCTATGTTTGTAGTTCATTATGTCAAATCATGGAATAGTTAGCCAAGTTAAGAGAGTAGATTTTGTTCTATCTTTAAAAATATGACTTCCATATTGATTGCCTCTTTAAATAAGATTAATTCATAACATTTCTCATTTAATTACTTTATCTGTTTTGGACCATTAGATTCTACTCAAGAATATAGCTTTTATGATGAATTAAATTGTAGAATTTTATATTGACATTAAAGTTAATTTTTAATTCTGGCAAAAATTCTGTTCTATACAATTCAGTTCCTTAATGGTGTTGAGTAGATGAGTCCTGGGATATTTCAAACTCTCTATGAAACAATTATATCACAGCCAAATTGAGAGAAGATATCTCTGAGTTGTTTGGGGATAAGGCAACAATACTGGCTAGAACAATCTCATCTAGGGATAAGTTTAGTTTATTGAGATATGTTCCAGTAAATATTTATTAAAGGGAAACTTTTGAGAAGATTCTCATAAGAAATGGGAAAAGTCTGCTTTGATGCCTCACAATAGAACAACTTACAACTGCTTTAATTTTTCTTACTAGTCAATGTTAAGCTGTTTTCCAGAAGATAGTTTATTTTAGAGATATTCAAATTAATTATCGAAGAAAATCAAAAGTCTGACTCTCTAGGTTGAATCTGAAAGATACATCATTTTTCAGGTCTCCTTTATGTTGTATTCTGTGAATGGGATCCAGAAGAATACATGATCTGTTGGCGGACCTAAGTACCAACAAACTTGGAAGAACATAGACATAATAGAGGAGCTCTTCAAAATAACTGTATGGACATATATATTGTATTTAACTTATATTTAACATATTTAACATGTATTGGTCAACCTGCCTTCTGAGGGAGGGAGTGGGAGGGAAGGAGGGGAAAAATTGGAACAAAAGGTTTTGCAATTGTCAATGCTGAAAAATTACCCATGCATATATCTTGTAAATAAAAAGCTATAATAAAAAAAAAATAGAGGAGCCCTTGATTGCCTCTTGAAGGATTAGAAGCTTGGGACATGACACATAAAAGATATATTAAGAAAAGTAAGAAAGATCAAGGGATAATTATCCAAGTTCTCCAAAACTTTGCTTGCATCATTTATTCCCACAATTACATGCACACTATTACATATTCCTTGTGAAAGATGACCTAATTTGACAGCTGTACACCAGTGTTGTATACAGAATAGTTTGCTCAAATATTTTCTATTTTTTATTTTGTTATAGATCAATAACTTCAAAGATGAAAGGCATTCCTAATAGACAAATACTTTCAAACAGTTCAAAACTTGTGATTTATTTGTTGAAATTTATACCCTTACAGAGTTAACTGGATTACTGGAATATTGTCAGGATCACACAGCAGATATATTCAGAAAAAGAACTTGAATTTGGATCTTGCCAATGTTATACCATATACTATGTCATGCCAGGTTTTTATGTATATACATATATATATTTCCAATGATATAATAATACACATTATATAATAATATAGGGCTTTTTATATAGTGTTCTCCCTATAGATAACACAAATATTATCCTTCATTGCTGAGTTAAGGAAACAGAGTCTTATTGAAGTAAAATAACTTCAATTTAATTTAACAAATGTTAAGTGGCTGTTATAGATGACTTCTTCAAAATTACCCAATAAGATCAGGAAACTGAAGATCCCCTTAGTAGAAGACATAAAATGATAACAATGCAAATTATTATAAATCTTATTCCCATCCTTTGTGCCAATTGCATGGAAGTGGTATTAAATTTTTCATGCCAAAAAATGTAAATGAGCATGTTGCTTAGGCTATTGTGTTACATTGTCAATTAACCAGAGTAAGTATTTATTGAACATCTAAAATAGAACAGATATGTTCTACACACAAATGGAATACTAGAGAGGTCTTATTCTTCAGCTTCAAAAAACCTTTAAAAATTCCTTCTTTTGAGGGAAAAAAGTGTTTTAAAGACAGGAGTATAAAGAAATAAGACAGCCATATGTAATCAAGGTACAGGTTATATGGACAAAATTGTGCCAACTGACACAAAATGAAATAAGCAGAACCAGGAAAACATTGGACACAGTGCCAACAACATTGTGTGATGAACAAACAGGATTGACTCAGTTCTTCTCAGCAACACAATAATTTAAGATAAGTACAAAGAACTTAAGAAAAATACTATTCACCTCCAGATAATGAATTGATGGATTCTGAATGCAGATTGAAGCATAATTTTTTTCACTTTATTCTTGTGTTTTTTTTTTTTTTCCCCCTTTGGATCTGTTTCTTCTTTCATGACTGTAACTAACCCAGAAATATGTTTTAAATTATAGTACATACATAATCTGTATTCAACTGCCTACTATTTTCAGAAGAGGGAAGAAGAGAAAGGAAAGGAGAAAATCTGAAATTCAATCTTATAAAAATTAATGTTAAAAATTGCTTTGATATGTAATTAGGAAAAATTGTAAATTGAGAAAAATGAAAAAAATATATATATATATTTAAAAGTTATAGGTTATATAAAGTCTATGGAAGTTAAGAAAAAGGGGAGCTACATTATAACTTTGCCAGGATTAGAAATACAACTCATTGGTACCTAAGTTTTTCAGACTTCACATTGTTGCATGGCAACTAAAGAAGAGAGTTCAGTACTGAAAAGAATCTTGATGTCATTATAATATAGAATATAATATAGAATAAACTGAAGTACTTATGGATGTGATTCATGGAGAGAAGACTTAAACAAGTCATGAATGGCTTTCAAATATTTAATGACTACTGCATATTTGAGGAATTAGACTTGCCTTGTTCAGGTACAGGAAATAAAAACTAAAAGTATCTAGTTAATAAATTATAGAGAAGGTGATAGGCTTTAATTCAAGGAGGAGGGGGGGAAAGTTATTCTAAAGAAGAATGGACTGTATCAGAAGGTACTGGGTTCCCCTTTCTTTGAAATATAAGGTAAAAATCTAAATTAAATTTTGAATATATATTTTTAAAAATAGTCTTTTTAAGGTTCAACTGGTACTCCATGATCTCTGAAGCCTTTTACAATTTTGAAATAATGTGATTTGATGTCACATTTATAGTCATTTTTATATAAATTTATTTATTTATTTTATATATATTTATATATGTAATATATATTATATATTCATTTTATATAAATTTATTTATTGACTGATATGATTTATACTCATTTTTTTAAACTAATGCTTATCATTGCTTATCCTCCTTGGGGTCTAAGAAGTAGATTTTACTTTATAAATATTTTCAGTCCTCATTTCTCAAATAGGAAATGACTTTGAATAGGAGGCAGCTAAATGACACAATAGTTTCAATCCATTTCCTGAGTCAGGAAGAACTGAGTTCAAATATGAATCTTCTAATATTAGTGAGGCTAACACTTCTATGACATTTGGTTACCTAACTTCTTCCTGAATTCCTTTTAGCTATGAAGTCCCCAACAGAATTTAAATTCCACTGATTCCATGAATAAAATCTGTATGGAAACTTTATGAAACCACCAGAGTAGATAAGACTCTGATAAATAGTAAGTAATAGGCAGACTTCTTTTTATAGAAACACATATTCAAACCTTTTTGTATATGCAAACATTTTGTAAAGGCAAGTAAAAAATCAAAGATACAACATAAGAAAGAATCTGTCATGAGGCTACTGGGGTTTGTGATTCACTCGACTCTGCTTTCTTGTGAGCGTTACTCCCAGGTTGTTTATTTATTGCTGATTTTTAATTGCCATCTCTATTGTTCATTCACCTTCCAGCCCATTCAATCTGATCATTGCTGAAAGGCAGCAGCTCCAAAGGGCTAGAAAATAGGATCTAAGGAACAAAGTAAGTTACAGGTTCTTTTGCTTTACAATAATTGAGAGGGAGTTTGATAGATGCTGAAGGAACTTTTATGTCCAGTATGTTCATTTTATTTCATCTGTCAATATTGTTTTCCCTTTGGGCCTTTAAACCATTGTGCAAGGGAAAAAAAAGGGAAAAACAGTCTTACATACTTTGCATTTCCATTTCCAATTTCCTTTTATCATTGTATTATTTTATCAAAAGTTTTTTTTTTCAGATATATGTTTTCAAAGGCTTATCTGAAGTTCTAAATATTATGTGGCATAGTTTTGGAAGCAGCATGTTACAGGATGAAGAGTACTGAATTTGGAGCCAGAGCAGCTTGGGTCAGATACCAGCTCTAACATTTACTATGTGATCTTGAGCAAGCAACTTAGCATGTTTAGGGGTCAATTTCCTCCCCTATACACTAAGGGAGTTGGACTAGATTTCTTCAAAAGTTCCTTCTAATTCTATATAGATTCACTGAACTATTTCTCCTTAGAGAATGCATCTTCGGTTTTAAAATGAGAATTAATTAAAGCAAAAAAAAAAAGATCAATAAGACATTTTTTCCAGGTGATTTTTCAAGTAATATAGCTAGTCCACATGTTATATAGATACAGATATACATACATGCATATGTTCGTGTGTGTTTAACAGTTTCTTTCCTACACACATACACACATCTCTATGGATACACATATCCATATGTATGTGTGTGTGTGTGTATACATACATGCACACTAAATTTGCAAAAATTTTCCTGGAGCTTAATCTCCTCTCAAGTTCATTTTAGGTAAATTTCTTCAAGAAGATGACATAGAATGTTGACCTTCCCCACTCACCTCAAATTATATACCCTTAAAGAGATCTTAAAATGTTCTTTGGTTTGGGGACCAAGCTTCCTCCTAGCTGAAAATGCTGGGTGAAGACATCATGGATTATGTAACTGAGCAATGACTGAGACAGCAGTTGTATTGATTGTGCCGGAATGTTCTGTACAATGAGCCCCATGCTCTCATCATGAGTCTCAGGAAAGTCATTTCTTATGCTAATTTTCTCCCTCAACTGTGTATCCAATTTAATGTATCATTTGATATTCTGGTGCACTGCACATGCCCCAGATTTGGATAATGGATTGAATGGAGATGGGGGATAGCACAGCCTTGCCCTCCTCACAAGAGTGGTAATGCTCATTCACCAATGACATTGGCACTATGTTAAAATGGTTGATGCAACATGCGCCCTTTATTTTCTCCCAAAAGATCCTCAAGAGAAGCCACATATCTATTCAGAGGTGGGCAAGGAAGATTTGGGAGCAGGGAGGGTAGGGGTAAAAGTTTCATATATATAGTTTTCTAAAGAAAATGGAGGTACAAGCAACATATTTCTGTAGCCACCGTGGAAATTCTTGTGAATGACTGAGCTAAATTCTGCCCACTGTTTACATCCCTAAAAAAGGAGTGGAAGATAATGTAGACTACTGCTAGGAATTATAGACGTATTTTGAATACGTGGCTGATGCTCTCCTCTGTATTATTAAATAGCTTTGTCACCTAGGGCTGAGCTTCATCACTAGTAAAATGAACAATAATATTTATGCCATCTACTTCACAGGGTGGAAGTGAGAAAAGTATTTTGCAAATCATGAAGTATTATAGAGAATTGGAGCTATTTATTCTTTTAAAAAACTTTTTTAAAAGGATATATTCTCTGTAAGCCATTGTACTAGGTTATGGTGAAAAAAAATTCATTCATTCTCTGCTCTCAGGGGACTTACAATATAATAAGATTTAATTCAATGCCTTTAAATGATATATATTTATTAAGTATCTACTATGGGCAAATGTATGTAATACACGCACATGTACATTCACACACAACTCTATCTTCAATACATTTTCATTTTACTGAAGGGGAGGCATAAAGGGAAAGGTAATAAATTGAGTGTCTATATGATCAAAATAGTCTAAGTAATATGAAGAGGAAGAGAAAACCAAAAATAAGGGCAAGGAAGGAGAGTGATAAGTTCTCAGAGATTATGACACTTGCATTGAACCTTGAAATGAAATGAGAGTGCTAGAGGTGAAGATGAAAATTCATGTTAGGGAGCTCAGCTTACATAAATGCAAGAAAGTAGTAGACTAAGGAACTGATTCCATGAACTGCTAAAATTAGTTGTAATAGAATATTATGATTATGGAAAAAATAATAAGGGAATTGTTGCTTTGTATCTGGATTGTATAAGAACCTTATACACTAAGAGGATGCATTTTCTTGGTATCATAGAGGCAATATGGTGTTGTTAAAGATTTTTTTTAAGGAAAATGATGTTATCAAACACATAACTTAGGAAGATCACTTTAGCAGCTCTGAGGAAGATGGATTGGAAAAAGGTACCAATTTTGAACTATTATGCTAGTATAGACAAAAAGTGATGAGTTCCTAAACCTTTGAGGGTAAAACTATAAATGAAATTAAAAAGGGCAGATATGAGAGCTGTTGTGAAAAGAGATTCAGTAGGATGTGGCAACTGATTGATTGTGTGAGATAAGTGGCACAAAAAAATTTAAGAATAATCAAAGTTGATGAACATGGGTGACCAGACAATGATGCTGTAATCAACAGAAATTTGAAGAAGAGGACTGGGGTCAGGAGAAAATGAGTACTATTTAGATATGTTTATTTGGAGAGGCTTTTGGAACATACAGATCAAGAAAGGAAATAAAGAAAAGGGAAGGGAAAAGAAAGGAAATGAGAGAAAAGAAGGGAAATGAATGGGATGAAGGAAGAAAAGGGATTAAAATTTTATAAAAGGTACTTAGTGGAGAAATATGTAAAATATCACTAGGTAAAATGTGATGAAAGCAAAGGAGAAACAGAAAATTCTTTAAGAAAATATGAGACTGGGCAGAAAATCCAATTTTAGCTGAGATGGGAGGGTGAGTAATGAATGAGGAGCGAGTTTATGTTAGTTCCTAAGTTAGATTATGAAGAACAAGGTTATGTGGAGATGAGAAAGAAGTGCTTTGAAGGTATGAGAGAAATCCTGTATGAATGTATGAAGGAGGGAGACAGCAAAAAAAAAAAAAAAAAAAAAAAAAAGCAGGCCAATATGTCTTTAACAGAGAGAGTTAACATGAATAATGTGAATTAATAATCCTAATAACTAACTTTAAAATATACAAAGTATCATAACCACTTCCTCATCTGATTTTTCCAACAGTCCTATAAGGTAAAATATTCTTATCCCCCATTTTATAAATGAGGAAACTGAGGACTGAGAAAGAACAATTGATATAAGCAGTGTCACATATCTAGTATATGAAACAGGATTCCAACTTAGATATTTCTGACATAAAGAATATTACACTGTCCATAGGCAATCCCTGCAAACTTTTGATTAAGAGATTAACCAGCTCAGATATGTGCATTGGAAATCTTATTTTCTTAGCATTCTTTCTGTGTTTGTCTGTCTCTGTCTCTTTGTATGTGTGATATGTATGTGAGAGTGAGAGACAGAGACATGCAAACAGAGACAGACAGACAGAGAAAGGCAGAAACAGAAACAGAAGTGGAGATGGAGACAGAGATGTAGAATGAGAGCAATTGAGTGATTGGCAGCTAGGTGGTCCATGATGGATAAAGCACTAGATCTCAAGTTTGGAATGCTTCATATTAAATTTGGTCTCAAATCCCTAAAAGGAATGCTCTCGGACAAGTCTGTCTGCCTCAGTTTTTTCATCTTCAAAATGAACATAATAATAGCACCTACCTCCTAAGATTATAATGAGGATAAAATGAGATATTATTTGTAAAGTATTTTGTAAAATTTAAACTGTATATTTTGTCATTAGCTATTATGTGAGAAGGGGAAGACAAGAAGGAGATAGACTGGTAAATATACTATTCAAATAATTCAAGAAAGATGAGAAAAGTTTCTTTTAGGTTGGCAGCTATGTGATTGAAGAAGAACAGAATTGAGAGAAGAGAGGGAGATCCTCAAAGTAGAATTCCTAAGGTTTGACAGCAGTGCCTTTGGCAGAGAAAGATACACAATGAAGTAGAGGAAGAAGGATTTAAAGCTATCACATCTGAGTGATTTGGAAAAATAGCAGGAACATAGAAAAGGCAATCTTTAAAATGAGGGTCAAGTTTTGTAGAAAGAAATATTGAGTTCAGGACATGTTGAGTTTGAAGTGCTATTTGTTTATCTAAATAAAGTTGTCTCACAAGAATATGAATTACAAATCTTGGGATGCACAGGAAGATATGGGATAAATATATAAAAGTGAAATTGAAATTGCTAGAGTAAAGAGTTTGGAGGGAAGAGAAAGACAGTGTTGCGGGACAGTATGCTAATGGCTCCAGAAGATAAATCAAAAATTAAAAAAAAAGTTATGGAAGCAAAAATATTATCCAGAATTAAAGTATATTATTTACAAGCCAATGTGAAATCAATCTGAAATGTTGAAGTTTAAAATGAGAAAATTCCATTAAATTTGGCAAATAGGTCACTAATGTCCTCATAAGGACAGTTTCACTAGGAATATGAAGGTCAGAATTCAAGGCTTCATTGAGTTGAAAAATAATAAGGAAATAGAGACATTCAATGTAGATACCTCAAAATTTAGCTATGGATGGGCAGGAAAGTTATAGGACAATAATTTGATGAAAATAGAAACTTCAAGTTTGAGGTTTCTATTTTATTTTAGAGTAAGGTAGTTCTGAATATATTTGAAGGCAGCAGGAAAGAATTTAAATATAAAAAGATATTGATAATGAAAAAGAGTAAACAATGAAACAAAGTCAAAGCAGAGTCAGGAAATGTGGAGATCAAGGGGACAGGTGAAGCTTTGGTAAGGAATATATTTACTATATCTTCCAAAGCAAGGAAGAAGAAACAAAAAGAGAAGTTTGGCATAATGCCTAGGATATTGAATCTGGAGTCAGGGATACTTGGTTTGGAAATAGTGTCCTAAGGAGGATAGTGGGACTCAGGACCAGTCATTTAATTCTAATGATCTCTAAATTTCCTCATATGTAAAACAGGTATTCTATATTTGCCACTTGCCTCATTGATATTATGAGGTTAAAATGGATGGTCTATAATTCTGTGATGGAATAATTTCACTACAGTCAAAGGATTGTGTTTGGGAAGACAGAGGCACCATGTTAAGCAGGGTCCCTCATCAAAGACTTGAAGCCAGATTCAGCAGTTTTATCTGTGTATATTATGGTATTTCCTACTTTTACAGTCAGGAATGAGGTGGTGAGAACAAACTGGGAGAATTGTATACTTACATATTCATACCCATCAGGATTAAGTCACTCAGAGTACAAGTGTTTTTGTTTTTTTTTTTTTAAGTTAAATATTCAATTAAAAGCTATAAAAGGAAGCAGTGACAGCAACTCTGAATTGGAATCATTTTAAAGAGACATCTTGTATTTTGCCCTGAAGGTCAGGCAGTCCTCTGAAATTCTAGCAAGCCAAGATGAATTAAGAATTTTCCAAACTAGAACTCTCTGGAGAATCCACATTGCCTCTAGGTCCCTAAAGGTGGAATGTTTGAATAATTAGCCTTAGGGATTGCTTCATGCTTGCATTGAGAGAAGAACAATGCCTGAAGTGAAAGGGGTCATATTATTCAAGACCTTCTATAATGACCCAATATTATTAAGATGTTGACAAATACCTTACTTGATAAAGATCCCAAATGCCTACTAAATCAAGTCTAACCTAACATTAGATTAAGCCACAGCCTATTTAGGCCTTAGATTATTTTCTTTCTCTATTTCCTAATGATATATACTTTCTACCAGGTACATTTTTATATTGTCTACCAATTACATTATATTCTTTCCTCTATGTCTTTCACATACTTATTCTTTTTGATCTTTGGAGACCCAAGTAGACTACTTTACCAAAAACATGGTGAACATTATCCTTTCTTTTTTGCCTATTCAAATTTTGATCAATCTTCAATGTCCATCTCAAGTCCAAACATTTTGTATTTATTCATTGTATATTTAGTGTATTGCATATTTATTAGTTGTCTTTCCCATTAGATTGTAATTTCCTTGAATCAAGATGGTTTCTTTTTTTTTCTTTTTTTGCATTTTTATCTCCTGTGCTTAGCATGTAGTAGGCACATAATAGATGTTAATTGACTGAAGAATTAGACTTGTTCTGCTTGGCCTTTAATGAATGAATTGGTAGAAATTCTAAAGAGGAATATTCTGTTTGATATAGGAAAAACCTGTTAATCATTAGGTTCAAAAGTGAAATGAATGCCTTGGAAAATACCAGATTTCCCATTGTCTAAAGCTGTCAAATAAAGGCCAAATGACTACTTATGAGGAATAGTTACGTTAGGGTTCCTTTCCAGGCATGATCTGGACAAGATGATCTTTTAAGGTTCTTTTTGCATATTTTTTTATTATGAATCTTTGGAGAAAAATGCTCATCAAACAGGTTGGAAAAAAAGGTTCAAGATACCAGTAATAAAGTCTTTCATAGTTGAGAGTAATTTAAACATAAAAAAAAAAAGATAGTAAATTCCCAAATTGGAAACTTGTACATAGAGATTATTGCTAATAGATTTACATTCTGACCAACTTTTCTGTGTTGACCTCTAGTATATAAAATTGGAGAATTTTATAGGTCAATTTTGCAGGTCATGTAGACCTGAATAAAAATCATGCAACAGACAATTACTATCATGGACAAGTTACTTAACAAGTGACTCAGTTTCATTGGGTAAAATTTGACATTTGTCTATGATAGCATCTCTATGATAGCATCTATAATAATATTCTAGTTTTAAATGTATGACCCCCATCTTCCTACAATTTCTACTTGTTTCTAAGGTCTGACAATGATTTCTGATATATGTGAGTTGCTGTGTTCTTGATTCTTTACCTTTTTTCTTAAATAGCTACATAGTCAAGGCCCAAGGGTGTACTAGACCAGCTCATATCGCTTGATAAGATGAAAGCCCATTGTTAAATTTTCAGTGTGAGCATTTTATACTTCTGAAATCAATAAATGTTATAAACTAGGGCTTGATTTATTGTTTTGTTCATTGTATAAACTTACAGTGATAGAGAAGTAGCAATAATGCAAATGCTTAAAAGTGTGTTTTGTTTTGCTTGTTTTGGTTTGTTTTTTTGCTAGAAAAAAAAGCAACAATTGGTTGTTTTTGTTTGTTTGTTTTTATTTGTTTTTTCCAGAGATGCTATTGTTAAGTATTTATCAATACCACTGTAATAGTCCCTCAACTTTTACTTATTTCTTGGCATTCCTCATATTGCTTCTATTATCCTATTTATATTTCTCCTATGATCTTAGCATTATCCATACAAGATACATTTTTTCCCAGTTCATTGTTCCCATTTTTCCAGTGATTGAATTGCTATGATAATGGTATAGACAACCCATGTAGGAGGCAGATCCTCTATTCAGAAAGTCCCATTTTCCATGCAAAGAGACTTCAAATAGTTTTATTTTGATCATATTTTCTCACCTATTGCTCTTTAACTGAATATATAATTGTTTATTAAGATAGAATATGTTTTTCCCTCTTCAAATGATCTCATTATTGCTTTTTCCATTCTCCTTCTCTCTGGCTTTGGTCTTATGTTACAGTGTTGAATATCTGAATCAAAAAAGTCTCTTATTCCCACCTCTCCGACCTCCCCCCCCCAACCCCCTCTCCCATGTGTACTCCTTGACATTTGCCTATTTGTCTTTGTGTTACTTACTGTAACTCCTTAGTCCCCTTAACTCTCCTTCTTCTTTTCTGTTCTATCTTTTTTCTTTTCTCTGTAATGTCATTCCTGCTTGTTAGTCTTCAAGGAGAATTGTAGAAGCAGTAAAGCCAAGTGAAAATGAATGATCAAACCCTCTGGTGAGAGCTGGTACCCTTTGACTTAATACCCTTTGACTCTCAGGAAAGCCCCAGCCCTGGCTGAAATCTGTTTCCTAATAGAAGCAAGCCAGCCACCACTGCCTTTTCAAGGTATTAATGCTGTCAGGTGGAAGTGGGCTTTAAACATTTCATTCGGATCGATTTATTCAAAAGTGTTTAAGGTTCAGCAAAGTTTACTACCACAGATGTGGTTGGGGACCTTTTACAGTGTATCATAATGTTTGATCAGTTGCAATGGGATATAAACTCAGGTGAAATCAAGGAAAAGGGGGGAAAATTAAAACTTTGATTCTCTGTTTTCCTTCCTCTTCCCTCTTCTCTCTGATGGTGAAATTGTTTGCCTGCCACTTCTGGTTAGCCAGAATCAGGGAGAGAGTTTTCATAAGAGAACTGTTTCCATAATACTCTGGGTGGGTTAAAGTTTATGAAGATTTTAAATCTTTTCTCCTGGCTTGAATTATCTCTGATTTTTGCCCAGCCCTGTCTCCAAAGAAAGCAATAAGCCTGTCAAAGGAGGAATTAATTAAGCAAATCAATCAGTCAGTTTTATTAAGGAATTACAAAGCCCAAGTGGAGCATTAATTATTCAGATAATGGGACATCTCTGAGCCTTTCTTTTCAATTATTGATAAGCTGCTATCTATCATCCTGACTGCTTTAGTACTGATTTAGTTGTGAATGAAGCCAGGTCATTCAACCATAGCATATGCTAGTTATGAGATTTGCAGGGATATCGGGCATAGTGAGGAAACTCTGGGCCCTCTGTCCATCTGGTGATATTGCAATCATCAACCACTGCAAATTGTGGGGTTCTGCTCTGACACAGAAATACCAATATATAACTCTGCTGCATCAGCAGGAAAAGCATGATCATGATGTTCTATGAAGTCACAAAGCCATTGCTTTCTCTTCTGCTTTTTCTAAATGTATGTTTCCTATGGACTTTATGAGAAACAGCTACTAATTAGGATAATGTAGATATTCAGCTTTAAGATTAAGAAAAAATGATTTTCTAACTCATAGTATGGAAGTAGCATGACCAGAATCATAAAGGAAGCTACTTTCAATCTCAGGAGCACAAATATTGGGATAGTAATAATGAGTGTCTTTAGAGTGAATGTTTTTGGTCTGGATCTATGATTTTAGCACTATGGAAAAACTCTCCTAGATGTCAAAATTTCATCCAAACTGCAAATCAATGAGTAATCTATAATTTAAAGTCTTAAAAGATTTGCCAGATACACCAAAAAGTTAAGTGATTTTTCCATAGCCACAAAAATCCCACTGTGTCCCAGAGATAGAAATTCTGTATGCAAACTTTCACCTATGCAAACTTTCCTATGAAAACATCACACATGGATATAAAAAAGACCTATTATTCATCACTTTAAAGAACTCTTGAAATAGGAACTCTCTCCAATTAAGCAGATTGCAAGTCGTTCGTGGTCTATAGATAAATACTAGGGAAATCCTTGAGACACATAAAACAAGGGATTTGTGTTGAATTGACAGAATTGTTAAAGATAATTGAACACTGGTCTTCCTGACCCCATTCCAGCATTATATTTCTAGGACATAGTGGCCTCCACAGGCCCTTCAATAGATGGAAGCCTAGCTTAGTAGCTACAGGATAAACCTTAAAGTCAAGAAGACCTAAATTCAAATTTTACTTCTGACATATCTGAGTTCTAAAATCAAGGGCAAACTAATCTTCACCTTAATCTCAGTGCTGCAGGACACTTTCTAAGAGATAGAGACTTTCTAAGAGATGCAGAGAAGTTACTAATCTGCATTGGTAGAAGGAGTTTCCAAATGATGAGATCATAGGTCATTCCCATCAAAATAGTGAAATCATAGGTCCAGACCTAAGGATGTGCCTGTGTATATTTATTTTCATAGTGGCATGAGTGAAATTGATGTCAGATGATAGAAAGTCCTTGTGGCTAAATATTACCTCATTTTGTGTCAGGAGTTCAAACATTTAGCTAATGAAACATTTTTAAATCTTTATGAAGCAAACTAGTGGGTTTTTTTTTTTTGTTTGTTTGTTTGTTTGTTTTTCTGGAAGGGAGATAAGTAAATGCAAAACTTTCAGTGTAGCAAGGAGATCATAGAAATAAGGGAAATAAATAACACTTGGAATCAGTCTAAAAATCATCAAAGAAGTCTCAGGAAATCCAAGCAAAATCTTTAGGAACAAACTTTAAAAATAATTTTGTGCAACAGAATGGTATGTGATGGGGATGGAGGACTGAAGAAATGAAGAGGAAGGGCCAAGGTCATTGAAGAGCATCAGAGAAGAAAATAGTTTGGGAAATTGTTCTAATTCTTGACATAGGGTCTCATCTTTATTTGAATCCAAATTCATTGGCTAGACTAGAAGCAAATATACTTCCTTTCTTTAGATAACTGAAGCAAATAATGTACTCCTAAATATACATTTCAATATTTAAAAATGGAGTCACATGTTAGAAAATTGTTTAGCAAATGTTCATAGTTTTGTAAGTTGAAATCATGTTTCTCCCTAGACTTACAGATTTACTCATAAGGTCTTTATCACAAACTATCAAACTCTAGGTCTTTGTGTCATTTATCTATTACAATTTTTTTGTAAGCAGGGACGGTGGCTTCAACGTCTTTATATGACAGATACAACATAGTTTAACCTGTAGCTCTTTGGGTCAGATATGAGACTTTCTCTTGACTAAGCTGAATTATCTGGCTTCCAATAAGACAGTTTTTTTTTTTTCACTAAATACTGTCTGATATATATGCTCTTGTGTTTACCTTCTTTGATTTCTGTTTCACTATATTTTAAATAAATCATCTTTTTTTTTTTTTTTTTTTTTTGCTTTTTACTGTGTATACATTGTGGAACTTGTATTTGAGGGGAAAGTATTCAAACTTTTGATATAAACCTTAGAATATAAACCTGCTTCCTCTCAGTAATCAAACAGCAAGCAGAAGTTAGACTGAATCTGAAAATCACATGTCTTAGATTAAACATAATTAAGGGAACAGGCTAAGAGGGATTTCATTTGCCACAGTTCTCAAGAATTTTATTGCAATATAATTGTTTTAGATAAAAAAACAATGGAACAAGGCTCCCAGTAAGAGTTCAATGCATGTTTCCTGATATAGGGTAGCTGAGGCTATCATAAACATGTTATATGATATTATATAATAATCAGTGCTATAAAAGAACTATCCCTTATGTACCCAGAACTTCACCTCTGTTTTTCCCTTCAAGGATCTAAATTTCTATAGGAAATTTGACAAAGAAGTCAAATAAAATCAGGGAGGCAAGAATTGTTTTGGTTTCTGAAAAGTGGAGTATTTTCTCTTCAGTTCTTCTACTACAATTCTGTCCCACGAGCAAAAAATATGCCATTCCTTGTATCTCTGTCACCATATTTTATCTTCCAATGGAACACATACTTGTCCTCTGACAGTCTCCTTCCTGTTCTTGCCTTGGGCTCTGGCCAGATGATTATCACTCTTCTTACCTGACACCACTCTGCTTTAATTCTGACTTCTAGAAAATATATTTGCAGTTATGGAAGGAGAAGAGAGCAAAGAAGAAAGATAATTTTGAGCCTCAGACTTGGACTTGATATTTAATAACTCCCTTAATCAGGACTTCTCTGGCTCATGTAGCACTGGTAGCAATGAAATCCATTTCATTCTTTCTTAGAAGCACAGTAGGATGAATGGTTTTGGCCTAGTATAAATGTTGTCACTAATTTTGCATGTTTTTTGTTTTCCAACTGGTTAATATCCATCAGTTATCAGCAAATTACCATATTATGCATTTCTGGTCACTTGGTTCCTTCACTTAGTAGTTTGTTTACCAACTATTACTGGTATTTGGCACATCAGTTACCTTGAAAGATGAAAAAAAAGAAAGTATCAGCATAATTTGCTACCTTTTGAAGCTCAAAAAACTCATTTTTGTTAACTAAAAGTCCTTCATCAGGAAAATAAGCCATCAATTAAATTAAAAAAAAAAAACAAGTAGCTGATAAATGTAGCAGCAAAATAGGAATAGTTTATTTGTTTTTAATATTTGATAGATATCCACATGGGATTAGATTTGACATTTGAGCCATTCAAGTTTCTTTTGCCACCATCTTCTGGAATTTCCATTCAAGACGAGATAGTATTATTTATCAATCAATGACATTTTATTAAGCCATGAACTGTGTTAATTTTTGAGGATATATAAAAAGAGGCCAAAAAAAATGTCCCTGACTTCAAGGAGTTAATGATCTAATGGGAGACACAACAAACAAGCAAAGATATCAACAGGCTATATACATAATAAATAGAAAATAATTATGGAGGGGAAGCACAAGGATTAAGAACAGTTGGGAAAGTCTTCCTGTAGAAGATGGGATTTTAATTTATACTAAATCCAGGAAAGATAGTAAGTAGAGATGAGGAGGGAAAACATCGCAAACATAGGAAGACAGCCAGAGATAATGTCTGGAATCAAGAGATGGGCTGTGCATTTGTAGAACAGAAAGGAAAACAGTCATTGGATTAAGGAGTATTGGGTGGGGAATAAGATGTAAGATGACAAGAAAGATAGAAGGATGGCTAGGTTGTGAAGGTTATGAAATGTTAACCGAGGATTTTTTTTATCCTGAAAGCCATATGAATCACTGGAATTTATCACAGGTGTGTGTGAGTGCATGTATGTGTGATATGGTTGAACTTGGATTTTAGGCAAATCTCTAATGAATGAATGGAGAATAACTTAAAATAGGGATAGACTTTAGGTTTGAGGTTATAAGGGTCTAAACCAAAGTATTGGTGCTGTTGAGAAGGATATATTTGAGAGATGTTGCAAAGGTGAAACTGATAGGGCTTGGAAACATATTGAATAGGAAGGGTGAGTGGGGAGATATAGAGAGGAGTTGAGCCTGATTTCTGGGTTGTAAGTCTGAGGGATTGGGAAAATCATGTTGTTCTTTATAGTAATAAGGAAAGTAGAAGCTGAGGAAAATTGAAAGATGATGAGTTAAGTTTTGGATATGTTTAGTTTAAGGTATCTACTGCACATCTAGTTCAAGAAAAGCAGTTAGAAATGTGAGGTTGGAAGTCAGCAGAGAGGAGTGACTTCCAAAAGTGGAGCCAAAATGGTAGAATGAAGCCAGGAAGTTGTTTGAGCTCTCCCAGCTTCCCTCAAAAACTACATGAAACTAAGCCTCTGAATAGAGTCTGAAAGAATAAAATCACTCTCCAGCTCAAGAGAGATTAGACAAACTTCAAGAAAAAGATTAGTTTCACTGGGTGTTCAGCCTAGCTCAGACAGAGTCTGGGAAAGCTGGTGAGAGGGTCTTAGTCATAGACACAGATTATCAACTGAGATGCTCAGTCCTAGCTCAGTACAAAAGAAGACCAGTGGGGCAACCTTCAGTCCCAGCTCAGAAGGCAAATTTTTGGAAACCAGGCTTTTCTTGGAAAGAGCAGGCAAAGCTACCCCTCTGTAAGCACATGGAGACTCTGTGCCCAAAGCCAAGGCTCAGAGCTACACAGGAAGCTTGGGACAGTAGACCCTTTATCCCAGGAGCAGAGTTAAACAATAAAAGATAAAAAAAAAAAGAGGAAATGCCAAAAGAAAGGGAAAGAAAATGAGTAAGAAATAGAAAAAAAAAAACTTGACTATAGAAAGCTACTATGAAGACAGAAGAACAAAATGCCAATTCAGGTGAGAACAAAATGTCCATAGAAGAAATCTCAAAGAGTGATATGAATTGGTCTCAAGCCCAGAGAGTCTTCTTGAAAGTGTTCATAAAAGATTTAAAAGACAAATAAGAGAAATAAAAGAAAAAACATAAGAAAATAAATGAGAGGAATCCAAGAGAGTCAACAGTTTGGGAAAGGAAGGCAATTCCTTAAAAAATACAAATGGCCAAATACAGAAAAAAAAAAATCTACTGAAGAAAACAACACTTTGAACAGTAGAATTAATCAAATGGAAAAAGAAATACAAAAGCTCACTGAAGAAAATCATGCATTAAAACTAATAATTCTATGAAGCATCAAGAATCAATCAAACAACATAATAAGAATGAAAAAATGAAAGAAAATGTAGAATACCTCATTGGAACTAGATCCAGAAGAGGCAATTTTAAAATTATTGGTCTATGTGAAGGCCATAACCAAAAAAAAAAAAAAAAAAAAAAAAAAGCCTGGATATCATTCTTCAAGAGATCCTCAAGGAAAACTGCTCTGATATTCTAGGAACAGAGAAGGAAATAGTCATTGCAAGAAGACAACAATTATTTTTGAAAAGAGATCCCACAAGGAAAACCCCAATGAATGTTGTTGCAAAACTCCGCAAATATAAGCTCAAAATAAAAATACTGCAAAGTACCAGATAAAAGCAATTTAGCAATAGTTAGGATTATCTAGGATCTGACAAGCACACTATAAAGTATTGTAGGGCCTGGAATATCATACTCTGAAAGACAAAGGACCTGGGGCTACAACCAAAAATTAACTTCCTAGTCAGACTAAGCAACATCTTTCAGGGGAGGAGATGGATCTTCAATAAAGGAGGAGATATTTAATCTTTTCTATTGAAAAATGCAAAACTAAATAGCAAATTTAATCTTCAAACACAGGGCTCAGAAGAAGCATAGAAAAGTTAACAGGAAGAAAATATATATTAGTTTTTAAAAGTAATTAATTTTGATATACATTGCTTTATGAATCATGTTGGAAAAGGAAAATTAGAACAAAAGAAATCAAGGAAGAGAAAAAAAAGAAACAAGATGTGAATACAGCATGTGTTGATTTACAATCTATCTCCATAGTTCTTATTTTGGATGCAGATGGAATTTTTGATCCAAAATCTATTGTGATGTCTTTTATCACTAAGCCACTGGAGCCACTGAGAAGAACCAAGTTTTCCATGTTTGATCACCGCACATTCTTGTTGTTATGTATACAATGCATTTTTGCTTCTGCTTCTCTTCCTCAGCATCAGTTCATGTACATCTTTCCAGGTCTTTCTAAAATCAGCTTGTTCATCATTTTTATAGAACAATAATAATCCATTACTTTCATTTACCAGAACCTATTCAGTCATTCCTCAATTGATGGGCATCTACTCATATTCAAATTTTTTACAACCACAAAAAAGAGCTGCTACAAACTTATACATTTGGGTCCTTTTCGCTCCTTTAAGATTTCCTAGCGATACAGACCCAGTAGGAGCACTGCTGAGTTTCTAAGGATATGCATAATTAAATAGCCTTTTGGGCATAGTTCCAAATTGCTCTCCAGAATGGTTGGATCATTTTACAACTCCACCAACAATGCATTAATGCCCCAGTTTTCCCACATGCCCATCAACATTTATCATTATTTTTCCTGTCATCTTAGTCCATCAAAGAGGAATGAGGTAATACTTCAGATTTGTTTAACTTGCATTTCTCTAATCAATAGTGATTTAGAGCATTTTTCATATGATTGTAGATAGCTTTATTTCATCATCTGAAAATTGCCTGCTCATACTCTTTGGCCACTTATCAACTGGGGAATGACTTATATTCTTATGAATTTGACACAGTTCTTTATATATTTTAGAAATGAGACCCTTATCAGAAAGACTAGCTGTCATTTTTTCCCCCAGCTTTTGTACTTCCCTTTTAATCTTGTTTCTGTTGGTTGTGTTTGTGCAAAACATTTTTAATTTAATTTAATCACAATTGTCCATTTTGCCTTTCATAATGTTCTCTAATCTTCTTTGGTCATTCATTCCTTCCTTCTCCTAAAATCTGATAGGTAAATTATCCCTTGTTCTCCTAATTTGCACAAACAAAATCAACAGAAATCCAAACCTCCCTTCCTAGGTGATCTGACTCAGGGCTAACATGAAGTAATGTTCCAAGGGAGTACTGGGCACTCAACTGTGAATGAGGGATTATTGGATTATCACAGTAATCTAGAATGCCACTCCCTTCCCTTCCTTCCATCACACATGTGCACTCCTCTATATTCATGCTCAACCTTTAGAAGATTTTAATAGTCATTTACTTTTCTAAGATTACAGAATCTAGAGCTGGAAAAAATCATCTGATTCAAATCTTTGATTTGAGTTAGTTCTGGAATTGAACTGGTAGCAATAAGCCCATTTGCAATTTAGATTTACAACCTCAAAACCTTTATCAGCTCAATGTTTAATCTCTCACTCTCAAATAATACTTTTGTTATTAAGAAATTACTTCCCCAACTACAAAATGAGATATCTATGGAAATTCAACTCTCTAAACCATAGGGCAGCAAGTTTAGAATCTTTGGATTGCAAAAATGAAGAAAATCATTCAATCCTATCATTTTATCTAGGAAATCCCTTCTACTGTATCTCTAAGATGTGGCCATTTAGACTCCACTAAAATGTTCAAGTAATGAAGTTTATTACATCATAAGGCAGATAATATAATTTTGGTCTTTTTGAGCTGTGATCATTGAATTAGAAAAGATTACTTCATGTTCCAGTCCTAAAGAATTACAATGAAACATGTTCAAATTACAGTATAATCACATTCATTCAAATACCATCAAGATTATGCTTATGATTCTGCAAACTAGTCTTCAGCCATAGGTAAACCTACAATTACCAGAAAAGCAGACTGGTTTTCTTTTCTTTTATCTTTTTTTTGAATATGAAAATAATGAAATTTTTTATACCATAAAATGTATGAATGATAAAGATTCAGGGAAATATGGAAAGACTTGTATGAATTGATGCAGAATGAATCAACACAGAACCAAACTTCCATGATGATCACAATATAAATGTTAGGGGAAATAACTTGAAAAGACCTTAAATCTTTTTTTTTTTCAGCAAGGACCAATCATGACTTCAAAAGTATAGTGATGAAATATTTCTTTCATGTGTTCTCTCTCTTTTGGATTAAAATTATTATTATTATTTTTTTAAATTACAATCATTAAATTTTAATTTAATTAATTTAATTTTTTTTCTTTTTTTATTAAAACTTTTTATTTACAAAACATAGGCATGAGTAATTTTTCAAAACTGACCCTTGCAACACCTTGTGTTCCAAATTTTCCCTCCCTACCCCATTTCCTCCCTTAGATGGTAGGTAATCCAATACATGTTAAATATGTTAAAATATATGTTAGATCCAATATATGTGTACATATTTATACAATTTATCTTGTTGCACAAGAAAAAAAATCATATCAAGAAGGAAAAAAAAAAACACTGAGAAAAAAATGCAAGCAAACAACAACAGAAAGAGTGAAAATGCTGTGTTGTGGTCTACACTTATTTCCTATGGTCTTTTCTCTGGGTGTAGGTGGCTCTCTTCATTACAAGACTATTGGAACTGAACTGAATCAACTCATTATTTGGAAAGAGCTATGTTCCTCAGAATTGATCATCATATAATCTTGTTGTTGCTGTGTTTTGATCTCCTGGTTCTGCACATTTCACTTAGCATCAGTTCATTTAAGTCTCCCCAGGCCTCTCTAAAATCATCCTGTTGGTGATTTCTTACAGAATAATAATATTACATAACATTCATATATCATAACTTATTCAGCCATTCTCCAACAGGGCATCCACTCAGTTTCCAGAAGACTTACCAAGCAGACTGGTTTTCAAAGCCGTAGAGGAACTAGAAATCAAATTGAAACATTCACAAAATTGTTGAGAAAACAAGGAGTTCCAGAAAACCTATTGACTACTTTGTTGACTTCATTAAAACCTTTGATGGTTTGGATCACAATATAATGTGACAAGTCTTCAAAGAAATGGAAGTTCCAGATCATCTGACATCTCCTAAGGAAACTGAATGCAGGACAAGAAGCAACAGTTAGAATGAAACATGGACAATTTATTGGTTTAAGATTGGAAAAAGAGTACAAGAGGGCTCTCTATTGTTTATTTATTTACTTTATATGAAATACCAGACTAGATGAATCAAAAACAGGAATTAAAGTCACAAGGAAAAATATTGATAATCTCTGATATGCAGATGCCACTCTGATGGCAGAAACTTAAGAATTAAAAAGTCAATTAATGAGGATAAAAAAGGAAAGAATAAAAGCTGTTTTGAAGCTTCACATTAAAAAACAACAACAACCACCAAAACCCACCTAAGATTGTGGCTATTGCTCCCATTACTTCCTGGCAAATCAAAGGAGAAAAAATTAAAGTCAGGTCACATTTTATATTCTTGGGCTCAGAGATCATTGTTGATAGCAACTTCAGACACGATTAAAAAATACTTGCTCTCTGAAAGGAAACCAAAGACAAATTTGGATAGCATATAAAAAGCAGCATCAACACCTTGCTGACAAAGATCTATGTAGTCAATGCTATGTTATTTTTGTAGTTGTTGTTTGTCCATTTGTTTTGTTTTGTTTGTTTTCCTATAATAATGTATGGCTGTGAGAGTTAAAAAAAAAAAGTTGAATGCCATAGAATTGAAACTTTCAAATTGTGGTACTGATGAAAATTTTTCAGAGTCCTACGGACAGAAGGAGGTCAAATCAGTCAGGGCTTATAGGAATTAACTCAAACTATTCACTGGAAAATCAAATACTAAGACTGAAGTTTAAATATTTTGGCCACGTAGCAAGAAGACAGAGCTCATTGGAAAAGATCCTGAAGTCATGAAAGATTGAAGGTAAAAGGAAATGGGCGCAGAAGAGGAAAAAGTGGATGAGTGTCATGGAAGCAATGGACTTGAGTTTAGACAAACTTCAGGAATAGAGGCTTGGTGTGCTATGATCCATGGGGCCACAAAGATTCAGATACTACTAAATGATTAGATAATAACAAAAAACTGTTAGGTCTTTCAATTCAATTTAACAAATATATGTCAAATTCCTACTATGGACCAAAGTATGTAGAAGGTTTTGAGCACAAAAATGAAAAAATTAAAATATTCTCTGACTTCTAGGAATTTATATTCTACTTTGGAAAAACAATACATGCATTCATAATAAGTATTTACAGATTTACATTGCAATTCCATTATCATGAAGAGCTCTGAATATCATGAGAATAATAAAACATATCTATTGATATGGATACATGTATATGAATGGACATATAAAGACAAACAATTGTGTATAATTATAGATACATATTCACATATACATGCACATTCACACATAATTACATAACATATACACATATATTTGCATATATTATCAGAGGTTTGCTGATAAATGTTTAATAATTAGCTTTTTGATAATATCTCTCTGTATTTATGTATATATATATACACACACATATTTGAATATACATGTAAACACTTTGAAGTCTAGTCTGCATCAGAGTTTCTTAAACTTTTTTTTCCCATTTTCACCTGAGAAATTTTTACATGATCCTGTTTATATAGATATATAAAATAGGTATACAAATCAAACATTTACTGATAATAAATCGTAATTTTGTCACCCTCACATTCAGCTATGCAACCCCATTTGGTTTCATTTTGGTAACCCCCATATTTTAAGAGGCTTTGATATATATTATTAGTTTCTTCATAATTTTCTTAAGTCTGGAAATCAATAAAACATAAATCAAATCCTGATTTATAGCATTTGCCCATTTTTGAGTTGTAAAAGTTCACACTGAAAATTTGAAAATTGGATCTCACAAATCAGTTTGAGTTGGCACCACTACATTGCTTTTTTGTGTACACACACACACACAGAGTAAAGATTTGATGACCAGTTTAAACCCAACTTCTCAGATCTTAATCATAGTTCTTTTTTTTTTCAACTGGTCCACCTGTATTAAAGCCACATATGAAGAAAACTTTTGTCTCCCTCTCCCACCAAGTCTTTCATTTTTCATGACAGTTTTCTATTCTCTAAGTTCCCATCAGTAGACATGTCCAGTTTTGGGTCCAATAATTGCTTGAGATCTACCCATGAAAAAAATTTCTCTAGAAGTCCCTTGCCAAGAAGGACCCTGCCTTCCCATGTACATCATAGTCTGGGTATAATAAGCACTTGTGCCCACTATGGCATAGCATCTTATGATGTCCTCTAAAGGAGCATCTTTGTGTAGTCCCCATATAATTCTTCTTAGGTGACATACATGATTGCTCTATAAAATCCTTTCAAATAGTTCCCTGTTGGTATAGTCTCACTGATTGAGATTGTTTATTATGAATGTCAAGAAACTGGGGCTAGTCTTTTCAACCTCCCAAATGCATTATGGTCAGTTTGGTTCAGCAATCCAACTTTCACCTCTACCTTTCTGACAACCAGTTGTTTAATGTTGGGACAGAACAGTCATAAAATATAGTTATGTACTTGAAGTGCCATGTGTTGTGCCATTAGACTTTCTCTTCCCTTATGCCCCTTTCAAATCTCCACCCCACATCAGTCTGTCATTGATGACTTAAATTATACAATTACAATGCAAGAAGTCATCCTCCCCAAAGAAAACGGGTTTTTGTAAGTGATAATACATTGAACTAATCATGAATATTATCATTTAATTAATCCATTGGATTTTATTTAATGTGATAGCTTCCAGAGAACAGGTTTTGAAAGAAGGAAAAATGAAAAGTTTTACCATGAGGATGGAGCGTAAGCAACTTTGTTAAAAAGTCAAGGGGCAAGGTTGGTGAAAGGAGAAAAATAAAGAAGTGGAAGAGGACTATCAAAGATAAAGCTGACAAAGTTATTGAGAACCAGGACCCAAGAGATTATTCCTTCTAACTCGAAAGTATGACCAGGTTTTATGGATATAGCTTGAGAAATTGAATCAGTGCTTTCATTTTAGCTTAGGTACCTGCCAAGGAGGATCTTCCTTTCCCAATAGATGTTGGCATTTTCTCTGAAATTTACAGCCTTAGAGAGTTTTCTAAATTATTAAAATAACTTGCTTAGAGTCACATGGCCAGTATATATCAATAGTAGTATCTTCCTGGTCCCAAGATCAGCTCTCTCCGTCCACTGTGCTACAATCTTCAATGTAAGATAAAAGTAGAGAAAGCCATATAGAGGTAGACATAGAAGACAGAGAGAAGAAGAAAGGCATACAAGTGCTACTATAAAAGTTTTATATACATAAGATCTTTCTCTTTGTCTTTGACCTCTTTGTAACATACAGTTAGTAGTGAGATGTCTATGTGAAAGAGTAAGAATAGCTTAGTCACTTTCCTCACAGAACTTCCACATATTTTCAAGAAGTGGACCAATTCATAGTTCTACAAAGTTGTAAATATATGCCATCTTCAAGCCCCTCCAAATTTGTCCTTTTCATTTTTGTGATCTCAGCCAATTTTCTGTGTTTGAAAGGATTTTTCCAAGCTTATACAGAGAAGTGATTTGCTGAATTGTCCCTAGCTTCCAGATTTCTAAGAATTCAGTCCAAAATGTTCTCTGCCCTTAGGCTAATCTAGGTCAGGCCAGCATATAAGTGGCAGGTACCAATACTAGCCAAGAGATATTAAGTGTGGAAAACAAATTAAGCAGGAAGGAAATATGTGTAGTGCCAAAAGAGCAGGCAAGAGTGCTTTGCTCACATAGAAGGAATGGCTAAGTATTGTAGATCAAGTAATAAAGGATTTGATTATGGAGAAATCAAAGAGTACATAAAGATATTGGGTATGATTAGAAAGTCCTGGTATCTTTGTTATCATGTCCAAGAGCTTCAGTCAAGTAAAAGAAGCAGGCAAAATCTCATAAACTAAAAAAATAAGAAGAGTCAAGAGATAAAGGAACAAATTAGTTCTAGTGAGAGGGCTTGGTTAGCTTTAAATCTAAGTCAGAGATTTATTGATCTCTTGCCCATTTAAGCCTGCTTTTTGGGTAGGAAAAGCCCTAATTCTGATAGTCCTGATTGTGATCACAGGTTTACCTGATCACTGATTGAAGCCAAGACAAAAATTTTAGGATATCTTTCCATTCTTCCACTTGTGATCTTCTAAACCAAAGACTTCCAGCCTCACAAACTGAATAGGATTTAATGCTAGAGCAATTTTAAAATATCATCCTATTATCTCACTTGACAAATAAAGAAAATGAGATCCAGAAAGGGTATCAAACTAGAATAAAATAAAAAAAGAAGGATTAGGACAGCAATAGAAACCCAGAGTCCCTATTTATTTCTCAGATTTCCTTTTTCCTACTAATTTTCTCTCATTTCTCTTTCTATTTTTCTTTCTTTTTTTTCTTTTCTTTATTAAAATTTCACTTGGTTCTCTGAGGGATGTTTTCTTCTTGTGTTATTCCATTGTTTCAGTCTTATCCAATTATTTGTGACCCCTTTTTGAGGTTTACTTGGCAAAGATACTGTAATAGTTTGCCATTTCTTTCTCCAGCTCAGTTTATATATGAAAAAACTGGCAAATGGGGTAAATGACTTGCCCTGGGTGACATAACTAGTGTCTGAGGCCAGATTCAAATTCATGAAGATGAATGTTCCTGATTCCAAGCCTAGTGCTTCATCCACTATGTCATCTAGCTACCTCCAGGCAGCTTAAAGATAAAACAAAGAACTTTCCAAATACCTAGTCTCAATATCCATCACGTTTCCTTGATCTTGAATATATGCGCACTAATTTCTTGATAACCTTTATGCTATTTGCTCAAATTTACAAAATGTTAGTTTATAAGGGGAGGGGGAGAAAAGTTATCTAGATTCTTGGCTGATACATGAGGCACCAGCCAGAAACTACAGAGCACATCCTTACAGTGCTAACTTTTCACTTATCCCCGATTCTCAAAAATTGCAGGATTTCCTATTCAATGAGAAATATCTTTCCATCCTTAGGATATTCTCAGGCAGTGCTCCTCTCCCACTTTTTCAGAAACACTACTCAAGTCAGTGTCTACGATGGTCCACCTCTATTGCTATTGCTGTTGCTTGTGTTGTTGTATTGTTATTGTTATTAAGCACTGTCATACTTCTATATGTATACATTCTAAGCCTGGAGAAACACATATCATTCACATCCTAGTAAAGTTCCTACTATATCTGTCTCAGTTTGTAATGGACTTATACATCCTAGCTTAGGATTTCTGTGGCTTTTTGAGAGTTCTTGATGATACCCCAAAACTTCAGTATCATTGTGACCCTTTATATAAAAGTTTTGAAATAAATTTTGAGGTTTTCAGTGTTAAATGATAACATTTAAACCAGCATTATTTCTAAAATAATTTAAAAAACCTTCATCCTTGTTCTAATGACAACTGATGCTCAAGTCTCACAGTCCCATTCCTTTCTCTCCTGAATTTCTTAAACCTCCAAGTTTCTTTAATTAGCTTTTAACTTTTATTAAATGATGCAACTTAAAAAAAAGCACCGTAAATGAGAGACTTATTGCACAGTCCAGGAAAGCTAAATCAACTCCTGGCTATTAAAACATATTGTACTCTCCATATAGGTTGTCATCTTTGTTGCTCTTGCTGACACCAACACTGAAGCCAAAAAGATCAAATAAAATGCCATTAAAATCTTTTTCCATCATAAAGCTTTAGGTTACATCTCAAGTCAAATCAGCAAGAATTCATAGTGTTTATTGTTTCAGGCAATGTGCTGAATGGGACCATAAATCAAAGCAGAAAGATAGTCCATGATCTTCAGCAAAATATAAAAGAGAGTTGAAGGAGAGGAGAATGGTGGTGATGAAAGTACCTATAAGGGGCTATGATAGAGAAGCTAGTGTGGAGAATGAGGCATGTTGCCTGAAAGGGAATGATGGAATGATTTTGGCCTTCTCCTTAAGATGAAGAGGTTCTAGGAGAAACCATTCAATCAGATGGAGAAGTGGCAGGGACATATAGTTCTTCCAATGTGAGAAATAGTCCAATGATGAAGTGAGTTTTCAAAGTGAAGAAGTTTCTATGGCATTGTAATGAAATTCCTGTGCAGAATCAGAGCTCAGTCTGGAAAGGAATGGATACCATATTTTCAGAATACTTGTCCACAAAGAGATGGGAGCCACTCAACAGGATCCAAACTAAATATTGTTTTCTAATTACTTAGGATATATTCAGAATAAGATAAAGAATGGTTCCTGAGGCCTCCAATCAAGTAATTTGTCAGGTCACCTCCCACAAGTAGGAAACCCTTTTCCAAGAAACTACACAGATATTTAAAGCTTGATTACCATATGTCTTTGCTTCTTTGCATAGTTTCCTGATAAGGAAAACACACTATGGATCCACCAATGGGAAAGAACATCTATATTCTGGTTACATAGACATGAGGGATAGTTGATACTCTATAGGATAAGAGAGCTAGCACAAGTGAGGCAATAATATTCTCTGATTCCTTTTTTTTTTCCTAGATTTATCTCTGCCAGGTATGTGGGGTGTTAAATTGGGTGCAATTTTGCAGAAATTCAGATGTGTAATAATAGTTTGAAATAGACCATATTCCCAAAAAGAAATTGTACATAATTCAGGTTATGAAAAAAATACCAAGATGCCTTCCCAAAAAGAATCCCCTCTAATATTCCAGTTTTCTATATAGATGAAATTTTTCCTGTCAAGATTAAGTGTTGCCTCATCAAGTATTATCTTGAATATATTTTCCTCCTTGCTGCTATTTCTTTTATGCTTATTCTCCCCATTTCCCACCATATATATTTTAATGACAAACCAATCAAAGCAATAACAAGATTATAATAATAAAGCAATAATGAGATTACAATAATATAGCAATAACAAGAATATAATAATAAAGCAAAATTTAAAAATGCTATTGGATCATCAACCTCAGATTACACATCTGTTTAAGGTTATGTTATCTTTCAGAGTGTAATTCAGACATCCTATCATGCCTAATCACTAGGGTGACAGATAATCTTAATTTGCTATTCTACTCCAATTGCAAGGAGAATTCTTTGGCCATGATAGAATTAAAAACACATAGATCCCCTTTCTGATCCTTTCATCCATAGAGCTGTTTCCTAACATACTAGTTCAATGAGAGTCAAGGTCTTCATTTTTGGGTATCCCCTATCTATAGGAGATATGTGGCCAAAACTGCAAGTGTTTCAATAACTATTGTTCCCTCATAGTTTCTATGTGTTCTGGTATCTGAATTACACAACTTATACTAGAAAAGAAATTGAGAACTCCTGTTTCTCCCTGGGGAGAGATTCAGCTTTCAATTATAACACTTTGCCAATCAAATTTTCCATTCCAGGCCTTTGTAAAGATCACAAGTCATGGTCCCTAATAGACACATAATCAAAAAAGAGAACCTTCTCACTTATGAATAAAAAAGAAGATATTACCAGCATCATGTTATCAACCACATGTGACCAAGAATTACATAGTGTTTGTGCCCATGTCCAATATTCCATGAAAAAAACTGGCTTAAAGTCCAAAATGCATTTTCCTTCTAAATCTTATTCACTGGGATATAGATAACTTCCAACTTGACAAGATAATTATAGACTATAATCATGTAAAGCTTGTCTACTATATCTATATTCATCCCCATGATAAAAGTCAAGCCTTAGTTCATTGTGAAAAAAGTTGAAAATGTCATAATTTATTGCAGTAGCACCCATATTTTTTTTTTTTTTACTTTTCTGATATACAAGAATCAACTGTTGCCAATATCAAGTACTTACTATGTTGCTTACTAGAGATCTGACTAACAAAGCTAGCTTGGAGCCATTTTGAAAACCTTGTCTGTGAAGAGGTACAAACATATGTAAAGATTTGGTAAGATTTGTGAAATACTTGTCTTCAGTGTTTAACTTAATTTTATCTGGCAATCAAAACAATTTAGCTTTGAACAATAGATCTCATATATAAATACAGAGAAAGAGAGAGAGAGAGAGAGAGAAAGAGAATGCTTCCTGATTGACTATAGTATCAGTTAATCAACTGCTTTATTTCTTATATTGTCTTCCTGTATACATTTTTTTTTTTTGGTTTCCTAAAGCCCAAATACCTGTTTTCATAGCAACTCAGATTCAAAAGGCTAATCTCTAAGTCATCAGCATCCTATCCTCATCCTCATCTTTAGTGCATAGATTTTTTAGAGCCTCTCTTTATACTCACATACAATAGTTAGCTATACTTTAGTGTTTGTATTCTTAACAATGTTGTTATAGGACCAATTTCTAAATGTCCTCCTTTGTCTTAAAAGATGACAGTTTTCTCTCTTGTCAAATGAAAAAGATCTTGAGTATACATGCTCTTTGAAATACCAATTTCCACAATAAAAATAATTATAAATTGCTTTGAGATCTACACAGCACTTCAAGTCATATAGCACATTATAATTAATTCATTCAAAAAGAATTTGTTGAGATAAATTCTATAGTTCTTTTCTTAGAGATAGAAATGTGTACCATACTAATTATAAATATATTTATAAATTAGATTATTGACAACATTGTAAAAAGATTTTCAGTTGAGTGAAGAAGTTAGGCATTAAAACTCTGAAGATTTAGGAATGGTTAAAAATGGAGGTAAGGAATATGAATAATGCCCCCTTGCCCAAAATGTAGATTTAAAAGGGAGGGAGAGGGAAATGATTTTGGCAATTATAGAGTTAAATGAAAACTTTTCAGAATTGTAGAAAGGTAGACATATTGTTGGGTAACAAAGAAGGAGTCAGTAGATAAGATGAAACTGAAGGTGGGAGTGGGAGTAATCATCGAGGGAACAACTTCCTAAAGAAGCAAAGAGTAAACTGATCAATTATTTAACAAGAATGACTAACTTGGTCAGGACAAATGAGAGAATACTTTGAATAGGGAGTGTGTGATAGGGAAGAAAGAAAAGTTAATGATAGCTTTGATTTTTTAAAATAAAGTTGGAAAATAAATCCTAAGAAGGAAGGAAAGGTATAGGAGGATATCACATATAAGGACAGAAAGAGTAAAGCTTGGAATAGTTGATGTGAGAAGTATAATAGTAAGTCCAAAAAATTTCCTTCAACCAGCTGAAATTAGATAAAACAGATTTGTTCTTAAACTAGTTATATCATTATGTGATTTTCCTGAAAGCAACATAGATATAGAAATGGAGCATAGTAATTGTAAATATCATTCAGAATTTGAGATTTGCAAAGTGTGAGTAGCAGTAGTATAAAGAGTGAAGAGATACAAATATGGGGAAGAACCTAGATAAACTTGCCAAAATTATGAAATGAGGAAACTGGAAGACAAAGATAAAGCAATGATACAAGAAAACAATAAAGACGGCAGTGCCTTGAGTTTTGGAGGAGTGAAGAAAAGGTATAAATATTAGGATAAGATTTTGTAATAATTAAATAGAATTTATAGCACAAAATTTTGAAAATAGCATAGTTATGGTTAATGATGACAGCAAGAGGTTCCAAAGAAAAGTTCTTCCTTCTATATCAGTGTTAGGTCTTGAAGAGAAAATGAAATGTCATATTGTGAAGATGCAGGACATATACATGTGTATTATCAATCAATCAATTAAAAAGGACTTATTTACCTACTGTGTGCCAGACATTCTATTAAGTGTTGGCTTACAAAAGACAGACATTAAACAGCTGCCATCTTAAAGGGACTTAGAATCCAGTTGGGATGGGAGGAAACAACACGTACATATAAAAATAAAAACAAAAACAAAATAAATACAAACCTTATATGAGATGATGGATGATTCTAGAAAGTGGGAAATTTTTGGCATAGAAGATATCACTTGAGCTGACTTGAATAAGATTAACAATTTGGAGAGATAAAGGTGAGGAGTGAGAATATTCTGGAAAAGGAGGATGACCAATGAAGAAAGTGAGAAATGTAATCCTGAATATGAGTCACAGTAACGAGCCCTGTTTATCTGGTTCATAATGTGTGAAGAGCAATAATATATATATATATATATATATATATATATATATATATATATATATATACATATATATATATATTAAGGCTATAAGAGTAGGTTGAAACAACATTATGAATAGCTTTAAATACTAAACAAATTTTTTTTCTTTTTATCTTATAGTGAGCCCTAGGATTCTTTTCTGCTACATTGTCAGTTCTATAATTCAGAAATTTTATTTTAGTGACTAGAGACAGATGCTGGCATATAAAATAGAAAAAGAAAAAGCAGGTCACAAAAGACCAATGCTAAACTATAATGCAGACCTGTTAGAATAGTAACAAAGTATTAATGCTTAGAATGAGTTGAATTCATTTAAAAAAAAAATAAGGAAAACAAAATCTCAAATAGAAAAGTGGACAATCAAGGAAAAGAGAGTACTATTATTTCAGTGAATGGAATGATAACAGATAATATATGATATAATCATAAATAAAATAGAGAAAAATTAGTTGTTCAAGTGTGTGGGAAAATGGTGTTTGTTTTGTTTCTCTTTCCTCAGCCAGTTTGACCAAGAAAAAAAGGAACAAAATAGTTAATAAAGTTGATATTTGAGATATATAATATTATAGAGAGTTACATACTTGTCTTTGCTAAGTTTAAATAATCATTTCTAGATGAATTTTGCATCCTAGGATAATAAAGGACCTAGCAGATATGATTAATGAGGAACTGTCAATTATTTCTCAAAGATTGTGGAGAATGGAAGAAGATGGGAAAGATCACACTATGATTTTCAGAAAAGGAAAGAAAATGGAGATTTTAGATAGCAGGCCACCAAGGTCACTTTAGTTCCTGCAGAGTCCTAGAATGCCTTGTCAAAGTAATAATAATAATAAAGATTAGTTAACAAGAAAAAAATTAAATAATAATAAATTAATCAATAAGTATTTACTTAGTGATGCTATGTGCCATGTTGTAATGGGCTGAGGCTTGAGTTGATGCACTGAGGTCCCAAGCACATGAGGCTAAATAGTAATTGGACCATACTCTTTTAATATATAAGCTTGGAGAAAGAATGGCCCCCGCCCACTCTTTGTGCAAGTCCTGATGTGTTGTATAGGAAATGACGATTTTGGTGGGTGGAGGCAGGGGAGTGGAAAAGGAAGGGGAAGGAGAGACTTTTGGGGATTGTCAGCTCAGATCGCTCTCGGTAGCTGGCTTCCTTTCGCAGCTGCCCATATTGCTATAGCAATCTTTCTTGCCCATATTGCTATCGCAATCTTTATTCACTTCTTCACTTCAATAAATATTGAAGATTTTTCCCTTAACCTGAATTCCTGACTCCGGCTGATTTTAAATACGCGGTCATTACACCAGGTACTGTGTTCAATACCAGAGTAATAAATATTGAGCCATCATATATTGATTGAAAATAGATTATTCAATATTCATCATTTTTATTTATATAGAATTATCATTTCAAACTGATCAGGTACAATAAATCAATAAAGCTTTTATTAAGTGTCTATTATGTACCAGGTACTATCCTCATGTTATAGGCATGAGGATGTATTTCCTGATCTCAAAAAGATTACATTCCTTTGAAAATATGTTGCAAATTAAAATTTTAATATTAGTTTTCTAAATTAGAATTAATAAGTATGAAATTTCATTTTAATCCTTTTTCACTCAAGCTCCTGTTTAACAGCCTTTCTTATTCCTTCCCCAGGATCATAAGCTTTATACATATTTACGTGCTTCTTCTTCATTCCTGACTTCCACTCCTCAACTCCTACAAATATTTGGTCATTGGTAGCTTGCTAAAGGGAAAAAAAAAAGAAGTAAATTAGCCCTTAAAATAGCATATAATACAAAATAGCATATAAACAGATTTTCCATTAATTTTATGAAAAAAAAGTTTCTTATTCTGTCTTTTCAAACAATACATTTTCCTTTTTTTCATTACAAAAAATTTCTATATGTCTGAGATAGAAAACCGAGGTCATAAAATGTTTTATTGCTGGTCAAGTATCACATAATGAATCAAAATTGGAAAATGCTTTTCTTGGAGTAAGATTAAGGGATTAGGGTGTCCTAATGACTTTTTAAAAAGAGCTCTAATGATACATTTTTGTTTTCAAATCACAGGTGTCTTTCAGCAAATAGTCTTCCTCCCACTCATTTCTAGGAAGCAATTTTGTAATGGGTAATGATTTAGTATTTTATTTTTTCCCTCCTTACATGTAAAAACATTTTTTTAACATTTGTTTATAAACTTTGAGTTCCAAATACTCTCTCATCCCCCTTCTGCTTTATCCCTCATTGAGAAGGCAAGCAATTTGACATAGATTATACCTGTGTAGTCATACAAAACATTTCCAATAATAGTCATATTGTGAAAGAAAACATAGATCGAAAACAATGCACAAAAACAGAAAGCAAAGGGAAAAAAAAAACTTAAGAAAAAGAAAGTGTAAAAAATATGCTGTAATCTGTATTCATATACTATAATTATGTCCCTGGGGATGAATAAATTTTTTTGCAAGTCGGTCAGAGTTGTCTTGGATCATAGTATTGTTTAGAATAGCTAAGCCTATCACCTTTTAATATTGCTGCTATTTTGTACACCATACATTTAACCTTGCATCAGCTCATGTAAGTTTTTCCAGGTTTTTCTGCTCATCATTTCTTATAGTATCATCATCTTCTTCCAGAATTGCTTTAGCCATTTTCCAATCAATGAGCATCCCCTTAATTTTCAATTCTTTGCCACCAGAAAAGAGCTGTTATAAATTTGTTTATATATAGGCACTTTTCTTTTTTGTTTGTTTTTTATCTCTTTAGGGAATAAAGACTTAGTAATGACATTGCTAGGTCAAAGATTATACTTGGTTTTATTGCCCTCTGGGCACAGTTCCAAATTACCTAATGAAGTGGTTGAATCAGTTCATAACTCCATCAATAATGCATTCATGTCTAATTTTTCCCACATCCCCATTACCACTTGTTATTTTCTTTTTCTAACCTACAGCCAACATAATAGATATGAGATAGTACCTCTAAAAGTTTCAATTTGCATTTCTCCAATCAATAGTAATTTAGAGAATTAAAAAAAAATATGATTATAGAGAGCTTTGCTTACTTTATCTGAAAACTGTTCATCTATTCTTTATCAATTGGGGAATGGCTATCACTTTTTATACATTTGACTCTCAATTCTCTATATATTTGAGAAATGATGACTTTATTAGAGAAACTTGATTCAAAAACTTTTTTTTACACATTTCTCATTACTAACTGTATTCCCCTCCATCTTATTTCCTCTTCCTTGTTTATTCTATTTTCTCCCTTGTTTTCTCCCATCACTCCTCAAAAGCGTTTTGCTTCCTCTTACTCCCTACTTCAATCTGGCCTCTCTTCTATCACTCCTTATCCTTATTTGTCCCCTTTGATTTCTTTTCCTATAGGGTAAGGTAATTTTCTATACTCAAATAAGTGTTTATGTTATTCCCTCTTTGAGTTAATTCAACCTACTTTTTACTTTATCTGCCCCTTTCTCTTCTCCTCCAAAAGGCTACAATTAAGCATAGACACACAGACACACTTATACATACGCACATATGTATATATATATAATCTGTATGCACATACATACTCATGCTCTGAGCAAGAAAGAGTCAGCACATGCCAGGTAACTGCAATAGCAGTGGGGTGGGGACACTACTGACTGTGGTCCCTTAGAGTAGGTTCTTGTTTTCAGTTCAGGGCCAAAGTGGAAAACTGAAAGAGAACCTGAAATCAGGGGCAACATTCCCCATTCCTTAAAATGAGAGGTGATTACACTAAAAAGCTCCTATTAAAAAAAAGAAGCAAACAAAGGAAAAATAATGCAATCATGGAAAATTATAATGGGAATAAAGAAGACCGAGGCTCCTCATCAGAGGATGCTGAACTGAAAAAAAAAAAAAAGCCCCTCCTAATCAAAGAGCAAAGTCACATGGTCACCTGCCCAAAAAGAAATCAAAGAAGAACTTTTTTTTTATTATTATTATTAAAGCTTTTTATTTACAAAGCATATGCATGGGTAAATTTTCCAACATTGACCCTGCATAATCTTTTGTTCCAAATTTTATCATCCTTTCCCCACTCCCTCCCCTAGCTGACAGGTAGTTCAATACATGTTAATTATGTTGAAATATATGTTAGATTCGATATATGTATACATATTTATACAGTTATTTTGTTGCACAAGAAAAATAAGATCAAGAAGGAAGAAAAAGAAAAATTGAGAAAGAAAACAAAATGCAAGCAAATAACAGAGAGAGTAAAAATGTTATGTTGTGGTCCACACTCAATTCCCACAGTCCTCTCTCTGGGTGTAGATGGCTCTCTTCTTCCCAAGAACATTGGAATTGGCCTAGAGAGAGCCTCTCTCTGAAGAGAGCCTCGTCCATCAGAATTGATCATTGTATATTCTTGTTGTTGTTAGCATCAGTTCATGTAGGTCTCTCCAAGCCTCTGAAATCATCTTTTTGGTCCTTTCTTATGGAACAATAGTATTCTAAAACATTCATATACCAAAATTTATTCAGCCATTCTCCAATTGATAGGTATGCATGTAGTTTCCAATTTCTTGCCACTACAAAGAGAGCTGCCACAAACATTTTTGCACATGTGGCCCCTTTCCTTCCTTTAAGATCTTTTTGGGATATAAGCCCAATAGTAACACCGCTGGATCAAAGGGTATGCATAATTTGATAACTTTTTCTTTTTTTTAAGCATAAAATCATGGAACTTTTTTGTAATTGGCTAAAGCTTGAGTTGATGCACTGAGGTCCCAAGCACATGAGATTAAATAATAATTGTTCCATACTCTATTAATATATATGCTTGGAGAAAGAATGCCCCCTCCCCCCTCTTTGTGCAAGTCCTGATGTGTTGTATAGGAAATGATGATTTTGGTGGGTGGAGACAGAGGGGTGAGGAGAGAGACGGAAGAGTCTGCTGGCTGGCTTCTTGTCACAGCTGCACACATTGCTATTGCGAACCCCCTTCATCTCCAACCCTTCTTCATTTCCACAAAAAATAAAGATTGAAGATTTTCCCCTAACCTGAATTCCTGACTCCGGCTGATTTTAAATATGCGGTCATCACACTTTTTATTTAGAAGATTACTCAAAGAGCATGTAGTTCAATCACTACTTTTTAAAAAAAAATTAATAGCTTTTTATTTACAAGTTATATGTATGGGTAATTTTACAGCATTGACAATTGCCGAACCTTTTGTTCCAATTTTTCCCCTCCTTTACCCCACCATCTCCCCTACATGGCAGAATGACCAGTAGATGTTTAATATATTATAGTATAAATTAGATACACAATAAGTATACATGACCAGTTTGATAACTTTTTGAGCAGAGTTCCAAACTGCTCTCCAGAATGGTTGGATCCATTCACAATTACACCAACAATGTATCAGTGTCCCAGTTTTCCCACATCCCCTCCAACATTTGTCATTAACTTTTCCTGTCATCTTAGCCAATGTGACAGATGTATAGTGGTATCTCAGAGTTGTCTTAATTTGTATTTTCCTGATTAATAGTGCTCCAAATCACTATTTGGATTTGGAGCACCTTTTCATGTAGCTACAAATAGTTTCAATTTCTTCATCTGAAAATTGTTCATATCCTTTGACCATTTATCAATCGGAGAATGGCTTGAACTATTATAAATTTGAGTCAATTTTCTATATATTTTAGAAATGAGGCCTTTATCAGATCCTTTGGATGCAAATATGTTTTCCCAGTTTATTACTTCCCTTCTAATCTTCTCTGCCTTAGTTTTGTTTGTTCAATTTTTTTAAGTTAATATAATCAAAATTATCTATTTTATGATCAATAATGGTCTCTAGTTCTTCTTTGGTCGCAAATTCCTTTCTCCTCCACCAATCTGAGAGGTAAACTATCCTATGTTCTTCTAATTTATTTATAATATCATTCTTTATGTCTACAGCATGAACCCATTTCAACCTTATCTTGGCATATGGTGTTAGATGTGGCTCTATGTCTACTTTCTGCCATACTAGTTTCCAATTTTCCCAGCAGTTTTTGTCAAATACTGAATTCTTATCCCAAAAGCTGAGGCCTCTGAGTTTGTCAAATTCTAGATTGTTATAGTCATTGGCTGTTTTGTTTTGTGAATCTAAACTATTCCACTGAACAACTTCTCTATTTCTTTTTTTTTTTTAATAATTTTTTATTGATAGAACGCATGCCAGGGTAATTTTTTACAGCATTATCCCTTGCATTCATTTCTGTTCCGATTTTTCCCCTCCCTCCCTCCACCCCTTCCCCCTAGATGGCAAGAGTCCTTTACATGTTGAATGGGTTGCAGTATATCCTGGATACAATATATGTGTGCAGAACCAAACAGTTTTCTTGTTGCACAGGGAGAATTGAATTCAGAAGGTATAAATAACCCGGGAGGAAAAACATAAATGCAAGCAGTTTATATTCATTTCCAGTGTTCTTTCTCTGGGTGTAGCTGCTTCTGTCCATCTTTGATCAATTAAGGCTCTCTTTATCAAAGAGGTCCACTTCCATCAGAATACATCCTCAAACAGTATCATTGTTGAGGTATATAATGATCTCCTGGTTCTGCTCATTTCACTCAGCATCAGTTCATGTAAGTCTCTCCAGTCCTCTCTGTATTCATCCTGCTGGTCGTTCCTTACAGAACAATAATATTCCATAACGTTCATATACCACAATTTACTCAACCATTCTCCAACTGATGGACATCCTTTCATTTTCCAGCTTCTAGCCACTACAAACAGGGCTGCCACAAACATTTTGGCACATACAGGTCCCTTTCCTTTCTTTAGTATCTCTTTGGGGTATAATCCCAGTAGAAACACTGCTGGATCAAAGGATATGCACAGTTTGATAACTTTTTGAGCATAGTTCCAAATTGCTCTCCAGAATGGCTGGATGTGTTCACAATTCCACCAACAATGTATCAGTGTCCTTGTTTTCCCACATCCCCTCCAACATTCCCCATTATCTTTCCCTATCATTCTATCCAATCTGACAGGTGTGTAGTGGTATCTCAGAGTTGTCTTAATTTGCATTTCTCTGATTAATAATGATTTGGAGCATATTTTCATATGTCTATAAGTAGTTTCAATTTCTTCGTCTGAGAATTTTCTGTTCATATCCTTTGACCATTTATCAATTGGAGAATGGTTTGATTTCTTATAGATTAGGGTCAGTTCTCTATATATTTTGGAAATGAGGCCTTTATCAAAACCTTTGATTGTAAAAATATTTTCCCAGTTTATTGTTTCCCTTCTAATCTTGTTTGCATTTGTTTTGTTTGTACAAAAACTTTTCAATTTGATATAATCAAAATTTTCTATGTTGTGGTCAATAGTGATCTCTAGTTCTTCTTTGGTCATAAATTCCTCCCTCTTCCACACGTCTGACAGGTAAACTATCCTATGCTCTTCCAATTTATTTATAATCTCATTCTTTATGCCTAGGTCATGAACCCATTTTGACCTTATCTTGGTGTACGGTGTTAAGTGTGGGTCAATGCCTAGTTTCTGCCATATTAATTTCCAATTTTTCCAGCAATTTTTGTCAAATAATGCATTCTTATCCCAAAAACTGGTGTCTTTGGGTTTGTCAAACACTATATTATTAAAGTTATTGGCTGTTTTGTCCTTTGAACCTAACTTATTCCATTGATCAACTAGTCTATTTCTTAGCCAATACCAGATGGTTTTAGTAACTGCTGCTTTATAATATAATTTTAGATCTGGTACAGCTAGGCCACCTTCATTTGATTTTTTTTTCATTAATTCCCTTGAAATTCTTGACCTTTTGTTTTTCCATATGAACTTTGTTGTTATTTTTTCTAATTCATCAAAGTAGTTTTTTGGGAGTCTGATTGGTATAGCGCTAAATAAGTAGATTAATTTAGGTAGTATTGTCATCTTTATTATATTTGCTCGCCCAATCCAAGAGCATTTAATATTTTTCCAGTTGGTTAGATCAGACTTAATTTGTGTGGAAAGTGTTTTGTAGTTTTGCTCATAAATTTTCTGATTTTCCCTTGGCAGATAGATTCCTAAATATTTTATACAATCAGTAGTTACTTTAAATGGAATTTCTTTTTGTATCTCTAACTGTTGGGTTTTGTTAGTGATATATAAGAATGCTGATGACTTATGTGGGTTTATTTTATATCCTGCAACTTTGCTGAAGGTGTAGATTGTTTCTAATAACTTTTTGGTAGAATCTCTGGGGTTTTCTAAGTATACCATCATATCATCAGCAAAGAGTGATAATTTGGTTTCCTCATTGCCTATTCTTATTCCTTTAATCTCTTTCTCAACTCTTATTGCCAAAGCTAGCATTTCTAATACAATATTAAATAGTAACGGTGATAGTGGGCAACCTTGTTTTACTCCTGATCTTATTGGGAATGGTTGCAGTTTGTCCCCGTTACATATAATGCTTACTGCTGGTTTTAAATAGATGCTACTGATTATTTTAAGGAAAAGTCCATTTATTCCTATACTCTCAAGAGTTTTTAATAGGATAATATTTCTTGGCTAATACCAAATGGTTTTGATGACTACTGTCATAATATAGTTATAACATAGTTTTAGATCCAGTACAGCTAGGCCATTTTCATTTGCTTTTCTCTTCATTAATTCCTTTGAAATTCTTGACCTTTTGTTCTTCCAGATAAATTTTGTTGTTATTTTTTCTAGTTCAGTAAGATTGTTTCCTGGGAGTTTCATTGGTATAGCACTAAATAAATAGATTACTTTTGGGAGTATTGTCATCTTTGTTATATTCACTCGACCTATCCACAAGCACTTGATATTTTTCCAATTGCTTAGATCTGACTTTATTTGTGTGGAAAGTATTTTGTACTTTTGCTCATATAGTTCCTGACTTTCCCTTGGCAGATAGATTCCCAAATATTTTGTACTACCGGCAGTTATTTTAAATGGAATTTCTCTTTGTATGTCTTGCTGTTGGATTTTGTTAGTGATGTATAAGAATGCTGATGATTTATGTGGATTTATTTTGTATGTTGCAACTTTGCTAAAGTTGTGGATTATTTCTAATAGCTTTTTAATTGATTCTCTGGGGTTCTCTAAGTATACCATCATATTATCTGCAAAGGATGATAATTTGATTTCCTTATTAACTACTTTAATTCCTTTAATCTCTTTTTCTTCTCTTATTGCCAAGGCTAGCATTTCTAATACAACATTGAATAGTAATGTTGACAGTGGGCAATCTTATTTCACCCCTGATCTTACTGGAAATTTTTCTAGTTTATCCTCATTACAAATGATGCTTGTTAATGATTTTAAAAAGATACTACTGACTATTTTAGGAAAAAGTCCATTTATTCCTATACTCTCTAGTGTTTTTAATAGGAATGGGTGTTGGATTTTATCAAATGCTTTTTCTAAATCTATTTAGGGTTTTTTGTTAATTTGGTTATTGACATAGTCAATTATGCTAATAGTTTTCCTAATATTGAACCAGCCCTGCATTCCTGGTATAAATCTTACTTGGTCATTGTGTATTATCCTGGGGATGATTATCTGTAATCTCTTTGCTAATATTTTATTTAAGATTTTTGCATAAAATATTCATTAAGGAGATTGGTCTATAACTTTTCTTCTCTGTTTTTGTCCTACCTGGTTTAGGAATCAGTATCATCAATACCATGTCATAAAAAGAATTTGGTAGGAGTCCTTCATCCCTATTTTTTCAAATAGTTCATATAGTATTAGAGTTAATTGTTCTTTAAATGTTTGGTAGAATTCACATGCAAATCTATAATATTCTTCTCTAAAATATAATATTCTCTGTGAGCAAATTTCTTGCGGGGCTTCTGGAGACAGTCTTCCTTTCATTTCAGTAATCACAAATGCAGCCAGGGATTAAAATCCAAATCCTTTATTGTCTTCTTCAAAGTCTTGTCTCCTTCCTTGTGCCCAGTTAGCTTTCTTAGAAACCTGTCTCTCACCTTGGTTCCAAGAGCTCCTGCCTCTAGTTTTTTGCCTCTGTCAGCTTCTGCCTCTAGTTCCCTCCAAATGAGCTTCTAGTGGGCTTCTGTGTCTGGCTCTGAGAGCTTCTTGCTTATATGCTGTACACTGGGTATATATCAATTATTATATCACTGGGAAACCATTATTTGTTGTAGGATTAAATAAATGCTAAACTAGATTTAACTACTATCTCCTCAATTCCACTTACTTAGCCCTTGTAAGAATCCTAACATTTCCCGCTTTCTTTTGATTTAGAACATAGGTGGTCATGACCTCCCTGAGTTCTCAAGGAGGTGAAAACCTCCAAAAAGAGGTGATCACGCCTTCCCTGACTGCTCAAAAAAGAGGTAAAAATACCATAAAAGGAGATGATCATGCCCTCCCTGACATCTCAGGAAGGGAAATGAAAAGAACAAAGGAAATGGGAAATCAAATCAAATTAGTGGGTTTCTATTTTTTTTTATTTTTATTTAATAATTACTTTATATTGACAGAATCCATGCCAGGGTAATTTTTTTTACATTATCCCTTGCACTCGTTTCTGTTCCAATTTTTTTCCCCTCCCTCCCTCCACCCCCTCCCCTAGATGGCAAGCAGTCCTTTATATGTTGGATATGTTGCAGTATATCCTAGATACAATATATGTTTGCAGAACCGAACAGTTCTCTTGTTGCATACAGAGAATTGGATTCAGAAGGTATAAATAACCCAGGAAGAAAAACAAAAGTGCAGATAGTTCACATTCATTTCCCAGTGTTCTTTCTTTGGGTGTAGCTGCTTTTGTCCGTTATTTATCAATTGAAAGTCAGTTAGGTCTCTTTGTCAAAGAAATCCACTTCCATCAAAATATGTCCTCATACAATATCGTTGTCGAAGTGTATAATGATCTCCTGGTTCTGCTCATTTCACTTAGCATCAATTCATGTAAGTCTCGCCAGTCCTCTCTGTATTCATCCTGTTGGTCATTTCTTACAGAACAATAATATTCCATAACATTCATATACCACAATTTACCCAGCCATTCTCCAATTGATGGACATCCATTCATTTTCCAGTTTCTAGCCACTACAAACAGGGCTGCTACAAACATTTTGGCACATACAGGTCCCTTTCCCTTCTTTAGTATTTCTTTGGGATATAAGCCCAGTAGAAACACTGCTGGATCAAAGGGTATGCACAATTTGATAATTTTTGGGGCATAATTCCAGATTGCTCTCCAGAATGGTTGGATTCGTTCACAACTCCACCAACAGTGCATCAGTGTCCCACTTTTCCTGCATACCCTCCAACATTCATCATTATTTTTTCCTGTCATCTTAGCCAATCTGACAGGTGTGTAGTGGTATCTCAGAGTTGTCTTAATTTGAATTTCTCTGATCAATAATGATTTGGCACACTCTTTCATCTGAGTGGTAATAGTTTCAATTTCATCATCTGAAAATTGTCTGTTCATATCCTTTGACCATTTATCAATTGGAAAATGGCTTGATTGCTTATAAATTTGAGTCAGTTCTCTATATATTTTGGAAATGAGGCCTTTATCAGAACCTTTAACTGTGAAGATGTTTTCCCAGTTTGTTGCTTCCCTTCTAATCTTGTTTGCATTAGTTTTGTTTGTACAAAGGCTTTTTAATTTGATGTAATCAAAATTTTCTATTTTGTGATCAGTAATGGTCTCTAGTTCATCTTTGGTCACAAATTTCTTTCTCCTCCACAAGTCTGAGAGATAAACTATTCTATGTTCCTCTAATTTATTTATAATCTCATTCTTTATGCCTAGGTCATGGACCCATTTTGATCTTATCTTGGTATATGGTGTTAAGTGTGGGTCCATGCCTAAATTAGTGAGTTTCTGAAAGGGCTCATTTGAAACAGGTATACATAAATCCATTAGTATGACAGATATTACACATAATTACATAAATTACATAAGCACATAGCAATGTAACATAGGCTACTAGTGATGTAACAAATAACATGAATCAACATGAGGAATTATACATGTCCATAAGTCCTAGAAATAGTCCAAGTTTTGAAGTCTTGCAATAGTCTCATCAACAATTTTTCATCTCAAGGATTCCAATGATTCCTGCTGGTTTTCAAGTCCTGCAACAGTCTCATCTTGTGTTAGGGAATCCAGCGATTCCTGTCCTCTCACTCTATCTCTATACTTACACTGGGCTTTCAAATGTCCTATTTTTCCACACTGAAAATATTGATGAGTTTCCCTAGAAGTCCCTTGCCAAGAGGAATCCTGTCTTCCCATGTTCATAATAATCTGGGTATAATTAGCACTTGTGCCTACTGTGGCACAGCATCTTATTATCTCCTCTAAAGGAGCATCTTTGTGTAGTCCCCATATAATTCTTCTGCATACCTCACTGGCATTTTCCTTAGCCAATTGTCTTATCATAATTCTTGTAGTTGCATTTTCTCCAATAGTTCTTGTGACAGCTGTTTGCAAATGTCCCACAAAATCCGCAAAGGATTCATTGGGACCTTGCTCTATTTTTGCGAAGGATTTAGCTTCATCTTTCCCTGAGAGGGAACCCTAAGCTTTTAGTGCAGCTGTAGCAATTTGCTCATACACTGGTATGAGATAATTAATCTGTGCTGAATTCTCTGCATATTGACCTTCACCTGCTAGTTGGTCAAAGATGATTTCTCTGTTAACTCCAGTTTGCCTATTTCATTAGGCTTGAATCCTACATAATTCATGATACTTCAAAAGCCACATGTTTTGTCCATGTCCTAAACATGTCCTTGCTATGAATTTCAATCACTGGGTGTTATGATTTCATAAGCCAAATTATCTAGTAACATCTTAACATAAGATGATGTAGCTCCATAAAGAGTGTGATCCTTTTTCAAATCCTTAATTTTTTTCCAGATCAAAAGGAGTGTATCTTCTCCTTTGTTGACCTGAAGAGTCAAGGTCTTCAGTCACAGTGTATGCATTGATTTTTAAATTAGATCTATCCTGTCCTTCATTTTTTGTCTTAAGCAGTACCTTTTGCAATCTTGTCATAGGCTGCTTCATAGGTGGTGCTGAATGTATTACTGCTCCTCCCCCTCCTCCTTCTTCCTCCACTCATGAAGGGTTAATTGAGGGAAGTAGGTCAGGGATTGGGGAACGATCTAATTTCTCCTGCTGTGAAGACTCACACTTAAAATTGTACTTAACTCCATTCTTATCTGATTCTTCATCCTTTTCACCTAGTTTAGTTCGATCCTCCCCCTCATGCTCTTTTTTCTTTTTTCTTATTCTATAACTTATATAATTTCCTAAAACCAGTTGTATTAAATTATATGTATTAAGTGTGTCTTTGGAAATGAGTCAGGTCCATTTTCATTGTAGAATTGACATAGTTGCTCTCCTACTAATTTCCATTCCTCTAGATCCACTTCTTTTTTCTTAGAGAACAAAGGGGATATATACTGTACAGTTTCTAAAAGTTCAGTAATCTTGTCCAAAATTATAATCAAACCTTGGCTTTTCATGTGTCTGACAATGCTCTCTACATATTTTCCTTGAATTGGAAAAGAAGGCTGTTTTCTAAACATCTGTCCCATTTTAGCTGAATTACTAGTTTAGTCCTTTAACAAAGTTTCCTTGTTGTACTCACCCTAACTTCTGGGTCGAGAAGACTTTTCCACTGAAATCAGGATTGTGTCTGTCCCATGTTCGGGCACCAAAATATAATATTCTTCTTTAAAATTTAATGTTCTCTGGGAGCAGATTTCCTTGGGGTTTCTGAAGGCAGCCTTTGTTTCAGTTCAGTATAATCGCCCCAAATGCAGACAGGAGTTAAAGTTCAAATCCTTTATTGTCTCCAACTTCTGAATCTCCTTGATTGAATTCTGGCTTCTGAATCTCTGAGACCCCAAAAGTTTCTGCTTCAGTCTCCAACCACAACAAAGGTAGAAAAGGGAATGAATCTGTCTCTTCCTCCGAGAGCTTCTAATGAGCTTCTGTGTCTGGCCCTGAGAACTTCTTGCTTATATGCTGCACACTGAGTATACATCAATCATTATATCACTAGGAAATCATTATTTGTTGTAGGATTAAATCAATGCTAAACTAGATTTAACTACTGTCTCCTCAACTTCACTTACTTAGCACCTTGAAAGAATCCTAACACAAATCCATCTGGTCCTGGGGACTTTTCTTAGGGAGTTGATTAATAGCTTGTTCTATTTCTTTTTCTAAAATGGGAGTATTTAAGTAATTTATTTCCTCTTCTGTTCATCTGGGCAATCTATATTTTTGTAGGTATTCCTCTGTTTCACTTAGGTGGTCAAATTTATTGGCATAAAATTGGGCAAAACAACTCCTGATAATTGCTTTAGTTTCCTCTTCATTGGTGGATAGTTCTCCCTTTTCATTTTTGAGACTAACAATGTGATTTTCTTCCTTCCTTTTTCTAATCAAATTAACTAAAAGTTTATCTACTTTGTTGTTTTTTTTTTTCATAAAACCAACTCTTAGTTTTATTTATTAATTCAATTTTTTTCTTTCAATTTTATTGATCTCTCCTTTTATTTTTAGAATTTCAAGTTTGGTATTTGATTGGGGATTTTTAATTTGTTCTTTTTCTAGCTTTTTTTAGTTGGAAGCTCTATTTATTGATCTTCTTTTTCTCTATTTTATGCAAGTAAACATCTAGAGATATAAAATTTCCCCTTATTACTGCTTTGGCTGCATCCCACAAATTTTGGTATGCTATCTAATTATTGTCATTCTCTTGGATGAAATTATTGATTGTGCCTATGATTTGCTGTTTCATCTATTCATTCTTTAGTATAGATTATTTAGTTTTCAATTTTTTTTGGTCTATTTTCCCCTGGCCTTTTATTGAATATATTTTTTATTATATAGTGATCTTAAAAAAATATTTACTATTTCTGCCTTTCTGCACTTGATTTTGAGGTCTTTATGTCCTAATATGTGGTCAATTTTTGTATAGGTTCCATATACTGCTGAGAAAAAAGAGTACTCCTTTCTGTATACATTCAATTTTCTCCAAAAATCTATCATATCTAGTTTTTCTAATACTCTATTTACCTATTTAATTTCTTTCTTATTTATTTTGTGGTTTGATTTATCTAGTTCTGAGAGACCAACATTGAGATCTCCCACTACTGTAGTATTGCTGTCTATTTCTTCTTGCAACTCTCTTAACATCTCCTTTAGGAATTTAGATTTTACACCACTTGTTGCATATATTATATATACATATACATATATGTATATATGTATATATAGATGATATTGATATTGTTTCATTATCTATGGTATCCTTTAGCAAGACATAGTTTCCTTCCTTATTGCTTTTAATTTGATCAATTTTTCCTTTTGCTTGATCTGAGATCAGGATGGTTACTGCTGGTTTTTTTTTTTTTTTTCTACTTCATCTGAAGCCTAATAGATGCTGCTTCAGCCTTTTACTTTTACTCTGTATATATTGCTATGCTTTAAATGTGTTTCTTGTAAACAACATATTGTAGGAGTCTGGCTGTTAATCCAATCTTCTCTCTGCTTATATTTTATGGGAGAGTTCACCCCATTCACATTTACAGTTAAAACTACTTGTTGGAATATTTACAAACTGCTAACTCATTAGAGTTGATAGATTATTGATCTGATCTTACAAGGAGATGTTTTGGGCCAGAACCTGAAACAAGGTACTAAGTAAATCTAATTGATACAATGCTTGTGTTCATACCAGTACTCATTGGAGTTCACAAGTATGGGAGATTCACAAAATAAACTTTGTAAATTTGTGAATTCACACCTTCCTTAGGTGTGCCTCCAGAAGGAGGAGTCAACCTTTGGGAAATCATATATAAAGGGGCTCATAGGTTCAGGTTAGTTAGTTACTTCGGGTTAGAGAGGAGTTCAGCTGAATTAGATTGGAGAGGAGCACTCTGGGAGATTGAGAGCCCTCTCTTGGAGGCAAGACAGATTCAAGACAGATTCAACTTGTTGGAATCTTTACAAACTGCTAATTCATTAGAGTTGATAGATTCCAACACTACTAATTCTGTATTTCCTGCCATCTTATTAACCCCAAATTATATTTTTCTTTTTCCTTTCCCTTCTACTCAGTATTTTACTTATGAGCACTATTTACTTCAAGCAGTCCTCCCTTTTAGAGACCCTCCCCCTTTCTTATACCTTTCCCCTACTATTTATCTTCTCCCTTCTATTTAGCCTACCCCTTCTTTTTTCCCCTTTCCCCTCCCACTTTTCTATAAGATGAGAGCTGAAACCAAATATATATAATATTCTTTCTTTGGGCCAAATCTGATGAGAGTAAGATTCACACATTATTTGTCACCCTCCCTTCTTTCCCTCAATTATAATATGTTTTCTTTGCCTCTTCCTGCGATGTAATTTCCCTCATTTTACCTCCACTCCCCCCCTTTTTGTTCTGTTACAGTCCCCTTTCCATCTATAGTTTCTTTTTTATATTATAACAGTAAAATCAGATTTTAAATGTGCTCTCAATATATACCCATAAAAGAAATACAGTTCTCAAAAGTTTTTTTTTTCTTTTTTTACCTTTTTATGCTTCTCTTGAGTTCTATATTTGGAGGACAAATTTTTTGTTTAGCTCTGGTATTTTCATCAAAAATAAATGGAATTCACCAATTTCATTGAATGTCCATCTTCCCTGAAAGAAAATGCTCGGTTTAGCTGCATTCCAAGTTCCTGAGACTTTTGGAATATCAGATTCTAGGCCCTTCAATCCTTTAAAATGGAAGTTGCTAGGTCCTGAGTGATCCTTATCTGGCTCCTTGGTATTTAAATTGTTTCTTTCTGGCTGCTTATAATATTTTTTCCTTGGTCTGATAGTTCTCAAATTTAAACATGATATTCCTTGAAGTTTTAATTTGGTGGTCTCTTTCAGATGTTTGGTGAATTCTTTCAATGGTCATTTTACCTTCTGATTCTATGATATCTGGGCAGTTCTGTTTGATGATTTCCTGAAAGATAGTGTCTAGGCTCCTTTTTTCATCACGCATTTCAGGGAGTCCAATAAGCCTTAGTTTTTCTCTCCTAGATCTATTTTCCAGGTTGATTATTTTCCCAATTAGGTATTTTACAATTTTTTTCTATTTTTTTTTCATTTTTTTGGTTTTGCTTGACTGACTCTTGTTGTCTCATTGAGTCATTCATTTCCATTTGTTCAATTCTAAATTTAAGTGAATAATTTTCTTCATTTACTTTTCTTTACTTATCTTTGTTATTTGTCTAATTGAATTTTTAAATGAAATTTTTTCCATTTCATAAATTCTGTTTTTTAAGGAATTATTTTCTTTTTCCATTTTATAAATTCTGTTTTTAAGGAATTACTTTGTTTTTCTGTTTCACAAATTCTGTTTTTGAGAGTTGCTTTCTTTTCCCATTTCATCAAATCTATTTTTTAATGAGTTATATGTTTTTTCCATTTCACTAAGTCTATTTTGTAGTGAATTTTCTTCAGATAGTTTTTGTGTTGCCTTTTCCAAACCCTCTTGCAAATTTTTCATTTCCTTTCCCCAATTTTCTTCTCTTTTTAAAGATCCTTTTTAATTTCTTCTAGGAGAACTTTGTGTGATTGACATCAGTTTATATCATCTTTTGGGGCTTCATCTGGAAACAATCTGCCTTTAGTCTCCTCAAAGTTTGAAATCTGTTCTTCTCTTTCACCATAGAAGCTATCTATCATCAGAGTCCTCTTTACTTTTTTACTTTTTTTTTTTTTTTTTTTGCTGAGGCAAGTGTGTCTGAGGCCAGATTTGAACTCGGGTCCTTCTGACTTCAGGGCTGGTGCTCTATCTACTGCACCACCTAGCTGTCCCCTACTCATTTCTTTAAAAAAAGTTAAGGTCTGCATTTAGCAAATGGGAAGTTTTCCAAGTGGATGCAGCTGTGCTGGGTCCATGCTGATTCACTCCTGGTGCTGGGTGGCCATGGCCAAGTCCTGTGAGATTCTAACATTTCTGGGTTCACTATTGATCTTTTGTGTTTGTGTTGGATGTTTTATAACTTCTCTGCTGATCTACTGGCTTGCAACCAGGACAGAGTGGCCAACACTACTGTAGATTCCTGTAGACTCCTCCCCTTAGATTCTCTGCCCCTCAGAGCTGTGGAGTCAGCAATGCCAGTGGAGTCAGCAATAAAGATTCTGCATTGTCTGCATTGGTGTTTGTACTCAGCTGTTTGTGCTTCTCTGCCTCCCTCCCATCCACCATGAAGAGTCTGCATCACCCTCAGAGACTACACTGCTCTGGGACTTTGCTCTCTGCACTGTCTGTGCTGGCATTTGTACCAACTTTTTGTGCTGGCTGCCTCCCTCCTGTTTCCAATCGAAACAGATCTTTTCTAGTGATCTTTGAAATTATCTTCTGCTGATAATTTGTTGCACTCCCAATATCTGTGGGTCCTGCCAGTCCAGAGCTAATTCAGAGGATGGAGTTCATAATTAGTGTGAGGGTTGTATAGAAGGTCAGAAAGAAACGTGTGGTGTCTCCACCATCTTGGCTCTGCCCCCTAAAGTCCAAAAGAAGAACTTTTAAAAGACTTAAAAATCAAAACATAGTGAAGGGAAATTTTTAAAAATTATTTCATGAGAAACCATTTCTGTACCACATGGAACCTGCTACTGTCTCTCTATTGAATTTTATACTAGCGTAGTAGCTCTATCATTATTCTCTAAAGAATCATATATGTCATAAAAGGAAAGCTTAAAACTGTGACAAAAAGTATGATAGGCAATGTGAGTTCAGGGCAGAACAGATTGGAAATTTAGTATTTATGGTTTCTTCCTTGGGAATATTTAGAAAATATTACAGATGCAACCCACCCCACCCAACTCTAATCCACTCCAACCCATTCCAACCCTTGGCATTATACAGAATGATTTCCAGGAACTTTTCCAAAATTTTTAAAGTACATATATTTACTTAAAACTTAAATACAAAATAGAAAAAAATTGCCATGTGTACAGTAAAATATAAAAGAAAATTCAAACTAAAAGGCAATACATTTCCATTTCAAGAAAGAAAATGTGTTCAGAGTTGTCCATCTTCTCTTTTCTTCCTTGTAGGCTTTCTTTTGTTCTCTGCTGTATGCTTTTTATTGTTATCATTATTTTACTTTTCTGAGGCAATTGGGGTTCAGTGACTTGCCCAGGTACTATTCATATGGATTGAAATATAGGTCCTCCTGCCTCCAGTGTCAGGGCTATCATAAAAAATTATTGATTTTGTCATCAGTGATCATCTCAATCACTTATTTATAAAATTTTCTACTATCCATAAATGTGAAGGGCAACATATTCCTTAATCTTCTAATTTATTTGTGATGATATGTATATATGTGTGTCTATGTGTATTTTTTTTTATGGCCATATGTTGTCCTTTTGGAGCTTATCTTGGAATATGGTGTGAGGTATTGGTAGAAATCTGATTTCTGCTAAATTGTGAGTCTTTTCTCCCTTCTGGGGTCTTCAAATTTCTCAAAGATTGTACTACAGTTTTTATTCGATTCTGAATGTGGCAAATTGAATCTGTTGCATTCATTGACTTCTCAGTTTTTGTTTTTGTTTTTCTTAACAAGTTACCTTCATCTGCAGAATCAGAGAAGCTCAGTACAGAGACCCTTATTGAGAGGCATTGGGAGGCAATATGGTGCAATGTGAAAAGTAATGGCTTGAAGACCAAAAGGACTTTAGTACAAATCCCACCTTTGACTTATGACCTAGAAGGGCAAGTCACTTAACCACCCTCATTCTAGGTTTTTTTCTCATCTGTAAGATGATAGGTTTGTAGTAAATGAGGTCTCATTCAATTCAGACATTTTAGAATTATGAGATATCAAAAAAAAAAAATAAAATGTAGTAACTGCCTAATCTAAACTTTCATCCTAAGTTGCAAAAATATGCTGAGAAAAAATTGTCTTTAATGAAACACATTTTTAAAAATGCAAATAATTTTCTAACAATTTAGTCCTGTTTCTGGCCTTGGGCAAACCTATTCTTTTCTTGGCCACTCAGTTTTTACATCTGGAAAGTGGAAATATTTATAATGCCTGGTCTCACTGGGGTATTGTGAAGATTAATTAGTTCATGTTTGTGTAATGCTTTGCAAAGGGGAAAATGTTCTTGAAGTGCTAAAGATTATGATCTCCCTGAAGCATCTATAATTTGTGGAGACATTTATAGCTGGGCTGGTTAGTGAAGCCTGCATTTTGTAGCATCGTCCTTGCTTCCCTACAAAGTACCAGAATGTTGCTCAGCAACTTCATCCTCCGCTAAATCCATCCCATCTTCTTAGTTGAATGATAGTGACCTATGCTCTAAGCATGCAAGTGAGCTGTCTCAGTGTTCTCTGCATCTCTGTTACCCCCTCTTCCTGCTATTCTAGATTATGAGTGAAGTGGGATCAGGAGGCAGAACAATTCTATCAAATTTTAAGCCATCAGCTAATGTTTCTTTGTGTCAGATCTGTTTCTAGTGAAAACTTCTGAGTTTTGCTCAGATCCCATCTCAGTGATAGTTAACAATTCTTTATCTTTCCCATTGTACTGTAAGATCTTCATAAGGACACTAAAATATAAGACAGAGTTTCTGACATCTGCACTGGGGGGAAAAGGTAACAAATGAAAAAATAAGGCAAGAGTCCTCTCCCTTTCTTTTGGAAAAAAATCCTGCCATAGAAACTAATGTAGTTGAGGGGGCACTGAGCCATATATAAGTGAGTAATTATGTACTGTTACAGGCCTTATTATCTCTCCAAATGTTTGCTAAAATTCTGTTGAGTAACCATCTGGACCCAGAGATTTACCCATGGATACAGGCTAGATTGTTGTTTTAACTTTATATGGGAAAAAATTCTTTCTCTAATTCTTTTCTGTCATCTTCTGTTAAATAATTTAACTGAACATCTCTTAGATAGCTCTCTGTGAGTCCTTAGAGTAAGTAGATTCTGTGTGATATACTCATATAAAATATTCTTTGAAAGTTTATTTTATTTTATTTTTACCACCAGAGGATTCAAGGACAGTTCACCATCTGTTGTAAGAATTTCATTAATGCACCTATTTCCCCTTCCTTTTTCATTGAATGGCCAGTGCAAATAATCTGGAGCTTTCTTCCAGCACAGATGAAGTTTGCTGCCCAGAAGCCTCACCCTATCACAGTAAAATCCTTGCTTTCTCGTTATGACCTTCTCTCAGGTGGCTTTGTTAGCTTAGAACAACAAAGACTGTTTCTCACATCCAGGCTCAGTATCAATAATTTAATAACATGTCATCAACAACAGTGAACCATGCTGCTTAGGATGAAATATTCCTAGGGCTCTCCATCTATTATGCACCGATCTCCCACAGCACCTGTGAATGCAATACAGGTGGGCACTACTTGGAGAAAACCCTATGCACATCAATCCACACTTAAAAGGCAGGGGAATGGGAAGGAACAGATGTTATTTAATCCATCATTCAATTCATTAGCAAGCATTTATTTAGCACCTACTATTTACCAGAAATTGTATTAGTTGTTGAGTATAGAAGGACAAAAATGAAATAGTGTCTATTCTCAAGGAGAAGGTATATGGTAACAAGATTTATGCAATCAATTAATCAACAAGAAATTTTAAATTACTTACTATATGTCAAACACTGTGCTAGGCCTTAGGAAGGAAAGGCAAAAGAACAGACTCTGATGTCAAGTTGCTCATAGTGCATTCTCAGTTATAAACAAAATACATACCAAGGATTTTGAAGGTACCCTTGGATAGAAAGACTCTTGAAACATAGAGGAATGAGCTTTTAAGCTTAGTCTTGAAGGAAGCTTCAAATTCCAGCTAAAATAACACCTTTCCTAACAATCTTTCCCAATCCTTCTAAATGCTAGTAGTGCCTTTCCTTTTAAGATTATTCCCATTTTACCCTATAAGCTTACTGTTTTACATAATTACTTACAATCTCAGATTAAAGAATGGGATATTTGAGATCAGGGTTAGTTTTTTTGTTTGTTTGTTTTTGTTTTCCTCTTTCTTTGTATCCCTACTGCTTAGAAGTACTGTTGTCTTCTTGGCCAGTTTCTACATCTGTAAAATGGATATATTTATAATACCTGGTCTCACTGAGGTGTTGTGAATATTAATTAGTTCATGTTTGTGTAATGCTTTGCAAAGGGGGAACATAGTAGGTATAAAATAAATACTTGACTTAGAAGGGAACAATGGGGGGCGATTAATGCAAATGTACAAAGGCAGAATGTTGTATGTATGTTGTAAACAAGCAAGCATAATTGATAGCTATGGATATATGAATGGAATCTGAGAAGGATAGTGAAACAATTGGAGGGGGCCAGAATGGTTTAATATTTGATCATGGAAGTAAAACAGAGTTTATACAGGATAGATAGCACGTTGAAGTTAGGTGGACAGTTACAATGGAGCACTACGGTTAGAACTAGGAAGACTAAATTTCCTAAATTCAAATCTTCCCCCAGACACTTATCAGCTTTGTGACTCTGGCCTAGTCACTTAGCCCTGTTTTCCTCAGTTCCTCATCTATATGAAGGAAATGGAAAATACTGCAATACCTTTGCCAAAACAAACAAACAAACAAAACAAAAGAAAACAACAAAAAACTCATAATAGTGTTACTGAGAGTTAGAAGTAACTGAAATGACTGAACAACAACAAATACAAAGTAACATTTTGTGGGGGCAGCCAAGGAAGTTCCTAGCAGGTAGTGGAATCAGAAATCATGTGATTGTGAGGTAGTTCTGAAGAACAGCTGTATTAAAAAAAAATTATACAAGCCTTTTATTTTCAAAACATGCATAGATAATCTTCAACATTCAATCCTGCAAAACTACAATTTTTTTTCCCTTTCTTCTCCCTACCCCCTTCCCTAAACTGCAAGGATCCAATATATTAAACATGTACATTTCTATATATATTTTCACATGTTTCATGCTGCATAAGAAAAAACAGATCAAAAAAGAGAAAAAATTGAGAAAGAAAACAAAATGCAAACAAAAAACAACAAAAAAGGTGAAAATACTATATTGTGATGTACACTCAATCCCCACAATCCTCTATCTTGGTACAGATGGCTCTCTTCATCACAAGACCATTGGAACTAACCTAAATCATCTCACAGTTGAAAAGATGTTCATCTGTCAAAATTGATCATCCCATAATCTTGCTGCTGCTATGTAATATATTCTCCTGGTTCTACTCACTTCACTTAGCATCAGTTCATGTAAGTCTCTCCAGGTCTTTCTGACATCATCCTGTGGATTGTTTCTTATAGCAAAATAATATTTTGTAACATTTACATAACATAACTTATTTAGTCAGTCTCCAACTGATGGGCATACACTCAGTTTCCAGTTTCTTACCACTACAAAGAAGGCTGCCACAAACATTTTTGCACATGTAGGTCACTTTCCCTCCTTTAAGATCTCTTTGGGACACAGGCCCAGTAGAAACTGCTGGGTCAAAGGGTATGCACAATTTGATAACTCTTTGGGCATAGTTTCAAATTGCTCTCCAGAATGGTTGGATCAGTACACAGTTCCCTCAAGAATCCAAGTTTTCCCACATTCCCTCCAAAATTTGTCATTATCTTTTCCTGTTATTTTAGCCAATCTGAGTGATACGTCAGAGTTGTTTTAATTTGTCTTATTCTGATCAATAGTGATTTAGAGCACCATTTCATATGACTAGAAATGGTTTCAATTTCTTCATCTGAAAATTATCTGTTCATATCCTTTGACCATTTATCAATTGGAGAATGGCTTGAATTCTTATAAAGTTAAGTTAATTCTCTATATATCTTAAAGATGAGGCCTTTATCAGAACATTTATCAGAATGTTAAAATGTTTTCCTAATTTATTGCTTCCCTTCTGATCTTGTTTGCATTAGTTTGTTTGTACAAAAACTTTTAAACTTAATATAATCAAAATTATCCATTTTGCATTCCATTAATGTACTCTAGATCTTCTTTGGTCACAAAATCTTTCCCTTTCCACAGATATAAGAAGTACACTATCCTTTGTTTTTGTTTTCTGCATCTGTCAAGATAATTATATGATTTTTATTAGTTTATTGATAAAGTCAATCATGATAATAGTTTTCCTAATATTGAACCAGGCCTGCATTCCTGGTATAAATCCTACTTTGTTATGGTGTATTATCCTGGGAATAACTTGTTGAAATCTCTTTGCTCATATTTTATTTAAGATTTTGACATCAATATTCATCAGGGAAATTGGTCTATAATGTTCCTTTTCTGTTTTGACTCTATTCCGCACCATACCTATGTCATGAAATAAATTTGATAGTACTCCTTTTTTTCCCTATTTTTCCAAATAGTTTGCATAATATTAGAATTAATTGATCTTTAAATGTTTGATAGAATTCACATCTAAACCCATCTGACCATGGATATTTTTTTTTTCTTTAAGCAGTTGATTAATAGCTTTTTCATTTCTTTTTCTAAAGTGGTACTATTTAAATAATTTATTTACTCCTCTGTTAATTTGTGCAATCTATATTTTTTTGTAAGTATTCATCCATTTCATTTAAATTATCTGATTTATTGGCATATAGTTGGGTAAAATAGCTCCTAATTATTGCTCTAATTTCCTCATCATTGGTGAAAAGTTCACCTTTTTCATTTGTGATACTAACAATTTGATTTTCTTCTTTCCTTTTTCTAATCAAATTAACTAAAGTTTTATCTATTTTGTTGGTTTTTTTAAAAAAAAATTAGTTCAATAATTTTCTTCTTTTCATTTTATTAATATCTCCTTTTATTTCAGAATCAAAATCGACATTTAGTTGGGAGGTTTTGACTTCTTTTTCTAGCTTTATTAGTTGCATGTCCAATTCATTTATTTTCTCTTTCTCCATTTTATGCTAGTAAACATTTAGGACTATAAAACTTCCCTTAAGATCTGCTTTGGCTGCATCCCATAAATTTTGTTATATTGTCTCATTATTGTCATTCTCTTGGAGAAATTTTTGATTATGTCTTTGATTTGTTGTTTCTTCCACTCCTTTAGGATTAGATTATTTAGTTTCCAATTAATTTTTGGTCTATTTCCCCCTGGCCTTTTATTACATGTAAGTTTTATTGTATCATGATCTGAAAAAAAAATTGCTATTTCTGTCTTTCTGCATTTGATTTTGAAGTTTTATGCCCTAATACATGGTCAATTTGTGTAGGTTCTATATACCACTGAGAAAAAAGTATATTCCTTTCTGTCTCCATTCCATTTTCTCCAAAGGTCTACCATACCTAACTTTTCTAAAATTATATTTACCTCCTTAACTTCTTTCTTTTTATTTTGTAGTTTGACTTATCTATTCCTGACAGAGCAAGGTTAAGATTCCCTCACTAGCATAATTTTTATATCTAATTCTTCTTGTAGTTTTCTGAACTTCTACTCTAGGAATTTGGATGCTATGCCACATGGTCATAAATGTTTAGTACTGATATTATTTCATTATCTATGGTACCTTTTAACAAGATGTAGTTTCCTTCCTTATCTCTTTTAATTCGATCTATTTTTGCTTTCGCTTGATCTGAAGTCAGGATCACTACCCCTGTGCTTTTTTTGGTTGTTTTGTGTGTGTGTGTGTGTGTGTGTGTGTGTGTGTGTGTGTGTGTGTTTTTCCTTCAGCTGAAGCATAATAAATTCTGCTCCAGCCTTTTACTTTTACTCTGCATGTATCATTGTGCTTTAAATGTGTTTCTTGTAAACAACATAATGTAGGATTCTGGCTTTTAATCCAGTCTGCTATCTGCTTCCATTTTGGGGGACAGGTCATTCCATTCACATTCACAGTTAAAATTACATACTCTGCATCTCCTGCCATTTTATTTTCTCCAAGTTATACTTTTCTCTTTCCTCTCTCTCTTTCCCTTCTCCCCACTATTTTGCTTCTTATAAATACCTCCCTCAAACAGCCCTCTCCTTTTATAATCCCTCCCCATTTCTTAGCCTTTCTCCTTCTCCTTCTCTTTTCCCTTATATTACCCTTCCCCTTTCCTTCTCCCTTTCTTCTCCTATTTCTTTATAAGATGAGAGAAATTTCTCTGTGACTTAAATATGTCTGATATTTTCTATTTGAGTCAAATCCAATGAGAGTATGGTTCATACAATGCTCACCCCCCTCCTTTCTTTCCTTCAATTGTAATATGTCATTTTTTGCTCTTCAGGAGATATAATTTTTCCCATTTTATCTCCCCTTTCCTATTCTTTCAATACAATTCCCTTTACATCTCTAGTTTCTTGTTTATATCTTTAAATAAAATCAAATTATACCTGCACCCTCTAAATATACCCACTACAGAGATACAGTTCTTAAGAGTTAAACATATCATCTTCCCATATAGGGATTTAACCATTTTAACCTTTACAAAAAGTTATTTTTTTCTTTTCTCTTTACATTTGTATGATTCTCTTGAATTCTGTATTTCAAGATCAAATTTTCTGACCAAATCTGATCTTTTCATTAGAAATAAATGGAATCCACCTGTTTCATTGAATGTCCATGTTTTCCCTGAAAGATAATGCTTAATCTTACTGGATAGTTGACTCTTTGCTGCAATCCAAGTTCCTTTCCCTTCAGGATATTAGATTCCAGCACTTTTGATCATTTCAAGTGGAATCTTTTAGATCCTGGGTAATCCTAATAGTGGCTCCTCAATATTCAAATTGTTTCTTTCTGGCTGCTTGCAATAATTTCTCCTTGATCTGATTATTCTGAAATTTAGTTAAGATATTCCTTGGAGTTTTCATATTGGAATCTCTCTCAGGAGGTGATTGATGAATTCTTTCAATGCTATTTTATTCTCTGTTTCTAGGAAATCAGAGTAGTTTTCCTTGATGATTTCCTGAAAGATGTTGCCTAGGCTTTTTTTTTTTAATCATGATTTTCAGGAAGTCCAATATTTTTCTCCCCCTGAGGCAATTGGGGTTAAATGATTTGCCTAGGGTCACACAGCTAGAAAGTGTTGTGTTAGAGGCCAGATTTGAACTCAGGTCCTCCTGACTTCACAGCTGGTGTTCTATTCATACACCAACTAGTTGCCCTCCAATAATTCTTAGATTGTCTTTCCTAGTTTTATTTCCAAGTCTGTTGTTTTTCCAATGAAGTATTTTATATATTTTTTTCTATTTTTAATTTTTTTTTTTTGTTTTGTTTTATTCTTGACTTCTCGTTGTGTCATTCACTTACATTTGTTCAATTCTAATTCTTAGTGAATTATTTTCTTCAGTTAACTTTTTTATCTCCTTTTGCATTTGGCCAATTGAACTTTTAAATGGGTTGTTTTCTTTTTTGGGTTTTCTTTCCATTTCCCAAATTCTGTTTTTCCACCAGCTGGTTTCTTTTTCCATTTTATCATATCTATTTTGTAAGGAGTTATCTGCTTTTTCCATTTTATCAAATCTATTTTTTAAGGAGTGATGTGATTTTTTTTCTTTTTTCTAAATCTATTTTTAAAGGAATTTGGATGCTATACCACATGGTCATATATGTTTAGTACTGATATTATTTTATTACCCTTTAGCAAAATGTAGTTTCCTTCTTTAAATCTTTTAAGCTTATCTTATTGTCTTTTATCGATCTATTTTTGCTTTTGCTTGATTTAAGGTCAGGATGTTGTGTGTGTGTGTGTGTGTGTGTGTGTGTGTGTCTGTGTGTCTGTGTGTGTGTGTGTGTGTGTGTGTGTGTGTGTATGTTTTCCTTCAGCTGAAGCATAATAAATTCTACTCTAGCCTTTTACCATTCCTTTACATGTATCATTCTGCTTTAAATGTGTTTCTTGTAAACAACATACTGTAGGATTCTGGCTCTTCTTTTTTTTTTTTCCTTAGGCAATTGGGGTTAAGTGACTAGCCCAGGGTCACACAGCTAGAAAGTGTTAAGTGTCTGAGGCCAGATTTGAACTCAGGTTCTCCTGACTTCAGAACTGGTGCTCTAGGCACTGTGCCACCTAGCTGCCCCCTAACTTTTTAAAAATCCTTTTTGAATTCTTCCAAGAGAGCATTGTGAGATGGAGAACAACTCATGTCACCCTTTGGGACATCATCTGGAGACAATTTGCCTTTAATGTCTTCAGGATTTGAAGTCTGTTCTTCTCTATCATCATAAAAACTATGTATGGTCAGAGTTCTTTTTGCTTTTTTACTGATTTTTAAAAGCTGAGATCTGCTCTTAGGGCAAAGAGTAGATTGTTTCAAGCTCCTTTTACAGGCACAGTAGCTTCATATTGCCCTGGAACTGGTGTTGCTGACTTCCTTACTGTGTTGAGTGGGCATGGGCAATTACCCCTTTATGCTGGGGTTCAGGGGCTCACTATTTGCCTTTTGAAGTTGCATCAGATGTCTCAAAACTAGTCTGCTGATCCACTGGCTTCTGAATCAGAACAGAGTAGCCAATGCTGCTGTATTTTGGCTAAAAGCCTCCTGGTAAAATTCTCTGGGGACACACATACCATCCCTGTGCTCTGCCTGTACTAGGCTCCTTCCCTTGTGCCTGATTGATGATGAATTTTGGAAGTTAGACTGAGTTCTAAATGTTTTTAAATATCAAACAGATAAGGTTACATTTCATCCTAGATGTATTAAAGCCTGGGTTTTATGAGCAGGATTGGGTACATGTTGTCGTGCATGTAAAAGCACTTTGGAAAACAAAGTACTGTATCATTGTTATCATCATTTTCATCATCCTTCACAATTCACCATTTTTTCAAGACTTTACTGCCTGTTACATGAACTTTAAAATAGTCTTCAAATTGGTCTTTCTACCTCAATTGTCCTCAACCAATCCATTCTCCACAAAGCAGCCAAAATGATATTGCCAATCCCCATGACACTTTTACTTGTTATAGCATTTAGTTCTTATAACAATCATATAAGGAGAGAAGAACTTTACTAAAGGCTTCACTGTAGAGTTCCTTTAAATGTAGAGCTCCTTTGAATATGATAGTCTTTGATTTAAAATAAAAAAGGAAATAATAAAAATAAAGTGTTAGAGTCATATTTATATTATAAAACAAGATATACCTGCACAAAGAAAAAGAAGCCTATTCTAAATATTATTTGATGACTGGGTTAGTTTTCTTTCCTATCTAAAAGCTATTTTGGTTTTATAATTTGTTTCTCATTTATTATAATCTTGTCCACATGGAGAAATATAATTACATATGTTAGATACATTGACTAGATAATATTGTAAATCACTTCCTGCTCCAAATCTATTACCCTCTCAATTCATATATATATATATATGTGTGTGTGTGTGTGTGTGTGTGTGTGTGTGTGTGTATATATATATATATATATATGTGTGTGTGTGTGTGTGTGTGTGTGTATATATATTTGTCATTCTATTTATTTTTCTCTATCATCTTTACCCATCTATGAATTTTTCCCCTAAGTTTAGGTGAGATCTGCCAACATTTGAAGCACCATTTAGAGTCACAAAGAATGAACAAAATAATCAATATCCTTTAAAGAATAATAGGATGTAGCACAAGAGAACATCCCGTCTAGTCTTTTTTGTTTCACTTATGAAGAAACTAATATCAGAGAGGTAATGAGACTCACTGGTTAAACCAAGTAGTAAGTAACAAGCAGGATTTCAACGCAGGTTCTTTGACCCTAAATTCTATGTTCTTTCCACTTTAGGACACTTGAAAAGTGGACCATTAGTGATGCAAATAGCATATTAACTCTGAAAGGAAATGCATAGAATAAAGCCAACCATGAATCCATTAGAAAGTATTAATAAGACATTTATGACTTTTAAAAGATAGCAAAAGATCTAGTTTCCACTTGGGTTGGGTTTATTTAATTTAGTAGAAAAAAAATCAGTGAGGTTGTATTTCTCTTTGATATGTCATTTCCAGATATGGGTCATTGCATCAAGAATCTGAAGTTTCTTGGATGTCAGACAGTGATCACATCTGGTCTATAACAATATATAATTCTTAGATAGAGAGCTTGTGACTTACATGGTCACATAACTAGTATGAATCACAGGCAGGAACTGAATCCAGTTCTTGTGATTTTCTGTTTCAACAATCCACAAAAATTAGTTTCTCTGCCCATTTATAGCTATGCCCATCAATAAATAGTAAGCAATCAACTTATTGTCAGTAGTGGTTAAAAAAAAATAAATTTTAGATTGTCATAAAAGTTTTTTCTTAAGATACTTAAGAGAAAGAGCAATGTACTAGGTTGCAGATTGGTTTATTTCCTGTCTTAGTTCATTCATACTTAATGTGCCTCTTCTATGTCTTTATCACTACCATATTTAGCCAAGCATTTATCATTTCAAAGGTAGATTGTTATGATAGCCCCATCACCCCCAGCTTTTTGTCTCCTTACTTATCCTGCATACCACTGTCAGACTAATTTTCTTAAAAATCAGGCTCTATTCATGCAACATTCCTACTTAAGAAGTAACTAAGATTCCATTTTTTAAATTGATATTTCTGAAATACTTTACTCAGTGTTCAAGATCTTCCTTAGGTCATCTCTGTTGAGCAATCTGTATTCACCTTAGCTGCTTATCAGATATAATTGTTTCCCATAGATCATGATTAATTCTATTACTTCTGCTTATGCAGTACCTCTTACTTCTTCCCTTAGTCTCTAGCTCTTGTCATTCTGATTGGAATTCCTTAACTTCAGATCTTTATTCCTGTTATTTCCTAGATTTCAAATCATCTTCTTAAATATATGATAGCTTAAAACCTATAAATATTTTAAATCTCAGTTCAAATATTCTCTCCTTCCTTAAGTGAATACCCCAGTGAATAAGGAGTTTTTCCCATCTAGACTTGGTATAATACCCTGATTATGTCTTTCATCATAGTTACATATATTTGGATTATAAACTCCAAGAAGGCAAGGACTGTTTTGTTTCATCTTTTTATCTTTCTTGTGGCCTAACACTTTGCCTGGCACATACTTGAAAATGTTATGCACTTGTGATTTTATCTCTCCATCAACTATTGATATATATCATTAATTATAATTATTTGTGTTACTGAATTTTCAAGGGTCCACAGAGGTTGACTAATTTTCCAATAGTCTTAAATCCCAGATTCTTTTTAGTATTTGAATTCCAGTAATACAGAATTCAAGGTTAGCATATCTACTATATCATGATCTCCCTGATCTGTATCTAGTAGGTGATAATATATTATTCTAAATATCTGATAATAGTTTTAGTAGCCATATGACCACAGAGTGTTTTGTATGATAATTGCTCAAAAAGCAGCACATTGTACTAGATAGAAGACTAACTTTGACAACAAGAAAATCTGGATTCAGGTCCCACTGCTAATACACACTAGCTATGTGTGAACTTGGTCAGATAGCTTTAACTTCTTTTAATGTGGGCTCTATAATGATTATTTTAACTTGTCAGAGTTACACAGCAATAAGCCAATCAGAAAGTCTAATAAAGTCCCAAATTGCTTGATAAATTCTACCCAAATTGGGAAATGCCTGCTGCTATCAGAAACTATAGAACTAGTCTTGTTCAATTCAAAGGTAGCTTTGAGTAGCAGCTTTAGTTTCAAAACCTTGTTTGGGATTTTCTTAAAATCCTGCCCCCTGGCTTACCATGTCTACAGGTGTTTTCTTCTATTAACCTCTGTTCCCTGTTCAAAAGTCTGTAGAAACTAACTCCCCCTTTTTTCACTCTCCTGAGATTTTTCTGTATTTCTCTGTGTGTGTGTGTGTCTCTGTCTCTTTTCTCTCTTTCTTTGTCTCTGTCTGTCTCTGTCTCTGTGTCTATATCTCTTTCTATCTCAATCTATTTCTCTGTCTCTGTCTCTCTGTTTGTCTGTCTGTCTCTCCCCCTCCTTTCCTCCTTCTCTTCCTCTTCCTCTTCTTCCTTTTTTTCTTCCTACTCCTCCTCCTTCTAGTCCTTCTCTTCTTCCTTCTCCTCTTCCTAATAAGTGATATATTTGGCACTTGGATTCAGCTCTTATGGATGAATCTATGATCCATGCTCTTTCCATGGTACCATCTTGCCTCTTGTTTAACATAGATGAATGTGTTCAAACTGATTTAGATTCACATGTTTTCTATAAATCAGAGCATGTTAAATACTATATAACTTGATGGACTAATTTGACATAACTAGAAATAGAATTATATTTCTAGATTCATCTTGAAATGTATTAGAAAGAACACTAGCCTTGAATTCTGGACACCTGGGTTGTACTACTATCTTTTAAAAAAAAACTTAATTAAGGAATTTCAATAACCTGGGCCTCAGTTTCCTCATCTATAAAATCTATATTCTCATATATAATCATGTTTTGTGTACAGGTCTATTTTTCAGTTTTAAAACAAATAATTAATATATTATGAAGTGAAATGACTTTTTCTGGAAACCAAAGCATTACCTCATATAAGTCCATCAAGAAATGAAATATTCTTTTCTGCTCAGAAGGAGAATTTGTTAGCAAGAACTCTTAAGTCTATTTAGATCTCTGAAAATATATATAAATGTTGTTTCAGAGTAGAAAGGATATTTATTCTAAAGTTATTAAAAACTGAAAGGAGAACAAGGATTTAGGATGCTAGTTCTACTTCATTTTGCTGGGAAGAAAAGAGTTCTATTTATTCTCATCTCTGTCACCTTCATCTGCAAGGTAAGAATATATATATTTTCCCCCCGTGGACCAAAAGCAAAATTGCACAAGGAATATTTAGGATTTGAGTTCTCCAAGATCACATTTGAGGGTTGAACAAAAGTGGCTGTCCTTAGAAGTCAGGCTAGCTGCACTATCACAATGACACACCACTGAAAGTTCCCTTGAAACTGAACAATTTCCATAGCAGCTTCTCTTTGGCTGCCTTTGTTGTACAAATAAAGTGGAGTGACTTTTCTTGGCAGATCTGGGGACACCTGCCAGCCCATGACTGAAGACTCTATATGAAGAAATAACTCAGTAAGCAAAATCAAGTGGCCAGCAACATACTCTGGTTTCCATTCTGAGAACCATATCTGCATTCAAGTGACTGCCACACTTGAGTAAAGGATGTCGGCTCCACTGAACCAGAAAGTGCCCCAAATTGCATCAGGCTCATTACTTATCAAAGATCAACCTGATGAAAGAGAAGACAAATTGGTTAGTGAGCTTCTGTGTTGGAGTTGGAATGTAGAGCCTAATAGGATAGGAAGAAGAAAGGAAAGGATAGAAAAAGGAAGATGGAAACATGAGAAGTAAGAAAAGGAATCCTTTTCTCCTCTGGATGGATGAAGCTTGGGATGGGAGCCGGACTGCTGACTCCCAGAGGCAGGGAGCAACTTCTTCCATTTCCCAACCCCTTTTTCTAACAGGAATTCAATGACTTCTTAGCCACTTTCAACTTAGGACAATACATGACATTTAGTAAGGGCTATCCACCCATCCAAAGCCTTCATGCTTATCTGGTAAGTTCTAGAAAACAGAAAGACTCTATTAGCTGGTTCTTGGAGAAAAAGAATGGCTTCACATCTATTAGAGGCACCAAGGAGAAGTATCCATGGAATATGAAATATCATACTCCAAAAAGAGCTACCAGATTTCTCCTCCCCCAGGGAAGAAGGAGATCAAAGTCTACTAGAGGTAGGGAAATAATACTTCCAGACCTCAAACAATATTATAAAGCAGTAGACATTAAAGCTATTTGGCATTTGCTATAAAATAAATAATTAGATAATGAAACAGTTATAATTCTCCCAAACTAAATTCTAATTCTCCTAAGCAGGGAAGAACCAATCACTGTTTAATAAATTAAAAAAATTTTTTAAAGAACTTCCTATTTGAAAAAAAATTCCATCAGGAAAATCAGAAAGTAATCTGACTGGAATTAGGCTTAGACCAGGATTTTAAACCATTCTAAATGGATATGAGATTTTAATATTAAAGATTATTCTGCTAAAAAAAAAACAAGAGAAAAATCATATCTCACAATTATGGGTAGGAGATATATTCTTATCTAAACAAGAGATAAAAGCAATTACAAAAGGCAAAGTAGATAACTGATTACATGAAACTGAAAAGTTTTTACTCAAATAACTGTAATGCAACTGGGATAAGAAGGGAAGTGGTGAATCAAATGAGAAAAAAAAATTGCATCAGATTTCCCTGATAAGCATTTGCTGTTTAAGATATATAAGTGATATATTAGATTGATAAAATGGTCTAAGGTTATGAAAACAGTTCTCAAAAGAATTGCTAACTATAAATATTGTTGCAGCATTGTAAGTGATCACAAAGAATTGGAAACAAAGTAGATTCCATTGATCAAGGAACAGTTAAATCAATTACGAATGTATGGAATATCACTGTGACCTAAGAAATACAAATGTGATGTATACAGAATAACATGGAAAGATCTACACAAACTGATGTAGAATGAAGAAAAATAAGAATAACATACACAATGACTGCAACAATGTAAAAAAAAACAATTTAAACAGAATTAACATACATATTCTCCATTAAAAGTGAATTCTAAAAATTACCTCTTTCTCTCCCCCCCAAAAAATCTAACAAGTATGGGCTCAAAAGAAGAGATATGAAGACATTTTCTTTACCTGTAATACCTCTCCCACTTTTATTAGTGTTCAGAGGTCCACAGGTATTATGTAGTACACATTTTCAGATTTTTCCAATGTGTTGGTCATTTATGATGATTTCCCCCAACTTAAAAAAAAATTACTCATTAAATTGAATGACTCTCTTGGAAAGATAACCGAGAATGATACTATGAAAAACCATAAATAAAATAAAACACAAAAGAGAGGAATTAAAAAACTTATTTTTAATAAAAGAAAAAAAAAGAAAGTTCTGGGTCTTGGTTAAGAGTTTTACATATTTGTGTATCAGTGTCTGTTTTACTCAATATAAGTAGATCAGTGCAGTACATCCTGGTCTGTGCACCTCATACCTGAAATAATATCTCCATCTTGCTCTTTATCTTTACTTTCTATATATTGTAAATACAAAATCCCAAGGCTAGAGTAGACCTGAGGTGGTCATATAGTACAACAATTAATTTAATAGCAATGTCCACTATGATATTCTTAAGAAGTCATCCACACTTCATTTTAAGGCCTCTAGTGAAGAGGGATACACTCCCTGTGCAGGGACCTTATTTAGTATGCTCCAATTCTTAGAAAATCTGCCCAATTTGCCAAACTAAACTTTGCCTTTCTATAACTTTTTCTCATTGCACTGGGAAACACTGGGGCATAGGCAATGAGGCAATGACCCTGAAACTAAATTTGTGTTTTCATAAATAAATATTTTAGCAACTAGTCTGATTCATCCTCTACAAAAACATATTTAACCCTGTCATATTGACTTCCTGTGATAGTTGAAAGGATCAAATGAGATAATATTCTGAATACTTTAAAGTGTTAAATGAATAGTAATAAATATTTCTCTGAGTTCTGTCCTCTGGGGATAAGCAGAACAAGTCTGATTCTTCTTTCACACAACTGTGCTTCCAATATTTGAAGTAAAGCTATCATGTTACTTCTAAGTCTTCTGGTTTGAGAATGATGGAATTACAGAATATCAGTCCTGGAAGGGGCATCAGGGACTACCCAGTCTAATCTTTACTTCATCAAAAATCTCTGCACAGTATCCTCATTCAGTTTCTGCATAAAGACCTGCAGTGAGTGGAGACATGCAATCTACTAAAGCAGCTCATTCCATTTGGAGAGCCCTCTAGTTATTAGAAACCATTTATTTACATTTGGTCTAAATCTTTGTCTCATAAGAATCTACCATGGGAACCACTTCTGCCATCTAAGATAAAGAGAATCAAATACCTCTTTCACATAGTAGTCCTTTTTTGTAATTGAAAATTGTTCTAACATCTCCATGAAGAATTTTATAAGCAAAACATTTTCCCAACTCCTTTATCACACTCTTTGATAGCATTGTCTCTAATTCTAATATCAAACCAATTATCCACCCAATTCTGGGTGTACTCTCCTTTATCTATGTCATTAACAATGTTAACAGAGACCTTTTTTTTTTCCAGTTGAGTATTAGATTTTTTTTATTTTAATAATAGCTTTTTATTTTATTATTTATTTTCTCTTATTTATATATAATGATATATTATTATAGTATATATTATATAGAATAAATATCTATTTACAATAATATATAGTTCATATTTATTTTATTATTTTTATTTTTATACATGCAAAGGTAGTTTTCAACAGTCACCGTAGCAGAACCTTGTGTTCCATATTTTTCTTCCTGTCTTTCCCTCTCCCTTCTCCTAGACAGCAAGCAATCCAATATAAGTAAACATGTGTAATTCTTCTAAGCATATTTCTACATTCATCATGCTGCACAAGAAAAATCAGATCAAAAGAAAAAGAAATGAGAAAAAAAAACAAGCAAACTAAAATAACAATGAAGGTGAAAATACCATGTTGTGATCCACATTCTATCCTCATAGACGTCTTTCTGGCTGTAGATGGCTCTCTTTATCATAAGTCCATTGGAGTTGCACTGAATCACTTCATTGTTGAAAAGAGCCAAGTCCATCACAGTTGATCTTCACATAATCTTCTTGTTGTGTTCACAATGACCTTTTGGTTCTACTCACTTAGCATCAGTTCATGTAAGTCTCTCCAGGCCATTCTGAAATCAGCCTGCTGATCATTTCTTATAGAACAATAATATTCATAAATTCATTCATATACCAGAACTTATTCAGACATTCCTCAATTGACTGGTATCCATTCAGCTCCCAGTTCCTTACCACTACATAAAGATCTACTGCCAATATTTTTGCACCTGTTGGTCCCCTTTCCCTTTTTATGATCTCTTTGGGATGCAGACCCAGTAAAGATACTGCTGGATCAAAGAGTATGCACAGTTTGATAGTCCTTTGGGCATAGTTCCAAATTGCTCTAACTTGGAACTTTTATCTCAATACTCCAGACATGGTTCAATAGAAGTAAGATATTGATGAATTTCAGCTTCATTATTCATTTTCAACCCCTCTCCCATTCCTTTCTTGATATACTTTATAGTCAGCTAAATACACTCACATTTCTCTTTCAACTCTGTGATGGTAGAATTTTGAGAATTTTGAGAAATGTGTTACCATATTCCTCACCCTAGATTCTCTCTCTTTTAATATAACTTAAAATTCAATTAAGATTTTTTTCATTATTATTTCACACTTGAATTCATTTTGAGCTTTCTGTCCATTAAATCCCAGTGGGGTTTTTTTTTTTTTGTTTGTTTGTTTTCACATTAAATATGTCTAGAAACAGTTGGTCTTATATGTGAATAATTGAATTTTTATACCCAAGTTGATGATTTTACATTTATTCTTATAAAATTTCTTATTAAATTTAACCTCTCTAACCTATACAATTTGTGTTTTCTCTTCCTTCTATTCAATCAACTAATTATTAAGAATTCAGCCATTTTTGTATCTACCACAGTGTGTGTGTGTGTGTGTGTGTGTGTGTGTGTGTGTGTGTGTGTGTGTTTAAGAGAGGAAACTGCCCTCTAACATATTGGGTAGAGTTTCTGTGTAGAGTTAAGGATGGGTAAGGAGTGAAAGATCAGAGAAAGATTAAGACAAAATGAAACAGAGAGAGGAAAAAGGCAGAGGTAGAGAGACAGAGATAAGAGAAAGGACAGAGAGAGACAGAGATAAAGACAAAGACAGAAAAAGACAGAGAGAGACAAAGATAGAGGGAGAGACAGAGACACAGAGAGACAGAGACACAAAGAGACAGACAGAAAGATATTTCTACATAGATATACACATATATCTATAGATATATCTCCTTCATAACTCTTACTTTTTAAAGTGCTGAAGCCTCTTCTCATCCACCCTGTGCCTCTCAATTGTCCTTTGGGTGATTCTCAATTCTAGTTTTTCAGAGATGGTCATGCCCCATCAGTTTCAGACATATGTTATTGATGGAAAAATATCAGTAGTAAAAATTATGGGCCCTGAATTTCAGGGAAGAAAAAGCTTCAGGTCATTAAGAGAACACTAATTTCCCAAATGCCATCCAGCCCACTGTCCACTTTTCTGCTTCTGCTCAATTCAGTAACAATAACAAAACATATAAACTATATCATTTTGCATTATAGTTATTTCATTATGTGCCATGGGCCATAATGGTCTATTAGATCTATGGAGGGCATGGACTGTCAGCAATATTTGTACCTCCTCCAAAAATTAACACAGTTCTCCACACAGAACAGAACCTCAGTTCAAATTGGTTGAAAATGGAAGAAATAAGTTCAATTCACCTTTCATAAAGCAGTGATACTATTCTGAAAGTATGAAATGCTGATATATTGACAATTCCAAGTGTCCAAATGAGTCTAGACAGTCATGTCTCCCTTGTGGATTTTCCTATAATCTTTGGCAGGGTTTACAAGAAGCCCAAACAAGGACTCCTTGTTCTGCAAATTAAATATGAATAATTAATGACTCTCTACATAAATCTAATGTCTGATTGGAACTAATGAATTCATTCATATTTGTTAATGGGGTGTGCTTCTGAAGTCTTCACATACCAAGTATCTTTTAAATTTCAGAGGGCTATGTAACTTTATTGTTAGAAGTATTACTGAAATACTTTTCATTCTCAAATAAAACAATAGCAAGTTATTGAACAATTATCAACAGAAAATTTACTTTACCTTGAAACAATCAAGACATGCAATCAGGTTAGCATGGCATTTAACTTTATTGGTTGCTCCCTTCCTTTTCTCTACATGAAAAAACAATCTAGTCATCAGAGCAAGGAATGGTGACTTGCAGTGACTTAAATGATCTTCAAATATCTGCAAAATCAGAGGAACTCTGATTTTATCTAGGTGGGACTTTTCATAGCCTTAGAGGACTAGAAAGCTATATGAAGGAAGATAGGGGACAATAAAACCTCAAGGACACCTTTGCTGCTTTTTAAGGACAACTCCTCCCCATTGAATAAATGAAGGCAAAGAGGTGAGTTTAACTCAGGTTTAGGGGGATGGAACAGTGGGGGGGAAAGGGTCTTCTCCCTTGTTAGTACATATTAGCATAAAAAAGAGGAAGAAAATCTTGAGAGAAAATCAATCAATCAATAATTCAACAACTAACAAACATTCATTAAACTCCTACACTGTGCCAGAAGGTGCTTAAGATAGAAAGAAAAAGGTAAAGCAATCTTGGCCCTAAAGAAGTCTGTGTTCAACTTGGAGCAAAATACACATATAAAGTAGTATATAAAATAATTACAAGATAATTCAGAGGAAAAGACATAAGAAACTGGGGGAATCAGAACAGCAGAAATGAGGATGAAAATATATTCTTAGCATGGAAGTGATCCAATGTGAAGCTACAAAGATAAAAAGTGGAATACCACATTTGAGAAAAAATTCAGAAACACAGATTGGCCTATAAAGAATTAAAAAATGAATAATGTGCAAAATAGAAGTCTGCATTGGAAAGGATTTTGAATTCTAAATAAATCCATTTATATTTTATTGTAAGACTATTGGTGAACTTCCATAGCTTATTGGGAAATACAATGATATGGATAGACATGCACTTTTAGAAAACTGCTCTGAAAATTGTATGTAGAATGGATTGTATCAGTCAGAAATGTGACACAAAGGGCCAAAACTTCAGTAATTCAGATGAGAGGTAATGAAAGCCTAAATTAAAGTGTTTATGTATAGGGTATGAGAGAAAAAATGATAAATTTAAGAAATGTGGAAATTAAAATGAGAAGTTTGGTAAATGACTGCATATGTGATGTGAATAAGAGTGAACTGTCAAGAATAAGATGAATGATTAGTAGTGTGGATCTTCTCTCCCCACCATTATACTTGATAATTGTTTTATATTTAACTAAAAACATTAAAGCTATTAATCCCTCTTTTCTCTTTTCCCAATCTTGCATTGTCCAGGTGCCTTTTGTAATATCATTCTCCTTTGTTCCATTTCACATTAAAAATTTCATTTTCATTTTCATGTCAAGGAAAACCCCTCTCCATGGACAAAACAATTTAGCAGTTTTTCTCCTCTATCTTTTTCACTCCCTCACTTATCTTCAATCTCCCCAGAACTATTAACTGCTTCCATAATATGTACAAAATAGAATTCATGATTTCCCCACATCACTTCTTTCTTCCAAACTTCTTTGTTAGAAGAGATAGCTCCCTCATCATCCTAGTCACTTATTTTAGAAATATAGATCTTATTCTTTATCTAACTTAGTAGCAGGTCCTTACCTCATGCATGGACTGTTGCTTTAGCCTAATCATTGATTTCCACATCACAAGTCTTAGCCAACTCTGTTCCATGTCCAAATATTAAATTTATCTTCCAAAAATAAAGGTCTATGTCACCTACCAACCCCAACTTCCATTCAATAAACTCCAGTGACTCCCTACTATCTTCAGGTTCAAGATAAAGCCTTATATTTTACTTTTAAAGCTTTTATAACCTGGCTCCCCTCCTATCTTCCTAGTTTTCTTATACTTTATTTGCCAACATGTAACTTATAAATACCGTGATGCTGGTCTTATACAAGAGCCTCAGTTTCTAGCCTGATTTTTTTTTTTTGCTGGTTGTACTCAATGCCTAGAATGCTCTTCCTCTTCATTTCTACATCTTGATTTCTGTGAGTTATTTTAAATCCCAAGTAAATCCTTAAGAAAAAGTCTCCAAGGCCAGATGGATTTACATGTGAATTTTACCAAACATTTAAAGAACAATTCCATACTGTGCAAACTATTTAGAAAAATCAAATCTTTTACAAGAAAATTTACCTAATCTCTTAATTGTATAGTGTCTTCTTTTTATAGATTTCAATCTATTCTTTACATATCTAGTTCACACATAGTTATTTTATGTTTTCTCCCATTTAAATTTTAAATTTCTTGACAGCAAGGTTTATCTTTGCCTATCTTTGCATTCTCAGAATTAGGCATTAGGTTTGAAAAAAGGTAGGCTCTTCTAAAATTCTTCGTCAATTAATTGGTACTCTCAATACTTTGACAGAAATAGAAATACACTGAAAAAATGTGAATTTGGGGAAAAATTAGTCCTCTTTTCAATATCTTGAAACTTAGATTGGTATGACACATACAGCTATAAATGACCAATCAAGATCAGGCCTAGTTATGTAAATGTATTTGCTTGAAATGATATTTAAATCCATTGAAGCTTATGAGGTCACAGTATGATACTAAAGAGAAAGAAGAAAAAGGAGCAAAGGACAGGGTCTTAGTCTATGCCCATATTTGGAATATGTGAGATAATGAATTAACAAATGATAATGAGTGGCTAGATAGGTAAGGGGGAACTACAGAACTGCCCTACAAAATCCTCAAGAATATGTTAAAGTAGAAGTTGGGCAATATGATATAATCACATATAATTATTTACACAGGATTAGTACAATAAATGTGATTATGAGGGTAGGCTCTTGCAGCTGGACATAGATCAGCAAGAGCCCCATTAGGAGAGGCTATTTGAACTCAACTTTGAAGGGGAATCTAGGAAACAAATGAGAGAAAAGAGCCCATTCATACTCTGGGGCCAGTTTGCTCAAAGCCCTGGAGAGAAAAAAGAGAATATCGTTATCGTGAAGGACCATAAGAATGTTAGTATATCACAGAGACTGTTTTTGTTCATGAAAGGGAGAAATGTATAAAGCTAGAAAGGTACATCATACCCTGGCTAGGAAGAGTTTTAAATGTCAAACAGGGAAGTTTGTATTTGATTCAACAAGTAATAGGGAGTTTCTGGTACTTATTAAGCAAGGAAGAAGCACAGTTAGAGCAGTTCTTTAAGATATCACTTTTGTCATTGTATTGGAGGAAAATGAGAGGAAAAGAAGGAAGGAAGGAATGAAAGAAGGAAAAAAATAAAGGAAAAAGAAAGGAAGAAAGGAAGCAAGAGAAGGAGGAAGAAAGTGAGGAAGGGAAGGAGGAAAGGAAGGAAGACAGGAGGAAGGGAGAAAGGGAGACAGAGAGGGAGGGAGGAAGGGAGAGAAGGAGACAGAAGGAAGAAAAAGTGAATTATAGATCTTGTAGATTGCTCCACATGAAGGGTGAGGGAAAGTATGTACTTAATTATCATATAAACTCACAAGATCATGGAAAGCTATCACTGGGAGGAAACTTAGAGATCCTCTGGTTTAATCTTCCCCATTTTAGAAATGAAGGTAAGGTCACACAGAGTAAAGGGAAATAAAAATGTGGTTAAGTGAAAAGAACATTGGATTCAAAATCAGTCTGAGTTGAAATTTTTGCTCTGCTATTCATATTTTTGTGACTTTATATAAATTATTTACATTCAAAGTCTCCTTTGTCAGATCTTTATCAATGGCTTGGAATTTGAACTGCTGCCCTCTTGCCTTCAATAATGGCCTCTTCAAAATCATCTTCACTGATGAATTACTCATCTCACAATAATGTTCCCTTTTTCTGATTTTTCATGTTTCCTGTCATCTTTACTATAGTTTTACATTAAATTATATCTGCCCTTGTACATTTTTAAAGTTTTTGCTTTATTAGATGTGACTTTCTTATTAGAACATAAACTTCTTCAGCGAAGAACTGTGGCTTTTGTTCTCATTCCCTTCTACCAGTCAGACTCACTCCTCCAATACATGGATGGCACCTTTCATAAATAAATGAATGAATGATTTTTAAAAATCGATTTGCTTTATTATTATAGATTCGGGATTTGGAGTGATTTTTTTTTTTTATCCAGGACCTAGCAGCTTCCACTTTATTTTTTTATTTTTTATTTTTTAATAATTATAACTTTTTATTGACAGAACCCATACCTGGGTAATATTTTACAACATTATCCTTTGCATTCCCTTCTGTTCTGATTTTTCCCCTCCCTCCCTCCACCCCCTCCCCAGGTGGCAAACAGTCCTATACATGTGAAATATGTCACAGTATATCATAGATATACTGTTTGCATAACCGAACAGTTCTTTTGTTGTACAGGAAGAGTTGGATTCAGAAGGTAAAAATAACCCAGGAAGAAAAACAAAAATGCTAACAGTTTACATTCATTTCCCAGTGTTCTTTCTTTGGGTGTAGCTGCTTCTGTCCATCATTGATCAATTGAAACTGAGTTAGATCTTCTCTTTGTCAAAGAAATCCACTTCCACCAGAATACATCCTCATACAGTATCATTTTTGAAGTATATAATGTTCTCTTGGTTCTGCTCATTTCATTTAGCATCAGTTCATGGAAGTCTCTTCAAGCCTCTCTGTATTCATCCTGCTGGTCATTTCTTACAGAACAATAATAATGAATGAATGAATTTTTAAAGTATTTTTTTCTAACTTGCAAAATCAATAGGTACATATTATGGGACCAGAAGGTTACTTTCTCTGAAGTCTTAGTTTGGGTTTAGGGGGTGAACTAGTATAGGAAGAATTGTCTTACATGCTTCTTCATTTGCCTGGGGAAAAAGGTTCCCTATATTTTTTGAGAACTTGTTTCCATGGAAATATCTACTCAGTTTTACAACATAAAGGAACTTTCCTAACTTTGGAATGGGGGGGACTTACTTTGGGGGCCACTGCCACTTTGAAGATGAACTAAAATTGTCTCATTACTAGTCACTAGATTGAGTGAACCCAAAAGGCACCTTACAGGTCAGCTTGCTAATATATTTACCCTAGTGACCAGAATAGCTGTTCCAGGCTCATTACCATCTCTTGGATAACTGAAATACACTTTATTACCAAGTCATGAAAGATTTAATTGCTTTCAGCTAATAGGAAAAAAATGGCATTAAAACCCCCAAATGGGCACAGTATATAAAATATAGAACTGTACCACCTGATTTTTTTTTAAATGAGCAAGAATAATATTTTTATCCCAATCAGATTTTTAGTAGAAATCTGTTCTTGACTCTTCTGTGGAGAAAAAAACATTAGTCATTTCTAGGAAATAGAGATGATGATAACAATAACAGTTATTAGTAGTAGTAGTAGTAAATAAATAACATTATAGTATAATTAATACTATATATCAGGAAATTGTTATTGTACTTAGTTATTATACTTAGTGCTTATAAATATTATGTCATTGTGGTTATCAGTCTTTCAACTGTGTCCAACTCTTTGTGACACTGTGTACCATAGGATGTTAATACTGTCCATGTTTTCTTGGAAAAGATACTGGAGTGGTTTGAAATTCTTTTCAGTGAATTAAGGCTAACAGAATTAAGTGTCCAGGATCACAAAGCCTTAGGCTAGATTTGAACTCAGGTCTCTTTGACTCCATGGTCAGTACTCACTGTATCCACTGAGCCATCTATTCCCCATTGCTTTCCTTATTTTACTATCTATTGGATGCAGAACATTATGTTGAATGCTGTGGGAAACACAAGTTCTAGAAAAAATATCTGCCCCAATGGAGTTTAAAATTTAATAGTTATACTATAATAAAACACAGGATAAAATGTGTAATACCAATGAAATGCAAAAAGAAGGAACATTATTATACAATGGTAACATGTTTCATAAGACTCAGAGATATAGCTTGTAGGAAAGAAATGACAGAGTTAATGTAGTCCAAATCCTTCAACGTTGTTACCCCTTACCGCAAGCATCTTTCACGTCCCTATGATTATAAATTATGACAGTTTCCACAAATGTGAGTAATAGGACATTTAGCTTTCTTATGAGCACTGAAGTTATGATAAGCAGATGAGGACTCCAAGATTATGCCGAAGATGCAGAATATTCCAAATTCCATAAGAAGATTAAATAAACACATAACTCAAGCAGTACATTAACTTTTTACAAGAGGCAATCAATCATAAATGGATACATGAATAAATGAATGAAAAAACCACCAAGTACCTATTGAAACTGAGTTTGTGCTAAGTTATAAGACTACAAAGACAAAAATAAGGGACTACCTGTGTTTAAAGAAGAAACTGATAAGTAGAATGATGAGCATGGAATGTAGTTTGTCTAGAGAGCTACAGGAATAGTGATCATATCTGTGGGATGTCTTTGTCATGCCTTTTTTTCTCAGAAACAATGATAGTATTAATTTGATTATAGTTTCCAGAGCAAAAGATGATAGGGATGAATAGAGGTAAATGGCAATATATGAATCCTGGTCTGAAAGAGAGACCAGACTTGTTCTGCTTGGTCTTAGACTTCAGAATCAGATACCATTGATGGAAACTGCAAATGGACAAATTTAAGTTTGAATTCAGGAGAAAAAACATTAATAAAGCTGCCTCAAACTATAAGAAGTTGACCTGACAGATGAGGGAAAGTCTTTTAGGAGAGACTGGATGAACATTTGCCATGTATGAAATTGGAATCCTATAGGTAGTATTAACTGGCTTTCCAACTCTTAAAATCTGTGCTTCTATGAGATGAAGTTAGAGAATGTTCTAAAGGCAGAGGATGTAGGAAATACAATGTTAACATATGGGGACAAATAGTAGACAATTTCTCTGGAACTTAATGATAATCACATAGAGCAATAAAAACAAATAAATAAATAAGTAAAGCTAGAAAGGCAAGTGAGAGTCATAATATAGAAGGCTTGAAATACTAGAATTATAGCTCTATGTTTTATCTGAGTGATTATATAATCTGCAGTTTTTGAACAGAATGACATTACTAAAATTGTGTCTTAGGAAAATCACCTAGTCACTATTCTGAGAAATGGAATCTACCAGAATCATAAAGAATAATTAAGAATTGATTGCATTTATTTAAATGAAACTTATTAACTATAAAAGGTGGCTTTAAGTGCATAGAAAGAAATGGTTACAAGAAATGATGTGAAATTAGAATAAAAAAATTGACTGAATAAACATGCATACATTCAAGAAAAGCATAAAAGATCCTTCAAAGGTCATGAACCTGAAGTTAGTAGATAATGATATCCTTAATCAATATATTGAAGTTTCAGGGAAGGCATATTGCGGTAATATGAATTCTATTTTTGGAAATGTAACTTTAGAATTGCCAAAAGGACATCTAGCAGGAAATGAAAGTTGAAAATTTGAAAGTATAGTTCAAGAAGGAAATTAGCATTGACATACATTTGAGGGAGTGATCTTCATAAAAAAGGTAACCAAATATAGATAATGCAATTACAAGGAAGAGATTGTAGAGAGAAGAGAGAAGAAAGGTTATTGGAAATAACAGATTATACATACAATTAAGGTTGGAAACAACTGCTACTTGAAGTGTTATATGTGCTTTAAAAAAAATTGATAGTATATTTGAATAGGTAATAGAAGAACTAGAAGAAACTAATGTCAATGAAGTAAAGAAAAATAAACCCTAGAAGAACATGGTTAAGAAGGCAAAAAATTGCAGAGAGGTCAAATAAGATAACCAAAAAGTCATTGACAAAGGTTAGAGAACTTAATTTTCAGCCAATTTCTCTATAATAAGTTCTCTGCTATTTGTATGGGGCTTGAGAACCCTTCTTAAATAGAAGCTCTGAAGGAATCTATCCAATCAGAGAAAAGCCAAAGGGGCAGAGGGCATTTTTATCTTATGAATTTTAGGAGGGAGAGTCTAAGATAGATTTCTGGGACATGGTTAAAAAATCAAATGTATAGACTATAGAATAATACTTCTATTAACATGAAAAGTCAAAAACTTGAACACCATAATGCAAGAAATAATATAAGAAAATTGTCCAAAACTTCTGAATACAAAAAAGTATCAATTTAAAGCATCTGCACATTACCAGGGGGCAGAGGGAGACGACAATAAATTTTTGTTAAATTTTAAAATGCCGATGACCCAAAAAAAGTATTAACCAAGAGAAAGATGTATGTAAACCCTAGAAGAACAAAAGAAACAGACCTAAATTGAAAAAAAAATTTAAAATTCTGAAGAGTTTTTTAAAAGACATATAGGAAAAAAGAATGATTATACAAATGATAATAGAGAAAGAATTAATTAAAAAAAAAACTTGTGGTATGCAACTGAAAGAATTATTGGGATAAAATTTTAAACCAAACATTAGTAAAATAGAAAAAATTCAGGATTAATCAATTGAATTTTAATAAACCTCCCAAAACACAAATTCAAAATAAGCAAAGAAAGAAAAATATTAATAGTAAAGTAGAAAAATGTAAAATATAAACCACAAATATTACAGAAATAGTAAACAAAACTAAAAACTCTCTTTTTTTTGGGGGGGGGGAATCTAATACAAAAACAACTTCAAAAATTTAATAAACCTTTAGCAACTTAATTAAAAAGAAGCTAAAAGATAAAATTTTTAAAATAAAATAATAAATTACATAGAAACCAAAAGAAATAAAAATGCATCAGAATATGTATAATTATATTAAAATTTAACAATAGAACATGAAATATGGTATTGCCCTTCAAAAACAAATATAAAAAATAAGAACACCTATTGGAGGTCTTGAATAATTCAGTCTCCCTAAAGGAAATGAAACTAGGAACTACCAAAGTTGCAGAGAGAAGAAATTCCTTGTCCTGATTGATACATAGGAAAGTTCCATCAAACTTTTAAAATACAAATAGTACCATTATTTTAAAAATAATTCCCAAAATTTAAGAAAATACTCTACATAATTTGTTTTGGGAGATGAATGTATTTCTAATGCTTAAACCAGTAAAAGTTTAAAGAAAAAAAAATCTACAAACCAATAAAAATATTGGCTGTTAAATAAAAAATATCCAATAAAATGTTCTCAGACAATTTAAACAAGAGTTAATTCAATATGAATCATTTGGATTTATACAAGAGATACAAGGATAATTCAGTGTTAGGAAAACAACTAACACAATTAGTCTTGTTTAAAAAAGCATAAGCAAAACCAAATGTTCATCTCATTAAATTTAGAAAAAGCTTTAAACAAAGTAAAATACAATATTTATACTATAAATGTGACTAGAATGGTGGTTCTTAGTTTGGGATTTATAAATATATTTCAGGGGAGCTATAAATTTAGCTGGGAAATAAAAAAAATGCATATGCATATGCATATATATGTGTGTGTGTGTATGTATTCATCCATTCTTTCATTAATTCATCCCTTATATTTTTTGAACCACTCACAGTGATTTTCTTTTTTTAAGAAAATATATTATTTTGAGAAGGGATCAATAAGATTCACAAGACTAACAAAGAAATCTGCAAAACACATTTACAGAGTGGAGGAGAGAGGGAAAGGAAGGAGAGAAACTTTCCCTCCCAATAAATAAAAATAAAGAAAAGTTGCCTATATTATCCACTATTGTGTGACAGATTGCTAGAAATGTTAGCAGTATGTATAAAATAAAATAAAAATAGTAAGTATTAATTAATTACCTATTATATGATAGGCACCTTGCTAATTACTTAGGATATAAAAATAAAAAAGTAAAGATAGTCAATTACCTCAAAGTGCTTACAATCTAATGGGGAAGAAAATGATGATGACCTACATGATTTTAAAATCACCAGAATGCTTAGCATATGACCAGGTGTAAGATTGTTCATCAGTGAGTGGAACACTACACTCCTCTTTTCAAAAGAGGGACACAGATTGGACTGAAGACAAGTGATGAATGAAATGGAAAACATAGAAAGCAATGTTTTACTACTACTCTTCCCTTAGAAAGTCAGCAGGAAAGGTAAAACTTCCTGCACAAAAGGAGAAGAAAGTTCTACTTTCCAAAGATTTCCCTCTTACTTTTCTTTGAAAGGCCAAGTTCAACTGGCAATGGGAGATCTGAGATCAAAGGCTGGTCCTTATTTGAATCAGATATTCTCTATATCATTTTTTGGAAGGAAATTAAACTACTAGCCTGTGTCAGGACTATGATGGCATAGATGGAAATTAATCCTTCCTGGCCCCTGAGCTCCTCCTCTCAGAGTTCACTTTCAGTAGCAGGAGATGGAAGATATGTGAACATAGGAAGGTCTATCTAAGAAATTAAAGATAGAAAATAAAAGCACAAATATAGGCAAAGACAATACAAAACTGCATCTATTTGTTAAAAATATAATAGTCCCCTTAGAAAATCCTAAGAAATAAAGAAACTAAAGGAATTAATAGCTAGACAAAGTTCCAAACTATGTTATGAACTCACAAAATTAATAGTATTTCTGTATAGACATCTTAAAATCCCGTTCAAATTAACTAAAAATGTACCAGATATTTTGGAGACATTCTATCAATGTACATAAAATACTTGCATAGATTCAATTACAAATTGGTCATTGAAGAAATATAGTACAAATTAAATCACTAAAAATATCCATTACTCATATATAAGTCTTGTCAATATAAGAAAAGTTGTAATAGCATAAAAATTGATTTATAATTTTATTCTAAACAAACAAAGGAATACTTTACAGAGCAGAATAAAATAATAACATACATTTGGGAGAAATTGAGATGTAGACTGAAGATGGATTAGCATTTCAAGCTATCATACTATATTATAAACTAGTACCAAACCAGTTTACTAAAAAATAAAAGGTAAATAGTTATATTAAAATGGTGGCAAATAATAAAAAAGTACCATGGAACAGATAAGTAGAAATAATCAGTAATACTAGAATACTATAATCTAGTATTTAATAAATTTGAAAGAATAAATTACTTAGGAAAGAATTCCTAATATAAGATCTATTACCAAAATTGAAAAGCAATTTGACATGAAATAGGACTGGACTAAAATTTTATGCTATATTCCACATTAAATTAAAAATTTACATGTGGATCATATCATAAAAATTAGTAATTAAACAATAATATACTTTCATAACTAGGAATAGATAGTAAAATCTTAAAATAAGGTCTAGAGGCAATTATAATATATAAAATAGATATTGATTTTAGGAAATTGAAATTTTTAAATAAAGCAAGCAGTTCAATAAGTATGAGAAATGGCCAATGATAGGAGAATTGGCCAAATAGAAACAAGATGTAAAAAAATTCACTGAAGAATAAAACTCCTTACAAAGCAAACTAGTCAAATTGAAAAGGAATTAAAACATCTCAGTGAAGAAAATAATTCCTTAAAAATTGGAACTGAACAAGTGGAAGCCAGTGACTTCATGAGACATGAATAAAAAATAAAATCAAATCAAAAGTGTGGAAAAATAGAAGAAAATGTGAATTTTTTTTTATTTTGGGGAAGAACTGACTTGGAAAATAGATTAAGATAAGATAACATAAGAATCACTGTACTACATGAAAACCATGATCAAAAAAGAGGCTTTATATAATATTTCAAAAAATTATCAAGGATGCCCATCAATTGGGGAATGGCTGAATAATCTATGGCATATGAAGGTAATGGAATATTATTGTTCTATTTTAAAAATTGATGAACAAGCTGATTTTAGAAAGATCTGAAAAAATTTACATGAATTGATGCTGAGTGAAACAAGGAAAATCAGCAAAACTTTGTACACAACAACAGCAAGAATGTGTGATAAATGATGAAAGACTTGGTTCTTCTCAGTGGTTCAAAGATCCAAAACAATGTCAATAAACTGGAGAGAAAATGCCATCTCCATTCCCAAAAAGAACTATGGAGATTGAATGTAAATCAGTACATGCTATGTTCACTTTGATGAGGTGAAGTCTAGTTTTGGGGGTTCCTGGTATGGGAACCAAAAATATGATGAGGTTTAAGTTTTGGGGTTCCCTTTCATAGGGAACCTAATTATAAAGTCCAGATTTATGGAACCAAAATGAGATTAGGGTTTCTGATGGTCAGGGAGTTAAATGATAAGGTCTAGTGGCAAGTTTGGGATTCAGGGAACCAAATGAAGAGGTCTGGCTCCCCTATACCTCCTTGGGATTTGGCACAAGGGTAGGGAGTTTTGGGGAACTCCGTTCTGGCAGCACAGAGATTATCTGTAAAGGAATTTACAAACCCAAACACCTAGATTGATAAAAGAGGTTTATTATAGAGATTGGGAAGTAAGGTTAGAAATCCTGACATAGAGGCATAAAATCTCATTAGGGAAATAGATGAGGATAAAGAGAGTGTGGCATTGGAAAAGACTATTATTCCAGTGGGCAGAGGCTTCCTTGGCATGGCATGGCATAGACTAGCATGGCATAGCATGGCATGTTTAGAACCTCTGCAAAGAGAGGATTTTAGATTGGCTCTTTTATAATAGGAGCTTTGGTTACAAGCTGAAAGGGCTAATAGGTAGAGTTCCAAAGTGGCTCATCTACAAGCTGGGTTTCAGCTTGGGATGGAATTTGAATAGAATTCAATGAGTTTCTTTAATTCAATAGGGTTGGCAGTCTTTTGCTAAGGACTGAACCAATCCACCTAGATAACAGAATGAGACCGTTTGTCTTGTTTCCTTCAGGTGGGGTCCCTCAATGAGGCAGAGTTGAAGAAGATTTTCCCCTTCAAGGAGTTTTAGAGAGTTTCAGGGTCCCTTGTTCAACTTCTCTTTTCTGTTTTTTTTTTCCTCTCCCATGGCTTTTTCCTTTTGTTCTGATTTTTCTCTCCCAATACCATTCATAAAGCAATGTGCATTAAGAATAAATTAATTAATTTTTAAAAAAGAAAACAATTTTTCAGAGAAAACATCTTTGATATCCTGGTACCAGAATAGAATTCAAAGAATCCAGAAATCACCTCCTAAAAGAAATCTCAAATGAAAAGTCCCTGATATATTATAACCATATCCTAGAGTTCCTAGGTCAAGGAGAATATATTTCAAGTATCCAGGAAAAAAAACAACACAAAAAAATTGTGGAGCCACAGTTAGGATAACTGATATAATACAAGTTATAGCAGGTTCTCCATTAAAGATTTGGAGAGTTTGGGATATGATATTCCAATGGACAAATTACATTACAAATTAGGATTACAACTAAGACAGATTTCTCCAGAAAAACTGAGTATAATCCTTCAGGGGGAAATGGAAATTTAATGAAATGGAGGACTTTTAAGAATTCTTGATCTTTAAAGACCAGAATTTAATATATAATTTGACTTTCAAATACAAGACTCTGGAGAAGTACCAAAAGGTAACAGGTGAGAAAAAGGGATTCAACGAGGTTAAATTCTTACATAGGGATATAATATTTGTAACTTCTAAGAATTTTTTCATTATTAGAGTAGTTAGGAGAAATATATACATACACAGAGAATACAAGTGTGAATTGACTACAATGAGATATTTAAAAAAAATAAAATTTAGAATGAGAAAGAACAATGCACTGGGAGAAGGGGAAAAAAGAAGTAGAATAGAGTAAATTATTTCTTATAAAGGAGGTATAAAAATGCTCTTACAATGGAAGAAAAGATAGAGTGAGTGGAAGATAATTCTTAAATCTTAAGTCTCATTGGAATTGGCTCAAAGAAGGAGTAACACATACACTTGCTTGAATAAAGAAATCTATCTTATCCTATAGAGAAATAGGAGGGAAAGACAATGAAAGTGGGGAAGTCTGGTAGAAGAGAGAACATATGGAGGCGGGGAGGTTGGGGTCAGAAGCAAAACACTTTTGAGGAGAAATAGGGTGAAAGGAGAATGATGGTCTAGGTAAGGAGGAAATAGTATATAGGGAACTACACAATTATTTATGAAAACTGTGTAAAATATATTTATAGTTAATTTCTCTGATAAAGTTCTCATGTTACAAATCTGTAGAAAACTGAGTCAAATTTATAAGAATAAAAATCATTCCTAATTGCTAAATGCTTAATGGACATAAATATGTAGTTTTAAGACAAAGAAATTCAAGATATTTATGGTCCAAAGAAAAAAAAATGTTCTCTTACGTTTTGGTTAAATTAAAACAATTTTGAGGTACCACATCAGACCTATGAGATTGGCTAGTGTTGTAGACAAAGAAAATGACAAATTAACTAATGTGACAGAAAAAGAAAATGATAAATATTTGAGAGGATGTTGGAAAATTGGAATGCATGCATTATTGGTGAAGTTTAGAATGGATTTACTTGTTCAGAGAGCAATTTAGAACTATGGACAAAGGATTACAGAACCACTCACACCCTTTGACTCAGCGATATCACAACTAGATCTACATCCCAAAGAAATTTTTAAAGGAAAATAACTAATATGTACAAAAATATTTATAACAGTTCTTTTTGTAGTGTCAAAGAACTAGAAATTGAATGAATGGCCATGTATTCCAGAATAAGTTGTGGTTTGATTGTGATGAAATAATATTGTTCTATAAGAAATGATAAGTAGGAGCCTTTCAGAAAAATCGGAAAAGACATAAATGAACTCATGAATAGAACAAGACATTATACACAGTAACACAATATTGTATGATGATCATCTGTGAATGACTTAACTATTCCCAACAATAAAATGAACCAAGCGAATTCTGAAAGAGTTATCTTAAAGAGTACTATTAACTTACAGAGAAAGAACTGATGGGATCTGAATGAAGGTTGAAGTGTACTTTTAAAAATTGCTTTTCTTACTTTGTTGTTTTTTTGTTGTTTGGACTTTTTTCTTCTTCTTTAATTCACACTATGGGGATATGTTTTTTATGACTGTACATATATAATGTATATGAAATTACTTATGCTTTCAATGGGGTGAGACTGAAGGGAGAAAGGAGGGGGGAATAATTTAGTCCTCATCCAATCAAAAGTTAGCAATAAGAGAAAGGCATGGCAAAAAGAGTTTATAGGGAATTAGGAAACAAGAGAGAAGGAGGCTTTCTTTTGGTTATGGGATGGGGCACTATTGAGAAATTCTCTTCTGTGTAAAGAGGAATGTTTTGCAAAGAGAGATGTAGACTTTGCACCTGGTATTGTTCATGGGGATTTATACTTTTTTCTTTTTTTTTTTTTATTAAGCATTTTATATACAATACATCTGCTTGGGTAATTTTTCAACATTGACCCTTGCTAAAACTTCTGTTACAACTTTTCCCCTCCTTCCCTCTACCCCATCCCTTAGATGGCAGGTAGTCCTATACATGTTAAATATGTTAAAGTATATGTTAAATACAATATGTGTATACATATTTATACAGTTACCTTGCTGCACAAGAAAGATTGGATTTAGAAAGAAGGTAAAAATAACCTGAGAAGAAAAAATAAAAATACAACCAAACAATAACAGAAAGAGTGGAAATGTTATGTTGTGGTCCATAGTCATTTCCCAGTGTTCTTTCTCTGGATGTAGTTGGTTCTGTTCATTTCAGATCAATTAGAACTGATTTGGATTCTCTCATTGTTGAAGAGAGCCATGTCCATCAGAACTGATCATCATATAGTATTGTTGTTGAAGTGTATAATGATCTTCTAGTTCTGCTCATTTCACTTAGCATCAGTTCATGTAAGTCTCTCCAAGCCTTTCTGTAGTCAACCTGCTGGTCATTTCTTATAGAACAATAATATTCCATAACATTCATATACCACAATTTATTCAGTCATTCTCCAATTGGTGGACATCCATTCAATTTCCGGTTTCTAGCCACTACAAAAAAGGCTGCCACAAACATTTTTGCACATACGAGTCCCTTTCCCTTCTTCAATATCTCTTTGGGATATAAGCCCAGTAGTAACACTGCTGGATCAAAGGGTATGCACAGTTTGATAATTTTTTGAGCTAAGTTCCAAATTTTTCTCCAGAATGGTTGGATCCATTCACAACTCTACCAGCAATGCATCAGGATCATGGGGATTTATACTTGAAGAGACTATTCATCCTGCCATACTAGGGGGAGGGAAGGACTTTGGTAATTGGCACAACTGGGGAAAACTGGTATCTGAAGTAGTGGAGGGCATAGACTTAGGAAGGAAATATTGAGACAAATAGGAAAGAAAAATGGAATTGGAATTGGTATAAGAGTGAATCAATGGAAAAGATAAGGCTAGCAGGATAAGCTCTATAAAAATATGATAGAAACTGAAAGAGAGATGCAAAGATAAGAATCTTGGAAGTTTTAATTCAAGAGAAAAGAGAGAACCTAAACAAATATAAGGATCATGAACCAGAGAATGGGAATCTAGAATAGACAGAAAGGGAGTTTAAATATTGATGACAGTGAAGGAAATAATTCTACTCTAAAAAGGAGTGCAAAAAATGAAACTTAAAAAGTGAATGAACAAGTTTAGTTGGAGGAGGGGAGAAGGGGAAATCCTTTTGATTAAGGGAAGGAAAGGGATAGAATTAAGTAACTTTATTAAAAATAAGAAATAATTGGAAACTAATAAGCAAAACTCTAAAAAGAAAGGTTCAATGGAATGGGAAGATTAGAATTGAGGGAAGAAAGGCAATGGAAAAAAAGGACTACCTTAAAATGATTCAGTGAAAGTAAAAAAAAAATTGAGACAAATGTAAGTTAATATAAAACTAATTCTTATTTTAAAGGAAAATAATTTAAACACCCCAATAAAATAAAATAAAAAGACTGACAGATAAAGAAAACAAACTTCATTATCCAAGGAACATAATTTAAAAACAAACAAAAATATATATGTAAGCAAAAGAACAAAGAACAAAACAGAGGATAAAACTATATATATATATGTGTGTGTGTGTGTGTGTGTGTGTGTGTATACACATATGGATATATAAATAATTTATTAAATGAATAAAAAATGAAGAAATTATAATCATGCTATCCAATAGAAATAAATATTTTTTTAAAATTAAATAGAAAAACTAAGAAAGGTTCTGAATAGAACTATGAGGAACACAACATCAGGATCACAGTTTTATGGTAGAAAATCTTAGCATCAAAATTCATAAAAGAAATATTAGTTGAACTTCAAAAAATCATAAACTGAGACACAGTAGTTACAAGATACTTTGTAACTTTGTGCTATTATAAAAAATGTTGCTATAAATATTTTGGTATACATGGGCATTGTTTTCTTATCAATGGCTTCTTTAGAATATAATTCCTGTGATGAAAGTCTCTAATTCAAAGGGCTGATATTTTCCTGTTTAAGGTAGGTCTAGATATTGGATAGGGAAGGGATATTGGGGAAAATAATGATAATTTAAAAAAAAAAGACTTCAATGATAAGATAAATAGATAGATGGATGGATTGATAGATTCACTTAAAGCTCTAGTTTTATTCAAAGAGACGGGGAGTTGGAGATTTTCTTAGTTGTTTTTTGTTTGTTGTTTGTTTGTTTTTTCAGAGAGAAAACTAACAGAAGTAGAATTGGAGAAAATTTTTTTATCGTTTTTGTTATTGTTAAAAAAAAAAAAAACAAAAAAAAAAAACAGTGGGGATTCAGGAGTTCCAATGAGAGAAGAGAAGAGAAAGCAGAGATGGGAGGTGTTTTATGGCAACAGTTTGACTATGGTTTTGGTGGCCATAATATCAGCAGTTCTTCTCTTCAAAACATGAAAGATGATTTCTAATTGGACTAACAGATAAGTATGCGATTGTGTTTTTGATTTTGCTGTTGTTATATGTGTGTATGTGTTTGCCTCAAATATTTCCTCAGGTAGTCGGAGTTGAGAGAGAAAAAGAAATAAAATGAATCATCAGTCCTTGCCTATTTCCTACCTTTTGCTTAATTTTGTTTTTTTGAATTTTAACAAAGGATACATTTAAATTTTTTAATATTGTTTCTAATAAAGATCAGTGGTTAATGCTTTCATTATGCTGCTGGATGGCCTTTGACATAAGGATCTGAGACAGCTCTGAGATCCACACAGGAGAAGGTAATCTTTCCTAGCAAAGGACTGTAAACTCAAGCACTATTTTGTTATTACAAAAATTTGCTCTCTAATTGGGAATATAAGTAAAGGCCATTTCATGGTCATACTTTCAAGGGCAGAATTACTATGGTCTAGGGCCTTTTAAAAATTAATTTTCCTCATAAATAGAACCCTAATAGTAGGCAAGAGTTACTTTTTTGAAGAGCAAATCTAGAGTTTTGTCATGTTAATATAAATTTATTATAATATTATTTAATATAAATTACCAATGTGACATTATCCTATATTATTTTTCTCTTCCCTAATTGGTATAATTCCTACAGAAAGTATTCTGTTAAGTTATCAATCAACATTTATTAAGTGTTTATTATGTGTCAGGTACTGTGCTAAGGTCTGGGAATATAAAAAAAAAGAGGCAAAAGATAATTCCTACCTTCAAGGAATTTATGTTTTAATGGAGAAAACTTCATGGAAACAAACATGTATAAAGCACGCTATATAAAAGGTAAAATGGAAATGAGAGGGAGGTCCTAGAATTAAGAGGCATTGAGGAAAGTTTCCTGTAAAAGGTAAAGTTTTAGTTCAGACTTTAAAAAGCTAGGGAAATGAGTAGTTAGCAGAGGAGGGAGCAGATTACAGGCATGGAGGCCAGATAAAGAGAATGTCTAGGGTTGAAAGATGGAGTCTCACTAATGGAACAGCCAATAGACCATTGTCACAGGATGAAGGATTATAGGTCAAGGAGGGTGTAAGAAGACTGGAAAGGTAAGGGAATACAAATTATGAAGGAATATGAGAGTCCAACTAAGCATTTTGGATTTGATACCTTAGGCATAATATTTGGGTTGTGAAATGATTGGACTTAGGGTGTGAAAATTACAAGAGTGGCTGAATATTGAGTAAAAAGATTTGAGCCTAATAGACTCACTAGTAAGTTATAGCAATAGTCCAGGCATGATGCATTGTAGGAGTGATGAAGTGTTAAAGGGTAGAATGGAGCATGTTCAAGAGATATTGCAAAGGAGAAATTGGCAGGCCTTAATTGTAGATTGGATAACTGTTGAAGGATATTATTGCTCTCTACAGTGAGAAGGGAAGTTGGGGGTAGAGAGGTTTAGAGGGAAATATAATGAACTCTATTTTGAACATATCTAGTTTAAGAGATATGATAGACAACCAGTTCTAGCTATCTGATTTCTAGAGATGTAAGATTGGAACTCAGCAGATAGTTTGGGAAAAAGATAGGTAGATTTGAAAATCATTGCATGGAAATGGAAATTAAATCTATAGGAACTAATGAGATCCCTAAATGAAGTTGTACAGTGAGTAAAGACCCCTGGAAGGAACCTTGAGGGAATGATATGGAAGAGGATCCAGTAAAGGAGAAATAGGAGGCATAGTCCAATAGGTAGGAGAAGACCAGAAGAGAAAAGAGAAACTAAAAAGAAAAGAGTTTCAAGAGAAGACTGGCAGTCAAGGAGAATGAAAACTGAAAACTGAATGATGATTTGAAAACTAAGAGATTATTGGTAACTTTGAAGAAAGTAGTAAAAGTGCAATGACAGAGTTGGAAACTAGATTGAAAACGACTAAAATGATAAGAGAGGAGAAAAAATAAGATGCCTATTACAAATAGCCTTTCTGAAATGTTAAGCTACAAAGGGCAGTAAATATATCGGATGATCGTTAGTAGGGATAGAAGGATAAGTAAGGATTTTATTTTCAGAGTGTGTGAAATATGGACATGTTTCTAGGTACTAGTCAATAATCCATTGAACATAGAAAGATTAAAAATAAGTGAAATAGTAGTAATGACAAAAGGGGCAATCAGTTGGAAGAAAGGGTAAGGAATAAGATCGTTTCAACTCTAAGGAGTAAGTACATTTCATCATGCAAGACAGGAATGACACAAAATACAGTGACAGAAGGCATCTGAATGATAGGAGATAAGGAAAGAGGCAGCAAATGAAATGAATGGCAAATTATTATATATTTTCTATAAAATACAAAGCAAAGTTCTCAACTGAGAGTGGAAAAAAGGGAGGTATGGAAGGTTTAAGGAGGGAACAAAGCTATAAACTTTTATTTTTCACCCAACCAATATTATCTGACTATCTAGGAGATAAATAATAATCTAGCTATACATGCTATTTATTAGTCATTACTATAATATTGTGTTCAATTCCAAGTACATCATTTTAACAGGGAATTAAACAAATTAGAATGCAGAAAGTAGATAAACCATGATAACTAAAGTTCTTTAAACAGTTTCAGATTGATAATAGTGTCTGTTTCTCATCTTTTATCAAGAAAAAAAACCCTTCAAACAGTAAACAAGGTCATGTGTGGAGACAAAGGCCTTTCTTCCTGCCAAAATGAGGAAGCTAAGCTTTGTGAATCATTTGAGCTTCAGATTTCTGTGCCACAGCCGGGTTAAAACTAACTGCTTACATGTACTGTCCAGCACAAACATGGTAACCTCCTAAGAATGTAATAAGAGTACCAAACTACTTAAGAAGAACTAAACTAGATCAGAAATAGAGTAGATTGATACTCCACGGTGATTAGCAGTGGTTTCAGGCTTTTAAATAGCCATCACCCTTCCAAAATGATTATGACAGGGAATCCATGTCTCAAAAACTAATATAAATAGAAAATAGGAATGAGACAGCTCGCCTTTGAAAGAAAAGTATGTGGGCAGAAGTCTTTCTTCCTTCTCAGTAACTATTTTCTTAAGTTCTCACACTAGCAATAGCATGATTCCTGAAGCGTTTATACTTGTTTGTTTGTTCATTTCCTCTCTGCCCTACTACTGATAATTCACTAATTCCTTCTGACCAGATTCTGGGATTACCAGTGTCTCCATTTGATCTGTCACCATTTTGTCTTTTTTTTCTACAACACTCGAATTTTTACTTTAAATTACTTCTGTAATCTTTTTTTTCACTCCACTCTCACTTCTGTTCTTTGAGGGGAGGGAGTATTTTTTTTGTGTGTGTGTGTGTGTGTGGAAGTTATACTACATCAGCTTAGTATAATGCCTTGTAAATGGTAGGTCCTCCCACACTCTTTATTGAATTGAATCCTGGTTTCTTTATTTGCTCTCACAAATAAGTACCTGCCTTTAAACCCAAGTAATTTTACCCTATTATCTGTCTTGTAAATTCAGTGGAGGTTAATGAAGGCTATGTATAGCCTGTGTGTTCATCACTCAGGCAGAGATGCACCTCACCTCGATGGCCAGGAGTTTCTATTGGCCTTTGAACTTGTAACCAAATGACAAAAAGTGACAAATCATAGAAGGAACTGAAGCTGCTCACTCTGGGGAAGAGAATAAATAAGGAGAGGAAAAAAAATAATGCTTTAAAATACTATAACATCTATGAAAAGGAATAGATATTCCATGGAGCTCCATAAAACTAACTTCAGTGGGTAGAAATTATAGCAAGAAAAATTTCCACCTTAGGTAGTGTGTTACTTTAGTCTTAGTTCAGTTTTATGTTTTGATAGCTTTCATAGTTAAATTTACACTAAGACTTTTGGGATATTGTAGGAAATGTAGTACTATATAATGTTATCTTTTTTATTGTCAGGGAAAATCATCTGATATTACTATTGTAATGAGTGCTAAGGCAGGAGCGCTTGTTTGCGATATGGATCCTTTTGTCAATTTCATAAAGCCTATGGGCCTTTTCCCAGAATCATGTTTTTTAAATGCATACAATAGAGTATATAGAATTACTAGTTACATAGAAATAAAGATTGTTTTCCCATCTAACTTCAAAGACATTCCCTGAAATCTATCCAGAGTCCTTTTAAGGATTCTTCTTCTAAGGTATGTTAAATATATGCATCCAACTCTTAGGAGTGAACCAAAAAGGGGAGGGCATTAAGGAGGGGGCAAGAATCATCAATATGATGATGTGGTAAAGTTGGGGTATCTGTGAAAGGAATAAAATTGCCATTGAGCTTAGAATGTATCAATTATCCCAATGCCAATGAATGAACTAGACCTGTCTAGTGAGAGTTCTAATAGGTTTGGAACCATAAATAAAATAGAAGGAAGTAGAAGGAAGCACATCATCCTACTAAGTATCATACATACTAGGTAAATTGCAGGAAGAAGTTTGAATTCTAGTTGCAAGAAGAGAGAAGAAATATAGCTTCACCTAAGGTTAGAATTGATCTTAATAATAGGTGAGTGAATATACTTTAAACCAGAAGTGTTTAAGGACTAATATTATTTTAGATTCATGTTTATAAGCAGCTAAATGAGTGAGTACGTGTGTGTGTGAGTATGTATAGATATATATGCATATTGTTCTATGTATATGTGGTATAGATATATGTATATATGAATGGAGCTGTAGGTGGGTGTATGTATATATGTATATATATGTTTGTGTGTGTGTGCATTTGTGTGCAATATGGGGGGGCAGGTGTGTGTGTATGTTTGTATGTCTTTATGTATGTGTCTATTATATATATATATATAAATTTTACATGTTACTTTTACAGATCATCATACAAATGAAACAGTAATAATAATTGACATTTATAGAGTGTTTTAAAGTTTATAAAGCTTTTTACATAATCTCATTTGATCCTCACAACAAAACTGTGAGTGGGTACTATGGGTATCGTTAGCTCCATTTTACAGATGAAAACATTGGGACCAGAAAGGTTGAAATCCATGATCACATGACTCATGTGGACCAAAAAGTGGTAAGAGGATGTAATTATATAAATACATATAGTATATGTATGTCCCATTTAGTCTCATTTAGAAGTAATTGGGTCAAAATCTAATTTATGAATGCAATAAAACATAAAGGATAATAAAAGCAAGTACATAGAATACAAAAATTTTAGAATATTCCTAAAGTAGTTATGACAAATTTACTTCCCCAAATTTACTTATCTTAAGAAAATGACATTGTTGGACTGAGCTTGAAATGTTTAAAATAGAAATTAATATATAAAAGCAAACATAAGACAAGAAACCATAATGATCAAGGAGGAAATTAACATTTAAAAAGCTAAACTGATAAAATGAGAAAATAATCCTTATAAAGGACAATGAAATTTATAAACCACAACCCATTTAAAAAGGTGGGGGAGGGGAGGGGTGGTGTAAAGCCAATATGGTGGAAAGCAGATAGGACATTACCTAAACTTTTCCCAGGTCTCCTCAAAATAAACACTAGGTCAAGCCTCTGGATGAACTTTTGAATGACAGAACCCAGAAACATTTGGAGTGTAATAATTTTCCAACCTAAGGTATCTTGGAAGGATTTTAGGAAGGTCTGTCTCAATTGGGTAAGGGAGAATATGTCCCAGAACAGGTACAGCTTGGGGAATCTAATGGGCAGCTCTTAGTCAAAATCTAGCAACATTAGTTACTCTGTCCTAGTTCAGAAGGCCAGACCTCTAATGCAACCAAAAAAGGCAAATTAAGAGCCCCTAAAGTCCAACACAACATGTGGGACTTATCCAGGCCACTCAGCACAGTGAGGAAGCCTGTAGCACTGGTCACAGCAAAGTCAATGAGAAGTCCCTGTTGTCCTGCAGAGAAAGCTTGGGAAAATCTTTCTTATATTATAAGAGCATACCTCAACCTTCAAAAATGAGAAAAAAACAAAAAACAAAAAACAAAAAGAGCTCTGAGCATAAAGAGCTATTATGGAGATAAGAAAGATCAGAAAATAGAAAAGGACAGCAAAAGTAAAATGCCTTCAGGGGAAGCCTTAAAGAGGAAGATCTCCAAATACCCTCAGAAAAGTCCAAAAAAGGATGTTAAAAGAGAGATAAAAAAAAATGGGGGGGGGAATGAAAGTTATGAAATTTTTAGAGAAAAAGCCTACATTTTGGAAAAGGAAACACAGAAATTGACTGAAAAAAATACTTAAAAATAAATTTGGTGAAATGGAAAAAAATTACATGTGAAGAAAACAACTCCTTAAAAAATAGAATTGGTGAAATGGGGAAAAAATCCACTGAACTAAACAACTCCTATAAAAGTACAATTGATCAGATGTAAAAAGAGATAAAAAAGCTAACTGAAGAAAATAATAAAATAAAAAATAGAATTGGACAAATGGAAGTGAATGCTTCAGTGGGAAAATAAGAATCAGTAAAACAATTTTAAAAAATGAAAAAATGGAAGAAAATATAAAATATCTCATAGATAAGACAACTGACCTGGAAAATAGATCCATCAAAGCAGTTCATAAGGGAAATTTTATATCACTAGATGCTTACATATATAAAATAGAGGAGAAGATCAATGATTTGAGCATTCAGTTAAAAAAGCTACAAAAAGAAGAAATTAAAAACTTCCAATTAAATATCAAATTAGAAATTCTAAAAATCAGAGAGATTAACAAAATTGAAAGTAAGAAAACTATTGAACTAATAAACAAAACTAAGAGTTGATTTTATAAAAGAAAAACAACATAGATGCACCTTTGGTTAATTTGATTAGACAAAGGAAAGAAACAAAGCAAATTACCAGTATCAAAAATGAAAAGGGTGAATTTACCACCAATGAAGAGGAAATTAAGCCAATAATTAGAAGTTAATTTGCCCAACTGTATAGCAATAAATTTGATCATCTAAATTAAAGGGAAGAATGTTTACAAAAATATAATTTGCCCAGATTAACAGATGAAGAAATAAATTATTTGAATATTTCCATTTTAGAAAAAAAAAGAAATTGAACAAGCCATTAATGAACTCCCTAAGAAAAAAAATCTCCAAGGACAGATGGATTTACAAATAAATTCTACCAAACATTTAAAGAACAATTAATTCCAATATTATATAGACTATTTGGAAAAATAAGGGAAGAAGAAGTCATATGAAATTCCTTTTTATGATACAGATAAGATGCTAATCCCAATTGCCTCAGCAAAAATAAATAAATAAACCAAAACTTAGACCTCTAATACATACATAAGGTTCTCTATAGGCTGCATATTTATTTAGTTTTGTTTTAAAATGTAATATTAGCTATGTCTCATTGTCTTTTTATTTATTTTGATAAGCATTTCTCAATTACATTTTAATCTGCTTTGAACCACACTCAGGTGCATTATGAGCCACATGAAATACATGATTACTACCTTTGGTCTACATGATATCATAGTTAGGTGGATTGAGAGCTAGTTGAATCATTGACCCTCACAAAGTAAATATTAAGAAATCTGCCAATCTAGAAGAAGTTTACTAGTGGAGTGCCTCCTCAAACTTCTCATGGACCTCATACTTTTTTTTTTCTTAAAAATTTAATTTTATTTAATAATAACTTTGTATTGACAGAATCCATGCCAGGATAATTTTTATACAACATTATCCCTTGCAATCACTTATGTTTCGTTTTTTCCCCTCCCTCCCCCCCCCCACCCAAGATGGCAAGCAGTCCTATATATGTTAAATATGTTGCAGTATATCCTAGATACAATACATATTTGCAGAACCGAACAGTTCTCCCGCTGCACAGGGAGAATTGGATTCAGAAGGTAAAAATAACTCGGGAAGAAAATCAAAAATCAAATAGTTCACATTCATTTCCCAGTATTCCTTCTTTGGGTGTAGCTGTTTCTGTCCATCATTTATCCAATGAAACTCAGTTAAGTCTCTTTGTCAGAGAAATCCACTTCCATCAGAATACATCCTCATACAATATCGTTGTCGAAGTGTATAATGATCTCCTGGTTCTGCTCATCTCACTTAGCATCATTCCATGTAGGTCTCTCCAAGCCTCTCTGTATTCATCCTGCTGGTCATTCCTTACAGAGCAATAATATTCCATAACATTCATATACCACAATTTACCCAGCCATTCTCCAATTGATGGGCATCCATTCATTTTCCAGTTTCTAGCCACTACAAACAGGGCTGCTACAAACATTTTGGCACATACAGGTCCCTTTCCCTTTTTTAGTATCTCTTTGGGGTATAAGCCCAATAGAAACACTGCTGGATCAAAGGGTATGCACAGTTTGATAACTTTTTGGGCATAATTCCAGATTGCTCTCCAGAATGGCTGGATTCGTTCACAACTCCATCAACAATGCATCAGTGATGGACCTCATACTTTTGAAAAAATGTTAGAGATGTTATCAATGTTAGCATTAGAACATAAATCGTGGGTTTCTTAGATTTTAGACATAGGAAAGATCTTTTGTACTTCCTCTGTCACTTAACAGTCTTAAAAATTTGCCTGTTACTTAAAGAAACTCTTCCAGAATCACATAGATATGTAAATCAAAGATGGGACTCAAACCCATGTAGTCACCTCCCACCCAACATCGAAAAGATATTAAATAGCAAAGTCAAAATTTAAATCCAGATTATTTACTTTTATATATAGTGCTCTTATGATATACCATGGTTGCCTCAGTTGTGGTTGTCTGGAAGCTGAAAATAGTAAATACATTAAAAAGATAATCTATATCCCAAAATACCCTAGTAGACTAAAAAGATGAGACAAATTTAATAAGAGAGCATTAAGTAAGGAGTAATATAGTTTAGTACTTAAATTTCAAAAAAATCAAATAAGTTACAGAATAAGAAAGGAATAATTAAACAATAACTCACCTACAATATGGTGGCCCCCATTAATTTACTAATTAGTGGACAAGATCAGCAGACATAATTATCATTTTTAAAAGTGGTCATAATTAGTAATTAATGGACAAAAAATTCAATATGGGTCCAGGAGCACCACATGTATTCAAAATTCAATTCCGTTAAAATCAGCCTTTCATTTTTCTTTGTTCTGTTCAAATGGCACTGGTTACAGTGATTAAAGAAGCTGAATGAATCAATAAATAATTATTAAGTACTTCCTATGTTTCATCAGAAAAGTCATTTAACATCATACCACTTTTCTTTATGAATGTGTCATAGAATGGTCTTTTTCAGATCTTCTACCTTTTATATAACAATGAATGACAGAATTTAGCACTTGGTCATATTATTTTTCCTGTGTAATTCTCTTTTTTGTTTCATAAATGTATTACTTATCTAACTATAAGTAGAAAACAGAATATGCTTTCTACTTATATCTAGCACAGAACCTAGAACAGGGCTGGGCTTGTAAAACATATTGAATTAAGTTAGTACTTCATATGTATCTAAATAATCCTTTCATTTCTCTAAGAAGCTACAGATAAAAAGTAGTGTTATATATCACATTGTAGCAGGGTCTAGGAAAGTTCTTGTTTTCTCTGAAATCGTTTTTCCCTTCTTAAATGCCAACTTCTCTTTGGAAGGTTAATGTTTTCTCAAAAGAAGTATTTAAGGCAATACATGACTTTTATTGAAAATTAAATCACAATTCAAAACTAGTGATTCTGATATCTAGGAGAACTATTTGTTACAAGAATAGAAATAGTATAGGAATGAAAATATTTTGAGAAGATAAAAAATGATGGAATTAATTGCAATATTAAATATTAATCTTTTTTCATATTAGTTCTTTCAAGATATTTTGTGTTTGTTTTTGCCACTTAAACATTTCTATAGATATTTTCTGTAGATATAATGTAAGAGGTGAGTGTAAAGAAATAGCTTCTTTAATATGGGGAATAGGCAATGTTCACATTTTATCAAATGTCCTATTCTTCTAGGAAATCCCCATCCCTCCAGTTATTGATGATCTTCTTCCTTAGACATCACATTGTACTTTACTTTGTAACTCTGTTGCAATTCTCATTCAATCTTACAAAATAAAATTCTCTATGTTGGCAAAATACTTTTATTGCAGACTCTGCATGGAGTTTTTTTTTCCCCTAACTTTGTGTTTCTCCTAATGCCTCACTCAGAAATTATGAATTTAAGTAATACATGATTGTTATAATGTATTTCAATGAATTGGATTGGATTGGTTTGGTTTAGATTGAATTTGAATAGAAACCTGAAACCTAGATCCATCCATTGACTTAAAAATAATTCCATGTCTACTCTGGGTAGCTAGTATATTTTGAAATGTTCCTCATTGAAAGCTAGGATTTGAAATGTTTCCATTTCTAATAATCAAAAGACTATAAGCCTTAGAATTTGGAACATACCTCAACTGCAAATAATCTGGGCTGAGGTTGAAGAAAACAAAGTCATCTTCTAGCCTTGACTGTCCTCCTCTGGTCAGTTTTCATGGTTATTCAGTTTCTTTCTAAAAGAATGATTAACAAGGGAAAAATATACCAAACCCCCAATATCTAGAACCTGCAAAAGGCAGAATTTTGTTGTTGAGTCTATACCTGCTTTTAGGAAAATTATATGCTCCCATAATTAAAAAAAGAAATCATAATTAATCTTTTTAACGAAGGAAACATTTCACAACAATTTACTTCTACTTACAATGTATAAATGGTGCAGTGGATAGAGTGTTAGGGCTGAACTGAGCAATATTCATATTCATAGTTCAAATCTAGCTTCAGACACTTAATAACTGTGTAACTCTTAGCAAATTTCTTATCTGAAAAATGAGCTTAAGAAGGAAATGGCAAAGCATTGCAGTGGCTTTGCCAAGAAAATCCCAAATGGGTCACAAAAAATTAGACACAATTGAAACAACTGAACATCAATAAATCTGTGTGGTTCAATTTCACTATGTTTTACCCATTAGAGAAACTGTGATGTTGATTCTAGACACTGTCAGGGAATATAGGAAAACTATATGGCACAATTTTCCTATAATTAATTAATAGTCTCCAATATTTTTATGTCTATGAAAATAAAAAGGTTAACATGATAATCTCTTTTATGTGTGTTTTTACATGGCATTAATAGTATCACATGGGGAATTGCAATTCAGGATAATTTAATATACTCACTATTAAAACAGAAAAGTAAGCTACCTTTAAACAAATTTCTGAAAAGAATTTCAATCTTCTTGTTTAAAGTTATTTATAGCTCCCTATTGTCTATTGAATAAAATTCAAGTTTATAAGCAAGATCTTAAAGATTATTCCAATGTGAATTATTTATATATGAAAATCATTAAGTAGAAGGGAATAATAGAATTTAGAGCTGGTCATCTTCTCCATACCAAAACTTTTATTCTCCCAGTTTCCTACCAATGCTATATTCTTATATAAGACTAGTTACCTTATGAAGGATCTTGTCCAAGATAATGGATTCTTCTAATTGAATAACAGAGTGAGAACTAAAATATGATCTTTGAGGTCATATGATCCCTCCCTTTTTTAAAATATGAGAAATCTCTGATCCTGAAGTGAATTTCCCAGAACTAGACAGATAGTACCATAGAAAGCCAAGACCAAGGGATCACTTAGTATAACTGTTTTTTTTAATAGTTAGAAAATAGGAAAAGAGAGATGAAGTTACATATTTGATAAAAGCTACATAACTAGTAAGTAGCAGCAGGACAATCTGAATTCATGTCATCTAACTAAAAGTTCATTGTTCTGTCTATTTATACTTATTCCTTGGTGACGATCTATAGATTTAGTTTTAAGAGAAAAAGAAAAGGAAGGGAATAAGAATAAAAGGATGTAGGAGAATAGAAAAGAGGGAGGAAAGGAGAAGAGAAACAATAGGATACAAATGAAGGAAGAGTTTATTTATTTATTTATTTATTTAAATAATTTTTTATTGATAGAACGCATGCCAGGGTAATTTTTACAGCATTATCCCTTGCATTCATTTCTGTTCCAATTTTACCCCTCCCTCCCTCCACCCCTTCCCCGAGATGGCAAGAATCCTTTACATGTTGAATGGGTTGCAGTATATCCTAGATACAATATATGTGTGCAGAACCAAACAGTTTTCTTGTTGCACAGGGAGAATTGGATTCAGAAGGTATAAATAACCCGGGAGGAAAAACACAAATGCAAGCAGTTTATATTCATTTCCAGTGTTCTTTCTCTGGGTGTAGCTGCTTCTGTCCATCTTTGATCAATTAAGGCTCTCTTTATCGAAGAGGTCCACTTATGAAGGAAGAGTTTAAAATATTTACTGAACAGCTTTAACTTTGTTCCCTAGAATCTTGTCTATAATATCTTCAGATCCTCAAGATTCAATATACGTTTTCTCTGTAAGTTCAAGTTCTGAAATGAAGCAGATAATCCTATTTTAAATATTTAAGATTGGGGATATATTTATTGTCATTGGACCAAAGCTTTTTTTTTTTTTTTACCAAAATACAAAAAAAAAGAAGATAGGAATAATGTATAGATTATTAAATATATTTTATTTATTTTGCTAAATAGTTCTCAATCACATATACTCTAAAATTAACATAATTTTAAAATTTTAGATTCCAAATTCTCTCCCTTCCTCTCAATGATCTTATCATTTTGAGAAAGAAATATACCAATTTTATATGTGAGGTCATGTAAAACACATTTCCATATTATCCATGTTAGGAAAAAAAACACAAAAAATCCCAAGAAAAAAGTATTCTTCAATTTTCTCTCAGAATCTTCAGTTATTTATCTGTAGGTGAATAGCATTTTTCATCAGGATCATTGGAATATTTTGGAATTACTGTAATATTCAGAAATTCTGGAATTGTATTAATTTTGAATGAATTCATTTACTCTCATTATGATTTGTTTTCTGTATAATGTAAATATGAGACATTTCTTTCCTAAATCATTAATAAATCTTTGCTATCAATATACTAAAATTCTAATGTGGAGGGGAATCATTAAAGTTCTAGATTTTCATATTTTTGTGAAAAGAAGGGTAAGTTGGAGAGATATTCTCATTTCTTTTCATTTGAGTCCTACTTGAATTTTTCAGTTCTGGTTTTCTTTCTAAAAATGTTTGGAAACTGAACCAAGATTGCATAGTGAAGGCAAAAACTTCTTCCCCAAACTGCTCCAAATTCCTTTAAATAATGACTAAAATTTTAGAGCATCAGAGCACCCCAAAAGATAAAATAAAACATTTTCTGGCCAAAGGCAACTTAGAAATTCAGCAGAAAATGTTAGCAAGGTAGGAGCCCAACATGCAATTCCAGTTCAGGACATGCTGGCACAGCCCTGAACCTAGCCCCAGCTCAAGCTCAACCTCTGAATCAGTGGCAGTATTGTTGGCTAACAGACTTCTCAGTCCAGAGACAGCAAAGAGAAACTGGAAGATGAGCAGAAAAGGTCTATGGAAGCACAGAGGAAGATAGCTGAAGCTATCTTCATTAGGACCTCTGAATCAGCAGTAGTGCTGAAGGCTTCTGAACCTCTCAGCCCAGGGCCACCAAGGAGGATTGAGAAGGTCATTGGAGAGGATTGGTGGCAAAAGGGTGGAGTCTAGTCTGCAATCTCAGCACAGCCCAATCAGCAGATCCCTAGCCCCAACTAGCATACTACATATTACAGCTACAGTGTAGTAGGGGTATACCAGAAAAGAATGATTGTGGTCAGATTCCTACAAGGATTTCTGAAAACAGGTGCACAAAATCCCTGAATTGGAATCAGGTCATGGAAGAGCTCAAAGGGGACTTTGAAAATTAAGTAAGAGATATAGAGGAAAAGTTAGGGAAAGAAATGAGGTGCAAAAAGATAAATCAAAAAAAAAAAAACTAATGAGAAGAATGCCTTAAAAAGCAAAATTGTTCAATTGGGAAAGAAGTTACAAAATTCATTGAAGAAAATAATTCCTAAAAAATAGAATTGAGCAAATGAAAACTGACTTTATGAGAAATCAAGATATAATAAAGAAAAATTTAAAAATAGAAAAAATGTGAAATATCTCATTAGAAAAACAACTGACATGCAAAATAGATCTAGGAGAGATAATTTAAAAATTATTGGTCTACCTGGAAATCATGATCAAAAAAAGAACCTGGACGTCATCTTTTAAGTCCTGGTACTGACTTATATCTTGACCCCTTTCTCCCTTTTCTCATGTGTATCTTTTGCTGCTAATATAAAACTAGAGATTAGAAATGGAACAGTTCTAAATTTGAGAGTTATGAAACTATATTTTCTTATCTTTTCCCCACAAAGTTCTTCTCTTTTCTCCCATTACACCCTACTGAAATTACTGGGAGTAGATATATCCTTAGTCACATCCAAATAGGAAGTTCAAAGGGCCTAAGGCTATAGAACAGAGCAAAAGTTTCAAGCTGTCCTTATCAGATGAGAGGAAGATTTGGCAAAGTTAGTGAATGCAGAATAGATTTAAAAATTCCACTTCACATATTTTATGATTGCATATAGAAATGCTTAATAAATGTCTATTAAAGTTGAAATCTGATGAAATCCAGACAATAGTGGCAAGCTCTGCAGCTTCAGTGGACTTAGTTTGTACTAGCTTCAGATAACCTGAACATCACCCTAAAAATACTCATACTAACTCCAAGACAGATCAATCCCTTTCCAAATTGTTTCCATTCAACACATTAAATGATCTGTGACCCTACTAGATACCAAATAATACTTTGGTCTAATAATGAAGAAGAAAAAATTTTCCTAGCAGCAGCATCATTAGAAAAATAATTAAAAAAAAAAGAATAAAAGTATTTTTAACATCTTTCAAATGACTGATTGCATTTTTTTTAATTCTCATATTAAACCATGAGGAAGGATCAATGAAAATGAAAAAACAAAGACACAAGGAATTCAAGTGCATTAGTTATGACCAAAAATTTATTTAGGGCAAAATATGGACTAGAATGTGCATCTCCTAAGTCTTAGTCCTTTCAACTGTCCACCAGACACTGCTACAAATCGCTACCATTTTCATTGTTTCTTGGCTGGAATATCATGTCAGAATGTTCAGGGCAGCAAATTTAATGACACAGCTGGGAAAACTTAAAAGTCTCCTCCGCATTAGGTCACAAGTGGAGGTTAATATGACAGTGTCATTATATTCCTGTTACTGCCTTCAGAAATGACAGTACAATTCAGAACAGAAAAAGTTCCACCGGGAATTGGCCCCAGTCTGAATGAGCAGCCAAGGTCAGGATGGAAATATGGACAAGAAAATGAATTGTTATGCCCATTGCCAAGTGGACTTGGTGATTCTGGTATTTTTGGAGGGTTGCCTTTGCCCACCAATTAAAATAAAGAAATTATCCCCAGTTGAATCCTGCAACAATATTACAAGCTGCTTCCAAAGCTACAGAGTCCACAATTCCAATGCACTAAATTCTGAATCAATCTTTTGAAAGTAACCTACTAGAAGAAAGCCTTTATTACCTGTCCAAGTATAAAAAAAAATTATCACATGAACCAAATTTAAAATTCCTGAGGCCCTTTATACTATCCCTCTTTACTTCTACCAAGTACTGTACCTTTAATTTTCATAATGTATGCAGTTTTAAATTCAACATTTATTTTTAACACCTATATTTTAATGAAACATGAAATATAAAATGAAACTCCAGTCTGCCTTGTATGAGCACAGAGAAAAATCCTAATTACCTGTTTCAAAAGTGTGAAGCGCTTTCTAATTTTCCACCAGCCAGTTTCCTTAGACAGCACTCAGTATTATAACTATTTATGCCAATTGTGCTATTTCATGCATAAAATTACTGCATTATTGTTCGAATAGATGCTAGAGAGATATCTAAGCAGGGTGCAATCACTTCACTTTCTATCAAATTGGGCTCCTGAAAGGTATCATAAATTTTATTAGAAGGCAAGGGGCTAATGGCAGCCAATCAGTGTTAATGCTGATAAAATTGCTTGTATTTTACATTATAAAAACCAGACGATATTTTTTTTTAATCATAGGGCTTCCTTTTGTTTTATTAAGAATGGATCATGAAAATGATATTGTAATCACACAAGGTAGTTAGCAAACCCTCTTGCTTTCCCTAGGCTCTGAAGGGAGGGGTAGTTGGAAAGAGGAGCAGCTTTCCTTTGGACACCTAAGTACTGGCTGGCTGGCAAGACAGGTTTTGTGGGAAGCTGCTTTCCACCTCCTGATTGATGGTAGCGTAAAGTGAAACGGTGCAAAGTGGATACACTGCCCTGTTTGGGGTTATATTTCAATTCCTTGTGGCTTTATGCTCCTAAGGTCCACTCTTTGGGAAACAAATATTAATGTTCCACTGTTCCCAGGTCCTTTATTGAGCCATAAAAATTGTTTTCTATTAACCTGCCTATTGAATCTGAGAGTGGGATGGTTTTTAAGACTCCCCAGCTCATTCCTGAAGTGCCATAGTAAAGAGTGGCAGATTATTATGATATTGAGGAGGGGGGTGGAAAGGAAAAAGGGGATGACACTTGGTACAAGTTCTGTCTGTTTAGAGCAGAGTTGAATGTGATTTTAACAAAACACAATAGCAGCAACAACAAAAGTCATATCTATGAATTGGACTTACTTGTACAAGTCTGAGCAAGACTGTCACCTTCATTTCTCTAAGTTTTCTTTTCCTTATCTGCACAATAAAGAGGCTGGATGAAATGATCTTTCAGCTCTAACAAGCACAGCATTATAAAAATAATATTCTATTTATTAATAGAACATTTGGGTTCCAATCCCATGTGTGAGACTAGCTTCCTAAGAGAATTTAATCTTGTCATCTGACTTCTCTGGGCCTTCATTTATTTATCTGTAAAAGAAACTGGACAGATAGTGTAAACAAAATCCTGTGATTATTCTAAGATGGTCCAAATACTTCTAATTTCACTTTCTTTGTCTGACCATAATATTCAATCTATGCCCTAAGAGAAATAAACATTGTAACCAGCAATGAGAAAAAAGTCCTTTATCTATCTACTACCACATAGCTCTTTAGTCATATTACCTGTATAACTCTCTTTAGTTAGTATCTATTAGAATGTCACATTTACTGAAAAATGCAAGTTACTTTATCTCCTTTTCTGAATTCTTAAAGTAGTTTTGTTTACCTGTGGGCCCAGAGGCATGGTTGAGATATTGATGGTTTTCACCATTCCATATACATACACATCCAAATTCTCATTCTGATCATCATTTAATTCCAACAAAAATAAGAAGTTTGACTCAGTATAACTACTATTATGTATCAGCAGAATTATTATACATTAGAAAAGGGGTGTGGTATGTTATGTTTAAAGACTGCTCAAATAAGGAAAGAATTATATGCTGACACATAAATGTAAACTTTTATTAAATTACTCACAAATTTGGACATTTATTAAATCACACATAAGTTTAGATATGTTATCTTTTGATAAGTTTTAACTTTAAAAAATAGGATATCTATTTTTAAAGAAGGTAGGCTATATCAGAGCAGATATATCTGAGATGGTCACTATGAAATAATTGAATGTAAATTTGTTTTCAAAACATCCAAACTATTAATTAGAGTCATGATTAGAGGGAAAGTTTTCACAGAGATTTATCTGCTCTTACTTGAGTGCCAAGGAAATAGTAAGAATTTAACAAATGCTTGTTTGTTTTGCTTGATTATACCTACATAAAATTATATCCATCAAGGGGAGGTAAAACAGCCACAAAGGAAAAAAAAGGAATTTTTAAGATTCTTTTTAACTGACAGAAATGTCAGGAAGTCCAAATAAAGTAGCCCTTTCTTTTTCTCATCACTTCTACTCACCTAAGCAAAATTAATAAGTAGGTTATGGATATGATGATAAAAGGTCATCATAGAATTAGGCTCAGCATGGTGAGATGGTCATACTATAAAAGCTCTGTGGGAATTGATACTGAGGGAAAAGTAATTTGATTTTCTTTTCCTCTCCCTCTCCCTTCCTCCCCCCTCTTTTCTTCTTACCTTTCCCTCCCCGCCCTTTCCCTTTCCTTTTCTCTCTGTCTCTCTCTGTGTCTGTCTCTGTGTCTTTCTGTCTGTCTTTCTGTCTGTCTGTCTGTCTCTGTGTCTTTCTGTCTGTCTCTGTCTCTCTCTCTCTCTCTCATATATATATGTGTCTTTGTCTCTGTCTCTGTCTCTGTGTCTCTGTGTGTCTCTCTGTCTCTCTTGATGTCTTTCTGCCTCTGTTTCTTTCTCTGGTAGAATTTAATTTGTAAAAGAAAAATGTGCATATGATGAATTTCCATTGTATTTTTAAAAACTGGAAATCTTTCACATAGAGCACTTATGAGTATAAAATGTTACCCAAATGGCAAACTTGTAAAGTTCTCTAATTGGTTCAACAAAAATTGAAATCTCTTTTCAGAGCTATATGGATATTCCAAAAACACTTACTGATTGAATGATGGATTGCTTGACTGGAGCTCAATGTGAAAATAAAGCTAGATGGGCTGATGTCATGTGAACCCAACTTACTGAATACATTTAAAAACTAAGTTTTTCAATGAAGTTTCTTCTTTGAGAGATGAGAATCAATATTCAATATTAGGCTATGTCTACAATTTGTCTACATTTTATTATCACCATTAATTTCAATATTCCCTCTTTCTTTGCTGTTTATTAATATTTTTGTAGCCTTATATTTTCCCTGTCTGTGTGTGTGTGTGTGTGTGTGTGTGTGTGTGTGTGTATGTCAATGGCTATCTTACAGATCCAGTTCCTGTGGCTTAGCATTTCAACTAATTAGTATAACATTTTATTCTAAGATCTCTCCTGAATCACTGAGATTACATATCAATAGAATAAAATCATAATGGAAACTCTTGACTGACCATGAGACATCTATAAAAATATTTACAGAAGAAAAAAGAATATGTTGCAACATTCAAAGACATCAGTTAACAAAATTGTGTTACTATTCACAAGGGGAGGAAGAAAATATGCCAAAGGGGAACAGTCTTAATCTTTGACTTCCATTGCTCTTAGAAAAAGTCTATACACAAAGGTATGGATTCAGGTATAGAGAGTGCAATCTGATTGAAGGCTTGTGGAGCCTTGCAAAGTTCAAGAATTTTAGACTCAGCTTGCATGGCACTTCATAGGAAAATTCCTTATCAAAAGGTTATCCTACAATATGGACCACTGAGATGAGAATATTTTATGAATTGCCTAAGGAATGAAAAATCAGAGTCAGCAACATAGTAAACTTAAAATCTACCAGACAAACAAGAAACTTGGTGGGTATTAGGGTGGGAGGAGTCATAATCATATTGCTCAGCCTCTAGATTTGTTAGCCTTAGGATATACACATCCAGGAGGGTTAGGGCTGTATCATTCTAATAGGTTTCATCAGCTCATAATTCCCTCTCCATACTTTCACTACTCAATGTTTTTGCCTTAGGCAGATATCTATCTACTCTAGCTCTTGTCTTGTCTCTGTGGTAGTAAACCCCACTTGTGTACATATGGAACAAACTAGCCAGCTAAGCTGAAAGGAATGTAGGGAGAAAAGAACACTGGGGAATAAAACACAAATATTATCTCTTCCAATAGATGATTCTCAGTGTTGCCAAGATATTCAGAGGAAATTTAAGAACCTAAAAAGGTTTTAATCCTAGGAGTGCATTAACCAATTCCATGGCTTTTCTTATTTGTAATAGTAATAATACTTCTCTATAGAGCTATAGGATTAACAGAAATCTTTCTTCACAGTAACACTGTACAATAAGGAATAAAATTATTATAATATTATAATCTTTATATATAAGAAAATTGAGTCTGAAACCACCTAGCCAATAATGTGAAAACTAGATTTTGCTCCAGCTTCCTTAAAACTGCAAGCTCTTGCCTCTAAACCACATATTCCTAAACTTGAAGAGGTTTGAAAATTCCACAATTGATTATTTGAATTGGAAATAAACAAAATCGAAGAAAACAATTGGCAGAATAAGAGAAAGCTCACAGAGAAAAACTGTCTTTCTCTTAGGTTCCACAATCAAAAAGTATACTGAGTCTTCCATTATGGGCACTATTATATTTCTGTGGTAGAGGAGAAAAATATTCATAAAAATGTTTTGTTATTATTTAGGAATCTAAGAAGTTAAATAATAATTAAATTAATTAATTAATTAATAAGTAATTATTCTCAAATCATTTCTAATTTTGCAAAGTATTTTAAAATCATCTCATTTTAATCCCAGCATACTTAATCTACCCCCATTTAATAAATGAAAAAAACTGAAACTTGGGATATTTAAATGACTGGTCAGGATTAAATAGTTTGCAATTGCCTGAAACAGAATGTGACCCTAAATTTACCAAACTATAATTCCATTGCCTCATGCATTATGCCTCATAGAGCAAAACAAGTATACGATAGGATGGTGATTTATTCATCCCAACCTCTTGCAATAGATAGTTAGCCCTATAGAAACTCAGAGGAAAGCAGAGATGTCTAGAGACTAGAATTAATTGGAATGGCTTGACAGATGAGATGGAACTTGATAGGTTTGAAAGAGTGGACAGGAAGTGGATGAGTAGAGGAATGGGAGAGTATTCAGGGTCAGAGTGTAAATAAGGATATAATGACATTAAGAAGCATGCAGTACTCAGAGACAATGATAAAGCAAAAGCTTAATGAAGAGAGAAGCCAGCGATAAAACCGAAAAATCAGGTATGATAAGATTGTGGAGGGCCTTGAATGCCAGGTGAAAGACATTCAATTTTGTGTTGTAGGTAATTGGAAACCATTGGAGAATTAGAATCATCAAGCAATTCAATGAATGTGTGTGTGTGTGTGTGTGTGTGTGTGTGTGTGTTGTGTGTTATAGTTCATAGAGCCAAAAAGGCAAAAATTAGAAGCAGATAGATTTTATGTGGATACATGTGGATGATAATACTCAGCATATTCATGTTGTTCAAAGATAGTACTTCTTTAAAATGATTTTGTCATTCTGTGAAAACTCACCGATAGTTAGGGTGAATCCTCATTGGGTTACAAATCCCATGTTTTCATCCGTTCTCTGACACCACCAAATTGTCTTGGCAATATCCCCACTGCTGATATTACTTGAAACCTCAATTGATTTACAACTTTGCAATCTATTTGTCCTCATTTATTATCCCTCACATAAAACCAAGTGTTGCTGGGAAGTTGCCTTTGATGTTAGGACTCTAAAGGGTTGGACAAAGAGGAGTCTAGGCCACTGGAGTGCTTTTAAAAAAGAATATAGTGCAAAAGATCAGCAAAGCAATAAAGGGCCTGCATGTCCCAACCTCTGTATATGAAATGCAGTTAATAATACAAAGCCTGGATGTTTTTAATAAAGGGATGGATGTGTGTAGCTGCTGTCCTTGAAGATTCTATTGCAGTCTGAGCCTTTACAATTCAGACCTTGCGGGGAAGAAAAGATACCAGTCAATGTCCCCAAAAATATGACCACTAGTGACAAATCTGCCTGGTAGCAGACCATGAAGGGACTTTTAGTGGGCCCTTCTGTCATTCCCAATTGGTCTTATTCATGAGAATTTTATATTTTCAAATCACAAAAGGGACAGGCAGCACTTCTTCATTCATTTTGCAGGACATTTCAGTGGGTACAGATTGAGAGGTGCACAACCATCAAATATGGCATTACCTGCATCCATCTCCATCAACCCATCAAGAGAAATCCAGAAGAGTTATACCTGTTCATTTCCCCTGCAGTGTAAACTTTATCGATGAACACATAAGAAAATTTAAAAGAAAATTAAGTTAGGGTGTACAGCAAAGTGACTAATCAGCACAGTTAGAAAATAATGTAATTATTTTATGTCAATTTAATTGTACCTGTTAGGTATAAGTCCTTTAAACTCCAAGCCATTAATTTTTAAGGTGACTCTAATTTTGTCATGACATTTAATGCAAAGCCAGGGATGTATGGTTATTCTAACTTCCGACTGCACATGAAAACATTTTAAAACAATTACAATCACAAAAAAAAGAAAACAAGAACATTAAATCTTGAGCTGTGGGAGTATGTATATGAGCTGTAAGGTATGGTAGTTGCACCATGAAAATAGTTGTTCTTTCAGTTTTTTTTTTTTTTTGGGAGGGGAGTGATTCACCTATCCCCCTCAACAGGCAATGGGAGAAAATATCAGAGGAGTACAAATGAGAAGCTCACTCAAAACTTGTGGGATAAGATTTCTGGGACAGAATTCAACTACCTTCCTTTTGGTGACTAGTCTGTGAAATGTCTAGGAGGATCTTGTCCAACTGCTGGCTAGAAGGACACAAAACAAAAATATAGAGAATGTTGATTACTACATTGACAGCCAGAGGTTGAGGAATAAATGTGTTGAGTCAAGAAAGAGACTGTCAGGAATCCCTTTACATTGGGATTGTTGAAGGATGATTCTTTATCAGTATGGTTTTGGATCATGGCTAGGAAATATTAGGCACAAAGCACTGGGTGGAGGGAGTTAGTTCACATCTCATCAGAAGCAGCTAACTACCAGGCAACAAGAAAAGAGTTTTCAGAAACTTCCCAGGAACAGCCCTACTTAATTATTTTTCATTATGCCTAAGTGAAACTTTAATTTACGGGTTAATAAGTAATCCTTTTGTGTCTTATGAAATTGAAAAAAGTATTGGAATCTCAATTGTATGGGGGCTTAGACAGGAGAAATTTATGAATTACTTTCTTTAGATCCCTAGATGGCAATCAGATTAAGACACTTAAATAAGATAGACTGGGAGCCTTAGGAACTCCTTTGAGTACTTGTGTGAAAGGATTTAGTACTTTCTATGCCTAGGTCCTATTCACTACTGCATTTAAGCTAGCAATATGGACCTTAGAGAGCCATACAGTGGTTTTTCTAAATATAGAACTGTTAATACCTATTCAAGAAGCAAAAAAAAAAAAAAAAGTCTTAGTGCCACTATAAAGTAAGCATACTTGTGGGGGTCCCCATAGGGAAAATATGCTCCTACACTAAGCAAACAAACCAAAACATTATTAAGAATCTATCTAAAAGCAAATGAAGGCTTGTACATGGACCAAATGAGTAAGGTAATGTGGAACAATGAAAGAATAATAAATTTGGAATCAGATCATCTGTGTAATATTGGAAAGGTCACTTCATCTGCCTAGGATTTATTTCATCATCTATAAAGCATGAGGATGCATTCAAAGATCTCTGATAATCCAAAAGTATATATTTGACTGTGATACTTCTCTCCTCAGACAACTCCAGTCCCTCCCTATCATATCTAGCATCCAGTAGAGGCTTTATTCTTTGCCTGATAGAGCTTTTCCGAACCTTACTCTTCCTGCTTTACTAAATGTTACCCTCCATACACTTTATTGTTTCAGGCAACTGGAACAGTAGAGAGAGCCATTCCTGCTTCTCCCAACTGGGATTCAGAAAGATTTGACTACAGATTTGGCTGCAGATACTTATTAGATGTGTATGTAACCTTAGGCAAATTACATAAACCTAAATCTAAACTTATTTTGCTTCAGTTTCCTCATCGTAAAATGGGTTGTTGTGAGGTGGACATAAGATAATAACTGAAAAGAACTCAACATAGTATATGTGCATAATAGGTACTATATAAATATCATTATTACTATTATTATTACTATATGGTTTATCTAAAGTGAACTTCCTGTTGATCTTTACCCACAAAAATAATTCATCTCCCATATTAGTATATTTTCCTTGTGACTGAGAAGTGTATACCCTTTTTACTTCTGACTCATAAAATACCTGGATTTTGCTTTTGTTGTTTTTTGTTTTGTTTTGTTTTGTTTTAAGATGTATCAAATAACATCTTCTTAATGAGGCTTTTCCTGATATTCTTAACTATTGCAGAGGAACAATGAAAAGACTATTGGTTTTTGAATTAGCAAAACTAGGTTCAAACCTAATCTTTTCTGCTTGCTATATGCTTAGTGTTGGGCTACCCACTCAACTATTCTAAGTCTTATTGTTTTCATCTGTAAAATTCAGGTATTGGTTAAAAGACTCTAACTTCCCTTCTATCTCTAGTTTTAATTTTTTCCCTTTCACTAGTCATTGCTTCTCTCCTATCTAATTTTCACATTTTTTTTCCAAACTCAAAAATTTTTTAAAAATGCCTGATCTTATTGCACTTTTAAGTTATCATCCTAATTTTTGACTTGGATATGGAATGTTCTCACACGTCTACATAATATTAGCAGATTGAGAGCAGGAATCTGAAACTTTTGGCACATAGTATGGTATTATTTCTTTAAGGAAATCTCACTCTGGAATGGCATCAAGATCTCAAAATTTGACTAAAAGGTTAAATGTCAAGACTGAAAGTGTTGATCTTGTATTGCTAGTTGTTTACCCTTGGTCAGCAAAAGAATCTGAAAACAAAAACAGATGACTGTTCTGAGAAAGCACATGAAAGCAAGGTGATAGCTTTTCATACAGTTTCATGAGTAAGCCATCTTTTTTGTAGTATGTTATGCAAAGCTTGCTTTATCTCATAAGTGAAAAATAAAAATTAATAATAAAAATATGTTGGAGACCTTAATGAAAAGGCACATTGATGAAATTGGATGTATAAAGACAAAAGACATATTTAAGTAGAAAAGACTGTATGTGACTAAAGAATAATATAAAAAGACTCTAAAAGTAGATGGAAACCAGATTCTGAAACTTTAAATACCACACTGAATAGTGTGTTTATTATTCAAGAAGCAGTAGAAAGTTATTGAAGTTTGTGTTTGCTTGTGATATTATGCTTTAGAAGAGAAGACAGCTATTTGGTGAGTTCTATATTTTACTATAGTCAATATGGCAGCTCTATTATTTATTGAGGAAAAAAGAAATAATCTATAAAGAGATAGGAAATTATATGAAATAGTATGATGGAAAGGTGAGAGCTTTACATAAATTAGTAACTATATAACTGGAAAGAAAACAAAGAATGCGAGAGAGATATTTGGGATTTAGATTTATAAAGATTCATAACTATTGCCTATGGGCATCAATGGAGAAGGAAGGATCAAGAATAAGTCTAACCTTGGAACCTGGATGATAAATGTATTATATGATGATACTATTAACATAAAAATTTAATTAAGGAAAGAATTTTAATGAAAATAAATGAGTTCAGTTTGGGTTATAGTGAATTTGGTATCATTATTATTGAGCATCCTCAGTGCCATTATATAGCAGCTAAGTCTTTCATACCTCTTGATATTTATAGGAACTCCTCCTGCCTATTTGAATTGTTGGGGAGAGGAGCACCAGCCCTGAAGTCAGGAAGATCTGAGTTCAAATCCAGTTTCAGACACTTAACACTTCCTAGCTGTGTGACCCTGGGCAAGTCACTTAATCCCAATTGCCTCAGCAAAAAAAGAAAAAGAAAAAGAAAGAAAGAAAGAAAGAAAAGAAAGAAAAAATAATTGTTGGGGTGGGATTTTTTTTTTTTTAATGAAAATTGAACTTAAGGTTGATCTCTACTGCCATTTTGTAGATTTTATGACTTTATAAATTGCCCTCTTTCTGACCCTTTTTGAAGAATTTTCTCATATGATTTCATGAACTATGGCATTCAGAATTTTTGCTTCATCATGCTTTTCTGGAAAACTTATCATTGATGCGGGAAAACTGGGACACTAATGCATTGTTGGTGGAGTTGTGAACGAATCCAACCATTCTGGAGAGCAATCTGGAATTATGCCCAAAAAATTATCAAATTGTGCATACTCTTTGATCCAGCAGTGTTTCTATTGGGCTTATATCCCAAAGAAATACTAAAGAAGGGAAAGGGACCTGTATGTGCCAAAATGTTTGTAGCAGCCCTGTTTGTAGTGGCTAGAAACTGGAAAATGAATGGATGCCCATCAATTGGAGAATGGCTGGGTAAATTGTGGTATATGAATGTTATGGAATATTATTGTTCTGTAAGAAATGACCAGCAGGATGAATACAGAGAGGACTGGCGAGACTTACATGAACTGATGCTAAATGAAATGAGCAGAACCAGGAGATCATTATATACTTCGACAACGATGTTGTATGAGGACATATTTTGATGGAAGTGGATTTCTTTGACAAAGAGACCTGAGTTTCAATTGATAAATGACGGACAAAAGCAGCTACACCCAAAGAAAGAACACTGGGAAACGAATGTAAACTATTTGCATTTTTGTTTTTCTTCCCGGGTTATTTATACCTTCTGAATCCAATTCTCCCTAAGCAACAAGAGAACTGTTCGGTTCTGCAAACATATATTGTATCTAGGATATACTGCAACATATCCAACATATAAAGGACTGCTTGCCATCTAGGGGAGGGGGTGGAGGGAGGGAGGGGAAAAAAAAATCGGAACAGAAACGAGTGTCAATATAAAGTAATTATTAAATAAAAAATTAAAAAAAAAAAGAAAACTTATCATTATTGAATTGTCTTGCTTCATTCTGGTTTTCATGTTTTTTGCTATTAATTATAGAAAATTCCAATTGCTTTTTTATTTTGCTCCCATATTACTTGTATCATTGGTTTTCCCCCATTTTATCCCCGCCATTCTCTTTTGCTAAGCATCCATTATGAACAGTCAGTTTATGCTGCCATATCTTTTAAAATTTTAATTTTGTTTTGCTTCCTTTAAAAGAAAATTTTAGTAAACTTAAAAGCTACTCTTTATCTTAAGTTGTTATATCATTGTTTTCAATTTAGCATCTTTTATTGAAGCATTATATATTATCCTTTTTTTCTGTAGATTGCTCTTCACATTCTTTTATATGCAAAGCATTTCTTTATTGTTCTGAGGTCTTTTTTCTTCTTACTCATTTGTTTAGATTCTCTGGATCTATATCTGTAAAATTTTTCTTATAAGATCCTCTTTCATGTAGCAATAGAGCCCTTCAAACGTAATCAAATCTCACCACATGTCCAATCTACCTTCTTTTCTATTCATATTTTGATGAAATCTTTAACACTACTCTTCATGTGCAAATCATTACTGCTAATATATTTCAGCCCAATTATAACTACCATCCACCTGGTTTTTACTCTCTATATCACCTAAAATTTCAATTCCTGAAATAATAGTATTCTATCCGATATTTCATAAGTTCTTCAAAAAGTCAAAATTGGTCCCACTAGTGTGGGTATTCTCTTTAATAGGGCATTTTCAAATCACAGATATCTTCTCATCCTATGTTCTCTCATTTCTTTGTTCTCCCATTGATTCTCTCTGAAGAATCTACTCAAATGCTGAAGCTCTTTGCCTAGGCCCCTGAATAATTTACATTTATAAGCAAAGCAATCAAGCTGTTTGGACATCAAGTATCATTCTGGTTATGGAGTGACTAGCCCATCTTCTTTTATGATCACATCTTGAAGAAGTACTCTTTTATTTTTACAGTTTCTCTTTTGGGGAGCATCAATGGCTTATTTAAATAAGTTAAATTGAAGTTGTTGTGATTATTCACAATATCTCATTCTCCCCACTTTGACCTTTCTTTTAATTTGATGTTGATTTTTATCTTTGTCCTAATTATTTGATGCCTTCATTGCAAAAGGTCAGTTGATCCAGATATAACTCAAATATCAATAAGTAGTAATTACCTCTTTATTAAGACACAATAAATTAATTATTTGTAATGTTTAGTGTTCACTAATCCCAGCCCTATGTAGCTTCTGTCAGAATGTATTCATGATATATAAAGATGAAATTTCTGAATATTTTTCAATTTTTCAATGTAGTCAAATTCAATGTAGAATTTTGTTGTTTAAAAGATGAGGTTTGTGGCAGCAAAAAGCTTGGGCTTATTGAAATATTTATATGATTGATTAAAATATATAAAAATTTTGGATCCTGCTTATTATCTGTCTGAATGACCTGCCAAAGTTGTAAAATACTGTGAAATGACAGTGTACATTACTGGGAATGTGATTAAACCCCTTATACTCTGTTCTAGTTAGACTTCATCTGGTATATGGTGTTCAGTTCAAGATGATATATTTTAAGAAGGAAATTAATAAGTGAAAGAACATCCAGTGAAGAATTATTGGTATGATGAAGGGCCTTGAAATCATGCCCTATAAGAATCATTTGAAGGAAGTTTAACTTAGAGAAAAGAAAAGAAAACTCAGGTCGGACACAATATCTGCCTTCAAGGATTTAAAGGGCTGTCAGGAAGATAAAAGATATGACTTGTTCTGCCTGACACTAGAGGGTGGACAAACTTCAATGGGTATATGTTTCAGAGACAGACTTCATCTTGATGGGAGGGATGGCTGTCAAATAATTAGAGCTATTGCAAAGTGTAATGGGCTACCTTGGTACATAGTATATCTCAGCTAAATATTTTCAAACATAAAAAGGTGACAACTTGTCACATAGGGTGTAGAAAGTCTTCTTTTGTTCAGGTATGATTTGGACTACATAGTCTCTGAGTTCCAGTCCAACTCTGAGATTCTGTGATACACTTTGCCTTTCACTTGCTATCATGGCCAGTGGTGATTTAGATGATCCAGCTTTAATAATTCTAACTTTTTAAATTTATAATATCAAAAAGTTCTGCCAAGCAGTTGAAGAATTGTTGAATAAAATGTGATGTGTGAATGTATTGAAACATTACTTAGTCATAAGGAATGATAAATATGAAGGATTCAAAGATTTATGGAAAGACATAGAAAATGATGCAGGGCAATGAAAGTAAAATATAAAAGAATAATATATGATAATTTTAATACTATAAATGAAGAAAATGTAACCCAACAAAACTCATTGCAAAAGCAATGGATAGTATTGGCACTGATTTATTGAAGTTAAAGATTATATCCTTCCTTCGTTTTTGTGAATGGCAAACTATAAAAAAGTCATCTATTATTCTAATCATCCAAATATCAATTCTAATCATCATTTCATGATATTTTTGCTTGACTCCTCCCCCCATAACATAATTCAGAAAAATAATTCTGATTTACATGGGGTTTGTGTGCTGTGTCAAAATAACATTTATCATTTTTTTAAGACTATGATTTACCATAAAGTAATAACAATTAAGGCAGCTAGGTGATACAGTAGATAGAGAATGGGGTCTGGAGTCTGGAAGACTCATCTCCTTAAGTACCAATCTGTTCCCATATATAATAGTTGTATCACACACACACACACACACACATCCCTCCCCCAGCAAGTCATGTTTTTAACAAGTGAAATATGTAGTAATAAGGATTTGTACTAGAATACCAATTAAAATGGAAAGGATTAATACAAGTATTTTAGAGGTAGAGTTAATAGAATTTAACAACAGATTCAATATGATATTGAGGTATAGGCATTGGTCTGATGATTTCACTGGTATAAAGGACGCAAAAATGAGAAAATTCCCTCTACCAATGCAGGTTAGCACTTCATCTACAAATTATAGTTCTAGAAAGTCTACTTAAGCACTGAAAGGATAAGATGCTATTTCACCAAGAATAAGATAACCAATATTTGTCAGAAGTAGGATGTGAATTCAGGTCTTCTTGACTTCAAGTTTACTTCTCTTGCCACCCATTCAACATTATTCTTGAAAGGTTATGAAGAGCAAAAATAATAATAATAACCACAATAACAGCATGGTCTTAAGCATGGTCAGCTGGTTAGATCATGGTGTCATAATAAAAAAAAATATATGTCAGAAAGATTAGCCCTCTGGCAGAAGCACTCATGAAAAAGGAGAAAATTTCCAGCATATGTTTTCAAGAATGCAATATTGTTAATATTGTGAAAACAGAACTCACCACTATCAACTCCACCATTCAATGCCTCTTATGCCCAAGATCTCTGATAGCCACAGAAAACACAGCTAGACAAATTAACAAAACTAGTTTGGAGCATTAGACTGTAATATTCTACCACAAAGAGTCTGTCTATCTTCTTCAGTGATAGCTAGTTGCATGCCAGCAGTACATCCTATTCCCAATTTTCATATGCTCTCTTCAGACTTCACTAGTGTGGGAGAAAAGCGGTCCTTGTCATGGCTTAATGACATCAACTACTACTTTTCTACCACCATTATATTTCAACAAATTAGGCACTTTTCTAAATCAATGGAATTGATTTGAACAACAATGAAAAGTTTAAATGAATATTAATTAAATTCAAAACTCTAAGTGAGTTTTAAGTGAACAATTTATGAAGTTTTACAATTCTCCAAATGAACCTGTCATCCTGTTGGAATTAACTTTGAGCGTCTGTGGCATTTGATTTTGAAAGGTAGTAAATCCTTGAAGGTAGATTTGTCTTTTAGAAATAGCCAAAGAACTTCAGAGCAAATTAAATAACACCATTTTCTCCCAAAAGAAGGAATGGATAATGTGACTATTTTATTAAAAAAAATACAGAAATCTTAAAGTGATTTTGAAATCAATTCTCAAAGAGGAGCTCCAGAAATGTAACAAAAACTGTTAACACCTTTTTAAAAAGTGCAGAATTCTTCAAATGTGAACTCTGAAAAGAGCATTGTAAGGTCAGAAATCTGGCCTTTGTGGTTTTTTGCTTTTTGTTTATTTTGAGAAGAAGGTGGTATGGAATCAATTCCATTCCCTAATAGTCATACCTTCAATAGCCAGATGAGACAAGAAGAGTAGCTTTCCCATGGCTCACCTGTAGGAAGCTTGGGAAATCTGAGCTGTAGCGTGAATAACACATGAATGATGACAGCAGAAGACAAGAAGGCTACTGCTTTGATAAATGCCCTAAGGACCAGTAAAATGGCAGTGCTTGGAGGCATGTGCCAAATCATGTTTGGCTTTGGCCCTGTAACTTGTGATTCTGTCAAGGACTCATCACATCAATTGGTGGGAAAATGGATTACTGTCATTCTTCAAGGCCCAGCACATCATTCCCCATTGATTGGCATGCCAAATCCTTCACAAAGTAATGAGTCAGGGACGATTCAAATCATCATCGAACTGTCAACTTGATTGCATAGCCCTCTATCAATGGGATTAAACTGGTGTGGCATCCAAGATATAATGAAAGGCATTGCTTAATTTGAAAAGTTGACAGAAAGACAGGGATGCAGGACCTGGGAGACCTAGACCCATAGGAAACAAACAAACAAACAACAACAACAAAAAAAAAAAAAATCAGGGGAAATTTAGAGAAATTGGGTGATGACACAAATGCATTTATTTTTCACCAGGTTAATTAAATAGGAATCATAAGGGGCATGCTCAAGAAGCAAAATGAACATGTAACACAACTCCTTCATTTGATAAATGAGAAAACTAAGAAAATTAGAACATTTATACAAGGTTATATCATTAGTAACAGGAGAACCAAGGGGTTATATCATTAGTAATGGGAGTACCAAGGATAGAATCTAGGTCTCTTGAGTTCTAGTCTAGTACATCCATTACAAAAAGCAGCAGTTCTCATGCAATTTGAGTTTTCATTCCTTTGCTATAAATATAGATACTAGAAATGGAATTTATTTCTTAGTTTTCAATGGACAGATTGACTTTACATTTTATATATGCTTAGAATTTCATTTCCAAAGTATGCCATTTTTTCTCATTCATAGATAATTCTCCTCTAACACTATTCTATTGTAATTTGAGGATATTCTCTGTTTTCAATGGGTTTATATAGTCTTAATTTACTCCATATATACTTCAGGATCTCTATCCAGTCTATCCAGTTACATATATTTATATATAAATATAAAAATACACACACACACACACACATATATATATATATGTATGTATGTGATTTTGCTTTCTTTCTGTACCTTTTTGGACTTTCTGGATCCAGGTACTTTGTACTGGCAAATGGTTCAATATCAGAAACAGATACAGTTTTGTTAACGGAGAGGATATTAAAGATGATGCCCACAAATCATATGCTACTGTAGAACTAAGAAATCCCACTTATATTACATAGAACAAAAATTGAAAAAGAAGGAAAGATAATCAGGTAGCTTATTATAACTATCTTTGTGATTGCTGGTAAGTAGCATAACATCACTGTTTCCAAATTTCTCCAAAAATTATACATGAAATGAAGGTAACATTTCTGTTTCCAAATTTCAGTTAAAATTGTGAATGAAATGAAGATTCTATAGTTAGTTAGATGGATAGATAGACAGAGAGAAAATGTGAATTATTAATAGGGCTTTCAGAGGGAAAAATTACTTAGTAAGTCTTCACAGCACCATATATATAAGTTGCACATTATAAAATACTCCCCTATCTGTATTAATACAATAGTGGAGCAGATTAACCATTAACCTTTGGAGCTCAAGGTAAAATGTTCTTGTTTCCTTACAACTAAACTCTTTTTAAGAGTTTAAATTTTTTTAATTTATTTTAATGCTAATATGACCTAAATTCCCACACATATTCTTATTACTCTTACTCAGATAAACATTTCTTATAGCAAGATATAAAAAAGCAAGGGGAAAATAAATTCAGAAAAGATGAGAAAAGCAAAATTGAAAAAAAAAATTCACCATCCCATGTCCTTCTCTTTCTGCTGCCACTACCACAATCTGCAAAGAACTGAAGAAACTTTTTCTTATCTATTCTCTAAGACCTCTTTTACAGGAAGATTTGAGGGAAAGAGTAAAGCAAAACTGCCAATTTCTTAGATTCTGGCATCTTGAGGGATTGTTCTCTGATTTATACTCTGTATACACATAGATGTTTGAAAGACTCTGTTTTTATTTTACCTTTAACTAAGCCTAGATTTTGTATAAGTTTTGGATTGCATAAGACTTAGTTTTAAAGTATTTGAACTGTTAAAAGGTCCTGAAGAAGTAGTTTCTTTAAAAATCCTTCTTATACATAATAATATTAGTGATTCCCAAAGGATGTTTGATCCCTCCCTTCACCAATGTGTACTAAAGCCAATAAATTAATATATAGACATCACGACTTCTATGGCCTGAAAAATTTATCACCTGGTGACTAAGACTCTATGGGGAATCTCTACACCTTTAACTAGACAATTCTGAAGAACACAGAAAGAGGCAGACAGACAGAGAGAAGAAGAAAAAAGAAGGAAGGATATAGGGAGGGAGGGAGAGAAGGAGAAAGGGAGGGAAAGATAGAGAGAGGAAAAGAGAGAAACAGAGGGAGAATCCATCACTAGATCTGAATTTTAAGCCTTCTGAACTTGTAGAACCTATTAGACTTTCATGCCATCAAAATACATTGCAATGGGACTTTTTGTATGAATTTACCACTCAAATTTATTTTATTTTTTGTAGAGGAAAAGAAGTCCTGAAAATACCTAATCGTTTCAGTCTCTTAGCACCAGTCAGAATGTGGACTCCTCTGACATAGATTTTGAACAATCATAATAAACTTCTCCTAACTCCTTATAGAATCCATATACTTTGGAAATAGTGAAAAGTTACTCTTGGTTGAAGAACAAGTAACTCTTAGAGAGCTAATATAGTTCATAAATTGATTCTCATTGTTTTCTTCCCCAAGACAGACAACTTTGGTTCTTGGAGTTCCTCCTACTACTCGCATTGAATACCTTCTTTCCTCTTTTCTTTTTTTTTTTTTAATTTTATTTATATCATTTATTTAACTAAATATAAAATAAGAAAAAAATAATAGAAAAAAGAAAGACAGAAAAGGAAAGCAAAAACATTGTCATGTGCCCAGCAGAACATCACAGAGGATTCAAAATACAAGAAAGCACATATTATAATAATAGAAAAAATTATACTCATGAGTGTCCCTCTTCTTACTTTCTTGTACATTATGCTTTTGTTCTCTGCTGAGCATGATTTTTTTTTCCTTTTTCATCTCCCCAATGTCTCCCATGCAGCCTACAATAAGCAGATATAATTATATATTTACAGACCTACACACATACACACACACACACACACCTACATATACCTACATACATACATACCCATTTATACTGAGACACATAAATATGCATATGCATTTATCCATGTATAAACATGAATCTAAAATAATAATAATATGGCTGACAAAATGTAGATTTCTCTCTTGAACGAATTTTTCAATTTGACTTTGTCTCAGATCAATGATTACTAGCGGAACTTTTTTTTTCTAGTAAATTTTACTTTTGACCCTTGTTGTAGTGTTTCTGTGTATCTCTTATTTCCTATACCTTATAACTTTCTATTTTAATTCTGCTCCTTAACTTGCCTTGCTATTATTTAACCAGATCTCCCAGGAATTCTTCCCTTATCATTTCCCCCCAACTTTTCTTCCCCTCTTTATCCCATTCCCAATAATCTACACACATTATCCTACTCCACTTAATCTATCCTGTCCCACTACCATTACTATACACCCTTCTATACACCACCTTATTCTTTATCCCTTGCCCATTAATCTACATATCTTATCCCACTATCATAAATTTATACATCTTTCTATACCCCACCTAATCCTATTCCCTTCCTCTATCTCTCCTTCCTTAATTCTTTATAGATTTGGGGGGTGCTATTATACCCTTGATGGTATATGTGTAGTGTTGCCTATTTAATCCATTTCTGTTATGAATAAATTTTCAGAACTGTATGTCCTCTAATGCCTTTGTGTCTATTCTTCCTCTGTACCTTTTTTATATAATATGATAACTATTTTTATCTTTTCCTAGACAGTTTTGCTTTTTAGAGTCAGATCATACTCAAATCTGCCCAAATCTTTCTTTTGAGTTACCCAATTACTACAGTCAATCTTAAACATATATATGGAAATATATACCATATATAAAACATAAGCAATTTGTCCCTGTTAAGTTCTTTGAAATAGATTTGTTTTTAATATTGGCTTTTATATGATAAATTTTTTATCTAGTTTGAATTGGTTGAAATAAGGTACTGAAAATTTCTCTGAATGTCCATTTTTTAAAAATTCAGTATTATGGATAATTTTGCTGGATATGAAAATTTTGGCTGCAGGCCTAATTCTTTTCATTGCTCATATATATGATTCCAGGACCTGTTTTCCTTTATTATAACTTTTGATAAGTCCTTTACAATTCTAATTGTAGCTCCAGTATATTTGTTTTTTTCTTGCTTCTTTCAGCATTTTTTTTTTGATCTAAGGGTTTTGAAATTTGGCTATGATATTCCTTTTGTTGTTGTTTTTATGTTGTAGTAAATTTATTAATGTTTAATACATATTGCTTTATGAATCATGTTGGGAGAGAAAAATCAGAACAAAAGGGAAAAAACATGGGAGAGATTTTTAAAAAACAGAAAAAAGTGAACATAGCATATATTGATTTAAATTTATTCTCCTTAGATCTTCTTCTCGTGGCAGAAGACATTTCCTGTCCAAACTTTATTTGGATTGTTTTGTATCACTGAACTTTCATAGTTGATTATCACACATTCATGCTATTATAATGTTGTGAGCTTTTTCTTCTCAAAAAGCAGCCAGGTGATAAAAGTTCAGATCTTTTATTATCTCCAATATAGCCCGGTTAGCTTAGAGGCCTATCTCTCTGCTTGGTTCCAAGAGCTCTCTCCAAATGTCTTTAAATCCAAAGGTCTGGTCCTTCAGCCTCTGCCTCTGCTTTCTTCAGCCTCTAGCCAGCTCCAGTCTTCATGTCATTCCGGTGAAATCTCGACTTGTAGCGTCTTCCTCTGAAGAACTTCTTCGACTGGCCCATTGGCCTATTTATGCTCCTTCCAGAGAGAGGGATTGTGGGTTTTCTCCCATAGTGCTCTCTGGCCCAAAGGGCTTCAAGGGAGGTGTGAACTCATTGAACTCCAATGAGTAAAGGTGTGGACACAAGCCTTGTATTAATTAGTTCTACTTAGTACCTAGTTTCAGGTTCTGCCCAAAACATCTTCTTGTAAGATTAGATCAACTCTAATTAGTTAGCAGTTAGTAAGGATTCCAACATTATAACATACCATATATTCCTTCTTCTACTTGTTTCACTCAGCATTGGGTCATGAAAATCTTTCCAGGTCTTTCTATAATCAGCTTGTTCATCATTTTTTTACAGAATAATAAAATCCCCTTACCTCCATGTAACACAACTTGTTCAACCATTCCCTAATTGTTGGGCATCCATGCATTTTCCAATTCTTTGCTACCACTAAAAGAGCTGCTACAAATATTTTTGCATAGGTGAATCCTTTTCCCTCCTCTATGATTATTTTGTTATACAAACCCACAAATGGCACTGCTGGGTTAAAGGGCATACACAGTTTTATAGCTCTTTGGGCATAGTTCCAGATTGCTCTGGAATGGTTAGATCATTTCACAATTTCATTGATAATGCATGTGTCCCAGTTTTTCCATATCCTCTTTAACATTTATTATCTTTTCTCATCATCTTGGCCACTCTGAGATTTATGAGGTGGTACCTCAGACTATTTTTAAAATGCATTTCTCTGATCAATAGTAATTTATAGCATTTTTTCTTATAAATGGTTTTAATTTTTTCATTTGAAAATTGACTGTTTATATGTTTTGACCATATATCAATTGGGGAATAACGTATATGCTGATAAATTTGGCACAGTTCTTTATATAATTTAGAAATGAGATATTAATTAGAAACATTGGCTGTAAAATTTTTTTCTCAGCTTTGTATTTCCCTTTTAATTTTTTTTTAATTAATGTTATCAGTTGTCCATTTTGTCTTTCATAATGTTCTATAGTTCTTCTTTGGTCATAAAGTCCTCCCTTCTCCAAAGATCTGATAGGTAAATCATCCCTTGTTCTACTCATTTGTTTATGGTCCTTTATGCCCAAATTATGCATCCATTTTGACTTTATTTTCATATAGGGTGTGAGATATGGGTCTAGGCAAAGTTTCTGACATATTATTTTCCAGTTTTCCCAGCAATTTTATTTTTTGAAATACTGAATTCTTATTCCATAAGCTGGATTTTGGGGGTTTATCCAATACTAGATTGCTATAAACCCTGATTGTTGTGTTGTGTGTATCTAATTTATTTCACTAATCCACTATTGTATTTCTTAGTACCAATTGGTTTTGATTACTGACACTTTATATAATATAGTTTTAGGTTTTGTTATTATTTTTTCTAATTCTATAAAATAATGTTTTGGCAGTTTGGTATAATAGTGAACAAGTAGGCCAATATAGGCAGAACTGTCATTTTTATTATATTAATTCAGCCTATCCATGAACAACTGATATTTTTCCAATTGTTTAGATCTGATCATATTTGTGTGGAAAGTGTTTTGTAATTGTGTTCATATAGCATTTCGGTTTGTCTTGGCAGGTAGACCCCAGGTATTTTATTTTGTCTACAGTCATTTTAAATGAAATTTCTCTATCTATCTTTTACTGATGGGCTTTGTCAGTAGTATATAGAAATGCTGATAATTTCTGTGCATTGTTGCACCACAGTTCCCTTTTAATGTCCTGACCCAGTGAGATAAAAAGACTGCAATTATATTATTCAATTTCCAGTTGGTTTTTAGTCTATCTTTCCCTGGCCCTGTATTGAATATAATTTTTATTGAATTATAGGCCAAAAAGGAATCATTTACAATTTCTACCTTTCCGCATTTGAATGTGAGGTTTTTAATACCCTAATACATGCTCAATTTTTGTGTAAGTACCATGTACTGCTGAGAAAAGGTTTATTCCTTTCTGTCCCTATTCAATCCAGACATCTATCATATCTAGGTTTTCTAGTATCCTTTTAAACTCCCTAGGTTCTTTCTTATTTATTTTGTGGTTAGGTTTGTATGATTTTGAGATTTTGAGGTCCTCCACTAGAATAGTTTTGCTGTTTATTTCTTCCCATAACTGACTTAAAATCTTCTCAAATTTGGCTGCTCTACCACTTGGTGCACACACATTTAGTATAGTTACTATTTCATTGTTTACAGTACCCTTTATCAAGATGTACTTTTCTTTCTTATCTCTTTTATTGAAATCTATCTTGACTTTTTCTTTATCTGAGATCAGAATTGCCAACCCTGCTTTTTTTTTTTTTTAGTTCAGCTAAAACATAATGAATTCTGTTCTTGCCTTTTACTTTTCTTCTCTGTCTCTCTGTGTCAAATGTGTTTCTTCTAAATGACATTTTGTAGGATTCTGTTTTTTAATCAACTCTGCTATTTGTTTACATTTTGTAGGAGAGTTCACAGTCATGAAATATAAAGTCTGCTTTGTATTTTCCTCCATTCTATTTTCTCTTCTGCATATGCTTTTGTTCTCTCTTTCTGCAATGTTCTTAGTTGTGTGTTTTTTTTTTTTACCCACCCCATTCACTACCTTATTTCCTATCATTTCTCCTGACTTTTCTTAGTAGTATTTTTTTTAACCCATTCTACCCACTACCTTACTTCCCCCCCCCCCCCGCCCTGAGGTAATTGGGGTTAAGTGACTTGACCAGGGTCATACAGCTAGGAAGTGTCAAGTGTCTGAGGCCAAATTTGAATTTAGGTCCTCCTGACTTTAGGGCTGGTGCTCTATCCACTGTGCTACCTAGTTGCCCCATACTAACTTATCTTCTATCAACCCTTCCCCCTTTCTCTTACCTTTTTCCCTAGTGTTTCTGTCCTCCTTTCTATCCTGTCTCCTCCTTTTCATTTCTTTTTTCTCCTCCTCTTTCTTTATAGGATTAAATAAATTCCTGTACCCAACTGAGTGATTAAATCATTCCCTCTTAAAGCCATAACTGATGAGATCAAGCTTTAGACAATGCTTATTCTCTCCTTTCTTTCTCTCCATTATAATAGGCATTTTACACCTCTTCATGTAAATTAATTGTCCCATTATATTGGCCCTTTCCTCTTTTTTTACTCCTTATCTTTTTTTTTTTTTGATGTTATCACATAAGGGACCATTCACAATTATACTCTCAGTCCATGTCATGCCCTGCCCTGTCTGCCCCAGTGACAGATATAGTTCTCAAGAGTTACAGATATAGTTTATCCATCTAGGGATGTAAACAGTTTCACCTTTAAATATATATACATATATTCACCCCTGTTTTACCTTTTTATGGTTCTCTTGAATCTAGTGTTCATAGATTGAAGTTTCTTTTCAGTTCTGTTTTTTTTTTCAGTAGAAATTATTGAAATTCTTACTTCATTGAAGCTCTGTCTCCTCCCCTGAAAGATGATTCTGAGTCTCTCTGAGTAGTTAATTTTTGGTTGTAACCCCAGGTCTTTTGCTTTCTGGAATACAATATTTCAGACTCTTTGAATCCTCTACTGTACAAGTTGCCAGATCCTGGATAATCCTGATTGCTGCTCTTTGATATTTGAATTGTTATTGTACAGCAGGTTACAATATTTTTTTCCTTGAGATTATAGTTTTGGAGTTTTGCAACAATATTTCTTGAGGTTTTTCTTGTGGGATCTCTTTCTAGTGGTGATTGACAAATTCTTTCAATCAGTATTTCCCCCTCTGTTTCTAGAATATTGGGGCAATTTTCCTTAACGACCTCTTGTAGAATGCTATCCAGGATCTTTTTTTGGACATGGCCTTCGGGTAGGCCAATAATTTTAAAATTGTCTCTTCTGGATCTATTTTCAAGGTTGGCTGGTTTGCCAATGAGGTATTTCATATTTTCTTCCTTTTTTTTTTCATTCTTTTTCAGTTTTTTGACTGATTCTTGCTGTCTCACAAAGTTATTAGCTTCCATTTGCCCTGTCCTAGTTATCTTTTGTGTCTCTTTTTCCAATTAGTTTAGTCTCCTTTTTTTTTTTTCCCTGAGGCAATTGGGGTAAAGTGACTTGCCCAGGATCACACAGCTAGGAAGTGTTAAGTGTCTGAGGTCACATTTGAACTCAGGTACTCTTGACTTTAGGGTTGATGTTCTATCCATTGCGCCACCTAGCTACCTCTATTCTACTTTTTAAGAATTTGTTTTCTTCAGACAATTTTTTCCTTCCTTTTCCAAACTGTTGAATCTCTCTTGCATATCTCTCATTTTTTTTCTCATTTTTTCTTCTATCTCTCTTATTTGCCCTTTGAAGTCTTTTATGAGCATTTTGAAGAAGCCTCTTTGGGCTTTAGACCAATTTATCTCACTTTTTGAGATTTCTTCGGTGAACATTCTCTCCTAGTTGAGTTTGTGTTTTGGTTTGTCCTTTCACCATAGTAGTTTTCTATGGTCAAGATTCTTTTCTGTTTCTTACTTATTTTCTTTCCTTTTATTTTGTTATTTCCTAATTTTTTAAAGGTCTAGCTCTGCTCCTAGAGTAAAGGGGGTGTTGTCCCAAGCTTCCTGTGCAACTCTGAGCCTTGGCTTTGAGCACCGTGGCCCCTTGTATTTGTAGGGAGTAGCTTTGCCTTCTCTGTTCAGAAACAGACTGGTTTCCCAGAGTTTGACTTCTTAGCTGGGACTGAAAACTGCCCTATTGGTTTGCTCCTTTATTGAGCCAGAACTGAGGATCTTACCTGCTGATTTGCTGTGATTAAGACCTTCTCACCAGTTTTCCCAGAATCTATCTGACCTGGGTGAAACACTCCAGTGAGAGTGATCTTCTTGAAGTTTTTCCAGTCCATCTTGAGCTGGAAAGTGGGTTCATTCTGTCACTCTTTTTAGAGGCTTGGTTTTATGTTGTTTTCAAGGGAAAAGAGAACTGGAGCAGGTTTCTGAGTTTACTCCCCCATCTTAACTCTACCACCGCATTCCCCTACTTTGGGAATAATATTCCTATGAGTTTTTCACAAAGGATTTCTTTGAGGACACAATCAGTGTATTTTTATTTTCTATTTCTATTTTCCCCTCATGTTCTATCACTCCAGGACAATTTTCTTGGATTATTTCTTGCATTTTATGTTAAGTTCTTTTTTTGGTCACAGTTTTCAGGTTTCAAATTATTCTTATATTTTCTCTTCTTGATCTGTTTTTCAGGTCTATTATTTTATTTATTATTTTTCTTATGTTTCACATTCTTTTCTAGATTCACTGACTTCCTCTTTCCTAATTCTGCATTCTGGAGTGTGCTGGTTCCTTCTTGCCCCTGACTGCATTTCAGCAGAACAGTCTAAGTCCAGGTTGACTGAGGGAAGGTTCCCTCAATCTTTCCAGACTCAGACTCCATCTCTTCACACTGTTCTGTTTGGGAGGTAAAAGTTTCTGTGGTTCCTGTTGAGCCTCCAGCCAAACCCAGCTAGTCTCAGGGGTCCTCACTTGCTGTTTTTGTGGAGCTAGTTTGGAGGTGATTTCAATTCACATGGCCTGGAGTGTTTCTTTCAGTCTTCTTGAGTTCTTCCAGTCTTCCCTGGAGAACTCCTGTTCTTCCCCAAGTCTTCTTTGTATTTTACCAATTTGCCCTAAGTTGCAAATTTGTTGTTTGTGGGGGAAATTTGAAGAGCTTGAAATTTACTGACCTATTCCATTATCTTCCTACAACTCTCACTTCTTTCCCCTTTTTTAACCCTACCCTCTTTTAAGCTGAAATTAATCTTACCTTTTCTATGTTGTACTCAAGTATATTACAAAATCAGCACTTTCTTATGGATTGTCTTATTTTCTCACAACAGATTTTTTTTTCAATGTTATTATGTTTATATATTGTTTCACATTTGTTTGTTTAGGTTCTCTAATTAGTTTATAAATTCATTTGAACAGGTATTCATTTGACAATCTATTCTTCCTTTGAGCCATAAATGTCACAGGTATTATTGAATACATATCATGTATCCATGGGTAACAAGACAATGGAATTCAGAACTCAAAACTTCTTAGACATCTTGGAGTCCACACTTTTCCTACTAGATATAAAGAATTAAAAGCACATATTTTACGTGACTTGCTCAGTAGCAGCGGTGGAATTTTAGTCTTTCAAATCTAAGTATTTTTATGCTACATCTTCTATTTAATATTATAAAATATAATTTTGGTTATACTCAAGTTTTAAAGCCTATATTTTTAAAGAAATGTCTAAAGGTAGCAGGAATGTTATTCCAAATTTTATTAGCTATATTTATTAGCTATTTATTAGCTATATTAAATATTTCTGTACTAAGAACAAAAGAAAGAGGATACTGTCTTTTTGGTCATGGGGATTAGCTTGTTTGTACCACCAATACAACCATTTTGGAAAAACCATTTAAAGTGATATAAATTATATAAAATGTACATTCCCTTAAGCTAGAAATTCCATTACTAATCAAATGCCAAGAAAGCAATTGATAAAAAGAAAGTCCCTATATTTATTTAAAAAAAAAAATGTTCCTAATAGCAAAATATTGGAAACAAAAAAAATGTAATACAAAATATAATGGTATATTACTGTATTGTGAGAAATGATGAATATGATGAATATAAGGAAGCATGGAAAGATCTACATAAATTGATGCTGAATAAAATAAGCAGTCAAGAGATTGTAGCAATGAAAGAGAAAGAACAGCATATCTGTTCAAAATGAATCTAGCAAAATTATAAAGAATAATCATGGCTTGAGAAAGGGCATATGGATCAGTGAAAAAGATTAGATATATATTATACAATAATCAATGACTACAGTGATCTATTATCTTATAAACTCCTACACTCCAGCTGCTGGGATAATAATTCACTATTTTACAAAAATTGCTGGCAAAACCAAAAAATATGTCATAAACTTGGCATAGACCTACATCTCACACCCCATAGTAAAATAAAGTCAAAATGGTTACATGATTTGGGCATAAACATAATACCATAAATAAATTGGGAAACCAAAGGATAGTTTATCTATCAGATCTTTGGTGAAGGGAATTGGAAAATAAATAGATGTCCATCAATTGGGGAACAAATGAATAAGTTATGGCACGCAAGAGTAATGAAATATTATTGTTCTATAAAAATGATGAATAAGCTTGTTTTAGAAAGGCCTGGAAAGATTTACATGAACTGATGCTAAGTGAAACAAGCAAAACCAGGAATATAGTGTATACAGTACCAGCAAGATTATGTGATAATCATCTATGAAAGACTTGGTTCTTCTCAGTGGTTCAGTAATCTAATAGATAGAAAATGTCATCTCTATCCAGAAAGAGAACTATGAAGATTGAATGTAAATCAATACATTCTATGTTCACTTTTTTTCTGTTTTTTTTTTCTCTTTCATGATTTTTCCCTTTTGTTCTGATTTTTCTCTCCCAACACTATTCATAAAGAAATATATATTTTAAAAGTTGATATACATGTGTAACCAGAAAAAAAAAAAACTATTAATAGAAAATAGAAAAAAAGTGTTATGAAAAGCCATTCCCACTTCATCCCTTGGTAGAGAGACGGGGTAGGGGGATGGGGGGGGTCTGCAAATGTTGCACAGTTTGTTGATTTCCTTAATTTTTCAAGATGTTGGTGAGTTATGTTTATTTTTTCTTTTATTTTCCTTTTTTATCTTTAAAAATACTATTTGTCATATGGGATGTATTTCTCTAATATGGGTAAAGGAAAGAATTAGTATGGAAACTATGGTAATGAATTTTTTTAAAATCTGCATCAATAAAAACATTTCAAAATGAGAGGAGTGATGACATAGTTCAACATTCACATTATAGAATTCCAGCTGCTGTTAAATTAGAGCTTATCAGATTATCCCCCATAATTCTGTCACCAATATGATGAATCCCTGTGAACTGAGGGATTAGGAGACATAAGCAGTTCCAGTAGAAAACAGATCAATTCAAAGGTTTCCTCTGGATCAGCATGGGATCAGGTCCTTCAGTGGCAACTCCAATTCCAGCCTATATGAGATAGGGAAAACCAGTAGATGAAATATGGGTAAATGCTTGGCTATTTCTATTTCCATTATTACAATATATGTTCCTTGAGAGCAAAAGTTGTCTAATATACTTTTGTTTTGTTTTATTTTTTAATTTTCTATGCTTAGCACAGTACCCAGATCTTATCATGGGCTTGATTTTAAAAATTCACTTATTCATTCAACTGAATATTTAGCCTAAGATAGGATTCTTCTTATTTCCCTAATTTTCCAGGGAAAATAATATAATGTAAGGGAGATATTTCATGGCTTTATCCTCAATAAAATACAGAGTGCTTGAAAAAGATTGAAATTACCATCCCCAATAATTTGTACATTAAAACAATAACAACAACAACAACAAGAAAGACAACTAAAAATGAGGCAACACTGGCAATTGATATTTTCCCAAGGGACAATCAAATATTAGAGAAAGTAGACCATGTGGTCTCATGCAACCTTCTGGAACCATGAGAAATTTAAGAAGCATCCCAAACCATCGATATGTAACTGCTCAAATTGTTTTGGCTGATGAAAGTCAGTCAACCCCCTAAACAGGATTGCCCAAACAGCACATTAAATGGGCAATTGAAATGAATAAGAGTATATAAATTGCTGTTATCTTGAAGCTACACAATTAGGAATCTAGATGATAGCATAAAGGTTAGAGATTCATCTTGTTTTACAACCCAATAGACTAGGTCAACAGCAAGAGTAAGTAAAGCAACAGGGAGATGACTGTAAGCAAATCACTGTAAAAAAAAAAAAAAACCACTCCCTGAAAAGGCAAATAATGCCAAAAGATCTAAAATTTCAGAACAGTTAAAATTCAAAGGAAAGTACATAGGGGATCCCTATGGATTTAAGTTGGCAATGTGTTCCTTGATGATGAAGAAAGATATGTGAATGAAGAGTCACTAGTGTGGCTACAAATGACCAGCACTATCATTTGTTTCAGCTACTTGGATGAGCAGGTTTTATCTCTCTAACAAAATGAAACTTCGACCCTGGAATATGGTTAGTATATAAAATATTTTGAAGCAGTTGCAGTCATAAGAATAATGAGTCACCAGATAATTCTACAGCCTAGCAACCAACAAGTGCATATAGAGAGATATGAGCTGATGTAGCAAAGACAATGAGAACAGAAAAATGCTCAGAAAGGACACAGAAAGCTTCAGCTAATGCAAAAATAATAAAACAAAATAAACCTCAAAATAAGAAAGCAAAATAAACAATAAAATTATGCATACAATTGATGTTATGATCTCAGTATAGATGAAGTGAAAGAAATGATGCATGCAAAAATTAAGTTTATTGCATAAGAAGCACAAAATAGAAAAATACAAAAAATATTTCACATATAATAAGAGGAATTTAATAAGCTGTCTTCTAGTGAAATCTGGAAAAAAAACTAGGCAAGTTAAACCTCTGAATGATTAGAAATGAGGGGCAATCAATAGTTAAGCAGAATCTAGAAGACCAAACAAACACTGATGTTGCTGAAATTGGGAAAAAATGTGAGTGAAATTACTCCATGGTCACCTATGTAATAGTCTAATCTGAAAAAAAGAGATCAAAATTATCAGCAATTGGGATAAAAACAGCATAGCTGACTCCAGGATGAATTTCTGAAACTGTTATGAATCCTTTGAAAGTATATTGCATATGCCAATAGTGAAATTTGCTCAATTTCACAATATCTTGAAATAGCTTCTGCTTTGCAAAAGAAAACAATATTTGGAATTCAGTATAGTACAGACTGATAACATGCTCACCCATCATCTATAAACTAATGAGCCATGTTGGTAGAGAAAATTTACTTACTTTGTGAGGGGAATAATATCATGCCTGAAGAACAGAAAAGTGGTTGGAAATGATCACAGTGATGTAAAGACCAGATTATTATAGTCTCCATCACTGTTAATGAGATGATCAAAGACAGAAAGAAATGGATGGGTTGTATGAGGGTCCCTTTCTATAGAGAGAATAGAATCATTTTAGCTAATCTGTTTACCTGAATATATTTATTTAGTCAATGGGAAAACAAGCGTTCCAGGGGCCACCCACACATCTTATCTTCTAAAACTTGGATTGTAGTTTTACTGTAAGTAAACAAAATTTGTTCACTTCTAGAAAGAGCCTCTAAATCTGACTTGATCCTTCCTCTTGGCTGTGTTCTACACCTAGTGTTGTACAGTAAAGTGAACACAGAATTTAAAATCAGAGGACTTTGTGATTTGTCATTTGATAACTGTGGTTTGGGCAAATCACTTAGTCCTTCTGCTTTTCCCTCTATTTTTCAGCTCATGCATTGTAGATGTCAGTATATCAAGGAAAAGAAAACTCTTCAATGGATCACTTATAGAATAAGGAGTAATGACCATCTACTATATGTTTGGAGTTTACCACAAAAGCTTTCCACTCTATTCTTCCTGTTCAGCACAATTCAGGAAAGGCTAATTGTTTACTTTGGTACTTCTGCATCACAGCACCACTAAAGCATCTTGAGATAAGTTACACATCACATTTTCTGGGTTGCAGAGGAATCGTGTGAGAAGATCACCCAATGGAGGAGTCAGATAAGTTTTTTAATATTGACTGGGCAACAAAAATAACTCTTTAGGGGACTTTTAGCGTATTTATATATTCTCCTGATTTTGGCTTCTTTGGCACTGATAGTTTATTAATGATGTGTTATGTGTCTATGTTTTAGTACTTCTATACTTTGTCAGGAAGCATAGGGTGGAAAACTGATACAAGAAATATGACCTGAGTCAATGAATGATTACCTTAAGATCACTAAGGCACATCCAAGCCAACTATGGTGATTATCTGGAAGTCTCAGTACCCTAATTTTGTTGCTGTTTCAGTTTCTTCGTTCTCTATGGTCACTGTCAAACCTTGCCACAGTGTCCTCCTTCTGATACTTGCACTTATGTGTTATCTTCCACTTGGGGAATAAAAGCTCTTTGAGGTGCCATACTGTCTTATATGTGTATCTTTGGCACTTAGGTCATTGCTTTAAATAGTATGAGTACTTTTTTTCTCTCATTCAATCATGGAAATCTCTACTTGCAAAGACCTGAACTGGTAACAGTGGAGACAGAGATAATCCCAAAGAATATTATTCATTCTCACAATCTTTATGAACAATCAAATGGTATAAAGTTCATTTTATAGGAACTGCCCATGATCATAAAACCAAACTACTTAACTGACTCACATGAGGCCAGAAAGCAAACAAGGTCTAGTCAATTAACCTTAGTGTCATGGATAATGTGAGGAGTATCCAGAATCTTATATGATCATAAACGTCAAACCTCAAAGAGAATTGAGCAAAGCATGCAATTTAATCAGGTACAGAAAACAGGTTTGCTAAATGCCTACTTAACTGATGGTGCATTTACCCAGAGCATGGGTCAACAAACTGTATCCCAAGGGCCAAATCCATGTAGCCTATTTTCATATTGGTTACAATAAGAAAGATTTTAAAATTTTTAAATAAAATCTTACTTAAAAAAAAAACCTTCTTAAGTTTGCAGGCTGTACAAAGCCAGAAGGTTGGTCATATTTGACAGTGAGACCATAGTTTGCAACCCCCTATCTCAGCAATATTTCAAAGTTGTGAGGGCATGGGATTCCTGCATAGAGTAGAGAGGTTGGACTATACAATCCCTAATGTTCTATGAGAAGCTATGGCTGCATGATCATGTCATAGCCTTTTCATGGCAAATTTCTTTTCTAGATCAAGTTCTATGACAAGATATTTTTAAAACTTGGAACCACTGGCAAAAGCACCAATATAAACAGCTGGTTTTCCTAAGTGTATTGAATAGGAAAGACAGAAAGAAAGTCTGAACATTTGCTCCAACTGCTTATGGTTCATCTATACTGTTAATACTACACTAAGGATTACAGACAGCTGAGCAGCAATACCATCAAGACAGCCCCTGCTGTGACTAGCTGTGAAGTTTGCAATGGCTCCTTGCTGTGGGCAGTCCCAGATAAAAGCATGAAGAAAAAAATAAAGTTAGATCACTGAACTGCTAAGGTTTTAATCCTGGTCTACTCTGTTCCTGATGCTTTAGAGGTGATTTTCTGAAGGTTTTTTTTGAATCACAGACCCCTTTGGCAGTCTAATAAAGTATACATATCTTTTCAGAATAAAGTTTTTAAATGGATACAATAAAATATATTGAATTACAAATTAAAAATAAAACAAGTATATTAAAATTTAATTATAAATAAAAATAGAGAGATACATAGATAGATATAGATAGATCTAAAAGTAACTTGTTATAGAATTTGATCTAGGAAAGAGACCCCAGTTGGAAAATTCCTGTGTTAGAGTTAGTGAGAAAGGATAGAGACTTGTGGCAGTGTGACTATTCCAGAGGTGTGTTATTCCTGGGTTATTTTCCCTATATCTTTCCATACTTACTTGGGAAATAACATGGTATAATAAATCAAAAGCTAGACTTGGGGTCAAAAAATTTCATTCAAATTCCTTCACTGATATTTACTAGCCATGTGATCACAGATAAGTCACAACTTCTCATTTTCTTCAAAATTAAAGCAGAAATTAAAATAGCTGTAGTAATTACCTTACAAGGTTATTGTAAGACTTAAATGAGATAATGTATTAATGCAAATTTGCAAGCTTTAAAGTACCAATCAAATGTCAGTTGTTATTATCTACTTTTCTTTAATTTTTCCTCAGGGAAGCCTTGTACACTGGACTCTGCTATAAAGAGCCTCAAGTCTTGGATACAGCAAATATGGAAGGGTTTGATGTCAATTAATCTGTTTCATGCCAGCTACCACTATGCACCTCCTGATCTATTTCCAACCCTCTCAGGCATCACTGTGTCAAATACCATTGGAATCTGACAGAAAATATCATTTTTAAAAAGTCAGGATAAAAGTATGTCACACAATTCTGGGACTATCATATCCTTAATCTAAAGTAAACAAGTTAGCAAATATTAGTTTTATTTCCTTGTGGATAATAATTTTGCCTTTCCTTTGATTTTACAATATTTAAATTCTAAATCACTCTGATTCTGGTCAGGGTTTATTCTTTTGGGCAGGCAAAATGCATATTTATTGGTCTTAACAATTACTGGAAAATGGAAGAAGGTCACCAAAACCTGGATAAGGCCTCTTTTCTGCCATGTGGCAAAATAATACCGGAGATCTAGAGGGTATATTACATCAGGAGTAAAATTTGGAACATTCCTCTTGTTTGGGGAGAGTTCTTTGAATTGAGCTTTACACTATAGCAAGATAGAGGTTAAATATAGAAGATACTACCATCTTGGTCATGATTAGATTGTAAGCTCCTTGAGGGTAGGGACTGTATTTTGTTGCTTTTTGTATTCTTGATGTTTAACACAGTGCCTTATATATAGGGGATGCTTAATAAATGATTATTACTTGATTGATAGACAACTAAGATTCATCCTTAGGAAATCCCTTTCAGAGGGTCTACTAATTCAAAATTAGTTTGTGTTTCTAATATGATAAATATTTAAAAATATAATTCACATAAAAACTCTGCATAGATTCTCAATTTTTAATAGTATTAGTATTATATATATAATAGTATAGTATAGTATAGTATAATATAAAGAGACTGAGAACAAAAGTTTGAGAACTACTGGCTAGTGGATAGATGACTGGAACGTTGAATCAGGAAGATTCAAGTTCAAATGTTACCTCAGGCACAGAATAATTTTGTGACCCTCTGCAAGTCATTTAATCTATTTACCTCTGTTTTCTCAACTATAAAAGATAAGAACAATAGCACTAGGATTGTGAAGATCAAATAGGATATTTATAAGACACTTAGCATAGTGTGTGGTACATAGTAGGAAGTATGCTTCCTCCACTCCTTTTGTACACTTTGATATTAATATCTGTATATTGGAAAATACTTCTGAGTTTGTACTACAGGCGACCATTAATAATTCAGCCAGCAAGCTATTCAGCACAAACCTATTATATTCCAGGGAAAAAACCACACTTCTTTCTGTCAAAAGCCATTTTTAACAGAGTAGATAACATGTACATATATAATCATATATAAAATTCATTCAAAATAAGCAAGGTAACTTTGGGGTGGAACAAGAAAAAAGTATTTGATAAAAGGTGAGTTTTGATGGGGATTTGAATGAAACTAAAAGATGGAGGTTAAAAAAGGAGTGCAGTTTAGCCTTCAAGAGAAATGATGCAAAGTCAAGGAGATGATAAAGATTTGTGTAATTTAAGATATAATTATACTATATTAATAAACATATATTGATTATAGATCTTCTGTTTCCGTGCATTAAACATTTTATCACTATATGGAGGGTCTTCTTGAGATAACTTTTTCCCCAAAATTTAGCCAGATTGGGCATCAGACAGTATGATCAGGCCCATAGCCAAAGCCTTTTTATTTTGGTAGGGCTTTTTGCAACTTGTGTAGTAAAATGGTTAGAGTCTTGGTTCTAGAATTAGAAAGATCTGAGTTCAATTTCTGCCAGATTTATTTCCTTCTATTGTAAAGTTGGGAGAGTTATAGTAGTACCTAATATCCATGTTTGATGTGGGGTTTAATGAGATATTATAAGATACTCAGGATAGAACTTAGTCCATGGTAAGTGACAAGTTTTTTTTTTCTTTTTTCTCTCCCTCCTTCTCTCCCTCCTTCCTTCCTTCCTTCCCTCCTTCCTTCTTTCTTTCTTTTCTTCCTTCCTTCCTTCCTTCCTTCCTTCCTTCCTTCCTTCCTTCCTTCTTTTTTTCCCTTTTTCTTTGCTTCCTTTGTTCTCTTTTTCCTTTCTTTCTTTTTTTTTTTTTTTTTTTTGGTATTCTGCTAACATAATTGTTGTTAAATCAGGGTCATATTTATATTCCAATGCATATCAAGGTATGACTTTACTGGGGTTAAGTAGAAAAAAAGGAACAGGACCTGTGATTTCACTGATTAAAGTTCTCCTGGGTAAGGAAACTCCCTCTATCACTGTAGGTAAGCACTTTTTCTACAAAGTATAGTCTTAGAGATTTATCTAGGGAAATGAAAGATTAAGCGACTTACCTAGGATCAAAAGCCAATATGTTTCAGGACTAGCATTTGAACCCATGCCTTCCTGTCTTTAAAGCCAAGTTTTTATTGATTATACAATTCTGCAACCTGAAATACTTGAGATACACATAATATTAATGTAAGTTAATACACATGTTAATTAATTAAAATGTTAATTAATCAGTCTTTTTTTAATATACTGAAATTATGATTGAATTTATATTCACTCTGAACGAGATATCAAGGTAGAGACTAATCCTTTTCATTACAACAGGATTTTAAGTGGGGATATTCAAGGGACTATATTTTGGGTCTGCTTTTTGGGATTTGATTCATATGCAGAAACACAGAACAAGTCATTGTCCTCTTTATCTACAGATAACGGGTATAACTTAGGGGAAAAATAAAATACAATATATTGGAGAAAATTTATGAAATAGGTATAGTGTGTTTTCAAAATTCCTGCAGAATGTTTCTCTTTTCCTTTGGTCCCTTTTTTTAAACCTGCTTTCCTCTTGTGAAAATCTGTTCTAAATCATAATATTAGTCATTTATATGACAGCATGAATCAGATCAAGTCATAATATTTCATTCCCTGTGTATATGAAATTTACTTTGTTTCTCCAAATGTGAAATAAAAATTTTAATTCCCTCATATGGGTATTCCTTAATGTACTTCAACATATTTATTTTACATAGACAGCTACAATCTATGCTCATATTTAAGGTAAGATCAATTGACCAATATCTATTATGCCTACTGAGCCCTTTTCAGCCATGGATAAATGAATTTTTTGATTTCCTATAATTAAGAAGAAAAATGACCCCCCCAAAAAAGTGATGAGGATCCATCTCAGTTCCCAATGCCCATCTATGGATCTAAGTACATTGTGTGGAGAACCAACAGAGGTAAATTTGCTTGCCTATAATCACATTTTTGATTATGTATGAAAATTTGGACCTTATTTCTTTTTTTTCCTAAGGACAATTCTCAATTCATAATACCTAGACATTTACTATTGCAACCCCAAATTTCATTTTAACAAAGTATTTTCAGTGCTTGAATCCATAGGAGTGTCCATCATGGGCCTTTTATATACCATGATAGAAGCAATAAGAGAGATTTCTGTGGAAGAGTGACTTTTCTGCACCTCCTAGAAAACACACCTTTTAGTAAGCTACTTATTTTAAATATTTAAACTCAACTCTCATTAACATCAAAGATTACAATGCTCTCTTCCTCTACTTTTGCTTATTGATGCAAAGACATATTGTTTGTTCACAATTCTCCTCATTCCCTATCCTCTTTCTTTGTTGAGAAACATCTTGGTGCATTTTTCTCAACTAAAGGATTCATGTGTTGACAGTTTTGTCAACTTAGACCTAAGCACGACAGCCATGTCCGAATCATAATAAATTTTGTTTACTGTAGTTAGGCATTGGTTGGCTTGGATTTTAGTTAAAACAGCTGAAGATTTATCCTTCTGTCAGAGCTACTGGAAAATTGAGAGTCCAGTGCAAGTTGTAAGCTTTCTGCTTAATCTTCTGGAAACTTTTCCAATTTTCCTTTAATAACTCCAGGAGGCTAGTTGTGTACCACTTACAGATGGAGGACAGTCCCTCCCTCTCTCCCTCCCTCCCTGCTTCTCTGCTCCCTACCTCCCTTGGTGAGCTGACAGGCTCTACAAGAAAATGAAAATGCAGGGAATATACATTAACCACTAACTTATACACAAGACTGTTAAAGTCAGAGTCGAGTGTAATTTATCACAAATAACTGATTGCTGGATCTAGAAAGTCATCAGTTATATTTTACTTGATTACTTTCTCATGAGAGTAATGCATTACTGAATGTGAGGAGATGACTTGTGCATGGGAATTTGGCAGTGACACTGCAATGGCCAATCACTCACTCGAAGGAGGGAGAACAAAGGGATTGCATGGAAAAAGCACAAACTGTCAGCCTTTTACAACTACCTTTCGATTTGATCATTAGATAATGCCTAAGATTGTTTGCTCTGCATAGCTGTAGAGTTTTTAAGTGAAATTTATGATAGGTACAGCTCCTTAATAACTTCATACATGGATTCTGGATGTTGTGTTGCATGTTGATAATTTGAATTTTTGTCAACCTAGTTGAATCCAATATTCTAGTATGGTGGCACTGTGAATAAATGAATAAATAGATGAATTAATGGATGTGTATGTGTATTTTTCGGGCATTTTGTGGCAGAAGTCTATATAAACTGTCTTCTCTAATATCTTCCGATCTCTTCCAATAACTCGCTGTGCCATGGGAGTGCTCCTGGATCCTCTATGATGATGTCAGAAGAACATGTGCTCTGGAAGCTTCTACAAATACTAGGAAGTTCAGAGTATGGATCTAGTTTCAGACTGGTTATCTGTCATTTGAGAATAAGTCATCTTATTTCAGAAGGGGCTATCACCTAACTGGATTTGGGAAGATCAGTTTTCATAAACTATCTACTTAGAGGTGAAGAAATTAAGAATGTGTATCTGAGGAGGAGTGCTTGCATTGGGAAATGGGAAATCACATTTTAATGAAACAAAAATGTGTACACTTAGGGCAAATTGATTTAGATGAAATAAGTCTGTTCCATTCATTCATGACTTTAAATTTCACTGTGGTTTGCAAGACATTTAAATGAGTTTAAAAATGAATCAAGGAAGAAAAAATTTCAGTACTTGCATTTATCATTGAGATTCTTTTCATTTCATACTAAAAACATCTATTTAGGATGCTCTGTATCCCAAATAGTATGGATGTGGCTCAATATTTTTAAGATTTCATTCTTTACTAGAAACCAACAAAGGAACTGATGTGGCCTAAAGCCTTGTGGCAAACTCTGGATTTTACCCTTGTCAACTGGGTCAAGTTCACCCCCCAAATGCAAAGAAGTCTAAGCTAAGATAAAAGTAGAAAAGTTTTATTAGGAGGAAAATCAGACTCTAATTGTAATACTCTTCTCTCTCCTCCTTCCCTCCCCCTTTCCTCCCCCCACGCCTAATACAAGGTATAAAGAAGTCCATAGCCCAGAAGGGACAGGGAAGATTTGATCTTGAAAAACACAAAGGGAAATCAGAGAAAGGTTGTTAAAAAAAAAGTATGGACATTCTTTTCCAGGAATAGAGAGATGTAAAAGCAGGATATTTTGCAGGAATAATTGTGGGTCAGTTTGAGTGGAAGGGGGTAGAGGAAAAGACAGCTCAGCAAAGCTACTTAGCAAACACCAGCAAAGACATCTCAGAAGTGAGCAGGATTTTGCCTTATTTCAGGCTCCTGATTGACGCCTTTCAGTAAATAGATTTATTCTGTGTCCAGTGAATCTACCTTGTAAGATAAAATATAAAATAGATATATTAATCTCAAGGGCACTTCCACACCCTGAACTCTGTTGTCTTGCCTGTGCATCCAGCCAGGTGTTATCTTACTTGTGATTCATTGCTCCTATTCCAGGTCCTTTGATTTCTGATTCTTAGGTTGCTCCTCATGTTTGCTTTTGTGTTCCCCATAGACAGTAGGTAATATTTCTTCTCTTTATCCTAACACTGTTCAGCTTTGGTTCTGAAATTTGGATTATCCTGTATAAATTAGTGACTCAGCTAATGAACAGTCACGAATCCTGAGATCAGAAGCAAAAAAATAGTGCAACATTATAAACTATTATATTAATACAAAGTCAACTGGACTTTTCAGTAAATGGTATGTCTAGAAAACTGAAATCATGGGAAGGATTCTAAATTTGAAAAAAACCCTAACCCTAAATTCACGCTTTAACACAGCTGATTTTTGATATCATGATATTTAATAGAATGATAGGGAAGAGTAAATTGCTGTGTGAACAAGACTTTCAGAGAGTATGTAGATATCCATGACTACAAATTAAGATTCATCTCCTTGCCCAAGAAGCAAGGGACATATTATTGCTCTGCCATCTGGGCATATTCCTAATAGGGAAGACTATCAGAAGCTAAGGAACTTTCATTTCAGATATGAAATCTGATTTCATCATAACTCTTTCTCCAAAATTGATAACAATGAAGTGAAAATTGACACCAGAACACAGAACAACTCCTTAAGTACAAACAGCTACTTGAGCAGGCAACCCGAGCCTTTATAAATAGATTCTCAGTACCACTCACCAATGTGTTGGAACTCCAAGTTCCTGGACAAGACTCTCCCTCCCCATCATGCTCCCATTCATAGAGTATAGTACCTATACTTATATGACTCTGGGCAAATCACTTACCTTTCTAAATCTCAGTTTTTTTCTCATCTATAAAATGAGATTAGATGATATGATCTTTAAGATCTTTTCCCAATCTTAATATATATGATCTGATAATGTCACTCCTTAATCATGCACAAAGCATCATCCCTCCCAAGCTCCAGACATTCATTTACACCTGCCATATTGACTTTTGTCCTTCTACTTTGGCATGGATATTTCTAGAAATTTTCCTGGAGTCTTCTCTCTACTCAAAGGAGGATTTTATCTTTTCATTAATTATGTCTTCCCTTTTAAGATGTAAAATGATTGTAATTCATACTTCAATGTTCTTCCATTGAAGCTATTTTCCTTTCCAGTTACAGTAAACTTCTCCACTTGTCCTGATGTATATGGACTCTGGAAGTTCAGCCTGATGTTCCATAATTGTGTCTTCTACATTCAGCTGTTAGCTAACTCATCCTCTGTTTTCTGGAGGCTTAGGGCTAAAATAGTCATGCATAATTTTGGGTTATGCTGATCTATCACTGCCTCTAATTACCATTGCCTGATGGGCATATATCAATTGGTGCCATATGACTTCTTGAGGGTACAATGATGAGGAGCATCGCAGACTTCCCCTCTAAGGAACAGGCTCAGTTTCTAGGTGTGGAATCTCTCCAGGAGCTCCTTCTTTCATTTCTAAATATATTCATCTAAGAGGTCCATCTATACTCAGAAAGAGGACTGTAGAAACTAAGTGTGGATCACAATAAGGCATTTCCACTCTTTTTATTGTTGTTTACTTGCCTTTTATTTTTTCTCATTTTTTCCTGTTTTGATTTTATTTTTCTTGTGCAGCAAGATAATTAAATAAATATGTACGGATATATTGGATTTATCATATATTTTTACCATGTTTAACATATATTGGATTACTTCTATCTAAGGGAGAAGGTGGGGGAAAGGGGAGGAAAATTGAAACACAAGGTTTTATAAGGATTAATGTTGAAAAATTATGTTGAAAAATGCATATGTTTTGAAAATTAACACATCAATAAAAATATTCATCTCTCTTAAAGTAGCTGAATTTTTTTCTTTGTAAAGTACAAGAACATGTCTAAAGTATGTCATTAGTCATGATATGTTCTTAAATGTAATGTTAATGAGGATATTTACACTTGACAAAGTGAAATATTTCTGATATCAGAAAAAAGTATCCATCAGCAAATGGCACTAATTTCAAAGGAAAAAGCTTAGCAAAGACTCCTATACCACTGGTGTCAAACATATAGGAAAAGGGAAGACTGAACTGTACATAGAGATTTTTGCAGGATGCATATTGGCTTCAGAAACCACATATTAGTATTGTCTATGTTGTTGTATTTTATTTTGTTAATTTTTTTCCTAATAATATTTGAATGTAGCTCAAGTTAAACTTAGGGGTGTTGAAGAGATGTTTGATATCCATTCCTTATATAATGTTTCTTTATACTCTGCTTATTGACAATACTGTTCTTTGCATCAACTCAATCACTTCAAAAATTCATTATTTTAATTGTCATATCTAACATCTAATTTATTTGACCACTTCTTTCCCAAATAGAGGGATGAGAGTAAACTTTGATTTCTAAGTAAGACAAGGAGTTAAATTTCAACTCAGATCAATTACTTTTCCTCAGAGATTCTTAAAAAAAAAAAACAAACAAACAAACAAACAAAAAAAAACATTCCTTCAGCTTCTCTCTTAATTTTTTGGAGACAGTTTCTGTATTTCTCAAAGAAGAGTATTAGAAAAGATGCTATCTAAGGTTCCTTTTTACTCTAAATGCTTTGATTTATGAAAAGGCTCTCTCCAGAATATGAGGAAAGCTTACAAATTCTTATGAAATATGATACTGAAAATTGATGACAAGGATTTGGAATATAAAGTTCAAATATGTTTTGCTCTGCTTCTTAAAATATAATTAAAATAGCTAAAGTTCAGTTGGGGAGACATGTCACTTATAACAAAGGTGGCTAAATTTCTGAATAATAAATTAATTAATAATTAGTTAATAAATGAAACAAGTTTGAAAACAATGCAATTCAATCTTGCACAATAAAAACAATAAAATTTAGTACAATTGCAACTCAATCTAACATAATAAAACAAAATAAAATTTCTTAAGTACTTGTGTATAAAGCACACACATATTGAGAACTAAGTGGTAGGTACTGGCAATACAAAGGTGAAAAATTTTGCCAGAGATAAATAGTGTATACCCCAATGATGATTAAAAATTAGAATGTCAGCAATTGCATAAGAAACCGTTTATGAAAAAAGATGAGAAATATGAGAAAGGGAGGACTCATTTCTCTCCCTACTACTTTTAATACCAAATGCATACTCCTTTGTTTGAAATTTAAAATTCTAAACAACACTACTACCGTATACATTCTCAATCTTAGTGCCTTTCACAAAGGCTGGGATGTAGTCAGAGCTACCTTTTTGTTGCTCTTCACACAAGTAACCCCATCTCCTTTCTTCATGTATTGCCTCAGGCTATTTCTCATGTATTTTATACACTCCCTCTTCAACATTATATCTGGCTTTCAATCAAAATTACTCTGTTTTTTATTATGGATATATTTACATATACTTAAATGTATATGTTTTCTCTCTCCCCATAGAATATAAACTCCTTGAGGACAGGGAGTATATTTTCTTTTCTTTCCATTCCTAATGCATAGTAGTTCAATGTCTAAAACACAATAAAAACTTGTTAAATGTTTATTGATTGATTGACTGATATCTTAGAGAAACCATAGAATATAGTACTACAAAGGAACAATATGATATCATAATATAATTTAAAGGTCTATAAAATTAAATCAGTATTTTTATTTTCAAAATCATCATCATCATCATCATCATCATCATTATTATTACATTTATTGTTATGCTTTTGTCATTATTTCATGGTGTCACTTCCATACTCTGATAGCAAGATAATAAAGAGATGACAAAATATTTTGGAATTTAGAGGAGAGGCTATATCAACATTAATACCTAATCACTCCTAGTAAGATCATGTACAAAATAATAACCGCAAATCTTTCTTTTTCCAACCTAGGTGTCTATAACAATAAATTGTTTGATGCTATAGGACGGAGCACAAATGTCACGCATTGCCTTTCACCTCACCTCCCCCCATCTTGCTGAGCTTTAGTCTTCAGCAAGATCTGACAAATATTGGCATTATGTGTCACTAAGAAGTAAAAGATCATGCTCTGACCTTCAAGAATCCTCACAATATGTACATTATGTTGATGTGCCCTTTGTTTTGTCTATCTTGGTTTGCTTTGGCGGCCTCAGCTATTTCAGAGCAAGTGAGTTTGTTTTTCCAAGTTTCCAATGGCATCATTTTAGCCAGCAGCTTATTTGAAGAATCAAACAACTTTTTGGTGCTATTTATTTATTCCACTTGGACACAGCTGGGAGACAAGATATGAAGAAGAAGGAATAAGTTGCAGATACCTCAAAGACCAAAAGTGTGTTCCCTTTTTTATGAAGTTTCTTGATTTTAATCCCTTTTTTAAGGTCCAATTCTGGTGTCTCCTCTATGAAGCCATGCCTGAAATACACAAATTCTGTCTCCTTCTGTAAATTCTACATAGAAATTTGCCCAGAGCTCAACTTTGACTTATCATAATCTGTCATTAATCAGTGAGAGATAAGAACATGTATATGGGAGATGTTATTAAAGTAAAAATGGCAAACCTTGACAACAGATTGGTGATAGGGATGAGAGTAAGGAATCAAAAATGAAACTAAGTTTATTAATGTGTATGATAAGGATGGTAGATTGCCTTTGATTGATGTATTTACATATTTTTACCTATTAAAGGATTAGCTTTTGAGAAGCAGTTTGATAGAATGGAAAGAAAATGGACTTATTCAAGTCAGTGAGCCCTTTGAATTCTGTCCTCAGCATTTGACAACTATAAAACTCAACTGTAAAATGGAGATTATAGTAAATACTTTACAAAATTTAATTATTAAATAAAATAAACATCATGTATATTATAAACATAAAATTTGTGTCAGATATTATTATTACGATCTCATTTTCATCTTTTTTTCTATTGAGTTCAGATAGAAAAGAGTTCTGAGATAGCTCGCTATCCTATTCTTTTGTAGTTCATTTTCCATTGATTCCTGCAAACAGATAAAATAATAATTTCTTCATAATTGAGTAAAAATATCAAAATTAGCTGTGAACCTTCTAAAAGCACCTGTAGCACCATATCAGTAGCAGGCTGGACAATAGGGGTGGTGTGCACTTCTACCAATTCTGACATGGTTTTAATAACCTTTGTCAGAACTTTCAAAAGTTTGAAGCTTTTACCCCCATATAGCTTGTGGATTAAGAATAGTTTGTATAAAGGTATACTTTAAAAGCATACTCCTAATTTTTTTTTAATTTTTAAAATTTAGCTTGCGAATTGATATTTTATGTGAGTAATTATAGGCAAAAGTTTGTTTTTTGATAATTGTCTTATTCTACTTATGTCATTGCATCTCTCCAATATATTTTTAGATATTTATAGTATGGGTTGTTTTATCTTCATTCATGAAAAAGATTCTGATGTCTAATTCTAGGTAACAGGTCATGATTTTAATTAAAATTTTGTGATCACTAAAATTATTTATTATAAAATTTCTATTTCTTTGTATAATCTACATTTATCAAAAAATCCAGGTTATTTAAGAAAAATCCTTTTGTAATTTTTGATGGCAATTATTTGGTCCTGATTTGCCATCATAAATTCTTCTGTTTGCACAAATTCACAAATCCACATGATTTAATGACTTATTTGATACTTCATCATGAACATATTAGCTAAGTTTTTGTAGATGTCACCCCGGAAGTCCTTTTGGATGCATTCTCCTCTTAATCATTTCACAGATTCCATTCTAAATCACTTCTGTTAATGTAAATGTGGTAAGTTACATTAAAGAAATTGAATGACAAATATCTGTTATCAACTTCTACTATTATTGAATTGATAGTTATTCCTTTCAATTACATTTGGTTAGGTTTTTGACTTGTTTATATTATACATCATAAAATCTCTTTCAATACTCTGTCTCTTCTTTGTAATGAAGAAGCATTTATTGTTCTTTAACTGCCATGGAGTTATGGGGCTTTGTTTTTTCATTAAGTTTACCTTCTAATACATTATATCAGTATTATTATTCTTAGGATACAATATCTAATGGTAACATTGGGGATGGCTGTTACTATTATGGTTTTCTTATTGTTATTAAGTTTTTCAATAGGATTTTAAAAAATGGTGTTGCATCAAATTACTACCCTGTTTTTAATGTTTTATATTCAAGCTTAACAAACTAATAAACAAACTAATAAATGAATGGAATAAGATAAATGAACAAGTATTTATTAAATGTCTGCTATGTTCTGGGCACTATACTATATGTTGGGAATATGTAGAAAGACAAAAGGTAGTTCTTTTCATCAAGGAGTTCAAAGTCTTATAGCAAAAACAATATACAAATAACTATTTAAAAACAAGATAGATATGAAATAAATTGGAAGTGATGATAATGGATATAAACTAGAATTAACAGCATCAGTAAAGGCTTCCTGTAAAAAGTAAGAATTTTAACTGGGATTTAAATGAAGCCCCAAAAAAGCAGGAGATAGAAAAGAGGAGGAAGAAAATTCCAGACATAGATAGCAACAAGTGAAAATGCAAAAAGTCAAGAGATGGATTGTCCTCTAGGGAAAACATCAAGGAAACCAATGTCACTGTACTGCGGATTACATGAAGGGGAATAAGGTATAATAAGATTAAAAACTTGGAAAGGCAAGAAATTATGAAAGATTTTAAATGATAAGGAAAACATTTTATATTTGATCTTTGAAGTAATAGGCTGCCATTAAAGTTTTGTTGAATGGAAGTGTAACATATTCAGATTTTTGCTTTGGGAATATCAGTTTGACACACAAGTATGACATGTACAAGAATAAGGGAGAGAAAAAAAAATGAGGCAAGATGACCAACCAGAAGGCAACAGTCAACACAAGCTGGTGATAGGTTGCACCAGGGTACTGGCAGCATGAGAGAAGTCAGAGATAATGTCATGTATATGAGAGATATTATTAAAGTAGAAACAGTACAACTTGGCAACACATTGACAATAGGGGTGGGAGAGCATAAGGAATCAAGGATGACACTAAGTTTGAGAGCATTCATGATAAGGAAGATGGAGTTGCTTTTGACTATAAGAGAAAACTTAGAAAGAAAGGAAGATTTAGAGAGCAAGAATAAGAAGTTTAATTTGTGCATATTTTAGTTTATGGTGTTCTTGAGATATCCAGTTCAAGATCAGGCAGTTGTAGATGAAGTTGAATGTCAGGAGAGAGGTTAGCAACAGATAAATAGATGTAAGACTCACTGGAGTTTTGCAGAGATAATAATTGAAATCATGGGAGCTGATGAGATCACCATAATATAGAGTGAGAAGAGAAAGTCAGGACACCTCCAGTTAGTGTGTCAGATATGAATAAAAATTCAGCAAAGGAAACTGAGAAGGGATTGACAGAAAGAAAGGAGAAGAATGAGAAGATACAGTATTCTGACAAGGAGAAAAGGTGCTAAAAATTTTCAAAGTCTTTGGAGAGGTCAAGAAGGATGAGGGTTGAGAAAAAGCCATTCGATGTGGTAATTAATAGATCACTGGTAACTTTGGGGAGAGCAATTTTGTTTAAAAGTCAGAAGCCAGATGGCAGAGAATAAAAAAATCATCTTCTGTAAATCGTATTTGTCTTGTTCTCCAGGAATGTGTTTCAATTCTCTTCCCTCTTTTTATCATGGAAATGCTAATGTTTCCATAGCTGTCTTAAGGTACTCAACCCTATTTTATTAATGTTGTGGTAGATTTCATTAGTATATCTTCCAAATGTATTATTGTCCATTTTTTCAGTTTTTCTGCTATTAATTTAATGAAAAAATGTTCTTCCCATTTATTTCTAATGCAAAAGAATATGTCTGTGAATTCATTCACACATTTTTCTTTGTTATCTTTGTGCTCAATGTGTTTGACCTAGAGAAAACCAAAGTATTCTGTAACAATTATCTTTATTCATTGGTTCAAGCTGAAATTTAGTCTAAACTCAAAGCTTTCAATCTTTACCTTTTCTTTATATAAGTTAAGAATTTTACAGTTAACTACAAGTGATATTTTGCTATCACTGCAAAAAAATCCTTGAGATGAACAAATTGTTTTAACTTACACTCTGGTGGAACCACATAATTTTATGGCATGCACAAAGACTAAATGTATTATTTGTCATCAGACTTCACTCTAGTCTTCTTTTCTATGTCCTTCCACCAGAAAATATGTTGATCTTAGAAGATCATTTCAACTCTGGAATTCACAGTCTGGAAATATCCTTAGCCCTTGTGGTCCCTCCCTCTAATGGGATGATTCTTTCTAGAATCTTCAGTAGAATATCTGTTCTTTCCTCATATTAGAATGTAATCTTCTCTAGAATATAAACTTTCTTTTTTCTTTGTGTTCCTAGAAATTAGCATAGTGCCTAGCACCTAGTAGGTATTTAATAAATCCATATTATCTGACTGATTGAAATGTTTAGTGAGATGTTTTAGTTTGATATTTTCTTTAATTTTAAAGCTATAGCTAGTTCTATGTAGGAGAAATTATAATAATTTAAGGCCAATCAGAATTATAATGCTTAAAATGTCTCACTGAAAAAATGTTATGATTTATGTGAATTATTATTCACATTATTATGTTGATAGCATATGTTAAATGAAAATGTTTTCCATATGTATAATAAATACTCTGACATTCTTATTACATTTGATTCTAATCATATATACATATATGTATATGCAAAAAGAGATACACATATACATATTATATATAAGTATTTGAAGAATATGAATTTTGAAACAAGTCAGCAGCATTGTTATAATAAACAAATGTGATATAAATATTATGCTATTTTGGGAAAACTTGTTCAAAGTTCCATCATTGATAACAAGTTTATTTTTATACTTCTGGATTATTTAAGTAATCTGGTTTGGCTGTAAAATTTCTATATTTTTTTGTGACTAGCAATGTTTTGCACAAAATACATAAATATATAGTTGAACTATATTTGTAGGATTTAGTGAGCTCATCCTTTAGTAATATTGAAGTGATCATATCTATTAAGAAACTTTAAAAATTAGGGTGAGAGAAGAGAATAGTAAAAGATCTTGCTAGTTATATATAATTATAAAAAGCTTTATTCAATAACTATAGCTCTTATGGAAATCATAAATGTAGAGCTACAATAGACCTTGAAGTCTATAAAGTCTAATTTCCTAAAATTACATATGGAAAAACTCAAAGAGGTGAAGCTATTAGTACAAAATCATACAATTAATAATCTGTAGTAGAATTTGAACTTTGGACTTCCTGTCTCCATATCAGATCTTTTATCAATTGCTGCATCTGATTTTTTTATGTAATTCTAAAGCTTTCTAATTTTGCAGAATGACTATGTTTCAGTCCTCTCTGTTGACATAATTATTTGGTATTCAGTATAATAATGATGCACACACAAACATGCACATACACTGGTTCTCATTTATTCCATTTTATGTTTATGTTTATGTTCTTGTCCTTGTAACCAAATAAATGATTAGAATTTTTTTTAAATCATCTTTTTATCAGAGTTCTATCTTGTTCCTGAGTTCTTTTCTTAGCAATCTTCATTGTAATGTCTTTAACTGATGCTGAATTATTTATTTTCCTTTTGTACTTCTCTGACTTCTATATATTGTCTTAGTCTTTGATTTTTTTTTTTATTTTTGTTTCTGAGGAAGAGAATCTAGAATTATTAATATGGTTTTGTTTTGCAAATTCCTTTTACATATTTTTATTGCCTTAAGTTGAGTAATCAGATGTTTAAGTTTTATATCATTGATGTTAGCTAGATATCTATGCAATCTTTAAACATGTTTCCACAGATGATGGTAGTAGTGATGGTGATGGTGGTGATTATCTGTTTCTTTTCATCTTTTTCAATAAAGTTCAGATAGAAATGTTGTGTGATAAGTCACTATGAAATTATTATTCTTTTAGACTTAATATTGTGAGCATTACGGCAGATAGAAAAAAATAACTTTCTTATAATTGAAAAAAAGATTTGGGGAAATAAACTGGTTTTTATGTTAACAGAAAGTATTTTAGGAAAACTTCTAGTAGCAGAGAAGACAAAAGAGATGATACATAGTTTTTTTTTTTTTCTTTTTCCATGTGACTTATTTATTTGTACTATATGCTAATATTTGCTAGTCAATGCAATTAGGTCATCATGAGCATTTGTGAAAACATCTATTTTAATTTTTTCCCTAAGTTTTTCTGAACCACAGTTCTTTCTGTTCAATTACAGATAATAATTTTCTTATTGTTACCCTTATTACTCCATTTCTGTCATTTCTTTGAGTACACATACAAATTTATTATCTTGGCATTATCATTGATATAATAGTCAGTATTATATAAACTGCTTTAAAGATATATATAAAATAAGCTTATTACTTTAGTTTAATTAAAAAAATATGAGGATACAAACTCATCTTCAGCATCATTGAAAGCCTTCTTGGTACAAGTTTAGCAGTAGATAGGATAACAGAATCACATGAAACATCCTGATTTTCACATTATTTTAAGCTGTTCTGGTGAATCATTGTCATCATCACATTTACTAGCATTTATATATAATGTACACTATTTTAAGGTTTACAAAGTACTTAACAAATATTTTTTTCATTTTATCCTCATAACAATCCTAAGAGGTTGATATAATTGTAATTCTCATTTTATAAAAGTGGAACTTGAAGTTAAATGACTTGTCCAGAATCATGCAGTTCTGGTTCAGTGTATTATTTGGTTCAGTGCTCTATCCACTGTGCAAACTACTAAAAGTTTGTAAAGCATTTTACAAATATTATCTTTTATAACCTTGATGTAGATTCTGTTATTTTACCTATTTTCCAGATGAGGTAACTGACATTGAGAGGATAAGTGACTTGTCCAGGGAAATAAAATAAAACATTCTTTAGGAAATAGTTAAAATCAGGATTTCTTGATTTGAAGCCCAATGTTTTATTCATTATACCAATTCTATGCTTCTCTATTTTGGAATCTTTTATTTCCATGTAGCTTGAAGATCACAAGTATAGAGGACAACATCTTAAAAAAACAAACAAAACAAAAGTTTTTTTTAAGACTTTTTTAAAAAAAAATTCATTTTATTACAAGTCAATTGTGGGCAATAGGTTGGGGTTTATGATACTAGTGCAGTTCTAATACAATTTTTTCATTGAACTCTCCAGAATATTTTGAGTTCATTTGTGTTGTTTATTACTCCATGAATAATAGTGAGCTTTTCTTGTACAATTCTTCTCCTTAGGTAAAATCGTTGGGATATTTCCTTGGTGGTAAATTTTACATCCTATAGTGAGAATAATAAAGTTTCTACCATTTCTTTATATAATTCACATTGATAAATTTGGTATAACAATAATCTACCATACATTGTATGCCTATCTGTCAAAATATTACCAACTTTCAAAACTGTTTCAAGTCCTACCCTGATCGTCAAACCATGCCAGTCATAGGTGATCTTCTTTGAATCCAAAATTCCAGCAGTAGGGGTTGTACTTCATAAGCTAACACTTAACTAAATCCTGGTTTAGTATTGTTTAATAGTATCAACAATCTTGAATGAATGAAAAGCATTGATTAAGAAAAGCATAATATAATAATAATTATATTCCAAGAACTGTCTTGCTATTGTTCCTTCAACAGACTGTAAAGTTCTTGAGGGTAGGGGTTATGTCTCAGGTATTATGTAATTTATTCCATATAGCAACTAATTTATTCCATGTAGCAACTAATGTGAAATTGGAAAAAAAATCATAGGCATAGCATGAATAATTTGAGTTTGATTCCCATTATTGATGGAAGAATTATTAAATAAGCATTAGGGGAGGTAAAAATAAAAATAATCACAAACTATGCAAATAGTAATTTAAAATAATAATTAATATTGCTTTGGCAAGGAAAGCATGGGAAAAACATGTGCAACATGTGACTATAGACTGTAAAACAAAATTAGGATCTAACAACTATTTAGTAAAGATTAATGAAGAGCTGCTTGCTGACATCCTACATTTTGTTGCTATTAAAATACATTCTATATCTTTCCCCATACCTTGACCTATGTACTCCATGACTGCACTACTCTCCATGCTCATCACTACCTCTTTAAGGCTCAGTTCAAGTGATCTTTCTAAAGAAGGCCTTTTCTGGCTCCTTCAAGCCTCTAATGCCTCTCCATGCAAAGGTAATTCAAATCTCTTTTGTGTTTGTCTTATATTGTCTTTTGCATATATGTTGTCTTCTCCCATAAAATCTAAACTCCTTGAAGTCACCAACTATTTTATTTTTTGTTTTTGTATCCTTACTACCTAGCATAGTGGCAGAGGTATGGGAAATCTGGTTGTTGATTGCTTGATCTGTTGTTACATCATTTTTCCACTTTTTACTATGTCCTAATTCTCCCTTTAATCTAATCAAAACAGACCAACCTCCCCATATCACTTATATTCAGTAATGCATCAATGGCTCAGAGTATTTTCTTCATGCTACTATAGATAAACCCATATTCTGCCTCAGAAAAAACATAATATTGCCTCTTCCTCACAGCAGAATCCACGGTTGGACTGCTATTCTGTTTTCAACACAATCCTGGAAGATAAGGTTTTATTTTGATAATTCATGTGTCTAGATATAAAACAGCTGCCAGGATATCTACTGACATCTGCTGTCTAGTTGTTATCAGTCCCTCCCATCTGGCCTGCATTCAACAGGACCCAGAGCAAGACAGAACAAAATCACAGGACTTTCAAAAGCAATTTTATGTTATCACCATATTCTTCTTCACTGTTAGTCAGGAGCACTGCTACTATGTCTTTTGTCCTTTATAACACTCTGAAACTTATCTGACTAAACTTTTTCTTTCCTCCCATTGTATCTTAGCATTTCTATAATGTATATCTTGATATGAGTTCACATTGAGTTTTAGATAGCTCAAGAGAGATAGTGGTTCTGGGAAATATAATAAGTACTGGTCATTTTAGCATCTTAGTAATTCTATATTTTAAAACACTGATTATTAATATCAATCCATAAATTGATATCCAAGAGGATTTGTCATGTGAATCATCTCGGAATACTCCTCAACTTTCCTTTCACTTATCTATCTTTCTTCCCCCCAGCTTACTTCAAAAGCTACAATTAAAATAATTTCTCTTCTTGATACTGTAATCATACTCTATTTTTCCATAGGCCTCAGCTACTCAATCTTACCTGTATCTAACAAGGATGGAAAGGGAATCATTATGATAAAGATGATTTACATCCAGAGGCATAGACTTTCACTGAGACATTGACACTAGTATCTCATTATTCCTATATTCTTGATCTACACAGAAAATAATTAGTTTCAAAGTTGATATTTTGTCTGATGGCTGGAATTCATCTCATGTTAAGTAACAAAAAGAGACAACAAAAATAAAATACTTCCTGAAAACCACAAAGTAAATAAATAGTTGGACAAAAATGAGATTGAACACTTCAATTCATTGAAAACTCTTCAACTTTCCATCATGCACAATCATTGAATTATCACCATCAATGGCACAAGATGTCGTTATTAACTCCATTTTCACTTTAGAGTGAAATGGAAATATCTTTGTGCAGGAGATCTTTTATCTAATTTTTTTACAAAGTTGCTAACTGAGAGAAATATATACTTTAAAGGGATTTTTCCTCAGAACATCTTACAATGAAGCAAATAGAAAGGACAGGAACTTTAGATACAGAGGTATCTGGGATCAAATCCTAACCTTGCAACTCACTACCTATGTAATCTTGGGCAAAGTAACATTTAACTTTCCTAAAGTTTAGTTTTCTCACCTGTGAAGTGAAGGTTGTAGATAATAATTTTCTAAGGTACGTGTTAACACTAAATCTGTGATATTAACATAATCTAGGTCTTTAATGTTCATTACACATTAAATAAAAAATGTTGCCAATTATATTAATTGTTCAAGTCATGATTTAGCCAAAGTAATTGGTTTCAAGCTAAAGTGATAGCATTATTTGTCCTGAATTTTTCTGCATAATTTCCTTACTTTTCCACTCCATTTTGTATTTGTAAACATAAGTTCCCTAAATCTAATAATTCCCTTGTTTCTACCATTGGACTCCATGGTGTCATTTGGAAATAGACTAAAAAAGAGGGTTTCTAACTTGTCTTCCAGAGCTAACATCATATAACTGATGTGACTATGAAGTCAGTCTATATAAACATTCTTCAATTAGATTGGTTTTTTCTTTCATTTGTCAATTTTTGCAACATAGCCACAGACTCAGGAATTACAATCAATCTGGTATCTGGCTATCTGGCTTTGTGACAACCGTTGCCACAATACATTTTCTGGCTCCTTCAGGAGGCATTTTCCTTAGACTCTGGATTCCTGAACTAAGCTGGGAATCCACAACCAAGGTTTGCTCTCCTCTCTCATATCAGGAGCCTCTAGATACTTGGGATGCCCTCACATTAACTATAACAACATCCTCCCTATGCTCAAAATGTAGAATTAGTATGAATAACAATTGAAATATCAACAGCTCAGGGATAAATAAAATGATATCCAATTACTCTCTCTTTATGTTGTTTTGATCTTGGGAACTACCAAATAATTTTGTCAGGATTGTCTCCAAATCACATTACCTAAGCCCAAAGAATCCACTGTGGTAAAATAGTTGCAAACATAAGGAAGAAGTGCTCATTGTTGGATTTTTTTTTCTTACCAACACAATCAAAACAAAAATTATGATCTTCTATGGAATTTCAGGTGCAATTTAACATTTTTATGTTAATTGGTTATTTATTAGAGATCAGTTATTAAAATAATATCAAAGTACTTCTTGATATTGAACATAGTGAGAACTTAAGACATGTGTGCTCAACTGCAATGGATTGACTGATATAACACAGGATGATTTTTCAACATTCTTATTTTTTTAAACTGCTAGTCCCCCAAAAGATCATATCGATAATCCTGCCTGGTCTGAGGATGTAGTTCTTCACTTTTCCCAAACAGCCCTAAGATTATAATTTTAAAGGAATATATGCATTTTTTTCCCAAATATCAACCCGTGATTGTTTTGATAAAGTATTACAATAATGCTTTATGGAGGTAACAGAGGGCTAAGGCACCACAATAACATGTCAAAGGAATATTGCTATGGTTTTGACACGTAAGTATAATATATCATCAACCTAACAGTGACAGGGAGGAGAGAAATAGATTGACATTAGAAGTTACAAAACACATGAAACAATTTCAAGTGACTTCTAACAGAGAATTGAAAATGGAATCATTAATGTTTTAGAGCTGCAGTGGACTTTTGGAGCCCTCTAGTTCAATACCCTTATTTTCCAGCTGAGGAAACTGAGGCCCAGAGAGATTAAGTGACTTCTGTAAGGTCATCTAACTAATGAGGAGCAAAACTGGGGCTAGAACTCAGTTCCCTAGATATTCAGAATATAACTATTTCCATGCCAAACTTCCAGTTGCTATAACTTAAGAAAGGAATCTGGGAAACATTTTCATCTATTCACAAGGACTGTCCCAGGGGAAATATCATTTATGAGATGGATAAAGAATTTGTAAGCAGAAAATCATTTCTAATGCTATCCCATTTTGTAATCTGCCAGAACTCTTGACAGAGTTATAAAAAGAATCACAAATTGTCAGAGTCTTAAAAGACTTCTGAGGCCATCTAATCCACCTTATAACTAAGAAGAATACATATTACAACATTTCTAAATGGTCGTATAGCTTCTTCTTAAATACCTCTAACTGTGTAAAAGATCCAATCTTCCTAATACCGGGTGCTTCACTTCTGAATAGCTTTCTGTTGGGAAGTTTTTGTTATAAGAAAAACATGAAAAAATATTAAGTGCTTTAATGAAATAGCTGTACTATATCTATTTCATTCCTCTCATCTACTAGTAAATTCATCTTATTTAAGAAAAAGTACTAATAATTTAGTATCACCCATTCTTAGTGAAGTTATGCCATGTCTTAGTAACCACTACTTTCCTTTTTAAAAATGTTCACAAATCATTATCCCATTAGTTATACATTCTGTACTTTTTACCTCCCCTTTATGAAAACATCAGGTCAACTGCCCTTCTTCAGACCAATATCATTTCGTCTATTCTTCACAATCTTTTAAATGTTACTGAAAGAAGTTCTCCAATCATATTTGCCATATAAGTGCCCTACAATACAGTTTATTTAGTTCTAGAGACTTGAAGTCATACAGAGCAATGAAGTACTCTCTTTCCAGGTCTTCAGCTCTTAAAAAGCATTTTTTAAATCTCAGTGTAAATGCCATTCTCTCTAGAAGAGAAAACAAAATCAAAATAAGTTTAAAAGATATTTCTTCTCTCTATCATCCATTGGCATTGTTTAATTAATGCCAGAATCCAATTAAAACTTTGAGTTTTCTTTCAATGCCAATATTGCTCTGAAACAAAATAAATCTTTTTTATTCATCTTATTTAGCTCATTGTAAGTTTTAGAGATATTGGCAATTTTTACAAAATCATTAAACTGTGCAACTTATTAGTATTTATCCTACTTTTTAAAAACGGGGATGGGTTATAGTCAGACATGGATTCAACAACTGAGGGAGTTCCCAGGTATGAAAACTTTCTCAACCAAAGCAATAACATGACTGCTCCATAACTTCATAACTTAAAAAATTTCCTTCCAGGAAAAATGTATGGCCAAAGAAGAACTAGAGAACATTGTTACTTGCAAAATGGATAGTTTTGTTTACATTAAATGTAAAAAGGGTTTGCACAAATAAAACTAATGAATCCACGATTAGAAGAAAAGCAGAAATCTGGTGTGTGTGGGGGGGGGAGAAAATTACAGCTAGTATTTCTAATAAAGGCCTCATTTCTTAAATATATAAATAATTGACTAAAATATATAAAATACCAGCTATTCTCCCATTGATAAAGGGTGAAAAGATATGAACAGACAATTTTTAGATGAAAAAGTTAAAGCCATCTCTTGTCATATGAAAAAAATGATCTTAATCATTATTGACTAGAGAAAAGCAAATTAAAACAAATCTGAGGTATCACTTCACACTTCTCAGATTGGCTAAGATGACAGGAAAAGGTGATGATGAATGTTGGAAGGGATGTGGGAAAACTGAATATAATGCATTGCTGTTGTAGCTGTGAACTGATCTGATCATTCTGATGAACAATTTGAAACTATGACCAAAGAGCATATACTTCGATCCAGCAGTGTCTCTAGTCGGTCTGTATCTCAAAGAGATCATAAATGAAGGAGAAGAACCCATATGTGCAAAAATTTTGTAATAGCCCTTTTTGTAGTGTCAAGGAAGTAGAAATTGAATGGATAGCCCTCAGTTGGGGAATGGCTGAATAAGCTATGATATATAAATGTAATGGAATAATTAATCTTCTGTAAGAAAGCTGATTTCAGAAGAGCCTGAAAAGATTTACATGAACTGATGCTAAGTTAAGTGAACAGAAGCAAGAGGACATTGTACATAGTAACAATGAGATTATATGATGATAAAATGTGATGGACTTGGTTCTTTTCAATAATGAGGTAACTTAAGACAGTTCCAAAAGACATGTGATGGAAAGTGCTATCCCCATCCATAGAGAGAACTATTGATGCTGCATGTGGATCAAAACAAAGTATTTTCAACTTTTTTTGGTTGTTGTTGTTGTTTTTTTTTTGTTTGTTTGTTTTGTTTTGTTTTTTGTTTTTTTGGGTTTTTTTGCTTTTTGTTTTCATTTCTGGTGTCTTTCCCCTCCTTTGGAACGATATACTTTGTGCATTAGGATGAATGTGGAAATATGTTTAGAAGAATTGCACATGTTTAATCAATATGAGACTGTTTCTATCTTTGGGAGGAGGGAGAAGGGAGGATAGGAAGAAAAATTTGGAACACACAAAGGTAAATGTTGAAAACTATTTATACAAACACACACATATATGAAAATAAAATAATATTAAAATTAAAATGAAGAGCTGAAAAATAATAAGTTTCTTCAGCATTGAGAGATTAGATGTCTTGTCCAAGGTATTCATGACCAGAATATGTCAGAAGTGTCACTTGAACAAAGTTCCTCCTGACTTTTATGGCAGTTCTTTATCAACTGCACAAGGCTTTTCGTGTTCTATATATCCTTTAAAAAAGAAACTGATAAAGTTTGTGAATTCCCTTTTTACATTTCTTCCTTCTCTTCCTTAATGGAATATTTGTCTCTAGAATTTCTTCTTGAGAACTTCTTCTTCTTCTTGAAATTGTTTCCCTCATGGAATATTAGACTATATGATCTTATCTGTCCTTTCACTGAATCTTTTGATTTATGTTCTTCCCATAAATAATGGATATGTCAGATTCTATCCATATCTATTCTCCTCCTGTATTATAAATTCTAAAATGAAATGTTAACTTTCTTTCAAAGTTCCCATAATTTTCACTTCGTTATTAATTTTCTCTTTTATAATAAAATTCAAGTCGAGGACAGTAGTTGCTCTTGTAGGTTTCTACAGTTTGAAAGAATAAGCTTCTTATTGAAGGAATTCCCAAATGTATCTCAAATGTAATATAGAGAGACTTTTAGTAGATGTCTGGATAATTGAAATCCTTTATTTTAGCTTTGATGGGTTGCAAAACTTTTGTTCAAATTTCTACTGTATTTCCTCTGTCTAAATATTTTATGACATATTCCTTTTTATTCTACAATAAGACTCATCAAAAGCACACATTTTATCATGCTACTTTCCTGAGATACCAAGAAGAGTATATTTTTTGCCAGAGAATATTAAGTAGGTACATTAGATTTCCTAGCTTTAAACATCTTCCATAATTTTATCTACCATTTATATCTAACCATACATCCCAACAAATATTACTGTTATTTTTCTGGAGAGACCCACAACACATCAGCCTACATATTCAGTATCCATTTTTTGAAGTTCAAGTTACAACTTTTCTATAGAGTGACTCAACATTTTAGAAAGAATATTGAAAAAGAAATGAAGAATAAAACAATTCTACATTTTGTATCTCACACTAAGCAATATAGAAATGACAACAAAAGATCAAAATATTAAATGTTGAAAGTAATGTGGAAAGTGAGGCACTAAGGTATTATTGGTGGGGCAAGATATTAAAAAGACATAGTCCCTTCCTTCAAAAAGGCTAATTTTTTTAGAGTGACTACACATAATAATTCTTTGAATATTATATCAATTAAAGAAAGAAGTTTGAAATTAGGCAAATAAAGTCATGAAAATGTCAACACTCTTGCCAAGAGCTGCTACTATTACATTTGTATTCCAAGAAGATCATTGACAAAATGTTTTATATACATGCAAAGTATTTATATACAAGTCTCTGTGGCAGCAAAGAAAGGGGGGGGGGTGAAAAAAGATAAGCATTGATTAGAGAATGTAGTAAATGAATATAATATAATATATTACTTTGCTGTAAGAGAAAATAAATATAAGGATTACAGAGAAGCATGCAGAAACTTAAAGGAACTGATAAAATGTAAAATAAACAAAGCGGGAGGGGGTGGGGAGCAATTTAGAAAATTAGTATATCAATGTAAATGTAAAAAACACCCACCATAAAAATAACAGCAGATAAAATTTATATAGTATTTTAAGAGTTACATTGGTTATTGTTTAATCATTTCAGTTATGTCTGACTCTTTTTGCTTCCATTTGGAGGTTTTTTGCCAAGAATACTAGAATGATCTTTCATTTTTTTTTCCACTTCATTTTACAAATGAAGAAACTGAGGCAAATAGAGTTAAGTGACTTGCTCAGGGTTACAATGTCTGACATAGGATTTGAACACAAATTCTCCTGACTACAGACCCAGTATTCTATCTTTACCTATTTTATATTTAAAATAATCTATACTGAATATTGCAAAATTATAAAACATCAAGTATAGCCACAGATAAGAGATAAAATAAAATACTTTACTTCACTCCTTTCTAGAGATGGGGATCCAAAGCTATGAGACATTGCACATAATATCAAGGTTTTGATGTTGTTATTGTATTAATCAGTTTTGTTTTTCTCTGGTGATTTGTTTTTTTCTTTCTTTTTTTCTAATCAAATTAACCAAAAGTTTATTAATTTTGTTGTTTTTTTATCCAACTCTTAATTTTATTAATTTGTTCAATAGTTTTTCTTAATTTCAATTTTGTTAATCAATTAATTAATCCTTTGAGTTTCAGAATTTTTAATTTTGTATTTAATTGGTAGGTTTTGATTCATGCTTTTTTTTTTTTAATTCAAGTGGTATTTATTAAGTCCCATCATATTCTTTTTTTTTTTTTTGAGAGTTTTTTTTTTTAATTTTATTTTATTTAATAATAACTTTGTATTGACAGAATCCATGCCAGGATAATTTTTATACAACATTATCCCTTGCAATCGCTTATGTTTCGTTTTTTCCCCTCCCTCCCTCCACCCCCCCCCAAGATGGCAAGCAGTCCTAGGTATGTTAAATATGTTGCAGTATATCCTAGATACAATACATATTTGCAGAACTGAACAGTTCTCCCGCTGCACAGGGAGAATTGGATTCAGAAGGTAAAAATAACTCGGGAAGAAAATCAAAAATGCAAATAGTTCACATTCATTTCCCAGTATTCCTTCTTTGGGTGTAGCTGTTTCTGTCCATCATTTATCCATTGAAACTCAGTTAAGTCTCTTTGTCATAGAAATCCACTTCCATCAGAATACATCCTCATACAATATCGTTGTCGAAGTGTATAATGATCTCCTGGTTCTGCTCATCTCACTTAGCATCAGTCCATGTAGGTCTCTCCAAGCCTCTCTGTATTCATCCTGCTGGTCATTTCTTACAGAACAATAATATTCCATAACATTCATATACCACAATTTACCCAGCCATTCTCCAATTGATGGGCATCCATTCATTTTCCAGTTTCTAGCCACTACAAACAGGGCTGCTACAAACATTTTGGCACATACCGGTCCCTTTCCCTTTTTTAGTATCTCTTTGGGGTATAAGCCCAATAGAAACACTACTGGATCAAAGGGTATGCACAGTTTGATAACTTTTTGGCCATAATTCCAGATTGCTCTCCAGAATGGCTGGATTCGTTCACAACTCCACCAACAATGCATCAGTGTCCCCGTTTTCCCGCATCCCCTCCAACATTCATCATTATTTTTTCCTGTCATCTTAGCCAATCTGACAGGTGTGTAGTGATATCTCAGAGTTGTCTTAATTTGCATTTCTCTGATCAATAGTGATTTGGAACACTCTTTCATGTGAGTGGTAATAGTTTCAATTTCTTCATCTGAAAATTGTCTGTTCATATCCTTTGACCATTTATCAATTGGAGAATGGCTTGATTTCTTATAAATTTGAGTCAGTTCTCTATATATTTTGGAAATGAGGCCTTTATCAGAACCTTTAATTGTAAAGATGTTTTCCCAGTTTGTTGCTTCCCTACTAATCTTGTTTGCATTCGTTCTGTTTGTACAAAGGCTTTTTAATTTGATATAATCAAAATTTTCTATTTTGTGATCGATAATGGTCTCTAGTTCATCTTTGGTCACAAATTTCTTTCTCCTCCACAAGTCTGAGAGATAAACTATCCTATGTTCCTCTAATTTATTTATAATCTCGTTCTTTAAGCCTAGGTCATGGACCCATTTTGATCTTATCTTGGTATGTGGTGTTAAGTGTGGATCCTTGCCTAATTTCTGCCATACTAATTTCCAGTTATCCCAGCAGTTTTTATCAAATAATGAAATATTATCCCAAAATTTAGAATCTTTGGGTTTGTCAAACACTAGATTGCTATAGTTGACTATTCTGTCTGGTGAACCTAACCTTTTCCACTGATCAACTAATCTATTTCTTAGCCAATACCAAATGGTTTTGGTGACTGCTGCTTTATAATATAATTTTAGATCAGGTACAGCTAGACCACCTTCATTTGATTTTTTTTCATTAATTCCCTTGAGATTCTCGACTTTTTATTGTTCCATATGAATTTTGTTGTTATTTTTTCTAGATCATTAAAATATTTTCTTGGAAGTCTGATAGGTATAGCACTAAATAAATAGATTAGTTTAGGGAGTATTGTCATCTTTATTATATTCGCTCGGCCTATCCAAGAGCACTTAATATTTTTCCAATTATTTAAGTCTGACTTTATTTGTGTGAAAACTTTTTTGTAATTTTGCTCAAATAATTCCTGACTTTCCTTTGGTAGGTAGATTCCCAAATATTTTATGCTATCAACAGTTATTTTGAATGGAATTTCTCTTTGTATCTCTTGCTCTTGGATTTTGTTGGTGGTGTATAAGAATGCTGAGGATTTATGGGGATTTATTTTGTATCCTGCTACTTTGCTAAAATTATGAATTATTTCTAATAGCTTTTTAGTAGAATCTCTGGGGTTTTCTAGGTATACCATCATATCATCTGCAAAGAGTGATAGTTTGGTTTCCTCATTGCCTACTCTAATTCTTTTAATCTCTTTCTTGACTCTTATTGCAGAGGCTAGTGTTTCTAATACAATATTGAATAATAATGGTGATAGTGGGCAACCTTGCTTCACTCCAGATCTTACTGGGAAAGGTTCCAGTTTTCCCCCATTGCATATGATGCTTACTGAAGGTTTTAAATGTATGCTCCTAACTATTTTAAGGAAAAGTCCTTTTATTCCTATGCTCTCAAGTGTTTTTATTAGGAATGGCTGTTGGATTTTATCAAATGCTTTTTCTGCATCTATTGAGATGATCATATGGTTTTTGTTTGTTTGGTTATTGATATAGTCAATTATGTTAATAGTTTTCCTAATATTGAACCAGCCCTGCATTCCTGGTATAAATCTACTTGGTCATAGTGTATGATCCTGGGGATGATTTTCTGTAGTCCTTTTGCTAATATTTTATTTAAGATTTTAGCATCAATATTCATTAGGGAGATTGGTCTATAATTTTCTTTCTCTGTTTTCAGCCTACCTGGTTTAGGTATCAGTACCATGTCTGTGTCATAAAAGGAGTTTGGTAGGACTCCTTCAATCCCTACTTTTTCAAATAGTTTATTTAGCATTGGAGTTAATTGATCTTTAAATGTTTGATAGAATTCAGATGTAAATCCATCTGGTCCTGGGGATTTTTTTCTTAGGGAGTTGATTGATAGTTTGTTCTGTTTCTTTTTCTGAGATGGGAGTGTTTAGGATATTTACTTCTTCCTCTGTTAGTTTAGGCAAGCTATATTTTTGGAGGTATTCTTCTATTTCATTTAAGTTGTCGAATTTATTGGCGTAAAGTTGGCAAAGTAGCTCCTAATTATTGCTCTAATTTCCTCTTCGTTAGTGGTGAATTCTCCCTTTTCATTTTTAAGACTAACAATTTGATTTTCCTTTTTCCTTTTTTTAATAAGATTTACTAAGGGTTTGTCTATTTTGTTGGTTTTTTCATAGAACCAACTCTTAGTTTTATTAATTAATTCAACAGTTTTTTTACTTTCAATTTTATTGATCTCTCCTTTTATTTTTAGAATTTCAAGTTTAGTGTTTGACTGGGGGTTTTTAATTTGTTCCTTTTCTAGCATTTTTAGTTGCAAGCCCAATTCATTGACCTTCTCTTTCTCTATTTTATACAAATAGACCTCTAGAGATATGAGATTTCCCCTTATTACTGCTTTGGCTGCATCCCATACATTTTGGTATGATGTCTCATTATTATCGTTTTCTTGGATGAAGTTATTAATTATGTCTATAATTTGCTGTTTCACCCAATCATTCTTTAGTATGAGATTATTTAGTTTCCAATTATTTTTGGTCTACTTTCCCCTGGCTTTATATTGAATGTAATTTTCAATGCATCGTGGTCTGAAAAGGATGCATTCACTATTTCTGCCTTACTGCATTTGAGTTTGAGGTTTTTATGTCCTAATATATGGTCAATTTTTGTATAAGTTCCATGAACTGCTGAAAAGAAGGTGTATTCCTTTCTGTCCCCATTACATTTTCTCCAGAGATCTATCATATCTAATTTTTCTAGTATTCTATTTATCTCTTTGACTTCTTTCTTGTTTATTTTGTGGTTTGATTTATCTAATTCTGAGAGTGCAAGGTTGAGATCTCCCACTATTATAGTTTTGCTGTCTATTTCTTCTTGCAGCTCTCTTAATTTCTCTTTTAAGAATTTAGATGCTACCCCACTTGGTGCATATATGTTTAATATAGATACTGCTTCATTATTCATTCTACCCTTTAGCAAGATATAGTGCCCTTCCTTATCTCTTTTAATTAGATCAATTTTTGCTTTAGCTTGATCTGAGATCAGGATGGCTACCCCTGCTTTTTTGACTTCACCTGAAGCATAATAGATTTTGCTCCAACCTTTTACCTTTAACCTGCATGTATCTCCCCGCTTCAGGTGTGTTTCCTGTAAACAACATATTGTAGGATTCTGGCTTTTAATCCATTCTGCTAACCGCTTCCTCTTTGTGGAGGAGTTTACCCCGTTCACATTTATGGTTAAAATGACCAATTCTGTATTACTTGCCATCTTGTTAACCCTGGTTTGTACTTTTCTCCCTTCTTACCCCCTTACCCCCCTTCCCAGTATTAAGCTTGTGAGCACCACTTGCTTCTCACAGCCCTCCCTTTTTTAGTATCCCTTCCCCATCTTAGAGTTCCTCCCCCTATCTTACCCCTTTCCCTCCCAGTTACCGTATTCCCTTCCACTTAGCTTATTCCTTCCCTTTTCACTTTTCCCTTCTCACTTTTCAATGAGGTGGGAGAAGTTTCACCATAGATTGAATATGTCTAAAATTTTTCTCTTAAAGCCAATTCTGAACGCAGTAAAATACTCACTATATTCATCCCTCTCCATTCTTTCTCTCAGATATAATAGGTTTCCTATGCCTCTTCATGAAATGTAGTACCCCCATTTCCCCCTTTTTCTGGTACAATGTCCTTTCCACATCTAGTTTCTAGAACAAGGTATATCTGTATTCTTTATACATCTTTATAGCCAAAATATAGTTCCCAAGATTAATCTTTACCTTTTTAGATTTCTCTTGAGTTCTGTACTTGTAGATAAAATTTTTTGTTAAGTTCTGGCTTTTTCATCAAAAATAGGTGAAATTCGCTTACTTCGTTGAATGTCCATCTTCTTCCCTGGAAAAAGATGCTCATTCTCGCTGGGTAAATTATTTTTGGTTGCATCCCAAGTTCCTTAGCCTTTCGGAATATCATATTCCAGGCCCTTCGATCTTTTAGTGTGGATGCTGCCAGATCCTGGGTGATCCTTATTGTGGCTCCTCGATACTTGAATTGGGTTTTTCTAGCTGCTTGCAGTATTTTTTCCTTCGTCTAAGAGTTTTGGCATTTGGCCACTATATTTCTTGGTGTTTTGATTTTAGGATCCCTTTCAGTAGGGGATCGATGAATTCTTTCAATGTCTATTTTACCCTCTGTTTCTATGACTTCTGGGCAGTTCTCTTTGATAATTTCCTGGAAAATAGTGTCCAGGCTCTTTTTTTCATCATACTTTTCTGGGAGTCCGATGATTCTCAAGTTGTCTCTCCTGGATCTGTTTTCCAGGTCTGTTGTCTTCCCCAGAAGGTATTTCACATTCTTTTCCATTGTTTGATTTTTTGGATTTGCTTGACTGATTCTTCTTGTCTCCTCGAGTCATTCAATTCCATTTGTTCGACCCTGATTTTCAGTGAAGTATTTTCTTCACTCACTTTTTTAAGATCTTTTTCTAATTGTCCAATTGAGTTCTTTTGTTCTGTGGAATTTTTTTCCATTTCGCCAATTTTGTTTTCCAGTTCACCAATCCTATTTTTCAAGGATTTGGTTTCTTTATCCACTCTCTCTTTAACTGACTTCTCCAGGCTCTTTTGCCAAGCCTCCCTCTCCTTTTGCCAAGCCTCCCTCTCCTTTTCCCATTTTTCTTCTAGCTCCCTTGTGAGAGCCTTTTTAATTTCCTCCATGAGATTCATCTGTGCTGAGGAACAGATGATCTCCTCCTTTGGGGATTCACCTGGGGACTGTCTGTTTTTAGTCTCCTCAGGATTTGGAGTCTGCTCTTTATCTGTATAGAAGCTGTCAAGGGTTAAAGTCTTTTTCAGTTTCTTACTCATTCTGTCTAATAATCAAAGACAAACTATCAAAGAAACAGAAGGAAAAAACCCTTGAATGGAGGCTGCTTTCTTTGGGGGAGGGGCAGGGTAGCCGTGAGGCACGGGTCCTACTGTGCTACGGCGCCTGCGCTCTGAGATCCCAGCGCGCTGAGACACTGTGGGGGAGGGGTGGCCAGGTCCCGAGAGACTCCAGCTGTTTGGGGTTGTATTCTTCACCCCCGGTGTTTTTAGCTTCTCTGCTGGGCTGCTGACTTGCTGCCGGAGCAAAGTATCTAATCCTGTAGCAAAGCTCTCCCCTCAGAGACGGCTGCGATCACGCCCCACCCCCTCTCCGCTCTGCTCGGCTCTGAGCTGCTTTCTGTGCTCTCACTGCAGCTGCTGGCCGCAGACTGCTTCCGATTTAAGTACCGTCCCCGCCCTCGCGAAAAACAGACCTTTCTTGACAAGTCTCAAGGATGGTTTCTCTTGGTAAGTAATTGTATGGTTTTTTTCAGTCGAGCATTAATGAAATGGATAGTGAAAGAAAAACACGGAGGTTACACAACAGTGTGTCTCCTCTCCGCCATCTTGGCCGGAAGTTGATTCATGCTTTTTTTAATTCCATGCCCAATTTATTTATCTCTTCTTTCTCTATTTTGTTCATTTGACTTTTTCGAGATTTAAAATTTCCCCTAAGAACTTTTTTGAGGATAGACACAAGCTGACAGAGTATAGACCAATCTTTATCTAAGTTTGTCCTTGCATTCCTCAGATCAACACTAAACCAAGCCTCTGAACTGGTTTTGGAGTGACAGAACACACAAATAATTAGAGTGTAAATTTCCAGCCTGAAGATATTTTGGAAGAATTTTAGAAAAGGACTGTTTGAATTTGGCAAGGGGGAAGGCGACCAAGTGCAGGAACAGCATAGGAACTCAGGTTGGTATGTTGTCCACATACTGCAGAATCTACCAGGAAGCTCTTAGCCAAAGTATAGCAGCATTGGATGTGAATCAGCAGATTAGCTGAAAGACATCCAATACGAATACAAAAGGCAAATAATGAGCCTCTGAACCCCGTAATGCAGGACTTGACCAGGCCCACCCAGCTCCAGAAGGAAGTCACCAGCACTGGCCCAGGGCAGCCTAAAGCCACTGTCACCTATAGAAGAAGCTTGGAACAATCTCCTCTTTGCTCTAAAAGCAGACCTCAACCTTTAAAAAAAAATGAATAAAAAAGCAAAAAAAAAATGTCATCACATCAAAGTTCACTCAGAACCACACCCTCAGTCCATATAATGTTCCCCTCTGTCTGCCCAGTGACATATGTGGTTCTCAAGGGTTCCAGATATCATTTTCCCACTAGGTATATAAACAATTTAACCTTTACATAATATATATTTTCCCCCGTTTACCTTTCTAAGCTTCTCTTGAATTCTGTGCTGGAAGATTAAATTTTCTGTTTAGTCTATTTTTTTTTTCAATTGAAATGTTTGAAAGTCTCTTAATCCATTGAAGATCCATTGCCTCCACCCAAAGATGATACTCAGTCTCTTGGGTAGTTAATTCTTGGTGGTAAACCTAGGTCCTTTGCCTTCTGGAATGTGGTATTACAGGCCCTTTTATCCTTTGTAGTAGAAATTTCCAGATGCTGGGTTATCCTGACTGTTATTCTTTGACATTTAAATTGCTTTTGCTAGGAGGTTGCAGTAATTTTTTCTTGAGTTTTGCAATAATGTTCCTTGGGGCTTTTTCTTAATACGATTTCTTTGCAGAAGTGATCTATGAATTCTTTCTATGAATATTTCCCTTTCTGTTTCTATAATATTGGGGCATTTTTCCTTAATGATCTCTTGAAGAATGCTATCCAGGCTGGGGGCTTTTGGTTATTGCCTTCACATGGACCAATAATTTTTAAATTGTCTCTTCTGGATCTATTTTCTAGGTTGATTGTTTTTTCCAATGAGATATTTCACAATATTTTCCCCATTTTTTTTAGTTTGTTTGACTGATTCTTCCTGTTTCACAAAGTCATTAGCTTCCATTTATCCTGTTCTAGTTTGTAATGTATGATTTTCTTCAGTTATCTTTTGTATCTCTATTTCCATTTGATTATTTCTAGTTTTTAAGGAGTTGTTTTCTTCAGAAATTTTTTTTCCTTTCTTTTTCAAGCTATTGAATCTCTCCTACATATCTTTCATTTCCTTTCTCACTTTTTCATCTACCTCTCTTATTTGCCTTTTAAAGTCTTTTGTGAGCACTTCCAACAAGTCTCTTTGGGCTTTACATCAATTCATATCACTCTGAAATTTTCTCTGTGCACATTTTGTTCTCCTCTGAATTTGTGTTTTAGTCTGCACTGTCACTATAGCAGCTTTCTATGGTCAAGGTTCTTTTCTGTTTCTTGCTCATTTTCTTTCCTTTTCTTTTGTTATTTCCTAGTTTTTAAGGTCTAGGTCTGCTCATGAAGTAAAAGGGGGTGTTGTCTCAAGCTTCCTGTGCAGCTCTGAGCCTTGTCTTTGAGCACCAGGGCCTCTTGTATTTGTAGAGGATAATTCTGCCTGATCAGTTCAGGAAACAGCCTGGTTTCCCAGAGTTAGTTTCTGAGCTGCAACTGAAAGCTGTCCCACTGATTTGTTCCTTTACTGAGCCAGGGCCAATGGCTCAGAATTTAAGTATTTAAGTATTTAAGAACCCCTCACCAGCTTTCCCAGAGTCTATCTGAGCTGCCCTGAATACCCTTTTCACTTCAGTTAGGCTGATCTTCTTGAAGTTTTTCCAGTCTCTTTTGAGCTGGAGAGTATTTCATTCCTTCAGATTCTATTCAGAGGCTTGATCCCGTGTCATTTTTGAGGGACACTGGGAGAACTCAAGCATCTTCCTGATTTTATCCCACCATCTTGGCTCTACCCTCAGAAGTACTTATTTAATAATTTTCAAGGCATTTACATATATTAATTTATTTGATCTCACAATAATCCAGTGAAGTAGGTTCTATAGGAATCATTGCTCCCATTTAACAGATGAGAATGTTGTGGTTCATACAGGTTAGATGACTTGCTCAAGATCAGACCTTGATGATAAATGTTCACAACATTTTTGAATTCCCAAGTTTAGTTTTCTTTCTACCAAGTCATGAAAATAGAATTATTCAACTTGACTCCAGAAAGTATATCTATGTATAATGTGTGGGAGATGCAGAGGAGTACATTTAGGCTTGATATAAGGAAAAAATTCCTGATAATTAGAAAGGTCCAAAAATAGAAAAACTGGCCTTGTGGAGTTAGAGATTTTCCCTCTCTGATAGTTTTCATGTGTAGTTTGAACAATCTTCAAAGAGAATATTGGATTATTGTTTGGATACATATTGGAATAAGTAGCTTCCAAGGTTCATTGTACTTTTGAAAGTATTATTTTAACCCATTTGTACACTCCTTCATTCTAGTTTCTTTGTGGTGCCCAACATACACCCTTCAAATTCTCTCTCAGTTTTTCATGTGCCTCCCCCTCCCAGTAAAACCTCTATTTTCCCAACACTCATACAATTACAAAAGGATATTATAACAATCTCTTCTATCTTCACGCTAACATATTACTGAATGTTTTCTTCATGGAGAATTATATTACAAACCTCATTTCTTATATTTAAGACAATGTCACCTTTAAAGGATAATGAAAACCAGAAGGAAGTGATTATCTCTCTCTCTCTCTCTATATATATATATATATATATATATTTTGAGAATGAGAAGTTGGTTCTCCTAAATTCATAATTTGTAGGAAAACTATTATTCTGCCTATGGGTAAAGTCGAAAAGTTTGCTGGATGTAGAGAGACTTATGGATTTAAGTTAAGGCTCTGAGATTTACTAATTATGTGACCATCAACAAATCACTGGACTTTGGTTTCTTTATATATAAAATAACATTATCCACCTTACAGTGTTGTAGGAAAAACAACATGCAAACCTTAAATTTCTATATATTAGTGAATATATAGTCTGTGTTCTGTGTAGTCATTCAAGATAGATTACAAGCTCCTTGAGAGAAAGAATGATGCCTTCTATCTCCATCACATCTCTTCTGTAGATTCCATTATAGTATACTACAATTCAAAAATAAGTTAATAAATGTTATTGAATAATTTTCTCAGTTTTCTACATAATATGCTATGAATTATTTCCCTTTTAATTGTTGATTGCAGGTAAATTTTAGAGAAAGTTAATTCTTTCTAGATCTGACTCATTTGCACTTAACTCATCAAAATGTGTATGTGTGTGTCTGTGTGTGTGATTGTTGTTGTTATGGCTGTTAAGAAATTATTTGATGTCGAAGGGACTTTTAAAAAAGCCATTTCCCTTTGAACAATGAAATCACGTTTCACTGGCATAATTGGACTGGAACGCAGACAGGCTTAAGTTGAGCTTTAAACTCAGAACCCATGAAGGTCGATTGGAAAAATGCAGTCGCCCATCCCAGTCTTAAGTGGCACTTTTTTCAAATGGTGTCACAAACATGCATACAAAACAAGGGCTAAGTGTTACAGATTACAGCCTAAACCTTTTTGGCCATGCCTGTTAAAGGAGAAAAATAAAAGGAAACTTGCAGTTCTTCTTTTTAACTTTCTTGCACAACATGAGGACAAAGGAGGGCCAGTTGAGTTTATGGAAAAGGTACAGATTTGAAGTAAAAAATATCAACATGCATGTGGGTATTTATTCTCTCTTTTAAAAATTTCTTAGGATTATCTCACTTTCCTTCCTGTCAGATCAGTAACAGAGCACTTATGAAATAGAGAGAAATGGAACCAAAATGCAGGAATGCCTTAGGATGCTGCCTGAAGCTTGTTTTATATGGAACAGATGAGTTTCCGGGTTGGCAATTAAATGCAAATTACTTAGGGAAGGTAATGTCCACCAGTTCCACTGGGTTTAGGAACATAGAATCATAGTAGCCTAAACCTTGAAGGAATTTTAGATTTATGCAACCTACTATGCCATTTCACAGATTAGCAAACTGAGATCCAAGTAAGAAATTATTTGGGGTTATAGGATAAGAGATTCAAAAATGGGAGACACCAAAGAAACCTTTCAGTCTATCTCCCTTGTTTTACAAATGAGGAATCTAAGGCCCAGAAAAGTGAAGGGGCTTACTTGTGGTCACACAGAATGTTAGTTATAGGCTAGAATTCAGATTTTATAATTTATCCTCAGACCAGACCTCCAAATACAAGAGAGTTCCCAGATTCTCTAAAAAGAAAACACATAGAGCACACATAAATGAACTCAACTGAAAAGAAATCTCAGGCAATTCATTCTCTTAGTAACCTAATGTGATTGCATTGTTCTAGGAAACTCCCAACTGATCTCTAATAAATAAGGTTAGCATTTTCTCTACATTTGACAACCTTAGAAAGCTGCATAGAGCAGAAGTGTCTAGTAGAATAGGACACATTGTTATCTTGATAAAAGTTGACAAAACTAAAAAAGAGATGTCTTCACCAGAGGTTATCCTTGATGCTATTAAAAAACAGTGAAATTTATGCTTTAGAGCCCAGATTCTTTAAATTGTAACTCCCTAGGGGAGCTCATAATATAATGTGGAGGGATGAAATCATGATTTATTATCAATAAATTTTTATTTGTATATCTATTCTATTTGCCTATATATACCTGTGGATCACATTAAAATTTCTTGAATGAAAAGAGGTTGAGAGTGGAAAAAAGTTTAAGAAGTCTTGATTTGGAGGAATAGGTCTATGCAGTATACCTTCAATAAAATTTTGAAAATAGGCAAGTTTGGTGTTGATATTTTCTTACAAAGGAAGAAAAAAAGGGAGGATAGAAGGATTTCCATGGAAGAATAAGAAATAAAGAAATTTTCCCTTTAAATAAGAAACCTGAAATCATTATTTTGGGGGAGGAGGAGTTAGTTAATTCACTTGAAAATATATACTTATAGAAGCTATAGTCTCTGGGCCTCAAATGAAGCTTGTACATTTATTGTAACAGTCAATTCAAAGCTAAGGAAACTGAACAAAAGAGGACATTATTCAAGATCCCTAACTGTGTGATTCTGAACAAATTGTTTCACTTCTCTGGTCCTTGATTTCTTCATCTGACTGTTTAGGTATTATCAAGATTGTTTTTCCAGAATGGTTGAAGCAAATAACAGCTTTACAAACAGGGTGCTTGTTCTCCTCCAAAAATCTGTCACTTTCTTTTTTGGTAATCTTTGCTATTTTAGTGGATGTGAGATGTAACTTCAGAGGTGTTTAAAATTGCATTTATTTGATTAGTAGTGACAAAGAATTTCTTTTCATATTGTTACTATAATGCATTTCTTCATTTAAGAACTGCCTGTTCACATTCTTTGACCATTAATCTATTAAATAATGTTTCTTGATCTGTAAAAGAGAGATAATACTTGGACTACTAAGTATCAAAGAAGGTAATATATGCAGAATCATTTATAGACTTTAAAATACTGCATAAGTGTCAACTTTTATTATCATTATTAATCAAATGACTTGTAAATTGCTTATCAACTGTACTGATTAAAAAAAGAAAATGTGATATTGAGTGACCTTACAATTATTTTCTTACATCAACGGAGAATAATACAGGTAAGTAAAGTAAATTAGAGATTATAACATAGAGCTTTCCCACTTCATGTAATCAATCTGCATATATAAGTCATAAGAAGAGAATGTTTTTAACTGAGTAATCATTCCATGTTAATCTAAGACCTTATACTACCATACTTTAAACTTGTTCTCACACTGGTGAGAGGAAGATAGGAATAAGTATTTTTAACACCTACTGTGTGCCTGGTTTGGGACTAAGCACTTACCAAAAAATATATGTAGGGGCAGCTAGAGAGTGTAGTGAATAGAGCACTGGCCCTGAGGTCAGGAGAACCTGAGTTCAAATGTGTCCTCAGACATTTACTATTTCCTAGCTATATGACCATGGGCAAATCACTTTACTCCAGTAGCCTTAGCAAAAAAAAAAAAAATACACATACACATGCATACACACACACACACACACACACACACACACACACACATAATACAGGTACTATGATTATCCCCATGTTACAGCTAAGAGACATTGACTAATTTGTACAGAGAAACAGTTATTAGGTTTCTGAGGCTGAATTTGAATTCATAACATTGTGAATTCACATCTAGTGATCTATCACCTGTGCTCTCTAGCTGACAGAACTGAACAAGCATGAAAAAGTATTTTGTTAAAAGCTATAGAAGTCTGCTGTCTTAGAATGAAATGACAGAGAATGTCCCAATACTTGTGAAACCTGAAAACTTTTAATCACTTGTAATGATTAATAAGAATAGACATAATATTGTCAAGCAAAATCTAAAAATATTTCTAAGGATTATGGAATTTTTGTCAAGAAACTGAAGACTTTAGAAAAATAGGTATTGTTAGAGAAACAGGTATATATAGGCAAATAGAATAGGTATCAACACTGCCAATCTTAGGTAAGAATATAAGAAAATTCAAGTTTTGAAAACAAATTGCTGCTTAAGAAGATGCTATATGGTAATGTTTTTCAATATTCAGTCAAGATGCCAGAGTAAAATCTTTCACTACAAGTGGGTTTTCCCTCACATCTACTCCACAAAAATTCAGAAAACACATCACACTGAATTCTTATTACTAAATAACTCCTTGGAGTTGGGGGAGTGAAAACCAATGAGTCATTTTTTTTTCCAGTTCAAGTTATCACAGGGAGACAGAAAAATTTAAAAATATTGTTTTGAGGAATTCCTATTTGAAGGTGTTCACAGAAGAATGTAGAGGTTTCCAGAATGTAGACTGAAAGAGGATCTTCCTGAGATCTCATTTTCTGTTATGACTTTCAGAGTCTCTAAGCTATGAACTAAATAAAATGCAGGTACAGAAGCAAAACACAACTATGGGCTATGACTCTGGAAGTAGAGTAGAGGGTCAGATCTAGCTCTCAGGCCAGGTTGAAGCTGGCAGTGGATTAACCAGGGCAGGAAGCCCAGACCTAAGGGGAACCTATGCTTCTTTTGCTCTGAAACTACACAGCTTTCCAAGTATCTGACAGTGACTCAGTATAGCAACAGTCTACTAGAGTTTCAAATAGAGGCAAATTTATAGTTATGTTTGTCATACATAAATCTTAGTAATAACATTTCAAAACTCATACCAGGAGATATACTAAAAACTTACAGATCTCAATACCCAAGAAGCCAAAACCACATCAAAAACAGTTATACCATTCCCTCCAGGAATTCATAGAATCTGGCCATAAAACAAAGTCAGAACTCAAGACGTCTAGAAAAATCAATAAAAACTTTAAAAAGAAGAATAAGAATTACACCATAAGGAACTATTGTGAGAAGGCTACAAAAGACACAAACCTAGAAGATGAAAATGATTTAAAAAAAACTACATTAAAGTGAAGTAGGGCAGAAAGGAAGAAAAGGAGGGAAAATAATTGAGAAGAAAGAGAAGAGAAAATAAAAGAGAAGCAAAAAAAAAAAAAGTTCAGACATAATTTTGAATTTAATTAGAATTCCTGGAAGAGATCAAGCAAGAATTTCTAAAAATATATTTTAAAATTTCATAAATGAAATGAAAGTACTAGAAGAAATCATTGGAAAAGTAATGAGAGAGCTGGTTAAAATTTAGAGGGGGTGGTAAAGATAGCTAGGGAAGAAAAAATGTAACAAGAATTAAGAGCTTGGCAAAAGAGATACAAAAGCTTACCCATGCAACTGACTTCTAGAAAATTGGAATGACTCAATAAAAGTTAATGTTTGTGAGACATTAATACATATTAAAAATAAGATTTTAAAAAGTCAAAAGACAAAAAAAAAGAAAAAAATGCAAGGTTTTTCATATTAAAAACATCTTATCTGAAACACAGATCAAGAAAAAATAAATAATCATTGGATTACCTGAAAGCCATGGCCAAAAAAATGAGTCTATATTTCATATTTCAAGATATCTGAAATAAAACTGTTCTCATCTCTAAGACGTAGAGAGAAAAGTAGAAATAGGAAAAATAAACAAAAAACAACCAGTCACATCCTGAAAGAGGCAAAATGAAAACTCTCAATAACATTATAGCCCAAAATCCCTAAAAGAAAGAAAAGAAAAACACAAACAAACAAAAAAATCAGCCAGTCAGAAAAAAAGATGTCAAATAGTAAGGAGTCATAGTCAGGATCACAAAAGATTTAGAGTTACTACAACTAAAAAATAAAGAACTTGGAACATGTTCTGTAAGTTTTTATTTTTTAAATCAAGAATAATTTCCCCAATGAAACTGATAGTAATTCAATACGTGGAAAGTATATGTTTAATGCAATCAAGGACTTCTAAACATTCTTGATAAAAAGATTTAAGCTTTATAGAAACATTGAAATAGAAAAACAAGAGTCAGAAGAAATATAAAAAGATAAATGTGAGTAAGCAATCATAGGATAATAAACAAAGATAAATTATTTATATTCTATTAAGATGAGATGATAAATTTTTCCCATCAGAACTCTATCATGATCAGAAGTGATAGAGGGAATCTAATAAAACGGAATGAATGGATGCTTTTTTTATGATATAATGAAGAAGGGAAAGGCAAGAAAAAATAGACTTGCGGGTGAGGGAGAGAAAGGATAGGGAAATCACCTTTCATAGTTGAAATGTGCAAGTAAAAGAGCATATATGTATGGGGAAAGGAATAGAAGGACAAAACAACATTTGAACATAACTTTCACTTGAATTTGTCAAAGGAGAGAACAAAATGCACAGACAGACTGAAGCAGAAATTCATTTCACTCAATAAGGAAACAGGAAGAAAAAGAGAGAAGGGAAGCAGAAGAGAGATAAGAAGGAAGGTTAATTAAGAAATGGATTAATCCTAAACAAAATGTACTCAGCTGAGAGTCTGTACCTCAAAGAAAGGTCTAAAGGAAAACAAAAACAAACAAACAAACAAAAATAAGAATCTTATGATTGAGTATAACATGAAAGAAAGTAAAAGAAAGCAGAAGAGCTAAAGTAGATTGCAGCAAACCTAAGGCATTGGTGCTGAAAACATTCTTTTCTTTGTAGCAATCTCTTTTCTTTTATAATGAGAAGCCCAGAAATGCTGATTAATGCAATGCTAAATCACAATTACAGGGGATTTGTGAAGTTACCCATCTCCTCACAGACTTGATGAACTCAGAGTACAGAAGGAAATCAATACCAATGTGAGATTTTGCTTGACTATGTATATTTGTTTTAGTTTTGTTTTCTTTTTCACTGAGGAAAAGAGAAAGATGGAAAAGAGATAAGATGAATTTTTGTTCATTTAAAAATTGTTTTTGTAAAGAAAGATGAGGATTTCAAAGAAAGGAGCCAAGATGGAAGAGCAGGGAATTGACTCAAGCAACCTCTCACAATATTTCTCTCTGAGCAACTTTAAAATAATGCCTCAAATCAAATTCTGAAGTGACAGAGTCATCAAAAAGTTAAGAGTAAGGCATTCTTACAGCATACACAACATAGGAGGTAGGAAGAAGAGATTCATTATTTGGAGATGGAAATTAGCCCAGAGTCAATGTGTATGTGAAATACCAATGATAGAACTAGGTGGTGGTATAACAGAAGCTGTAATAGCTTCTTCAAGAGTTCTCAATAAACAGTCAGAGAACTTGAAATTTGATTAAAAAAAAAAAAAGGAAAACAGAGAACCCCTATGTTATCACTGAATGCAGGACTAGAAATTGTTTGGCAACTCTAATGCATATATCTTCTTCTGGTTCAAGGATGAAGAGGATCATGTTTGCTCAAGTGGGGAGCAGTATCATTTCTAGTCACTAGACAGAGGGTGTGATGAGAAGCAGTGTTTATGCAGTCTTAAGATATCTTTCAAGAATAGGGACTAGAGTAAATATCAGGAGAACAATGATGATGCTTCAACACTGATCCTACAACTTTGGAGGCATTGAAAACTTCCAAAATCCTAGGACTAGGTCTGAGAAGGTTAATGCAAAATAGCCCAAATTTTAGAAAATACCCCTCTCTCCAGTACTAGCAATAGAATTCAATTTTAACATAAATAAAAATTCAAAATGTAAGCTGGAAAAATGAGTAAGTAAACAATAACCAAAAAAAAAAAAAAAAAAAAAACCCTAAACACAAAAAGCTATTGTGGTTAAAAGAAAATCAAGTCACAAACTCAAAAGACATTAAACTTTTTTTAAAAAGCTGCAAGCAAAGCTTCAAAATTGCAAATTTCACACAAAACCAATATGAACTCCTGAAAGAGCTTAAAATGATTTTCAAAAGCAAAAAAGTGAGGTAGAGGAAAAATAGACTAAAAATATGAGTGCAAGGGGAGAAAACTGCAAACAGACAATTAACAGCTTGGTAAAAGAAGCACCAAAAATATTGGAGGAAGATGGGAGTGAAATCACAAAAAAGAGAGAGAGAGAGAGAGATAATTCTAGGAAGATGACAGAGTAGGTTGTCAAATTTCAAGCTCTCCAGAATTCCCACAAATAGAACAAAGTTTCACCTCACAGTGAACTTAAAGTGGTGAAAATCAAGATTTGGGGCAGAACTTTGGTCCTTCAGGTGCAATACCAGAAGAACTGAAGAAAAACCCTAGGCCACAGGGATTAACCCATGTGAAGTCCAAACATCTTCAGGCTAGTTCTCCAGAAAAATCAAGAGGGGAGCCCTGGCACTAGCTGGGTTTGGCTGGAGTCTCAACAGGAACCACAGAATCTTTTTACCTCATCAGACTGGAGTCCCAGTCTGAATCCAGGAAATTCTAGACTGATTAGGAGCTAGGCCCACCTGTGCAGAAAAGCCAAGACCCTGGGAGAGAAGGAATCAGCACATCTGATGTGTTCCCAGGCAGTGTGGCAAAGGAACACTGATAGCTGTGAGAACTTGCAGGAGGGTGGAATGCTTGGTTTGGGGTTCTAGGTAAGAAGCTGAAGTGAAGCTTGAGGCACCATCCCCCCACTTCATGATTAGAGGTGTTTACACTAAAATCTCTTATTAAAAAAAAATGAACCACCAAAAAATAAAGAATCCCCTGGAAAAACTTACTATGGGAGTAGGGAAACAGGGGTTCATCTTCACAGGAGAACACAGAAGTAAAGCAAAGCTTCTACCCCAAAGTGAAATGTGAAATGACTCCCTGCCCAGAGCGAATTTACAGAAGAACTCCAAAATAAATTTAAAAATCAAATGACAGACATTCAGGAAAAATTAAAAAGTAAAATAAAATAAAAACCATCCAAACAAAACAAGAAGATTATGAGAAAAAATGTTAACCAACTAGAAAAGGAGATACAGAATCTTAAAGATGAAAATAACTGCTTGAAATTTAGAATTGGGCAAGAGGAAGCCAGTGAAGCTATGAGACACCAAGAAATAACAAAACAGATTATAAAGAATGAAAAATAGAACAGAATGTGAAGCATTTTATATGAAAAATGACAGATATGGATAACAGATCAAAATGAGAAAGTATAAGACCAAAAAAAGAAGCTTGACACAATAATGCCAGAAGTAATCCAAGACTATGCTCAAAAAGTTATCAAACTGTGCATATCCTTTGATCCAATACTGTTACTACTGGGCTTATATCCCAAAGAGATCTTTAAAAAGGGAAAGGGACCTGTATGTGCAAGAATGTTTGTGGCAGCCCTCTTTGTAGTGGCCAGAAACTGGAAACTGAGTGGATGCCTATCAATTGGAGAAGGGTTGAATAAATTGTGGTATATGAATAATTTGGAATATTATTGTTTGGTAAGAAACGACCAACAGGATGATTTCAGAAAGGCCTGGAGAGATTTACACAAACTGGTGCTGAGTGAAATGAGCAGGACCAGGAGATCATTATGTACTTCAACAACAATACTATATGATGATCAATTCTCATGGACGTGGCCCTCTTCAACAATGAAATGAAACAAATCAGTTCCAATGGAGCAGTAATGAATTGAACCAGCTACACCCAGTGAAAGAACTCTGGGAAATGATTATAAACCACTACAAAGAATTTCCAATCCCTCTATTTTTGTCTGCCTGCATTTTTGATTTCCTTCACAGGTGAATTGTATACTATTTCAAAGTCCAATTCTTTTTGTACAGCAAAATAACTGTATGGACATGTAAATATATATATATATATATATATATATATATATATATATATATATATATACACACACATACGTATATATATACACATATATGTATATGTGTGTGTATATATATATATATTGTATTTAACATATACTTTAACATATATAAACATGTATTGGTCAACCTGCCATCTGGGGGAGGGGATAGTGGGAAGGAGGGGAAAAATTGTAACAAAAGATTTTGCAATTGTCAATGCTGAAAAATTACCCATGCATATATTTTGTAAATTAAAGTCTATAATAAAAAAAATAATATTTTCAACTCTCAAAAAAAAAATCATCTTGGATGGAATCATCCCTCATAGAAGATGAGGGGAAAGTCGAAATTAAAAAAAAAAATCCACTGATCAATACTTCAGTGAATTTTTTGGGGGGAAACACATAAGAATATTATTGCCAAGTTTCAAAATTCCCAGATCAAAGAGAAAATTTTGCAAGAAACAAGAAAAAAACAATTCAAATATTCTGGAGCTACAATTAGAATTGTACAAGACTTAGCAGCAGCCACAATAAAAGACTGCAGGTCCTGGAATTATTTCTACCAACAATCAAAAGAACTAGGCTTGTGGGCAAAAATGTCATATCCAGCAAAACTATTTATAATATTGAAGAAGAAAAAATGAACATTCAGTGAATTTGCAGATTTTCAGGACTTTATATGATTCAAACCCAAATTTAATAGAAAATTTTACATATAAAAGTCAACATCAGAGAACAATTTCAAGGAACTCAACTTGGACAATTTTTTTTTTGCTTTTTTTTTTTTTAACATATATTTAAGATTGAAATCAACAATAGGGTAGACAAAAAAAAGATTGGGACAGAGTTATGGTAAAAGGAAGAATAGACACAACTGATTTAGAAGGGGGAAGAGGGCAATAGTACTAAAATGCTATTCACATCAGAAATGGGTTAAATAGGCAACACTACATATATACCATGAAAGGTATAGTACTCTCCAAAATCTATAATGAGATGGGGGGGGGGGGGAATGAGCAGATAGGGAAGCAAAAGGTGAAAGAAGAAGACAGGAGAGGTATCCATTTGGGGGGTGGGGTAGTGGTTAAATAATAGCAAGACAAGTAAAGGAGCAAAATTAAAACAAAGAATCAACAGGAATAGGAAAGATATGTGTAGGTGAGGGGGGCAGTGTGTGTATATATGTATGTGTATGTATATATCTATATATGTTGCATAAATATGTCTTTTCTTAACTATAGACTGCTTTGGTATGGGAGGATAAGAAGGAAAAAAGGAATAAAGTAAAAAAAAAAAGCATGCAGGAGAGAACAAAAGAACAATTTATAAGAAAGTAAAGAAAAGATGGACTTCATAAATATAATTTCTTCTACCAATATGTATGTATGTATGTATGTGTGTGTATGTGTGTATATATATACATACATACATACATATATATATATATATACATATACATACATACATACATATATTTATAGTATGTATATACTTTCTTGAGATGGTAATTTGTTGTTTTATATTTTGAATCCTCCCTGATGTTCTACTGGACACATGACTGTGATGACCAAGTATTTTAAAATCAGCTGGAGTCAGGAATTCAGGTTAAGGGAAAATCTTCAATCTTTATTCTTTGTGGAGGTGAAGGGGATTGAAAGGGATCACAATAGCAATGTGAGCAGCTGCGACAAGAAGCCAGCCAGCAATCCCTCCCCTCCTCTCTTCCTGCCCCTCTGCCTCTACCCACCAAAATCGTCATTTCTTATACAACATATCAGGACTTGCACAAAGAGTGGGCAGGGGCCATTCTTTCTCCAAGCATACATATTAATAGAGTTTGGTCCAATTACTATTTAGCCTCATGTGCTTGGGACCTCAGTGCATCAACTCGAGCTTCAGCCCATTACATCTCCCGCTTTCTTTTATTTTAGAACACAGGTGGTCATGCCATCCCTGACTCCTCAGGGAGGTCAGAGCCCTCAAGGGGAGGTGATCACACCCTCCCTGACTTCTCAGGAAAGGAGGTGAAAGCACCGAAAAGGAGGTGATCACGACCCTCCTGACTTCTCAAGAAGAGAAGTGAAAGCACTAAAAAGGAGATGATCACATCCTCCCTGACATCTCAGAAAGGGAGATGAAAAGCACCAAAGGGAAGTGGGGGTTGCTAGCAGGTTTCTGGGCTCAAGGGTCTTATTAGAAACAGGTATGCACAAACCCATCAACATGGGAGGTATTACACAAGCACACAGCAATAACACAGAGTCTATTAGTGATGCTCCTTCCCACAGTCAGTGCAGGTTTGATGTGGTGTAACAAACATGAATTGTACACACAAGTAGCGGTATAACAAACAATATAAATCAACATGGTGTTGTAAAAGATTGCCAGAAGACCTAGAAGGAGGTTATATAAACAACAGTCACACATATGCCTTCTTCAGCAGGCAAGAGATAGCCCAAAACCAATCTATCGTCCATTGCTTCACATGTCAGGGAATCCAATGATCCCCCCAAGTTTTTGAAGTCCTGCAAAAGTCTTTTTATGTGTTAGGGAATCCAATGATTCCAGCAGATTTTGAAGTCCTGTAAGAGTCTTATCATTTCTCAGAAAATCCAATGATTCCTGAGGGCTTTCAAGTCTTATGTCTCAGAGAATCCAATGATTCCTGAGAGTTTTCAAGTCCTACAACAATCTTATCATGTCTCAGAGAATCCAGTGATTCCAGAGAGTTTTGAAGTCCAACAATTTTCAGTGTCCATGAGTCAAATGCCATAACTGTCATGCTCTTTCAATGGTGAGCACAATCAGCATGGGTGGAGGTGGGGGGGTGAGGGTGGGAGGGGGATGGAAAATCTTTAGCTAGTGTCTGTCCCATTTCAGCCAAAAAAGGTTACTAGTTTAGTCTTTAAGAAAATAAGTTCCCTGTTTGTCTATTACAATATTCACCTAAGTTTCTGGACACCAGTGACTTCTTCAGTGAAAGTAGGGTCCTTGGTTCCCACGCTTGGGTGCCAAATGTGATGACCGAGTATTTTAAAATCAACCAGAGTCAGGAATTCAGGTTAAGGGGAAATCTTCAATCTTTATTCTTTGTCAAGGTGAAGGGGAATCGGAGGTGAAGGGGGATTAGAGGTGAAGGGGAATTGTGATAGCAATATGAGTAGCTGCAACAAGAAGCCAGCTAGCAGTCCCTCCCCGCCTCTCTTCCTGCCCCTCTGCCTCCACCCACCAAAATCGTCATTTCCTATACAACACATGACAATATTCTCTTTCTTAAAAAAAACAAACAAACAAACAAAAAAAAAAAAACATTGTTTTGTATTTGTTTTCCATTTGTCTTTTTCCTTGTTTGTTTTTTAATAAAATAAAATATTTTAGGGGGAAAAAACAAAATTGGCCAAATGGGAAAAAAAGGTACAGAATTTCACTGATGAAACATAAAACAAAAGTGGATAGCAGAATGGATTAGAAACCACAATCAATGTGTTGTTTACAAGCAACACACTTCAAACAGAAAGATACATACAATTAAAGTAAGAAGTTAGGACAGAAACTATTATGCATCATTAAATTAAAAAAAACCAGGGGCAGCAATGATGATTTTTGACAACATAAAAGAGCCTAATTAAAAGAAACAAACAGAGAAACTACATTTTGCTAAAAGGCACATAGACAATGAAGTAATAACAATACTAAACTTATTTTTGCACCAACATGCATATCATCCAAAATTCTATTGAAAAAGGTTAATGAATTACAGAAGCACGTAAATAATAAAACCATACTAGTGGAGGATTTCCACTTCTCCCAATCAGAACTAGATAAATCTAAACATAAAATAAGTTATATAGAACGTAAAAAGAATAAATTTTTGCAGACCTCTGAAGAAAATTGGATAGGCACAAAAATAATTATATTTTTTTCCTCAGCTGAACATTGTACCTTTATAATCATTAACAATGTTTTAGGACTAAAAATCTTACAACCAAGGGAAGGAAAGTAGAAATATTATATGTACTCTTTTCAGATCATTCTATAATAATAATTGCATTCAGTAAGACTGTGAAAGCATAATATAAGCATTAATTAGAAACTAAATGATCTAATTCTAACAAATGAGAGGATCCAACAAATCAAAAGAACAATCAAATTCATTAAAGAGAATTACAATAATGAGACAACAAACCAAAATTTTTATATTTGATAAACACAAAGATCCAAGCTTGTTGAGTACAATCCCACCCCTGACAAAGATTGCTAAAAATTGGAATGCAGATTGGAAAAAATATAAGCAAAGACCAACTTCTTACACCCTATACTTAGATGAGATCAAAATGGATAAATGATATAGATATAAAGTGTGATATCATAAGTAAATTAGAGAAGCATAGAAAAATGTCCCTATCGGACACTGATACATTGTTGGTGGAATTGTGAACACATCCAGCCATTCTGGAGAACAATTTGGAACTATGCTCAAAAAGTTATCAAACTGTGCATACCCTTTGATCCAGCAGTGTTTCTACTGGGCTTATACCCCAAAGAGATACTAAAGAAGGGAAAGGGACCTGTATGTGCTAAAATGTTTGTAGCAGCCCTGTTTGCAGTGGCCAGAAGCTGGAAAATGAATGGATGCCCATCAATTGGAGAATGGTTGAGTAAATTGTGGTATATGAACGTTATGGAATATTATTGTTCTGTAAGGAATGACCAGCAGGATGAATACAGAGAGGACTGGTGAGACTTACATGAACTGATGCTAAGTGAAATGAGCAGAACCAGGAGATCATTATATACCTCAACAATGATACTGTTTGAGGATGTATTCTGATGGGAGTGGATCTCTTCGATAAAGAGAGCTAATTCAGTTTCAATTGATCAAAGATGGGCAGAAGCAGCTACACCCAAAGAAAGAACACTGGGAGATGAATATAAACTGCTTGCATTCTTGTTTGTCTTCCTGGATTATTTATACCTTCTGAATTCAATTCTCCCTGTGCAACAAGAAAACTGTTCGGTTCTGCATACATATATTGTATCCAGGATATACTGTAACCTATTCAACATGTAAAGGATTGCTTGCCATCTGGAGGAGGAGGTGGAGAGAGGGAGGGAAAAAATCGTAACAGAAGTGAATGCAAGGGATAATGTTGTAAAAAATTACCCTGGCATGAGTTCTATCAATAAAAAGTTATTAAAAAAAAAAGAAAAATGTCCCTATCATATCAATGAATAAGGAAGGAGTTTATGATCAAACAAGAAACAAAGGAAATAAATGCATAATTTTGATTACATGAAATTAAAAAAGGTTTGCACAAACAAAACTAAAGTAGTCAGTTATAATTAGAATGCAAACAGAAAACCAAAGGAAAACATTATGCAGCTGTCTCTGAAAAAAACATGCTCGTTTTTCAAAAAATATGGAACTGAGACAAATTTATGAAGAACAATATGAATCATTATCCAACTTTTAAATGATGAAAGTATATGAGCACACTTTTTTTAGAAAGAAGAAAAAAATGCTCTAAATCATTTTTGATTGGAGAAATACAAGTTAAAATATTTCTGTGATACCACCTCAATTCTTTTATATTGGCTAATATGACAGAAAAAAAATGACAGGTGTTTGGTGGGGTGTGGAAAATTAGAACATTAATGCATTGTTGACTCAAGTTGTGAACTAGTCTAACTATTTTAAAGAATAATTTTAACAAATAGACCAAAAGTTAAATTGTGGTATATGAATGTTATGGAATATTTTTGTTCTGTAAGAATGACCAGCAGGATGAATATAGAGAGGCTTAGAGAGACTTACATGAACTGATGCTAAGTGAAATGAGCAGAACCAGGAGATCATTATATACTTCAACAATAATACTGTATGAGGATGTATTCTGATGGAAGTGGATATCTTCAAGAAGCTCTCAGTTCCAATTGATTAATGATAAACAGAAGCAGCTACACCAAAAGAAAGAACACTGGGAAATGAGTGTAAACTGTTTGCATTTTTGTTTTTCTTCCCAGGTTATTTTTACCTTCTGAATCCAATTCTTCCTGTGCAATAAGAGAACTGTTCAGTTCTGCACATATATAATGTATCTAGGATATACTGTGACATATTTAACATGTATAGGACTGCTTGCCATCTAAGGGAGGGGGTGGAGGGATGGAAGGGAAAAGTTGGAACAGAAGTGAGTGCAAGGGATGTTGTAAAAAATTGCCCAGGCATATGTTCTATCAATAAAAAGTTATAATAAAAAAAAAGATTAGACCAAAAGTCTATAAAACTATACATGCCCTTTGACTCGGCATAGCCATTACTCTATATCCCAAAGAGATAAAAAGAAATGAAAAAGCACCAATTTATACTCTTTTTGATGGCAAATAATTGGAAATTGAGAGAGTGTCCATCAATTGGAGCATGACTAAAAAGTTGTGATTATGATTGTAGTGAGATACTATTGTGCTAAAAGAAATGATAAGGAAGATGGTCTCAGAAAAATCTTCGAAGTATTATGTAAACCCGGACAAACTGAAAAGAGCAGAACCAGAAGAATATCATACATAGTTACAGAAACTTTATAAAGATGATTAATTGTGATAGGCTTAACTACTCTGATCAAGACAATCATCCCAGGCATTCTCAAAAGACTCATGATGAAAAATGTTATGTTACTCTAAAAAGAGAAAACTGAACAACTGAATGCACATTATTCTTTTCTTTCTCTCCCCCCCAACTTTTTCCCCAGAGGGGGAGTGGAAAGGAAAAACATCGATTCATAAAATATGTAATTAAACATAAATAAATAGGCTTTGGATATGAAATATAGGCACTTGACCTTAAGTGAAGATCACTTAGCAAAGGTGGAAAAAATATATTTGACTATAATTTTGCCAATATTAGTAAAAAGTCTCAACAGAAAAAGGCTTTTTAAGCAAGTGACTAGGGGAAGAAAACTGTATGTAGATATGTACCATGCAGAGATTAAATGCGTTGAACTGTGTGGGGGAAGGAAATATCAGGAAAGACACGTATAGTCCCCCAAACAATAGCAATTAAAGAAACCTCAATGACCTTTTGGCTTCACTTATTTATACACAAATGCATAACATATGGTTAGTGCGAGCATAGAGAATTAGAGAACAAAATGCTAGAGATTAACTTTGTCCTCATAGAAAAAAAATGAGCATTGGTTTTAAGAGATCTATAACTGAAACATAACTCTGGATAGCTACACATAATTAGATGGTGCAGTGAAGGAAGGATTGTACCAGTATTCAGTAGGCACTTAATGAAACATCTTCCCTTCCCCTTTATTTAAAGAGGAATAGGTGAGGGGGGAGGATTCTTATATTTTAGAGGGAAAAAAGTATTTATGTGAATATGTTATTTGAGAAACATTTTGAAAAGCATTTAAAGGAGTTCAATGAAGGCAAAATCACAAGTGATAATGTCAGTGAATTAAACTATAACCATCTAGAGAAGCAAGAAAAACCTGATATAGACTGTAGGAAATTGTTCATAAGCCTGATATGCAGACAATATATATTGGGGGATATAAACTACTTAAATAATTGTTGTATCTCTCTGTCTCTGTCTCTCCAAAATCAGATTAGGTAAAAATCTTTGACTTGCCATAGTGATTATTTTCTTCTCCAAGAGATAGATAAAGTAATGAAAAGACTACTATTCAACACCTGAATCTCAGCTACAAAGAGAAACTACTTGGTAAATTAATCAGAATGGGAAATCTTGGGAGGTAGTGGCAATCCCATATTAGAATTGATTCTTCTTCACCTTCATTAAGAATAAAAATCAACGATTTTTCCCTAACCTGAATTCCTGATTCTGGCTGATTTTAAAATACATGGTCATCACAGAATTGATGATAAAACTCTTCAGAAAAATTGAATAAATATAATATAGCTCCTAGATTTTGACTATCTGAGTTTAAAGATTTTGGAGAAAGGATAAATAGGATTCTATATATCAAAAATCTATTGGGGGAGTTAGACAATAGTATCAAAGGTACTAAGGAACAAAATCAACAAAAGTTATTAGAGGAAATTAAGGAAAGTTTCATTTTTTTAAGTTTTTAGATTTATTGAGGAAAAGGTGGTAAAGATCAAAATCGGAGTAAACCTATTTTTGGTGGATGAAAGAGTGATAACAAATGAAAGAAAGAAAACAGAACTATTCAATTCTTGTTCCATTTTGCTTTGTCAAGGAGAATTTGTCTGGTTTGGACAAAACAAAGGGACAAAACAAAACAAAACAAAAAAAGATTAATAGGGAGTTGAAACACAAGATAAGAAGGGAGAGATAAAAAGAGAACATTTAAAGAGAGCATCCCAAATACCTGGTTGTATTCTTGGACTTCATTAGTTTCAAAATCTTGTCAATCTGCAAGATCACATCAACTCTGAAACCCACACTATTAACACTACCTGAGTATAGCCTCAAGTAAACTGAGGCCTGTTGAAGATCCTAGCTTAAAAAGGCCAAGAACTCCCATTTCATTCAGAGCCATCTCCAGTTGTTCTAATTTAAATCTGGTCACTGGACCTAGATGGTTCTGGAGAAGAAAGTGAGACAGATGACCTTGCACAGCTGTCCCTCACTTAAACCCAATTCACTTGCATGTCATGGCATCCTGATGTAATGGCCCTCCTAGAGAACAAAGGACAAACAACAATAACTTTCCTCACTCTAATAGAACAAGACAGAGGATGAATATGGGCAAGCTCCTCCCAGGTCTTTCATTCAAGGGTGGTGCCCAAGGTAGCCATCTCATTATTCCCCCATCACTATTTTATTCTTCTAAATTCCACCATGTTATTCACTAGATACAACAATAAGTTGTCTTCCTTCATTAAATTGTAAGTTCCTATTGGACAAGATTTATCTTTTGCCTGTTTTTGTATCTCCAGCACTGAATATAATCCCTGGCATAGTTAGACACTTGATACATGTTTAATAACTGCCTAACAAAAAAAAGAAAGAAAGAAAGAAAAACAAATAGCAACAACAACAACAACAACAACAATAATTCTGCTTTCTTGATCCCTTTTAATTCACTAAGTATTTACTGCTGCCTACTCTGTGCAATGTACTGTCTATTGCCTGGAATGTACTCTTTCAGTTCACCACAGTATTCCCCTCTTCCTTCAAGATGTAAATCTTCTATAGGAAACCTTTCATGATTTCCAACTTTTAAGAATTCTCCCTAGAACATTACATTCCAAACCTTTTGGACAACTACTTTTTGCTTATTTTTATTTATTCTCTGTATATTTATTGTGTTTATACTTAAATATGTTCTTAGCATTTTCCCTATTAGCATGCAAGTCTCTTTCAAATAGATATTATTTCATTCTTGGTATTTATAATCCCATTGGCTAGCATTCAACAATAAATACATGCATATTGATTAATCTGATTGCTTTATTGATTGATTATTGAAGTATATGCCTACTAGTGGAATACCTGGGTCAAATGGTATGGATATTTTAGTCTCTTTTTTCCAAATTGATTTTCAGAATGTTTGGACAGATTCACAGCTCCACCAACAATGAATTTATGTGCCTATTCCTTCAACATATCAACTTTTGTTGATCTTTTGTCATCTTTGCTGACATTCTTGGTCTGAGATAAAACTTCAGAGTTCATTTGATTTGAATTTGTCATAGTAGTGATAAGGAAATTTCTTTTATGTAATTAGTTGATAGTAATTCTTTTAGGAACTGTTTGTTCATGTCCTTTGATCACTTATCTGTTAAGCAATTTTTTTGTGGCCTTATATTCTATATATCTGCTTATATAACTTCAATTTAAAAAAAATTCTCCATAAGCAAACATTTTTTTCTCTTTCATTCAAAGCCCAGAACCTTTCACCTCTTCTTTAATGCTTTCCTTAATGACTCTCCTCCACATTATTATTTTTTTGACCTCCTATAGTTAGTTGTTAAGCACCACGCCTAAGTGTGAAGGAGCAGGTCAGTTCTCCTAAAACCCCGAAAGCTGTGAATCATAACCCTAAGGAATTGCAAATTAGCCTTTACTAACACAGGTGTTGCTTGTGGATTGGGGATGAAATAAATTGGAGGCAAGAGGGAAGAAGAAACATACAATGCAATTGCTTCTTAGTCTCCTTGTATCATTATAATTCTCTGAGTTGGATCCCCAGGAGCCACTGGTAGGTGGCTCCCTAACATCCAGCAGCAAGTTGCTCCTGTGACAGTTAGTAGCATAGAACTTATTATCTGTTCTCTTATTTTTCATGTGCATTTGGCATTTCTCTTCAAGAATTCTGTAAGACATAAAGCCAAAATCTCAATAAAATGAGTATGGTCATTGCCCTTTGCAAAAGAAGCCAGTGGATTTCTAAGACCATCTTATTTTACCCCCTCATTTATTTGCCTTTTTTTTTCTCCATCTCTTCTGTCCATATACTGTGAAGAGTTTCTAGACATTGTTTGACTTTATCTAAAACCACACATTGATTTTTTAATGTCTCTCCACAAAAAGAGAAGAGTAGCTAGCTTCACCCCATCCCTATATTGTGTTTTCAGATCTCTTCTTTATTAATCTATGGATTATATTTTTATCTGCTTTAGATATTTCTAAAGTTTTTCCAAACATAATAATCCTTTACCTCATATACATCATTATCCATCTCCATCTTCTAGAACCAGTCTTTTCTACTTTGGATTGGGTTAATGACTAGATAATATGATTCCATTTATTTCTTAAAATAAACAAACATTAATGTCTCCTCATATTTGGCTGGATTCCCTGCCCCCAACAATCCATTTAATAATCATTCTTCCCTATCGCAATCTCTTACTGCCAACTAAATGATACATTTTGAACTCAATATCTTTCATTTCTTTAATATCATTTCATTTCATTAATTCTCCAAAGCATCCTTCTTTAGAGCAGATATATCTATTTTAATTTTATATATATATATATATATATATAATATGTTGCATATAATACATATATATTTAAACTATATAGTATAGAGAAATTGAGTGGCTTACCTAAGATTATACAACTATGCAGTAATTTAAGGGAAAGAGAAAAATGCATTTCTTTATTCATAGCAGCTGTCACTCTGCTAACCTATGGCTACAGAACCTTCCTGACATACTTTAGACTTTGCTCTGGAGCTAACTTCCAGACTCACATGCATGCTGGAGGCTACTGGCTTTTTGCTTCTCCTTTTGAGTTATCTCTTCATTTATCATTTTACTATGGCACCTACCATGGCTCTAGACTCACATGTAGAAGGCAGACCTTTTAAACCTGCCATAAATCAGACACATTTTACCTTGCTGTTGTCTGTGGTCTTTGAAAAATCTATTTTTTAGTTAAGACATTTTTCTTAGGTGAGTAAAAGTCTCTTCTAACTTTAATGAAAACATTAAGCTCGATTTCATCAGATTTTTCCTTTACCACAAGATCTGTCTTGCAAAGTGAATATCTTTGGTCCAACTAGTGACAAGGAGCACAAATTTTCTTCCCTTTCTCTCCCCACTCTTTCTGTTTCCCCAGCCTCCTTGTTTCCAATTCATATATGGAATTTTAAAAATGTATATTTCTAAAAATCTTGGAATATCTCTTCACCGTCACTAAAACTGTGCAAAGAGTCATCAAAGCTCTCTCTGCCTCATTCTTCATCTGTCTCTCTTCCATTCACCTCGGTGGGAGGGAGAATAAGTGGGTTGTGGAAGAAATATTCCAAAGGTAACACTTCAATAAAAATAAGATATTCAGAAAGAGAAAGGGGAAATTTGACAATAATGGAAACAACCACATTTTCTAGTACATGTAGCTCCTCCAGAAACTTGAAACTATCATTGTATATCATTCACTCTAAAATATTTTGGGGTTCTGAAATAAAGGGGAACATAATTAAATCTTGAAGAAGCTTTCAGATAATGTCTTTGTGGAAAGAATAAAGTGAAAAATCAAACTAATTTCCTTGCCTGAAGGTAACTCTGATTTCTCAAAGAAGTTGCCATAGAAGTACAATTTTTGAGAGGTTATACTAAGATGAACAGTTTTAGGTATGAATCAGGATGAGGTATGCAGTTATTACCTGAGGACCAATCTAACAAAGTTTAGAAAGCTCATCATCAAAAAGTTTGGACATTAGGTAATGATTATCTATCATGTGGGTTTGTGTATGTATGTGTCTTTTTGCCACAGTGATTTATGAATGCAGGAAGGCCACTTATTAACTAGGATAAGGAGCAGATTCATTATAAGTTAAAAGAATACCCACATGAAATAAAAGTATTCATGTTTTGAAGTATAAAAGCAAGGCTTTGTAAATTATTAAGTCATTGATAAATGTGAATATTGATCCATTAACAAAGACAAATGTCTTTGTCTATTTGTCTAGTCATTCACCTCAGTCCTCCAATTCATTTAATTTTATTTCATAGTCATTCAACAAGTATTTAATAAAGGTTTGAGCCTACAGTGTAACAGGTATCATGATAATTAAGCATTAAGGATACAAAGACAAGCTAAACAGCTCCTGTACTCAAGATTTCTTTCTAATTGGAAACAAGATAGATACATATATCTATATATAGGTATATAGTAAATGCAATGTCTTTTTATGAGAGAGGACACTTACTACTGAATTAGAAAAGGCTTTGTAAAGAAGGTAACACTTGATCTGACTCTTGAAAAAAATCAGTGATTCCAAGAAGCAGAGAGGTGGAGGAAGAGCATTCTAGTCATAAGTGATAATCAGTGAAAAGACTTGTGTAGAATCACAAAAGCTCCGAGTTGTAGGGTAACACAGCTACCCTGTGTTCCAGTGTCTGAGGATGGACTTGAACTCCTAATACCAGGGCTGGTGCTCTATCCACTGCACCATCTACTTGCCCCTATTGAAATATGTTAATGGAAAAAAATGCATTAATGGGTAAAAGCCACTAACTTCTTCTGAGAATGCAAATTTCATTTTAAGATGGTTCTATTTGTTAAGGAAGTATCCTTATCATTCATCTCCATCTTCAACTTAGTCTGGACTTTAATACTTAGGCCATTATTTTAACATATGACAACTCTTTTGTATTTACCCTCAACTATGTGAGATGATTTCCAGATGTTAGATCTTAGTTAATAACAGATGGACATCAGATACAAGCCACCATAGAAGCCCAGAATCATGTGAAAAATAGTATAATGCATCAAAGATCCATAACTGTAAAAATCCTAGGTCAGGATTGCCTTCTACGTCCAGATTCCTAAAATCTGGTGTGCTTCCATAATGCATTCTCCAACTGTCCCTCTGTGTATGGACACTCAGTGCCTCTGATCCTTCATTAATTAGAAGGAACCAAGTGCAGATAGAGATTCATACTAAAGAGATTTTATTCAAGAGCAAATCCTAATCAGCACATCACCACTTTGTTAAGAGTTCTGAGCTCCTACTTTGGAGATGATTCCTTTACCGCTATTTAATTCCATCCTCTTCTACTTTCTGATCCTGCTTTCTGTCATAAGTAGTTGGCCACCCAAATATTCAGCCTATTTCCAGTGATATGCTGTCTTCTCTCTATTACCCTCTCCTTTTAATCTAGATTTAAATGTAGAATGGTTTTCCCTGTTTTCCAGGTGTGTGTGTGTGTGTGTGTGTGTGTGTGTGTGTGTGTGTGTGTGTGTATACATATATAATCTTCTAATTTGAAGTCTCAAGAATATTCATATTGATCCTTGCTCTGCAACAATTGCTTTTATTACTCCCTTATTTTAAATGCTCTTCTTTTTCTTTTTTTCCTTTTTTTAGAAATTGTTTATTTTATCACTTTTTAATGGGACAATAATATTTTATTACATTCATCCAATTAAACAACTCTACTAGCAAAGAGAGAAGGGAAGGGAATAAGCATTTATATTGTGTCTACAGTATGATAGACATTGAGCTAAGTGCTTTTTTTTAAAAATAACTTTTTATTGACAATGTTCTTCTTTTTCAACACTTTCACCATAGTCCAAATCATATCTCTACTACAAAGTTTTCCTCAGATATTAATCTTCCCCTCTGACTACATACTGCATATGCATACTCAGGACAAATTTTGTAAATGTTTGTTACTCACTTGTTATCAACCTCCATTTTAATGTGAACTCCTTGGGATCAGAAACATTTTTTGCATCTCTTTGTATTCTTAGAACACAGCACTGTGCTTGAAATATAGTAAGCACTTAATAAATCCTTAGTGTCTGACTGACTGACTAAATGTCTCTGTGCTAATTTCTGTTCCTAGCACTGATGCCCAGCTCCTTTTAATGCACAGCAGACATCTGTTCCTTCCTGCTGGTAGCCCAACATCTTTTTCCCCCTTGTTAATGTCAGTTGTTTTAGCATTAAACTCCAAAGCTTTCATAATATTAGGAAGACTGTCTGAAGGACCTGGGTGAGTTTAACCTGGAGAAGAGAAGACTGGGGTGAGGGGAGGAAGGGCATGTTAGTGTTTCTCAAATATTTGGCATGTAGGACCAGGATTTAGATTCACCTTTAAGCAAATGACTTAAAGATTTATATAGCCAGCCCTAACTTGTCTGATTCTCAGTTCCAAATGATTTAGTACTTTAAGAGTTTTACAAAATGTCTCCTGTAGTTAGAACAAGTAGCATGATCTCAATTTACAAATAATAGGGAATATTGGCCTTCAACCATAACCTGCTCAACACTACTCTCAATATGTAACCAACTCTATCTCAATTATTCAACCTTATTCTCTTCATGTGTGCATGCGTGTGTGTGTGTGCATTGTCTTCCATTGCTATAATATAAACTCTTTGAAGACAAAGAATGTCTTTCTTTTTGCTTATATTTGCATTCTCATTGCCTGGCATATAGTTGGTTCTTAATGTTTTATCCATCTATATACCTATAATCTATCAATACACACACAAATATATATATAATATTATATTATATTGTATGTGCATATTATATATATAATCTTCTAATATGAAATCCTAAGAATGCTCATATTTATCTGTGCTCTTACACACTTGCTTTTATTGCTCCCTTTTTGGAAATGTTCTTCTTTTTCATTTCTCCATAGTAAACATCACATCTTTATTACAAAGCTTAATTTGAACCTGTTTTCTCTTTTTGAAGCCTTTTAGCCAAATGTTTCATTTATACAATTTGGGTTTTTCTATTTTTTGTTCATATTTGTTTTCTTCAATTAGATGATGAAGTGTTAAGGTAGTCATTGTTTCAATCCTTCCATTATAACTCTCATAGTACTAAGCACCTTATAAGTGCATAGTAAATATTTGATAAAAAAAAAAATTCTGAATGATGGGTCAGATCAACTCTTTGTAGCCTCATTTTACCATTTATGACTATGACATTAACCAAGCCATTTCTACTCTCTGAATCTTTGCTTCTTTTTTTTCTGTAAAGTGGTGACAATGCTTGCTACCTAGAATTAAATTAAATGAGAATTTAACTGTAGAACACCCCGTAACTGTAAAATAATATAAATATAAGTAATCATCATGAAAGTAAACTTGAATTGGACATATTTATGAGTAGAACCTCAGTAATGGCATTTTATGACTGAGGGTCCACTTAACTGGAGATGGGAATTGGGAGAGTGACAAGAAAAGATGCTCCAAAGGAGGCATGTGTGGGTGGCAGGAGATATCATCCCATTCACCCAGGCCCTAAAATGTGTCAAGGCTCTGAATCAACCAGGAAGTAGCTTTCTATTTTATGTGACTATTCTTGACAATCAGTTAATTATGCCAGTTGTCTCATGTCTTATGTCACTTGGAATCTAACCTACCTGATATCTAGGGTATGGTAGTATTATGTAAAACAGCAAAAAGAGGAAGGAGCTAAGGTAGTGCAACTTTTAAAAAACAACCTTTTAAAGTATTATAATAGAATATAAACCTGGAAAAGTTCAGAGAAATAATCTAAATACAAAATTGGATCAACTTCATTTGGGGAGGGAAGTTAACTATAACTGGGATCATATATTTCTGAAAGCAGATTAGAAACTATTATATAACTTTTAGAAACGGAGGGTATATGACTTCCTCATATCTATAGAACTCATAAAAAGGACTTGAATCCAAATCTTCCAACTATAAGACCAGTCATTTAACCATTATATCAGCAGATCTCTTGGCTCCATTTTACAGAGGATAAAAGTGAAGATATCAAATAGGAAAATGACTTTTCAAAGATGAGAGTAAAACATTCTTTCAATTTGTATTGAAGTTGAAGTTAAGCTAAGATAGAGAACATATTTCATTTATTTATTGACTATTAGTGTATTAAAGGAACTTATAAGCCATCTTGCCAAAATAACCCCCCCACACAATTTTATGAATAAGAAAAAAAAAGGCCCAAATTTTATCTGGTAGGTATTAAAAATCAGGTCTACTGAATTAGAAAAAGGAAGAAGGAACTATAATGTTCTTTGTTTGGTTTTCTGGAATCTTTGGGCAGCTTTTCTTTCAGTAGAATAATCACTACAAGAATAGCCAGGTGTTGAAGTCCAAAATCCAAATCCTTTATTATCTCTTTCAAAGTCTTGTCTCCTTTCCTAGGGCCTGGTTAACTTTCTTAAAGGCCTTCCGGAGTCTTGGTTTCAGTGGAGAAAATGAAGGAGGAGAGCCTGCCACCACAGTGTTGTGAGATGGAGTGAATGAATGTGAGTCCAAAGGCTTGTGCTTCAGCCTCCAATCCACTTGTCTTCCCTAGCTCTGAATGAATCTGGCTGAGACTCCTTGCTTATATGCTCCACACTGAGTATAAAACAATCACTATCTCACTAGGAAACATTATTTGTTGTAAGATTAAATCAATCATACAGAACTTAGAGAACTATTACTCACCATGCTAAACTAGATAACCATTGTATCATCAATTCCACTGAATTAGCACCTTGTAAGAATCCTTGTTTCAAGTTCATAGTTTTGATCCATAACAAGGAACTAAATGCTACAAAATTTTATGGCCAACCATAGTATCTGGCCTCTGAAAAAGAGTTGATAAAAAATAGTTCATTTCTTTTGTTGAAATTATAAAGGCTACCGATACAGAATATAATCAGACATTGTTCATGTGTTACTCCATTTTGCTGAACTGCTTTTTTTCTCTTTTTAAATTTTTTTTTTTATAAGGAGTCCTTCACAGGGGATGAAACTCTCAGTCTCATCACTAGGAAAATAAGGCCGTTATAGTCAGCACTGAGAGATTGGATTTGCAGGAATTACACCTATGACTGAACTTCCCCCACTCTAAGGCCAAGATAGAGTTCAGTTTCTGCCAGTCATTGACTCTAACATTCTATTTCTTCCATATTATACCTAGGACTGATCGACTATCAGATTCTATGCACCCATCTTCCTTTAAGAAGTATAACTTCTCCAGGAAAATTGCTGTACTTGACTCAAAATTTTAGCTGTCCTAACCTAGATCCACCTTTATGCCTGAGTATTGTGGTAGTCAGAAAGAATGCATGTTTGAGAAGAAGTATAGAAAATAAAAGTACTTACCTGTAGAAAACTAGAAGATTTTATAATGGGAAGATTGTCTATTTTCAATACTCAATTTACATAGTAAAGGGGAAGATAGCATTGATGAGTGGAGAGGGCACTGGATTTGAAATAAAAGAATCTGAACTCATTTCCCAGATCTATTACTTATATGAGTAAGCTGTGTCCTCTCTCTACACCTGTTTCCTCATCTGTAAAATTAAATGGTTTAATTGGGTGACCTCTTAGTTATTTTCTACCCCTAAATCCTCTAATCTTATGACTTATCTTTTGATCTTCTAACTATATAGGATTATAAGACTCAGAACTAAATGAGATCTAAGAGGTTATCTAATTCAAATGTTTAATTTTACAAAGGAAAAAACTGAGTCCTGGGAAATTAAAGTGACCAAAATTTAATTTAAAGTACATAATTTACATATATATATATGTGTGTGTGTGTGTGTGTGTGTGTGTGTGTGTGTATACACACCTACATACATGCATATATATATATAAATATATGTGTATGTATATATGTAAATATATGTGTAAGTATATAAGTTAAAGTATAAAGCATGTAGCAAGATCAGCAATTCAAACATGGGTCTCCTGAATTCATTCTCATGTTATATTATTATATATAGTGTACATTAAAAACAGGCACCATTCAGCACTGTATAAGGACAAATATCCAAAGAAAGAAATTTTGGAATAAAGATGTTCACTAAATCACAGTATCATAGAATCAGAGAGGAAGATCTAAAAGGGAACTCAGAAAGCAAGTTACCTTCCTTGTTTTAAAAATGAGGTATAATACAGAAATGTTAGATTACTTGTCCAGGGTCACAGGTAGTAACTGTAAGAGGTAAGATAAAACCCAAGTCTTCTTTTTTTGTTGTTGTTTTTTTTTTTTTGTTTTTTATTTTAATAGCCTTTTATTTAAAAGTTATATGTATGGGTAACTTTACAGCATTGACAATTGCCAAACCTCTTGTTCCAATTTTCCCCCTCCTTCCCTCCCCCCCCCAGATGGCAGGATGACCAGTAGATGTTAAATATATTAAAGTATAAATTAGATACACAATACGTATACATGACCAAACCATTATTTTGCTGTACAAAAAGAATCAGACTCTGAAATATTGTACAATTAGCTTGTGAAGGAAATCAAAAATGCAGGTGGGCAAAAATATAGGGATTGGAAATTCAATGTAATGGTTCTTAGCCAGCTCTCAGAGTTCTTTCTCTGGTTGTAGCTGGTTCAGTTCATTACTGCTCCATTGGAACTGATTTGGTTCATCTCATTGCTGAGGATGGCCAGGTCCATCAGAATTGGCCATCATATAGTATTGTTGTAGAAGTATATAATGATCTCCTGGTCCTGCTCATTTCACTTAGCATCAGTTCGTGTAAGTCTCTCCAGGCCTTTCTGACATCATCCTGTTGGTCATTTCTTACCGAACAATAATATTCCAAATTATTCATATACCACAATTTATTCAGCAATTCTCCAATTGATGGGCATCCACTCAGTTTCCAGTTTCTAACCACTACAAAAAGGGCTGCCACAAACATTTGTGCACATACAGATCTCTTTCCCTTCTTTAAGATCTCTTTGGGGTATAAGCCCAGTAGTAGCACTGCTGGATCAAAGGGAATGCACAGTTTGATAACTTTTTGAGCATAGTTCCAAATTGCTCTCCAGAATGGCTGGATGTGTTCACAATTCCACCAACAATGTATCAGTGTCCCTGTTTTCCCACATCCCCTCCAACATTCCGCATTGTCTTTCCCTGTCATTCTAGCCAATCTGACAGGTGTATAGTGGTATCTCAGAGTTGTCTTAATTTTCATTTCTCTGATTAATAATGACTTGGAGCAGCTTTTCATATAGTTAGAAATAGTTTCAATTTCTTCATCTGAGAATTGTCTGTTCATATCTTTTGACCATTTATCAATTGGAGAATGGCTTGATTTCTTATACATTAGAGTCAATTCTCTATATATTTTGGAAATGAGTCCTTTATCAGAACCTTTGACTGTAAAACTATTTTCCCAGTTTATTGCTTCCCTTCTAATTTTGTCTGCATTAGTTTTGTTTGTACAAAAACTTTTCAGTTTGGTATAATCAAAATTTTCTATTTTGTGATCAGTAATGATCTTTAGTTCTTCTTTGGTCATAAATTCCTTCCTCTTCCACAGGTCTGAGAGGTAAACTATCCTGTGTTCCTCTAATTTATTTATAATCTCATTCTTTATACCTAAGTCATGAACCCATTTTGACCTTATCTTGAAAACCCAAGTCTTCTAATCTAGTGTTTTGTGTTTTTTTTCTTTTGGTTTTGTTATTTATTGTTATTGTTGTTTCCCTGTTAAAAAAGCTTTTTAGGCAAAACACTGATGCCCACTTGTCAGTGATGGTAGGGACAGAAATCTTTCCATCGAATGAATTGAACTAGATGTCCTATGAGATCTTTTCCAACTTTGAAGTTCTTGCTTTCTGTAACTGTAATCTCACTCAAGGTATCAGTGATCATTTGTCACAAGAAATATTGGAAGCAGCTAGGCAGCACAGGGGATAGATAAGATAGTGATTGCATTGATTGGTTTCTGAGGCCCTATCTCTCTAGGTAGTTTTAATTTGATCCTTGAGGAAGGGAGGGATAATTTGGTTCCCATCCCCCAAATCAATGTAAGAAATGAATGGCCAATAATTAAGAGTTAATGTGTGAATATTATTATTAATATTATAATATTAATAACCAGCATGCACTTTTGAAGCATAAACATCTAGCTCTGACTGAAGTTAGGTGACACCATGGATAGGGCATTCGATCTGGAGTGAGGAAGATCTGAGTTCAAATACTGCCTTGGATGCTTGGTTCACAGGGTGATCGTAAGTAAGTCATTTTGCCTTTCTCAATCTTAGTTTCCCCATCTATAAAATGTTGGTAATAATAATACATGTATCACTGGGTTGCTGTGAAGAAGTGCTTTGAAAACATTATATAATGCTAGCTATTATGGAAAAGAGCCCCATTTGGTTGTCCCTCTCTAATCATATCACATTGCTAACCAAGTAGTTCTCATGAATCATTCCACTTAAGAACATATAGAAGGTGGGGGAGAGGTCTTTTTTATTTCAGTCAATCAGTTGGCCCAGCTGAGAGTAGAACTCAGGGTCACTAGAATCATAGAATTGGAGCTGGAGAGGACTTTACAATTTCTTCTCAAATTTCTTCATTGTTCATATGAAAAAATGTGTTAAAGTGGTGAAGGGACTTGACATAAATATTAAGCATTAGATCTGGGATTTCAATCCATTTCTATAACTTGTAGGTACCATGTTCTTTATGCTACTCCAGATTATCCTTCCAATTTATTGTCTTCATTGAGAGGTACAAGAGAAAAAAACAGAAAAAGAAACAGATAGATACAAAGATAGACAGCCAGTGACACTAAAGAAATAGAGATGGAGAAATAGAAATAGAGCCAGAAACACAAGAGAGAGAGAGAAAAAAAATTTTAAAAAAGGGCCAGAATCAGAGAAAGAGAGAGAGAGAGAGAGAGAGAGAGAGAGAGAGAGAGAGAAGAGAAAGGTGAAAAGAAGAAAAGAAAGTATATTTGTGAAAGAGAGCAAACAGCCGTGCAGAGGTGAGCATTAGCAATACTGTATATGGAAATCATTACCATGCTTTTCAAGTACTGATCAGTTGGGAGACGTGAAAGCCTCAAAATCAAAAGTATCCATTTTGTTCCCCATCCAAATCAGGAGGAGTTCAAATTGATATTCATCATTCTCAAATCTCTACACTTTATGGAATTCACAATGAAAGTTGTGAAGTATCCAAGGAAAGACTGCTCTGAGACTTACATTAAACTTGGCAGACTCCAGAGAGTCATACTTCTGGTGGGTGAGATGAACACTGGAATGTCTGGGGCTTTTCCCAGTCAGAATATTTTGTCATCCTTTCATTGCTTCTTGTTTCCTCCTTCCAAAATGGCCTTCTGCCATGAACTCATAGTCCATCCATACAGACTGCAATCAGTTTCCATGCACATTGCTGCTTTGGCATGGGTACTACCCTTCATGATTAGGGTATTCGTCTCACATTTGTGATAATATATCAAAGGTCTTGCTGCATTTCTATTCCAAGTAAAAGTATGTAAAAGATCCATAGCAGCTTTGCTCTATTTTGTGTAAATTGAATGCTCTGTCAATTCTCAGCCTCTCCTAAGGAATGAGCATGAGCAAATCCATTCCACATGGTTCTTTAAAGGGGCTGATTCAGCCCTAGGGACCAGAGACCTTCCAAATTTGAAGATTGGCATTCTCTTTGCTCTGATACATAATACAGAAGGAAATAGAGGGAGGAAGGGAAAGAAAGAGGAAGAGAATAAAGAAAAGAGAGAAAGAAAGAGAGAGAAAAAAAGTTCAAACATGGGAGTTTGAAATTCCATTTAAAAAACCACTTTTATAAGGTTGGTTACTTCTACCATTTCCAATCCTGATTACTATTTTTGTCATTGTCATCAATTTTATATATTTAAATTCCTGAGTCAGGCATTCCTGCCTAAGATACTAAGTAGAGAAAATCACAGATTTGGGAATTCTTTATTCCATAAAAAAATGAAGAATAAACAGAACTACCACCACTGGTAGATTTAGAGCCAATGTAAAGAAAAAGCTCTTAATAATTAAATATATCCAAAAATATAATTGACACTTCTAAATGTAGTAGGTTGCCCATCAGTAAAGGTTTGTGGGAAGGAGAAATTCATTTTGAATTATTTTGTTTTTTTCCCTGGATGGAAACTTATAAGAGATACTATAGAATATATCAGTTCATTGTTCATATAGTAGATGGTATCACAAGGACCTTTTTCTCTGAAATTTTGTGAGCCTGATTAATATTCTTTTTTATGTAAAAAATCTTTCTGCTAATAAAATTATTTTTTGAATGGTCACTTCTGGCCTAGAAGCAAATCTTCAAAGCCCCTATATAATCATTAAAAACACAACAAAATCTGAATTCAATCTACTATACCAGATTTTGGGACCATTAAATGTTTGTACCAAGCCAGATTGTTGGCTTCCTAAGGGCACAAAGAAGGTATTTCACTTGATATTCAGTGCTAAGCATATAAAAGAAACTTTATTTCTTCATTGATTATACAAAGAATTCCTTTCTAATGAGGCACTAATGTGAATCCCATACCTTAAGAGATGATTATATACCATGTTGTATGATTCTGTTTTTGTTAACATGTGTTAATTGGCTGTCCCAATGGGGGAGGGAAAATCCTATCTTCTAATTCTTTTGCAACCCCTAAAATGGCTAGCAAAATTAGCACTCAATTATTAATGTTTCTTTTTAATTGATCATATCTGTAATATACCAATGAGTTTACACTTTGCCTCCTATATAATTATTTTCACAATATAGAATCATTAATTTCCTCCAGCCTATGACTCCTTTGCCTCATTCTGCCTGAAGTCTTTCCTATTTTCAACAACTGATAAGACTCTTCCTTTCTTAAAATTATTGTACATTAGTCTGTATTTACTTATCTATATACAACTCATATGCCCCTAGGAGAATTTGAGTTTCTTGAGGTCAAAAATAATTTCATTTTTGAGTGTGTTTGCTCAGCACCTAGGGTCATGTCTCTCACACTGATGCTTAATAAATTATTTTGATCTCAAAAACTTTGGTGGATTCATTTCTATATAAATTATTCTGAAATCTATATCTCTAGCCCTATTGTTTCCCAAGTTATAACCTCATATATCTGATTGACTTATGGACATCTCTACTCAGATGTCCTCTAGATATCACATAGTTACATTTTCCAAATTGAATTAATTATTTTTCCTCCTTAGTCCATCTCTCCTAATTTCCAATTCAGGGCTCCATTATCCTATTAGTCAGTAAGCTGTGTTTTCAATCTAGGAGTCATCTTTGACTCTTTAATCTTCACTGCAAGTCACCCACCATCCAGTGAGTTGCTAAAATTTGTCTATTCTCTGTCCTCAACATATCTTGCAGTCATTCCCTTCATTTTACTCACACCTTAGTCATCCTGGATGAGGTCTCAATCAGTTTTTCCCTAGACTATTATGACAGTCTTCTAATTTGTCATAGGATCATTAAAAGAGTCCTGTTGGCTAACACAAGCCTTTATAATGGATGAAGAAGCACAGAGGCAAATTCACACATTGGAAAAAGAATAAAAGTAAGATTTGCTTAGATATATCTGTTGAAATAAGTAGAATTGAATTAAATGTATTCTAGGATGCCTAGGTCCAGTCTCTTCAATGTCCTATCACTTTTAGCTGACTTTGATATCACCTAACTACCAGGAAATATGCTTTAAACTGTTGCTGAACTTCCAGCATCTACAACATGAGCTCATTCATGGAGTATTTACTCAGTCAATATTTATTAAGCAATTACAATGTAGTAGGCACTATGTTAAATGCTGGAGATACAAAAAAGTCTAAAGATATTCCCTTTCTTTAAGGAATTCACAGTTTAATAGGGAAGACAATATAAAAGCAACTCTATATAAATAAGCAGTATACAGAATAAATTGGAAATAATCAACAAAAGGAAAGCACTAGCATCAAAGGATATCCAAAAGCTTCTTGGAGAAAATGGAATTTTAACTGGGGAACCAAGGGAGCTAGGAAATAGAAATGACAAAGGAGAACATTTCAAGAATGCACAACAATCAGTAGAAAGTGTAGAGTTGAGAGATGAATTGTATGAGAAATAGCAGAGTTTAATGTCACTAAGTATTCATGGTAAGGAGAAACATGTAAAAAGACTGAAAATGTGTAAAAAAGAAGCTTGTGGAAAACCTTTTTTTTTAATTTTTAAAGTTTTTTATTTTAAAACATATGCCCGGATAATTTTTCAACATTGACTCTTGCATAGCGTTGTGTTTCAAATGTTCCCCTCCTTCCCTCCACTCCCTCCCCTAGATGTCAAGCAATCCGATATATGTTATACATGTTAATTATATATCTTAAATCCAATATGTGTAAACATATTTGTACAATTCTCTTGCTGCACAAGAAAAATCAGATCAAAAAGGAAAGTAAATGAGTAAGAAAATAAAATGCAAGTGAACAACATCAAAAAGAATGAGAATGTTATGTTGTGATCCACATTCACTTCCCATAGTCCTCTTTCTGGTTATAAATGGCTCTCTTTGTCAGAAGATCATTGGAACTGGCATCAGTCATCCCATTATTGGAAAGAGTCACGTTTATCAGAATTGATCATCATATAATATTACTGTTGCCATGTACAATGTTCTCCTGCTTCTTTACTTCACTCAGTATCAGTCATATAAATCTCTCCAGGCCTCTCTGAAATCATCCTGCTGGTCATTTCTTATAGAATAATAATATTTACATAACATTCATATACCGAAACTTGTTTAGCCATTCTCTAATTGAAAGGTATCCACCCAGTTTCTAGTTTCTTGCTACTACATAAAGGGCTATCACAAACATTTTTGCACATGTTGGTCCCTTTCCCTTATGAAGAGTCTTAAATACTAGAGGGTTTCATTTGTGCTTTTGGAAGTTATACAGAGGTAGAAAATTTCCTTTGGTCTTATTCTATCTAAAGTCCCATGACTCCTCATTCATACTGTAAAATACAGCAAACTTGGAATACTAGAATACAGTTCTCCCTTGGGTACCATGGACTTTATATGTCTCAGATTGGTGCTTTTTTCAAGTCCTACTCTCAAATCATCCTCTTTTAAAAGGCTTAGATCAAAAGAAGAGAAAAATGATGTGGGTATTCACTAATAGTAATTAAGACTAATCAGAGTTTTATTTAAGAACATATACATACACACAGAAAGAGAGAAAGAGAGAGAGAGAGAAAGAGAGAGAGAGAGAGAGAGAGAGAGAGAGAGAGCTTGAAATTTTCCAAACTAGAATTCCCCATCAAGATATAGTCTAGTACAGTTTCTAGATCTGTTTGTAAAGGCGAACTTATTAAATTGCTTCTCAATACTATGTCACCTTGGGTTCAGTCCTATTGATTTTTATATGACTGTAAGCAAATTCCTGAGTGTTTTGTTTATGCCTTGGGTAAAAGTCTGCAGAACATACATCTAAAACTTTGGAGGAATTTAGGGGCCCTTTAATACAATCAATGTATTTTACAGATGGAGGAACCACAGCTGAGAAAGATCACATAACAAGTGAGAATGGAGAAATTTGAAACCAAGTTCTCTGATTCCAAATCTTTTAGCTGTGTGTAACATTATATCTACTCTCTATTTTTATTTCTTTGGAAGGCTAATGTTTGAAAGATCTAGAAAGGAGCTTCGGGATACATAAAAGAGATTTCATTGTTCCCAGGGTAGGTGCACCTTTTGCTACCTAACTTCCTTTGGGCAACTTTCCCTAGATTTCAGTTTCCTCAACTGAAATAAGGATATTGAACTAAGTTATTTTTAAATTCCTTGATAACTCTATAGTTCTAGTTTTATGATTACAATTAATTTATAAGCATAAATGATTTATTAGGAGGAAAAAACAAGGATTTGAATATATTTCTTTCTTCATAATAAACTTTTTAATAGCTTTTTATTTTTCCAAGTACATGCAAAAATAGTTTTCAGCATTCACCTTTGCAAATCCTTGTATTCCAATTTTTTCTCCCTATCTCTCTCCTGCACTGTTCCATAGACAGCAAGAAATCCAATATAGGTTAAACATGTGCAATTCTTCTAAATATATTTCCATATTTATCATACTGAACAAGAAAAATCAGATCAAACAAACAACAACAACAAAAGTGAAAATATTATGTTTTGACCCACATTCAGTCTCCAGAATTCTCTCTCTGGATGAGGATGGCTCTCCATTACAAATCTATTGGAATTTCTTTGAATCACATCATTGTTGAAAAGAACCAAGTCCATCACAGTTGATCATCACATGATATTGTTATTATTGTGTACTCTTGGTACTCTCACTTAGCATCGGTTCATGCAAATCTTTCCAAGCTTTTCTAAAACTAGCCTGCTCATCATTCTCACAGAGCAGTAACATTCCATTATATTCATATACCATACCTTATTCAGCCATTCTTGAACTGAGGGGTGTCCACTCACTTTCTAGTCCCTTGCCATTACAAAAAGGGCTGCTACAAATATTTTTGCACAAGTAGATCCTTTTCCCTTTTTTATGATTTCTTTGAGATACAGTTGAATTTATTTCAGGGAGAAGAGAAAAGAAAGAGACAGACCCTTAGAGAAAGAGAGAGAGAGAAGAGAGAGAGAGAGAGAGAGAGAAATAGAGAGAGAGAAACAGAGAGAAGAGAGAGAGAGAGAAACAGAGACAGAGAGACAGAGAGAGACACACGCAGAGAGAGAGATATAGAGAAAGAGACAGAGACAAAAACAGAAAAGAGACAGAGTGACAGATGTCATCTGGTCCAACCCCAGATGAAAAAACTCAAGTATAAAAAAGGTTAAGTAAGTTAAGTAACCTGCTGAAAGTCATAAAGGGAACCAGATAGTATCTGAACTTCATTTACCTAAAAGTCTAGGGCTTTTTTTCACTGTGCTGTCTTGTTTTAAAGTGGACTTTGTCATGGTATGGAAGTGACAATAAAGAATGAGAAGTACAATAAAAGTATCACCAAGATTTGTGAGACACAAGGGTGGGGAAAATGCATTTCCGGCTTTGAGCGGGACACTCAAAAGTCGGAGTTCTTAGTAGACTTGTAGATTTTAGTAAATGTGAGAAAGTGCAAAGAATATTAAAGAAGGCAATGAAGAATGAAGGAGAATTTTTTCACAATGGGATAGAGATTATATAGGTCACAACTGAAGGGGCAAAGATACCAAATCATATATGTGTATAGATTTGAATATATATGCCCATATTTACTTATAAACACACACATATACATAGGTGCTCACATTTTATATACAAGATATGCATGTTTGTATAAGTTTATATGTATATGAATATATACATGTGTATACATACATAAATACACAGGAAATTCAAATTACATACACAGTCTAAATTGTTGATGTTGGAAATGGGAACAACAACAAAACATAACAAGGACCAATTAGGGTTCATTTGAGTTCATCAGCAAGAGAGTTTGGCTAGATGAGGTAAAGAAAGATATTTTGAACGAACAGCACACAAGATTTATTAAGTTTCAGGGATAGATAAATAGGGTAAGATATGGAGCAAAATTGATTGGTCAAGATCATTGCTGGCTGATCTTTTATGTAGTTTCAGGGTTAGATGTTTCTGCATACCAGAATGGAGTTGGAAGAGGAGCCTAAGATGTTTTTCAAAAGAGTTTGTACAACAGGATGGCATATCTTATTTTGGGTTACATGTATTGCAAACACTAATAGAAAAGTACACTTATATATATTTGAATAAAATAGAGTGATGCTCAAAACGCAGGAGCTTTGGATCCTCAAACTCCAGTATCAAAATTGGAACTTTACCTTGCTGGACAGCTTTTATTCATATATATTTGCTGTCTACAATGTATTCACATGTATGTGTGTGTTGGAGGGGAGACAGAGAGAGAGACAGAGAGATAGAGATACAGAAGGGAAGAAGAGAGAAAGGGAGAGAGATAAAGAGAGAAATGTAGGTTTCAGGATATTTTGCACTGTGATGGATCTGGGTGCTTGAATTTCTGTCTTACAGGTTACTATTTTCAGCTCTTATTCTCCATTAACATTTTTCTACTTCCTCCCAGAAGCCATTTACTTCAAGCCTTTTGATTCCTGAGGGTGGGAAAGGAAGAGACAGGGAAAGACAGGGAAAGGTACCCTCAAGAGATTTTCTTTTCTTTTTTTTTTTTTTTTTTTTTTTTGTTTCATAACAGCCTCTGCTTACAACTTTCACTAAGTTTTGATTACCCTTCTCAAGAAAACAATTGATTTTGAGATCATTAGGAGATCTGAGATGATAGAGGAGCCTTGAGTTCATTGAATATTCATTTGTCACTAGGATTAGGTTAACTGTTTCTCCCACTAACTGAAATGGATTCTTCCTACTCAACCTTCCAATTCTCAACTCCAGGGAAATGATTTTTTTCTAGAATTTAGATTTTCCATATAAAAATACAATGCAGTCCTCTTCAACTAAGTATAGAGTCATTTAGGGGCATGTATTCACAAAGCTTGACTTTTATTTTCTTTTAAGACTTTTTTTATTTATTTCATCTAGAAACCTATATTAGGGTGCCATCTACCTAATGGCATTATTTTCTCTGTAATGTACAGAAAATTATGAACCCATGTTTACAAAAAAGTCAGAAGTGCTTAAGGAAGATATTTTGACAATGCCACAATACAAAATAATTGGTTATTGGTTGAAGAAACTGGGAATGTTTATAATCTGAAGAAGAGACAATTTAGGAAAGGTACAAAAGTTTTCTCCTAATGCTATGAGGACTGGAATTTTTTTCCTAAGGATTAGAGCTGCCTCAAAATTAATTGGACTTCCTCATTAGCTAGTGAGTTCTATCCCAGAGGAGTTTCTTGTTAAACTCCTGTTAAAATTAAATAGCTTTGGAGTCTGTGATTTTGCCTCCATACATACAGGGACAATTCCTTTAGACTGCATACTAAGATGTGTCAAAACTACACTGAAAAGCAACAGTATACTAGGCTTTTCTCTCCACCAAAGTCACAACTGGAAATTGCCAGATTATTTGACCAGCTATTATATCCTCTAACCTGCTTGTTCTTTCTGTTACTGTGATGTTACAAGACTTGTTCACGGGGAATAATCTTCTTTCAATTAGTTCCAAACAGACTTCCGAGGAAAAGACCTACCAACAACAGGGATCTCAGCAGAGATCAAAACATTTGTAACTTGTCCATTTCTCAGGTGAACTTGAATCCTCAACTTGAAGGTAAAATCCATCTTAGGAATCCACTGAGCCTTCCAGTCCCTTGGAACTTCTTACAATGTCTATAAAAATTTCTGCTCTTAACCTTTCTTGTGTTATAAAAAGCACAGCCACGTTCCTCATAACTATTTGATGTCTTATATAAAACCCTTTATAAAATAAAAAATCTCCCCAGATAGCCTCAAAAGAAAAGTTGCCCTGAGTTGTCTTTAAATGGCATGCTCATTTAATATTGACATGAATACAGAGTTTGTGCTCTTTGAATTCCAGACTGCCCATGCTAACTATGGAGGGGCACTGTTAAAACCTGCCAGTTGTTAAAAAATCCCTTCTACTCCATGGGGAGAAGGTGTCAAGAGTAAAAGCCAGAAAGGGAGAATTTTGGCTGGCGTCCAAAAACAGTTGTAGAAAAGAAGGTTCTTTCTCCGACAGCATTCTGACATGCTTTCTTCAGTTTTGCCATGAAGTTGAAATCTTTCCTCAGGAGAGATGAGTGTATATATAAAGACAGCATGAACATGGTAGGCCCAGGAATTTCAAACATAGCCAAGTCTGACATACAGAAAAGTAAAGGAAGGGAGGGAGTAATGGAGGAAAGGAAAAAAAAAAAAAGAATACGTGTATGTTTCTCCAAACCTCCAGAAAAGGCTGTCAAAAGTAATGGTCAATTTCAACAGGTTTGTATTTGAAATATTTCAACTGCTCAACTGCTTATTGTTAATTCAAATATAGATTTGGATCTAAACATAATGTACTTTGAAATAATAGCATTCTTCTTTCATTCTCAATTGAGTCCATGATATACATACAAGTTATATATGAATATATAATATATATATATAATTCCGTGTGTGTGTGTGTGTGTGTGATATGTTTGGAAGAGACCTCAGAAAATTTAGTCTAAACCATAGAAAAAAGACTGATTCTCTTTTGCATTGATTTGTCTCTGATGCTTGAAAATATGTACCACAAATTGAAAGCTCCATTAGACCAGAGTAAAAAAGTCTTATACTTACTTTATATCCTTGTCCTTGATAAATAATTGTTGGATGGATTGGTTTAATGTTTTTTAAATGTAATAATCATCCTCTGTTACAAAGGTTGGTTCTCTGTGAGGGGAGAAGTAGGATACGGTGAGGTGGAGGGAGGGATTTATGTAGTATAAAACAATACCAATAAAACATATTTTTAAAAATGTAAATCTTCCTGGGGAGGATACTATATAAAATTGTCAGTACTCATTAACAATAGCATTAATTTATTAAATTCCTTCCAATTGAATATATAACTGAGAATAGGTTTTGATTATAAGGAAGTTGAAAGATCGGGCTCAGACATAATCAAGTCACTTGTTGGAGGAATCAGGGCAGCTGAGGTTATTGAGAGAAGCTGAATCCTTTTGTGTTATGGAGGTTAAAAGTATGATATTATTAGTCATACCAATTTAACAGCAACAATCTCATGTAAAAGTATGTATCATTCACAGACATTCACACATTAGTGTCAAAAAGATCTTTCTTTTAAAAATATTACTATATATATATGTATATATATGGAGTTTATGTATATGCATATGTATGTAACTATTGTGCCATTGTGTGTGTGTATATGATTTCATTGATTTACAGAACTCCTGGGGAGAAATTTCTTTCTACTAATGTTAATCAGCAGCTATTCTGCAACTTTGGATCCTCAAGAATTCCCTAGGAAATTGAAGGAGTGGAGTCAGTGTATTTCAGAGGTAGGATGTAAGCCTAGTTTTTCCTGATTCCAAGGTCATCTCTATAGCCACTGGATTATTCTGTATAAATATCAACTACCATCACTACTGATAATAAAACTGGACCCATTAATTAGCTTTTTCCTGCCTAGACCAAATCAACTTTACAATTCATATGATGAAGGGACATCACCTTTAAGTAAAGGCCCTCCTTTGACACTTCCCCAAACACGACATATACACACAAATGTTCACCAGTATTCGTGGCAGAGAGATATCCTACACAGGGGCCTTGTGAAAATGTTTCAGAGGAGAGGAGACTTTCAGCATGGGAATCCAGGTTCCTATCACAATCATTTAAAGTCTAGTAAATTACTTAATGATTTTTCCATATGAATATTTTATCTTTCTATGGGGAACTGTGAAAGTCTACATGAACTTTTTTATTATAATAGCTTTTTATTTTTCAAAATACATGCAAAGATAAGTTTCAACATTCACCCTTACAAAATCTTTTATTCCAAATTTTTCTTCCCCTCCCCCTCTTCTAGACAGCAAGTAATCCAATATATGTTAAACATGTGCAAGGAAGTCTGCACAAATTTAAGAAACTTGTACTACACAATTATACATACAGATATTGCATGCATAATAGTATCCTTATATATGGAGGGAAAATAAAGTATAGAGATTCATCAAACAAAATCAGTCTGTGACAAAACAGAAAAGTAATATGACTTCTACCTGCTTAGTGTTGAGGCTAATGAGCCCAAGATATTCAGGAATTCCTGATTTCAAATCTTGCTATAGATATTTACTATTTGCCTCAGACTCATCATTTGTAAAATGAAAATAATAACAGCATTTTCCTCCCAGGATTGTTGTGAAAATTAAACAAGATAATTGTAATTCATCTTTCAAACCCAAAGAATCTCTAAATACTAGCTATTTTGACTGAATTATTAAACTCTTTAAAACTGCTTGCTTAGATTTATAGTCCCTTCCTAACTTTACTCACATCCCTGAATATTTTCCCTTACCTACATGGTCCTCCCATCTCCTTGGGCCTCAACCTTTTTAGTTAGTAACTCATATTGGTCCAGAACGCTTACATGCACAAAAGACTCTTTCTTTGAAACACTCCTATGAGCCTGTAAGTAGTACAAGTGATCTTATCCACATTTTACAAATGAGGAAACTAAATCGTAGAGAATGTAAGTGATGTTTATTTAAAAGATCACAGAGTTATTAAGTATCAGAGTTAAGAATCCAGACTTAAGAAAAACTTGAAGTCAATGCAGAAGAAATGAAATCCCTTTCTATCTTCTATCTTTTACATTCATAAATCTTATAATCATATATTACCCCAATAAAAGTGTCTTTATGAAAAAAGCATCTCTACCCTACAAATACATTACATATGTATTAGTGTCTCTGTGTAGATATATAGATATATAGATATAATATGAATATCCTCAAATATATGTGTATACATATGTATGTTTATGCTGAGGGAATAAATAAAGAATTCCTTACTATTGTAAAAGAAACTCCAATACAAAATTTGGCAACTTAAAACTGTACTAACAGTTTTAGGACATTATGTATTTTACCATCTACTACTCTAATGAATAATTTTTTTGTTTGTTTGTTTTTTCAAGGTAAGGTTGTTTTAAATGTTAGTGAAATACAAAGAAAAAAAAGACAATATAATGAGGTAAATTAAAAGGTAGTTGAAAAAAATTAATACCAATACCAATAAAAACGATGAATGTGAAAAACCCTAAAACCAAAAATGAAAAAGTCCTTTTTTTAAGCAGTGAGGTAAAGGACTATTTAGGCAGAATATCATACCCGTAATCCAATGTGATCACCTTATAAAGGTATTCTTGCTTAATGATTAGAAAATTCAGACCAGTCAGGGATATATATTGCCAGAATATCTGTGATATTAAACAAAAATTATCTCTCCTCCCAAAAAACTTTATTAAAATATTATTAGAGAATCTCATTTAAATAATGAGTAATGATGCAGATATTTTATAAATATATATGTTTATATTATTTGGAGTTGGGGTAAGTAGAGGATACCACAAATATAAAGAGGGATATAGTCACATCTGCATGTGAGGATGATTTTATAGAAGTTTTTTTTTTTTTTTGTATAATGCAAAATGCCAAGATTTGAGAATGAGATTTAATTTAAAGCTATTTCATTCCTTATGACATGTGATATTTGCTATGTAAAAATATTCCCACTAATCATCATGTATTGTTCTCTCAGATAGGATTTCAAAAACATTAAAATGGTTAAAGGTATTTATAAGTTTGTTTGCTTATTTCTTTATTCATTTAAAAGGGAAATGTCCTTCCTTTCCTGTATCTCTCTGACTCCCATTTCTATCATTTGGTTACTTGGGTCCCCTTTCCTTATCATTTTTACATTATATCCAGGCTTGGGTACTGTGGAGTAACTCATTTCCTCCTAGACCAGCAGTCCTATATCTCATAGAAGCAGAAATGAAACTTATGGTTCATTATCAGGAGAAGAAGAGAGAAGTGAATGCAACCCAGAGAAAGTCTCTATGCAAAGCAATTGGTTTGCCCAAAGTGCAAATCAGAGATTTATGGAAATGATCACACTAAATAATTTTACTACTCTTCAGCCATGCAAATACCTCACATTAATCTGAATTCTTATACCACTTCCGGTGTGGAGGTAACTATTATTACCATGGGTTTATAGATGGAGAAATGGGACCAAAGCACATAGAAAAATTGAGAGTAAATTGCCAACTATTACAGTGGTCGATTTTGTTGGGGTTGAGATTCAAACCCAGAAGTTTCACCTCCCAGTTGTCTGCTTTAACACAGAGACCTGAAATCCCGCTTAAATTAGCATAATCATTATGGGAGGCTGTCATTTTATTTCTTGGAGTTGTGCTCCTAGAAGCCACTGAAGTCTCCTGAATATACATACAGTTGAGTTGGTCTAACATTTACACTGCCAAATGTCTGCATAATTCTTCTCTCTTTCTTGCCTAGCTGTCAGCAGCTGCCCTGCCTGACAGAATGTACCCACTTGGTCAGGAAAAATATATATTTGAAAAAATACACTATTATGTCTCAGCACTGGGCCAGGAAAGAACCATGCAATTGTCAACTGGTGAAACTTACCATATTACTCAAAGAAAATGTCAGACAAGATAAGATAAAACAAAATGCTTTATTTTTAAGCACTCCCTCCCATACAAATACAATTTCTACTTACTCAATGTGATATTATTAGAGCAAATTGTCTAAGAGTGATTTTAGTAGTGGAGACTGGCCTATTATTCCAACTTCCAAATCTTGGGCTTATATTAAAATAATTCTGTCAAAAATATGATGTTTGAAATTAAATCTCATTAAAATAAATTGTGTCAATGATTTGATATTTAGGCTAATTACAATTATCCTTTACTTTAACTCCCTTTCATGGAATTAAAAAAAATTACCACCCTGAAAAATTGTTCACTTCTTTAAAGAATTCACTTTCTCAAAATAGGAGAATCTTATGACTAAAAAGACAAATGGTAGCAGCTACTGCCAAGATGTGTTAATCATTTTAGAACTGAAAAGAACCTCAGAAATCATTTCATAAATTAGTAAAATGAAATTATTTGAACTAATTGGCTTTCAAAGCTATTTACCTATGATCCTGATGCTAATTCCATTTTTAAATGTTATCTTTATATCAACACATCATTCAACTCATATAAACTCCCTATGACCTTCAGCATTAAATATAAAAATTTGGCATTTAAAGCCCTCTGTAACCTATCTCATTTCTCCTCTTTCCAGTGCAAAACATCTTGCCAGGTCTTATTTGTACTAGACACATTGCTGTTCATCCAACAAGCTAATCCAAGATGATTTACCTCTTATTTTGGCCATTTTCAGTGGCTGTCACCCATTTTTGGAATATTCTTTCTTCTCATCTCTACCTTCTGGCTTCTTTCAAGTCAGAGCTAAACTCTACTTTATATAGGAAGTTTTTCTTGATTTCTCTTAATGCTCATACTTAATATAGTATCTGGCTCATATGTAATAGATGTTTATTGATTGACTGAATAACATCATTTTAGATCCATATCCTTGTAGAGATTTTTTTCAACAATTCCTGAGTGGTTCATCTTTCTGTCTTCTGAATATCTAAAACTCATTGTTCTTTTTACTATTTGGCTCTTTTAGTAACTCATCTTTTTATGTGCTTATCTCCTTACCTATATAGGCCATTACAGGTAAAGGATTTGTCATTTTTATTCAAATTCTCAGAGATTAGAAAATGTTTCTGGTAGTAGGTATTATTAATGGGAATGATGATTAATGACCTATGGCTTTCATAGACTTACTGAACCTCACTGACCTGAGATTTTATCATTCGTGAATGTGGAAAAATAGTATTTGTTCATCTCTATACATATTATACCTGGATTCCACCAAAGAATTTAATAAACTTTCTCATGTTTTCTTTGTCATCAATAGGAAAAGAGACAGGGCAAATGAAATTAGAATGAGATAGGTCTTGATTTAATTTACTGACTCAAGCCAACTGATTCTGATTAATGGGAAAATGCCACTAAATCACAGAATCACAGGTTTGAAAGAGACAGGAAAGAGTATCTAGTCCAACCTATACCTGAAGATTTCCTTTTACTACATAGGTTTTCTGTCTTAGAATTACCCTAGATGATCTGTCCTTGGTCCTAACTGCATATTTTTGAATGATTTGTATGAAACTATAGATGGAATGATTATGAAATTTTTGATAAAAAAAATCTGAACATTATAAATAATAAATTACATTAATTAACTCAAATTCATTAAGATCTTAATACATAAGAATAATGCATCCAAACTAATTAAGATAGTATTTTAAAAGGATAAATGTAAAGTATTACATGGGTTTAAAAATTAATTGCTTAAATATATTTCACAAGATGGTAATTCATGGGGGAAAGACTTGAGAGATTTAGTATACTGAAAGATTAACAAGTCAATTGTTTAAAAAAAAACAAGAAGGCTAATATAATTTATATTGCATTAGAAGATATACAAAGTTATAAATAAAACTGATAATATTTTCCCTGCACTTGTAAGAATTTATCTGAATTATTAGATTGTGTCCCAAACATCTCATTTTATGAAATACATTGAATATATATTTAGTACATGATCACTTAATATCATAGAGAATAGTAGCATTGGGGGAAATATGATCTTTATTCAAATATTTGAAAAAAAAATTTTGGAGAGAAACAAAGTGAGGGTATCATTGATAAATAAACTCCTGGTACCAAAAAGTCTCAGTGAATGTATATTGGCCTGTCCTGCAATTTATAGCAATAGAGAGATGACAGGAAAAGATAATGATAAATGTTGGAAAGGATGTGGAAAAACTGGGACACTAATATATTGGGTGAGTTGTAAACTGATCCAATCATTCTTAAGAGTAATTTGGAATTATGTCAAAGGGTAATAAAACTTTGTATACCTTTTGATCCAGCAATGTCTCCACTGGGTCTGTAACCCAAAGAGATCATAAAAATGGAGAAAGGTTCCGCATATGCAAAAATGTTTGTAGTGGCAAGGAACTTGAAATTGAGTGGATGCTCATCAGTTGGAGAAAGGCTAAATAAGTTATGGTATATGAATGTAAGGGAATAGTATTGTTCTTTAAGAATGACAAACAGGTTGATTTCAGAAAACCTTGAAAAGACTTGCATAAACTGATACTAAGTGAAATGAGAAGTGAGTAGAACAAAGAGAATATTGTACAAAACAATGGCAAAATTAACTGATGACCAACTGTGATGGACTTGGCTCTTTTCAACAATGAGGTTATTTGAGGCAATTCCAATAGACTTGAAATTCAAAGAGCTACCCAAATCTAGAAAAAGAACTATGGAAACTGGATATGGGTCAAAGCATATGTTTTCACCTGTTTTTGTTGTTGTTGTTGTTGTTGTTATTGTTTGATTTCTTGTTTTCTTTTTTCCCTTTTCATCTGATTTTTTTTTGTACAACATGACAAATATGAAGTATGTTTAGAAGAACTGTACATATCAAACCTATATGGATTGCTTATGTCTAGGAAAAGAGGAAAGGGAGACGGGAGGGGAAAAATGTGAAACACAAAGTTTTGTAAAAAGTGAATGTTGAAAAATATCTTTGCATGTATTTTGAAAAATAAAAATCTATTATAAAAATAGCAATACAGAATTGTCTAGGACAAAGGGCTTATTTGCCCAGAGTCATTCATATATCCTATATGAAAAGTAAAATCTGCAGCTAGATCTTCTTGACATTGAGGACACCTTTCATTCCAATTCACCACATGGGCTTTCTATGAAGGGTGATTATTTAAAAAGGAAAGACATGCAGTATATTACATGGGGCTCCAACAGACAAAAATAGGATCAATGAATAGAATCTATAAAAAGACAGATTTCTTCTCAATATAAACAAGAGCTTCATCACTAACACAAAATTATCCAATACAGATTGAGTTAACTAAGGAAATAATATAAATATCAGCAAATGCTGCTAGCGATTTTGTAGAGGTAATTTCCAATTTAGATCTGGAGTGGTCTAAATTAACTTCATTGGTGTTGCTTCCAAACTCTAGAATTCTAAGACATATTTCTTAACTTTGTCAACAAAATCCAGAAATATTTTCCTTTTACAATTTCCATGATACTTAGCACAGAGATTAACAAAGAAGGCATTTTAGAAGCTTTTATTAATTCCTTATTGAATGAATGGGGGAGGGGGGAAGGAACTATCCTCCAGGATTTGTTTAAAGAATTAATTACATTTAAAAGAGACAGAATTTCAGCTAGACACCACCACCCCCCCCAAAAAAAAAAAAAAAGAAAAAAGCTGGCTTGGTGGCAGTGTCTCTCAAACATATTTTTATTACACTGCATTTTGTGACATATTATTTCTGCTTCATAAGGTCATCTGACCCTCCATGTTCATTTATAAAATGCCTTATGAAGCTATTCTGAACATTATACTATGTACTTGGGGAAAAAGAAAGTTTTCATGAGATACAATCATTACTTTGATAAATTTTACAGTCTAGGGAGAAATGTCATACATTGAGATAGCAGTATTGTAAAACATTACATGATAAGCAAATTATGATGTTGAAAAACAAAAGGTTCTGTGACATGGAAGGAAGAGAGCATAAATTTTCAGTCCCTGCCATTAAGGCCTTAACAATCAAATGAAATAAATCCTCATCTATACTGCAACATATCCAATATATAAAGGACTGCTTGCCATCTAGGGCAGGGGGTGGAGGGAGGGAGGGAAAAAAAATCGGAACAGAAACAAGTGTCAATATAAAGTAATTATTAAATAAAAATTAAAAAAAAAAGAAAGAAATCCTCATCTGTGGGATAAAAGGATTGAACACAAAGGTCTCCTCTAGCTATTAAAGTTAATGATTCTAATTCATTGATTCTAATGATTTTAATTTCTTCACAAGCTTTTATTTAGCATCTAATATATGCAAGGCATATATGCATATGTAAGTTAAAAAGGAACTTGGAACACTACAAAGAAACAATGTCCATATTCTCAAAAAGTTTAGGACAATGCAACAGATATAAGTGCAAGATCATTGGAGATAAAATCATCGATAACAACAGAAGGACTAGGGAAAGCTTACCATAAGAGATTGCATGATAGTTTAGGATTGAGAAGAGGTTAAGTTTCTCACAGGATATGAAGATGAGGAGGAAATGAAATCCAAGCATGAGAAACAACATACAAAGAAAGACACAGTGGTAGAAGATGCAAAATATAAAATTTGAAGGTCAGTAAGCATTTTATACAATTCTACACTACCAATTTCTCTCACACTCCTCATTTGTTTAATCATTATCCAAAAATGTGGCACTAAACAGAGAAAAAAAATTATATATATATACAAGGACATCAAGACTATATCTAACTTTCACCATCCTCACCAGAGTTTTTTGTTGTGGTCCTTTCTATATAACTATTGTCTCCTGCTTTATCATTGTTGTTTGTCATTCATTCTCACAGGACCATGACATGAGGGAGGTGATGCCATGACATGCAAGTGAATTGGATTTAAGTGAGGGAGGGCTGTGCAAGTTCACCTGTCTCACTTTCCCCTTCAGAGCCATCTGGGTCCAGTGGCAGATAAAGATCAAGATGACTGAAGATGTCAATTATTATTATGTGTTCCCTGAATCACTAACTTTAAAACAATAGAACAAATGTTTATTGAGTGTCTCCCCATGTGAAGAGAATACGAACTTTAGATGGCCAAATCTCTGAAATCATTGAAATCTGAAATCCCTAAAACTGATATTCAAAAATCATTTCATCCAACCTTCCTTCATTTCATGAATGAAGCAAGTGGAAATATCATAGATAAAAAGACTTGTCCAAGGTCATGCACCCAAAGTTAAATTTAGCATTTAAATCCAGGTTTTTTGACTGACTTTATATCCCAACCTTAGTAGTCCATCAGTTCAACTCTCTCAGGAAGAAGAAATTCATTTGACCACAAGATCATAAAACCAATTATTATAATATACTTTGCAAAGATAAGTGATATACAAATGAGAGAAAAAATAATGAATATTATAATTCCAGGGTCCCAGTCTAGCCCACTCATGCAGTAACTACTCAATAAATAGTTGTCAGTAATGATATAAGTAATTTAGGTAGATATTTGAGAAAACCCTCTCCCAAATTTTTCCTTTAGAAAGAGATATATTGCACTTGTTTTTAATCTCAGTTTTCCTGTAGTGAACCACATGCCTTCAGGGAAGAGTATATAACAAGATGGGCGTCCCTCATATCTAAATATTTAACATGATTTCTTTGGATGCTTTTGTATAGATTTTGCTTATGGTGTGCTTTGGCTTCTGTCTGATCAAGACCTAGAATTTTCATCTACAATGCATATATTGGCTTCAGAGAGTCTGGCTAGCAAAAATAGTGGGGTTGCTGAGGCATTGAAGGCAATCAGAATGTTATTTAGAAAAACTGGCTTGGCGGCAGTCTCACACACATCTTTTTATTACACTGTATTTTTGTGACATATTATTTCTGCTTCACAAGGTCATCTGACCCTCAATAGGACATGTGGTCCATTGATAACACTGGCTGAGATGATTGCTGTGCTATGAATCAGGACTGTAAACAGGGATGGATAAATTTCCAATGGTTTTGGGTTTGTCACTGTGACGCTTTCTCTGTCTCTCTCCATTTTTCAAAAACAACCTCTTCAACCCTGCATGGGGACATAGCACAAAAATAAAGCCAAGTTAGCCCAATGATGTCCTGTGTGACTTATGGAGGAAAGTAAGAAGGGCATAAAAGTCAAAACAAAGTCACTTGTACCTACAAATGAAAAGAACCAGAATCCTGAGCCAGGGTTCCATTGTGAATCTCTTCAGCTAAATTCACCCTCAAATCTAGTGTTAATCTCCTTTGCTTTTGATCAAGTGTGGACATATGTGCAAATAGACCCCTATTAGGATTCTTGATCCTCAGCTCAGGGAATTAACCACAGAAAGCATGATAAGCAAGTAGAAATCACAGAATCTTAGATTGAGAAGATACCTTATACATCATCAAGTCCAAGAGGTTTTAACCCCCCTTTTTTACAGTCCTTTGGCAGTCTTGTATGCCTCTTCTCACCTGAATGTTTTTTAAAACATAAAATAAAATTCATGTGATGATCAAGGAATTTTTAAGGATATATTTAAATACAGTTACCAAAAACATACTCACTAGTTCGCAGACCCCAGGATAAGAACCCTTGATCTAATAAAATAGTCTAAAGCTGTCATTATAGCACAATTATTACAATATTAATGCCTAATATTAGTACAGTTTTATATGGATAAGAAAAGATTTTTACAAACACTTTCTCATTTGAACCTCAGAATGGCTTTATGACAGTATAGATTTCATTACTCCTACTTTTTGAGATGAGAAAACTAAAGATAGAGAGGCTGAGACATTAGTCAAACAGCTAAGAAGTGACAGAGGTAAAACACTATTCTATATCCTTGTTGGGCCACTGGTCTCATTCTTCTATCATGTTTCTCTCTACTAGCTATGTGATCCTATCTGATCCCCAACTACTTCTTGATCCAGGCTTGCATACTATCTCATAATTTTCTTCTGAAAACTTTTATTACTAATAACATTTTACCATAATTTGAACAAGTGAATATTCCATTTCTCCAGGGTTTTCCCCTAAGAGATTTTACCTATGATCAAAGAGCCTGATGCTACCATGTGAACAGCCTATAGAATTCCATCTGTGCTTTCCTCCATGATCAAGAGCCCCAAATACCCAAAATAGGTGTGGCCTAGAATGAAGAGGATATCTCATGAAGTAAGAGAGAATATATAGTTCCTTTAAATAAACATTTCTTATGACCAGAGAGGATTGGAGAGACTTACATGAACTGACGCTGAGTGAAATGAGCAGAACCAGGAGATCATTATACATCTCAACAACGATACTGTATGAGGATATATTTTGATGGAAGTGGATTTCTTTGACAAAGAGAAGATTCAATTCAGTCCCAATTGATCAAGGATGGACAGAATCAGCTACATCTAGAGAAAGAACCCTGGGAAATGAATGTGGACTACTTGCATTTTTGTTTTTCTTCCCAGGTTATTTTTACCTTCTGAATCAAATTTTTCTTGTGCAAATAAAGAACTGTATGGATCTACACACATATATTGTATCTAAGATATACTTTAACATGTTTAACATGTATAAGACTGCCTGCCATCTAGAGGAGGGGATAGAAGGAAGGAAGGGAAAAGTTGGAACAGAAGTGAGTGCAAGGGACAATGTTGTAAAAATTCCCCATGCATATGTTCTGTCAATAAGAAGTTATAATTAAAAAAAAAAAACATTTCTTAAGTGACTACAAGGTCCAAGACACCATTCTAGGCAGTAGACAAGATGAAATTATTAGACAAGAAAGATTCACTATCTGCCCTCAAAGAGCTTATACTTTAGTGAGAAAAGGTTTTTTATGGAAAACTCTTGTTTCCTCCCAACATTCACCATGAATTTTGGGCAAGTCTCAGACTTCGGGTCTCATAGATCTCCACTCTGAAAGAAAGTGAGCATTATGAGGGTCCCCAGAAATCAAATTTCCTAATCCAAATTTCTTAATTTTATAGCTAAGTAAACTGAGAATCTCCTATTGACAGTTTTAGAATCATACTTTTTTTTTTCTAGCAACTAACTTTCTTAGGTTCTTGAATTGCCAATTAAGCTCTCTGTGCTTCCATTTCCTCATCTGTTAAATGGGGATAATCACACCTACCCCACCATAAGGTTATAACAAAATAGCAGGTGGGAAATTATCTAAAAAAAAACCATAAAATTTCCCATGAATGTAATGGCTGATGATGCCATTGTTATTCTGAAGTGTTTATGTCCCTCACTAGCAAGATTTGCATAATAAATAGCCTCATTCCATCTCATTGATCAAGGTCTAAGTTGGGAAAGGGGAACAATCACCCACACATGGTAGACTTGAGCCAAATGTCAATAAAACAGGTAAAAAAAATCATGAGTTTTTTTTTTAACTTTATCTCAAGTTACCACTCTATACAAACACACACACACACACACACACACACACACACACACATATGCATGCATATATACACACTCACTGCAAAGGTATAACCAACCCCCTCATACTTTGCTGCATAAAATACAGGGCAATAGATATGGACACTAGAGCTCTGTGGCCTGTATCACCCTCCTCAAAACACACACACACAAATACCCCTCCCAAAAAACAGCACTTAAGACTTCAATTTTATAAGTAGGTGTTCTAGAATATATACTACTAATAGTATATATTCTCTAGTATCCTTCTCTGATTTCTTATAGGATTATAAAATACAGTTGAACAGAACATGATTTTTTTTTTTATTTTCTACATCTATATTTGTCATACTGTTCCACTAGTCTTCCTTATGACAGGGACATAATTAATTTCTTTTCTTATTATTTTCTTCCCATAATTTCTAGAATGTTGTTCATTAACCATTGGTTAATCAATTGATGAATATATCTGTTTGAGTTAGAACCACACATCTATGATTCTAGACTATGGATCCCTAATAAAAGTGAGAGACATCTCATCCTTGGTTCTAAAGAATATGTACATGCAGATCCCAGGAATGAATGAGATATTCTTTTCCATCATTTCATTTAGATTTTTCTTCTCCTGCTTAGATATTTAGGGATAGGGAAGCAAAAATGGCAATGTCACCATAAGAAACTAAGTATCACTCAGAATACCAAAGGCTAATAAGACATTATTACACAGCAGATAAAAGCACCAGTTTGATATACATGAGGGGACTACATTCAATGGTTGTATGCAGTTCCAAAATGAATCTGTGACATAAAATACCTGGGGGACCTAAAATATATCAGTGGTTTCATAAATCTTGATGGGATGGGATGTGGGCATTTAAGTGAACAGAGGATTAAGGAAATTTAAAAATAAATCTTATTAAATTCTTTATCCCCCCATGACCCCCAAATGTCAAATGCATTTATTAAATTCATTACACATAATTTCTCACTTAATATTGAGAAAGAATATATTGATCATGCTGAAATTTTTTCATGGAAAATCTAATTAATCTTGCAGAACAATAGAGTTTCATGAGCATGTTTTGGATGATCTATTCTAACCACATTTTCTGACCCAAGTTCCCTCCCCAATTTGGATTGTTGTTAGTCCTTCATTCTCAACAAAGCAGCAGCTAGAAATCTGGCCTTCAGGATATTCTATGAATCAGAGGCCAAAACTTATTCCAACTCATAAGAATCTCTTACTTGGATGCCAACTCTAAAATCTTGGGATTTCCAACGATCATTTAGATAAGGATAAACTAGATACCTGAATTCCCAATTGTCCTTATTATAATGCCTCCTACCCTCCCTAATTTTGAAAAATTTAAGATAGTGTATTATTTTTATTTTCTTCATGATTTCTCTAGGTAGGCTGCTGTCCTGCACCTCTGAAAGTTTGCTAAGAGTAACTACAATTATAGTGGAAACTGTTTAATGAATACTATTTTCTCAAAAACAAAGAGCAGGAGACACTTTAACATACCTGATTTTTCTTTGTCTGCTCCCCTCATATCCTTCTGAGGGTCTTTGATGAAAAACATGTCTACTACTTTTTCATTATTATAGTCTGCCTTAGTAAAGGGAGAGAAGGAAGGATATGGTGCTAATGTGTTCCTTGGCTGGAATTGCTTGTGAATTAGCATAATACTCCCTTCTATTTTAGTAGTAAAGTATTGCTAAAGAGGATGAAATTACGCAAGCAAATAAGGTAAATTTATCCTCCTTTGCTATGACCTCCCTCCTCCACATGGGGGAGAAGAAATGGGCATATCACTAAGTAGATAGAGTTTTCATGGACAATGAAAACAATGGACTAGTTCATTTAAAAAAAAAAAAAAAACCTGTAACAGCCTCAGAAATATGGAATAAGTAAATCCTCCACCAACTCTCATTTAGTATTTTCTGCTAATTTAAACTAATTATTCTCAGTCTACTTTCTTTTGTAGTCCAAACTAAAAATCCATCTCTGATTGAGGCTACATGAGAATTGGTGCAATTAACTTGTCATTTTTCTTGAACCAGGTCATCTACTCCTTACCTTTCAGTGCTATCAAGATAGTTCTTGGACCTGTGATACACATCAGGTCAGTTCCTAACAATAATTGAAGAAGAAAGGGAAAGAACTTAGCAAGAGTTAATGGAAGAGAAACTAGATGGAATGAAGCAGCAAAATTTTACAGAACAACCCCTTCTGTTATTAAGCAGGAAGGCAAATATACACACAGGTACAAATTGAGCATTCTTCTAAATGCAGACCATCCCTCTGTATCCCACTACCCCCTCTTTCCTTAATACAGAGACACCCACATAGCCACACCTCAGTGTTTCAGCATTGTCGAAGATTCTACAAAAAAAGGAGTCATTCATGGAGGGACAAAGGGTTACTTAAGGACAGTCACACAGCCAAGAATGATGTATTTTTTTTTAACCTAAGTGTAAAAAGCCAACTTTCAAAATTGCTCTGTTATAAAATTGTGCTCCTATTTTCTCATAGATGGGCACCTTTTTTTCTGCGTGAGATTTTCTGTAAATGGGTTATCTAGGCAGGTAAAAGGCAGAAAAACAAACACTGTTTCTGTTTTCAAATTATGGAGACAACCATGGCTGTTAGTAATCCTTGAGCAGGCCTGCCATGCTTCTGTTAGCTGTATTCCATACTCTTATTTCTCTCTAGTAATCTTTAATGTATGGGATGCATTGCTTTTTTATCAGAACCTTCAAAACAGCATTTATGGGGAACAGCAATCTGCTATATAAATTTTAGGTTTGATTCTCCTGGCAACAACTAGAAGAAGAAAAGACATTCAAAAAACAGTTGAGACCATATTGTTGGAAAAAAATATATATTGAATCCAACTCAAGTCCTCCCCACCCCCACCCCTACCCCTCTCCCCAAGAGCTGGCATAGGTTATGGCTGCAGAGTCTGTCAACTGGAAAATTCTTCCTAAAGGGCAGAATTCAGCATTATGGATCACAAGCAACCAAAGGGGGAGGGGAGGAAGGAAATTGCCCTCCAAGCTGATAAAAACCCATCTGCCTCTTCTGACAAGGCACTGCCATTCTTCACAGTCTCCCATCCTGGAGACATTTAGTGGGTCATAATTTCCAGTTCCTTTTTCTTTTTTGCTCCCCCCTTACTTTTTTGAGGGGGTCTAAGAGGAGCTGGTTGCTGCAGCCTAAGCGAAGACGGCCTAAACTAATTCATCTTGTGACCTTTTAGTGCCTTCACAGTAAGGTGATTTAATAGCACTTAATCTGTCAAAAATCTGAAGCTTTATAATAACTGTATATTAAGCCAGTTTTTATGGAGCATTAGTTGAAGTCCTTCCAGTTTACAAAGAAGAGAGGAAAGAGAGAGACAGAGAGACAGAGACAGAGATAGAGGGAGAGAGAAAAGAAGAAGAGAATTACATAGTTTTTCCTCATTTAAAAAAAAAAAACATATTAATTCATAATGTATTCCTTTACCATGCCAATGCTGGAAAATAGACCAGTTAAGCCAGATAATGCTTTGCACTAGCCCTGAAAAAATAACCTACTGTACTATGGCATTTTAAACTGGAACAATCTTACTTACTTTAAAATAGTATTTCCTATAGAAAGTTGCAAAGCTATTATCTTGCTGCCTTTTCAAGAAACCTGAGGCACTTTAGATAATCTAAACTCCAGGAAGACTTCGCCTTATTTGTCTTTACACTGATGTGTATGGATGGTTTGGGGATATCTTGAGTGGAACTGATCTACTACTACTCCTTAACTTGGAAGCAGCCCCAGTCTGGCCAGTCTCCTTATTGTTCTGGCAAATCGAAGCAAGTCTTGAGGTTCAGAAGAGGACAACCAGAGGGATTAGAGAGGACTTAAAAATCCTATTTAGGAGAGAGAATTGAAGGATCTAGGGATGTTTGCTTGGAGATGAGAAGACTTAGAAGGCCATCTCCAGCTGTTCAAAGGCTAATCATATGTAAAGGAAATTAGATTTTTCTACCTGGTCCTAAAGGTTGAATGGAAATTGTTGGAAGAAAAAGTCTTACATTATTTTATAAAGTCAAACTCCTTAATTTAGAGGTTTTGAAAGGCAAGAATAGGCCTTGTAGATAATGGCTTTCCAATCAGCAAATGAGCAATTGTTTGAATCATTTATAAGGATTTGAATGGATTATTAGTTGGACAAATGGCATCTGAAGTTCACCAAGCCAGTCTGAGATTCTGTGATCCTTGTTTCTATTTAATTATAATTTGATTATAAATTTCTCTTTCTCTAAAATACTGTCTCTTGACTAATAAAATCTGCCTGCAGACTGAAGCATTCTTTTTCACTTTTTTTTTGCTTTATTTTTGCATCATGGTTAATGTGTAAATATTTTTTGCTTGACTTGACATGCATAATTGATATATTGCTTGCTTTCTCAGTGGAGGGGGAGAGGTGAGAAGAAGGTAGAGAATTTGAAATTGAAAAAAAGTTAATGTTAAAAACAAATAAATATTTTAAAATAAAATAAAATACTACCTCTCACCTGCCCATCCCCTTTTCCAAACAAATCTTATCCATTCTTCAGGACCTAGATTAAGCTCTTCTACATCCATGAAATTTTCCTTAACTAGTCTACCCTACATGATTATCTCTGTCCTCTGAATTCCTTTAGCACTTGAGGGTTATAAATTCTGAAATATGAAAGAGTACCAGAGCTTTATAGGTTATCTCTTATAACTTTCACATTTAATGAAGTAAATTCATAGTCTAAGATTCTATGGTTTTCTCAGTGGAACATTAAGAACCAGAACCCACTTTTCCTTACTCCCTATCCAATATTGCTAATTTTTAAAATTATCATATTATAAAAAGTAGTTCTTAATATTATACTGTTTTGAGAGGCCATAATTTAGTTCATAGATTGCTAGACTTGGAGGCATTAATAATTGACTTAAAATCTTAAGTTATGTGATTAGGGAAGTCTAATTGATCACTCTGAACTTTGTTTTACTTATTTGCAAAATTTAAATAATGGCTATAAAAAGAATTACTATAAGAATAAAATCAGATAAGTTATATGTGTCAATTATTATATTGCTTTTCTCTGTTTCAGATATGTATGTGACCTCTATGTCCAAGTAAATATTGTTCTTAAAGATAAGGGCCATATTTTCTCTCCTCTTGAATAATCTGTTGTCACTTGTCCCTTCTTCTCAAAGAGGACCATGACATCAGGGAGGTGATGTCATGATATGTAAGGGAATAGGACTTAAGGGAGGGAGAGCTGAGGAAGGTCATCTGCCTCATGTTCTCCTCCAGAGTCATCTGGGTCCAGTGGCCAGATATAGATCAGAATGACTACAGAATACAGCCAATCACAAAATAAGTATGTTGTGATTGATTAGCAAAACTTGAAGAGCAAGGGGTCAACAAGATAAAGTGGTTTCCACAAAATAAATCAGGATTTCCCAAAGCTGTTGATGTTACTTCATTGTTCTTTAAAAACTAAACTTTCAAGCACCAGCCCTGAAATCATGAGGACCTAAGTTCAAATCTGGTGTCAGACACTTAACACTTCCTACCTGTGTCACCCTGGGCAAGTCACTTAACCCCAGTAGCCTAAAAAACAAATAAACAACAAAAAAGACTAAACAAACAAACAAACAAACAAAACAAAAAACCTTTCACTCTCAGGATACCAGAGATGACTCATAGATTCCAAGTGTCTTGTCCAAAATCACAGGAGTAGTAAGGTGTAGGACTGAGTAAAGAATTCAACTCCCACTGACTTAAAAACCAGTAGTTTTTGTATAAAGCTAAAAATGGTTATAGTGGAATTTTTTAAATTTGAGACACAGGGGAATCTAAGTGAGATATTGCTAATCTAAATTCTTGATGTTGTATCAGATGATGACAGTAAAGAGTCAATGAAGAGAAAAGTAGGAGTACAATTTGGGTAACATATAAAATGATCCTGAAATAAGAGTTATATAATTTTTAAGGCAGTATTCTTAAGCTAAACACTATTCAAAGTAACAACATATGAAACAAAGAAAATAAAAATGGCTATTATGAAATAGCTGATTATACAAAAGGAATAGCATACTTGTTAGGGGAAAATGTATATTATAGTTATAGGATATAGATAAAGGGAGTTGTCCTCTGAGACTAGTTAGTCTCATTATATCAAAGAAATTTCTCCATCTCAATTAGATGAGGCAGGGAGGAGAATTCTCCTAGAGGTCTGGAATTCTCTACCTTCAGCAGCTAAGTCTTCTTGTACCACAAAGGAGACACTGAAGGACAATAGATGCTACAACAGGTCTTACACTGCACTAGGGATCATTTATAGCAAAATAGCTGGTACAGAATAAGAGGAAGTCAGCATCCTTTGAAGTATGGCTATTTCTTAGGAGAGAAAGGTTAATGAGTTACACAGACATGTCAGAGAAGTCCATAGTGCGATAATAGGGAGTGTGTGAAATGATTTTGAGGTAAGGAGATGAGGATGCTCTCTGGAAGCTGCAACTTGATGAAGTCAATCTCTAGGATTTATCTGCAGAGGATAAATTTGTCTACTCTTCTTATAAGGTTCTTATTTCAAAATAGGTTCATTGTATTTAAAAATGTAAAAACCATTCTTAGATCTGGAGGTGCCTCTGACCATCATTTACCAACCCCTGATCTAGTCTAATTTCATTTTTATAGATAAAACTTAAATTCAAAGTAACTTGCCCCAAATTGCATGTATAATAAATTGGTATAGAGAGGATTTGAATGCAGGCCTTTGAAATCCACATCTATTGGTATTTTGCTATACCAGTATGATTTAAGTGCACAAGAAAGTTAATCTTGCTAAAAATTATCTCTTCTACCAGGCTGCTTTCCAGAGTACCTGAATTTCCTTGAGATATGATGATTTAGGCTAAAATATATGGTTTCCAGAAATAATATATTAAAATAACAACATTTCCAAGGCAATACACAACATATTAGCCCAGGGATCTTTTTTTTTTCCTTTCACTGTAAATCACATAATCAGAAATCAATCTGCGCATGAACTTCATGCATTCAGTTATATAATCCATTAAATTTAAACTTTAAAAACAACTATAAATTAATCCATCTACTCAAGTGACACATAGATTATTAGATTATTGGACCTAAAGTACCAGAGATTTAGAAATGCAAGGGATCTTAATGTCCATCTAGCATGTGTGCATGTGTACATAAACATACACATATAGTTGTGTATATATATGTACATGTATGTGTATGTATATATATAGTTATATATTATATTTAGAGATTTTTATATATAGTTACATTATGTAGTCTTATATAAAATGAGAGTGACTTCCATTTTATACATGAAGAAATTGGTATACATACATATATATATATATATATAATATATACCCAAGACATAGTGTGAAGTTAGAAATGGCAGGATTTGGCAACTGATACTGTATGTGAATGAATGAGAGAGAAGAGTTAAGAATAAAGCTGAGACTATAAAAACACTGAAAAAATATGTTGTCTTTAAGAGGAATAGAAAATCTGGAAGAAGGGAGTGTTTAGGAGAATAAGCAGTGAGTTTAGTTTTAGACAAGTAGCATTTAGGATGTCTCTTGGGACTTCTGATTTGAAATATCAGACAGGCAATCAAGGTTTTGTAGAAACTCTAGGCAAAGTAGTGGTTATAGACAAAGACTTCAGACAGCCATTATTTTGGTGACTATAGTTTTGTGGATTTATGATTTGGGTATGCAAGTAATATTATAGGATTGTCATTCATTCATTCATTAGACAAGTGCTTATTTCACTGAAGAAAGTTATCACATGATTTAAAATTATAGTTGTGTATATATGTGTGTATGTTTATGTTTATATGTGAGTATATATGATCTAACTATACAGAATAAAAAATTTTTGATGGCAGGAATTTTGTCTTTTTTTTTAATCCACCACTGCCACTGCACTGTACCTTATACATAGTAATGCTCAGGATTAATTTACTGCCTAAATCAGTAAGAAAATAAAAAGAAAACTGTTGGTTCTGTACTTTCTTTTTACATAATCATAAGTTTTACACCCTCAAAACAAATTCCCACCCACTCAAAAGGGGATGGAAAGGAAACATGGAAACTTAAGTAGGAATGTTCCCAGCAATTAAATCCACTTCACATAACCTTTTAAATTTCTAGAGAGTTTTTAGTCTCTGTGCAACATTCAAGAAACAAAGTAGTATGACTCAGAATCCTCAGAGAAGTCCAGTAGAGAAAAGGAAACATAGATAATCAGTGTATGTGATTTAAGGCCCATACTTCAGACTCTATAAATTTTCCTGGTCAGCATTAGGGTTGCTTAATATTTTATATTACATCACTTGCTTTTATGTAACATCAAGAACTACTCATAAGTCAAAAGATCATTCTTTCTGATTCCTTTTTCTAGTGGGTTTGGGGGAAGAAGAAATGGGAGCATGTGTTGGAGATACAAAAGAACTTGTGAGATTTTTTCGTTTACATTTCTTCTCTATCTTTTTGTCTTTAAGTAATAAGGACACTTGGTCATTCCAAAAATAAAATGTAACTATTTCCTCTTTCCCCAGTCTCTTGATGATTACAATTGGAAATCAGTCCCAATATTCTTTCTTTTTCCAGTTAAATGGCCTCAGAATATCATGACACAAGTCAAGAGAATAGTTTTATTTAAAATGTGCCTCAAAAGCCTGATGGAGTTTTCACCCAAATACTTGTCTTTGCTGAGAATTTTATTAATGTGCTCTACTTGGCTATTATTACCTCTTCTAGAGGCATTATATCTCTAGTAGTTACTGTTGAAATTCCCAAACCCCTGGGAAATGTAGCACATGAAACTAGTGTTAATGTAACTAAATAGGTAGCCTATTTGGAAGGAAAAGGAGTGAGCTTCAAAAACCAAAACAATGGGACAAAGAAAAGGAAAAATTTGAGGATGAAAGAAAGAAAAAAAAAAAACAATACTAATACTACAAGGTGGGACAATATCCTCTGAGATCATATCAATGTGGGGTACACTAAGAGAGGGCTGTGTGAAGGGTCTAGGCTGTGAAGGAAGAGATTGCAAAAACAGGGAGAAGAAACAGAAATTAGAAAAAAGAAGTAATTTTAAAAGCAACAATGAGTGTTAGAATCTTAGTGTTAACTCATCTTGAAACAAGGTAATAACTCAAGGGAGATGTTAGAATCCTAGTGTTAACTCAATGGAATTGATACAGTTCTTATTGGTTCACACCCTAGAGTGAATCCTTACAAAGTGATGTCAGTTGCTTAATTTAGCATGGTACTTAACAAATCCTCTAGCTCACTAATGTATTTAAGTACTCATTGGAGTTTCACACTTTTGGGAGATTCACAAGTCAGTATTCAGTATGAGATTCACAAGCCAGAAACCCATAATCCCACTCTCAGATCCCATAATCCCACTCTCTCGGAGGAGGAGTCAACCTTTTAAACTGAGTATAAAAAGAGCTTCAGTGAGCCAGTTGGTCAGTTCAGGAGAAGCCCTTTCTAGGAGGCACAACCAGATTCATTCATCCCACCGTGGTGGCTGGCCTTTTGCACTTCCCCCACTGAGACCAAGGCTGGTCTGAAAGGCTCTCCAGAAAGCTGCCCAGCCCCAGGAAAGGAGACAAGAGATTCATTCCATCTTCCACCTTGGTGCTGGCTGGAGGCTGAAAGACAAACCTTTGGATTTGGAGACATTCGGAGGGAGCTCTTGGAACCAAGGAAAGAGATAAGAAAGAAACATTTGGATTTTAATCCGCTGGCTGCATTTTGAGGTGATTATTACTTTTAACTGAAATTAAGGCTGCCTCCAGAAAACCTTCCCAAGAAACCTGCTTCCAGAGAACAATTATTTTAAAGAAGAGAACACCACAAATGAGAGCTTTGCCTGCTTCATGATTTTTAACATACTTCAAATAGTTGTTAATCCCAACTGAGTGAAAAGTACTGAACTAGCTTTTTTTAGATATAAAAATTAAAAATGACATAGTCCCAAACATCAAGGAACTTAATGAATAAAAAAGGCCATATTAGACATATATATATATATATATATACGTATATATGTGTATGTGTGTATGTAGATATGTATATGTGTGTGTGTGTGTGTGTGTGTGTGTGTGTGTGTATACACATATTTATATTTTGGATCCTTGATACAACTCTCCATTTTTATCTACCCCACTACAACCCATTCTATTGCTATTCTTCTCCTCTCATTTTTTTTTTCTATTGTGTCTTCTTAGCAACCCCTTCTATTATTAATAGACATTCCTTCTTAGTTATGATTCTTTCACTGGTTCCCCTTAGAAAACATGGCACTGCTGATCACACTCTCTCTCTCTATGATCACATATCTTGGCCCTCAAAACACTAGGCTAGGTAGGCATCCTCCTTAATTCAGTTGGCACCTTCCAAATCCAAATCCTTTCCTTATATCACTCAGCCATATCTTATACTTTCAGGTTTGTTCCACAAGCCTAGGTATGGGACTTAATCTATTGGCTTTCCAAATCCCTCACTCTTAATTTTTCATAAAATTCAATACCTGACTCACAGTCTCCTTTCTCTCACCTTAATAAATATGTATTGTGATATCTATTTCAACCTTATGTATGTTTGAAAATCTGTTACTCCTGTTGCCTATGAGGTCTTACAAGAAAACATTTTGCAACAGCTACTATGACAAGTATTATAAGGAATCAGTCAGATTTAAGACTTTCTGAAACCAAACTTCTGAAACTAGCGCTCCCACTTCCAGGATTCCACTAATTTAATTTCCTACCTTTATCTCTACCTGAAGATATAATTGCATGCTTGGTCTTATAAATGCATTTCCTTTATGATCTAGAACCTAATAATTCTATTCTGTCCTTATAATTTCCTGCTTGTCCATCTTCCTTTTAGTTTTAGTCTTCCTAATATTATTGTTAATCCTCACTGTGATCCCCAGTCTTTCCTTTCCAGAATTTTTATTCCAGACTCTTGAGTCTGGTCTGCCCTTTTTAAATTCTCTTTAAAAAAAAAAAAACTGTAGTTAAACAATGTAACTCTATAAACTCTATATTCCAATGTATTTGAATCCCTTGCCCTCTTATCCTTTTTTTGCCTAATTCAAACTCTTCTCCATTCTGATCATTTGTTAGATAAACTATTTCAGAAAGTCACACCATTGGGCTGGACCACCACAAAATAATGTATCTAATTTCAAGGAAATCCTGAAAAACAGATGGAATAATGTATTCTCCACCAATTGGTTCTCTATCTCACTCTATCTCACTCTGCACAAAGATTATTCCAAATTAGCTTTAACTTCAAGCCTCAAAGCCTCCACCTTTTTTTTTTCAGCAAAAGACTTAATTTTCCATTTTATTGAAAAATAGATGTAATCCATTATGAACTTCCCTTTTCACCATTCTATACCTCGAAACCTCTAGATATCAACCTCTACTCTTTCATCCTTTATTCCAGTCTCTGAGGAGGAAATTATTCTTCTCCTTGTCAAGGCTAATCCTTCTACTTTCACCCTTAATTCTATACTTTCTCATCTAAGAATTTGCCTTGTCAATCATCACTATTCTCCTCATAATCATTTCTTTTCCTATGTAATTCCTATTTCCCTGAAGTCTGCATACATATCCAAGTCTCTCTCCCATTCTAAAAATAAACAAAATCTTTCACCTGAACATAGCTCTCCCTAAAGCTATTTTCCTGTTATACAATTCTCTTCTATTTTCAGTGTCAAAATCTGGGGACGAGGCAGGAAAGAGAAATTAACTATGTCTATTACTTCCAATTCCTCCACAATTTCCCAAAAATCTAAATTCTAACTCTATCATTTCACAGATACTGTTCTCACATATTTCATCCTCATCCTTCTTGAACTCCTTATAGTTCTAGGTGATATATTAAATACAGTTCTAGGACTTGAGTTAAGAAAGCCCTGAGTTCAATTCTAGCCTCAGACACTAACTGTGTGTCCCTAGGAAAATAACATAATCTTTGTTTGCATCATTTTCTCAATTGTTAAATGTGGATTAAAATAACACCTACCTCATAGGGTTGCTTTGAGCATCAAATGAGATATTAATGAAGCTCTTAGCATTGTGTGACACTATACAAATGTTTATTGCTTTCTTGCTTGACAGTACACCCTCCTCTCTCAATTTTCTTGGTTCAATTCTCTCTTGCTGCTTCTGGACACTTTTCCTCACTCTACTCTCCTGGCTAATCACCAAGGTCCCACATCCTAAATGTGTTTATCCTCAAAGGTCTACTTCTGGCCTCTTCTCTCCTTTTTCTGAAATCTTTCTTGGTATTTTTGTCAGCTTTGAAGGATCATGTCTATAAAGATAATTCCTAAACCTAATCTCTCTCTGAAGCTCTGGTCCTGAATCACCAAATAGCTTTCTAGCATCTCCACTTGGTTATTGTAAAAGCACACCAAACTCAGAATGTCTAACATTGAATTCGATTTTGTTTCATGACTTATTCTAGCATCAGAGAAAAAGAATGGTAGATCACAGTGGTCTCTTAGACTTTTGAATTATAAGGAAAAGAACAATGGAAGGACAAAGAGAAGAGGCCTTTTTGGGTAAAAGACAAAGCATTATTGAAATAGATGATACTGGGGGCTAGTTGTAAAAGAACAGAAAGTGAAATCAGGGAAGGGATCAGAAAATAAAGACATTAGATACCATAACCAGGACAAGAATAAGGAGGCATGAAGTGATGGAAGAGGTGAAAGAACAAGAACTTTCCATTAGAGAATTCAGCTTACTGGTTTTAGTTCAGCATTTTGAAAGTGGAACAATTATAAGAGTTGATGATTCAAGATATTACTAGTGGTGACAGTGAAACAAAATTCCATAGAATGAGTGTTTAACAGAAAAGGTGCTATCAGAGTGATATGTCTGAAAACTGAAACTCTGAACAAAGTTGGAGATGAAGAGGAAAGGAGAATAACTTAAAAGACATAGAATGTGAAAGTTAAAAGGAACATTTATTCATTTATGTCTGAATTTTTGTGACCCAATTCTTGGCAAAGATATTGTAGTGTTTTACCATTTTCTTCTGTCTCATTTTATGGATGAGCAAACTGAGGCAAACAGTATTAATTTATTAGCCCACACAATAAGTGTCTGAGCCCAGATTTGAATTTAGGAAGAAGAGAAGTCTTCCTGACTCCAGGCCCAGAACTTTTTACACCTTGCCAACTAGCTGCCCTAAAGGAATATTAGGAAATATTAGAAAACATCCATTCCAAATGTCTCATTTTGTCTGAGAAATCTTAGAATCAGAGAAGTGAAGAAATGCGCCAAAAGTCACACAGATAGTTACTGGCAGAACCAGATTTGAAATACACTTTTATAACTGCCATTATACCACATTGCCTCCTTCAGTTTGAGTTCTCTTCTTTTTCTCCTGGTCCTCTTTCTTCTTCCCATCAAATTCACACCAATGCAACTCATTGCATTCCAAACAAGAGTACTCTCACCCCACCCTCTCCCCACTTCACCTAACTAAAACGTCTGGTCAGTAACATGGGAGTTTGAGTTTGCTTCCTTCCATTTCACTTCTGATCATGTGGAAAAATAATAGTGGATCTAGTGACACATTCTAGGAACAAGACAAAAGCTGGAAGGAGATGCTTACTCTGCAACACTGATTATAACAGACACCAATTTGGAGCCACGAGGTTGCCAAGTAGGCTGACCTTGGACCCTCTACAATGAGAAGAGGTAGGGCTGGGACTAGCTGTCCATCAACCTCTTTCTCTCTCCCATAAGCCTTGGAGTAACTAGAAATGCCTTGCAGGTGGGAAACAATTGTATTACCATAAGCCGCCAATTAGAGAGCCTCCCGGGCAGACTGATCAGATCCCTTTACAGAGGCTGTTGATGATGAGCCAAGTTCTGGCCTCATATATGCAGATCCAACTTGTGCAGAAGATAAAGGGAGTTAGGGAGAGGAAGATGGAGGGAGGCATCAGCCAGTGTGTTTGGCACCTGAGGGTTGCTCAGAGACAAAAGCTTCTGGGGAGGGGATTAGAAATTAGTAAACTGTGCAGTGTCCCAGAGTTTTAATGAGCTAACTAGAAGAAGCTGGCTCTTATTTTCTGGAAGCGTGCTTTGGTTCTGGCATGCTCTAGTAACAGAACAGAGACTCCATTAGACTAGAGGGCGATGTGACTGAGCAGGATAAAGCAGCTGCAATACACTATACTAAAGCAAAAAGAAAAATCAGTGACAAAAGAACTGAGACAAAGACTGGACAGTGGTGTAGAGTCTTTGAAAGTATAAAACATATATCCTGAAACCTTTACTCATATCATTCTAATCAAGATGGGCTTCTTTGGAATTTCAGCATAATCTGCTACACCCTATCTACCTCCTTCCCCCAGCTTAGTAAATTCTGTCTATAAGCATTTATTGAGCACTCACCATGTACCAGGGGGTATGCCGATCATTGGAGATGCAAAGAGGAAAAAAGATGAAACCATTGTTGCCTTTAAGGATATTACATTTTATTGAAGAAAATAATCAGATAATAATAGTATATATGTATCTATGTGTGTATATATACATACATGTATGTAAACATATAGATATACATAACAGATTAAATATTGATGACATTAAGGCTCTATAGGATTCTCAATCAACAAGTAGAAATTTGGAAATGGTCATGGGGTTCATTTCAGACAAGAAAACTGGGTTCATGATTTTTTTTCAGTAACAAGCATTGAAGCACAAGGAGTTTTCTGACTTGTAAATTTTCAGTGCCAGTCAATTTCTGACTTTTCATTTAGATTACAGAATTAATTTCTTTCAGAATCATATACACATTCATATGTACAGCTGAATTACGTTGATTCCATTTGATACTTCACAAAAAAGTAGAATGGCACTACTGACTCATGGTAGCATGAAGATTATACTGGACCAAGTTCAAACTCTAGTGATTCCCACCAATATATAAAGTTAGAGTATAGGACTGATTACAGAATGAATATTCTTAAATTTGAAGAATCACTTTGTGTTCTTAATTGGCCACCAAAAATAACTCATGAAGATCATTAGGAAGGTAGGAGTTATGATTTGTAAGAGTAACAATAGTGGGGGGGGCAATTTAGTGTGACTCATTGATGTACTGTTCAATCAAGCATATATTAAAAATCAACTATATTACAGATACAGTTTATGAAGCATTTGCTTTATAGCAGTACTAAGTATGAGAAATACAAATATAAAACCAAGATGTTGCTAGCAATGAAGTTTATAGTCTATCATAAAAGATGAGTGAAATAAGTGAACAATGAAATGGAAAGAAGGAAGGAAGGAAAGAAAGAATGAAGGAAAGAAGAGAGGGAGGGAGGGAGGAAGGAAAAGAGGAAGGGAGGAAGAAAAGGAGAAAGGGAAGAAGGAAGGAAAGGGGAAAGGAGGAAGAAAGATTATTCATTTCATTTGTGACTTGCTTTGATAGATCTATGAGCATAATAGAATCTCACTGATATAGATATTTCATCCAAGGGTGCATATTTCAATCCCTTCAGGCCTTCTTATACTATGACACTCTTGCCTATGTTCACCAGGAAATCCTTCATAATGGTACCACTGCATGTGTTACAGACCTTCTTTCAGGTATTTAATATAATATGGGTACCAGTGCATCATTTAGGCTACCCACTCCCATTATTCTTGATTCTTTTTATATAGACAATCCACCTTGTTTGCCAATCAAACCTAGTAGAGATCTGCTATGCCACTTATTTCCATTATGCTTTTTCCAAGCATCATGTATTTATTGCCCACTACTTAAATTTTCTATACATCTTCCAATTGGGGCAATTTGGTGGCAGAGTGGATTGAATATTTATCCTTAGAGTTCAAATACTTTCTAAGACAATTACTAGCTTTCTGAACTAATAGAAATCACTTAATTACTCTTAGCCTCAGTTTCCTTATCTATAAACTGAAGATAATCATAATCCATTTCTTAAGGTTATTGTGATATTCAAATAATATAATAAATGTAAAGTTTATTGGTGAACTTTACAATACTACATAACTATTATTACTTTTTAAATTACACACAACTTTGACTCTTTGAAGACTGTAGTAACCCATACTGGAAAGAAAATGGTATTAGAAAGATGGATTTTTGTTTTAGTGAGCAGTACCAACTGTCTTAAAAATGGTTAAAATCATTATTTATTGATTCTCCCCCCTCCAACTCTCTCAGCCTTAATTCAACTTTTGTTTCATAAGGAGAATTCTCTGAAAACAATGAGGTTTTCTTCATTTCCATCTCCTTCCAAGATACTTAATAGAGGTCTATTTCCTATGTTTTATGCATTATTTAATTTAATTATTAAAATAATTTAGCACTTTGGACCATTTGGGGAGGCAATTAACTAGTATATGACAACTTTATTTAGACTGGAAGAAGGTAATGCTAATGATTCCAATAGATAATTTAGTTTTAGTTTGTCTACTCTTAGAGATGGTTTGTTTTATATTCCCCATGTTCTTTCACCTGCAGCACATTCTCATCAAAAACAGAAAAATAGTCTGAATTAGAAATTGAGTTTATGACCAAAGAACAGGAGAAGAGTCATTGGGGGTATACAGGAAAGAAGCAGAGGACTGAGAAGAAAATCTCATTTTGAGAACACATATGTTTGATTTTTTGCTTATATATTTGCTTTTTTACGTTGGATAATTTAAGCTTCCTACCTCATGAGTAGTGATCCTACCTTCCTCTCTTCATCAGTGAAATGAGGATAATTAAGGTCTTTTCAGAGTCCAAAATTTTGTATTTTTAGACATTACTAGACAACCTCAAGTTATAAGATATAACTCTGAAGATGATGAGGGTACTAATGAAGACGTTAGGCAGGAATGGGTGGGGTTCCTTCTCTCCCAGATTGGAGTTCTGAGCAAAAGAATTCGCCAAATCCAGAGGCTATGGTAAAAAGGCTTTATTATTAAAGAAACACCAAGAGGGATTCTTTTGGTGGGCATATAATTCTTCAAGGGAGAAGTGATCTGCAAAGAATCATTTTTTGAAGACCCATTTTATGTATGAGTCTAAGGGAAGTCTCAAGTAAATGTGAAGTCCTGACTGGGGTTATGACTTCCATCAAGAAAGCTTATCTTGCTCTGAGAGGATGGAGACCATTTAGGTTTGTAGATCAAAGAGGACTTGTTTTTTTGTGATTTTTACATAATTTTACTGGGCTCACTCAGGTCATATAGAGTTCACTCTTGTCAAGGAGACCATAAGTGCAGAAGCATCTCAGTGACTTAGAGGTAACATATGATTGATGGTAACCTAAAGTGAAAAGGAGAAATGAAGAAGTATAGGGGAGAAATGAAATCACAATTTCAGTCCTATGATAAATTCCTGGCTAAAGAATTTTCTCTATCAATGCAAATTGAGATCTCTTTTCGATTTTGTTTTCTTACAATTTGCAAAATTAAAGAGCCATCTAGGACACTGGAGATTAGTGAATATGCTAAGGGTCCTACATTCCATATCTGATAGAGATAAGATTCAAACTCAGCTCTTCCTGACTCTAAAGCTATCTTATTATCCACTATACCATATACATAATCAATGTGAACTAAACCAATTTCATCTAGTCTTGCCTCTGCAGGTTAGAAACATGCATTAGAAAGTCTGTGGCAATCACCCTTGATCTAGGGCTAGAGGAAATGTGAAAGGAGAGGAGGACATTATAGCCTGGTGACATATATCCCTCTTTGTAGACACATATCTAGCATCTTCCTTGAGGAAACATGAAAGAGATGTGATAATGATGATAATGAGTCCCGAGTCCCGGGTCCTCAATACCATAACCAATAGAACATTCTGCCCTTGTGCCCCTAATACATTGTTTCCTGCTGGAAGTTGTGCCATGTCAGGATAAACATTATGAAGTAATATTGCACACAATGGGGAGGGAATTAGCTGTGCAAATCCCATTAATGTAAATGAGACTTTGGTGGTTAATTTCCCATGCATTGGCTGAATATTTACCCCAATTAGTTATGTTAAAGTTTCACACTATACTCTGACCACATTTCCAACTGAGAAGGGGATATAGAAGGGGAAAACTGTCCTCAACCTATGTCTCTGTTTCATATAGTACAAACAAGCTTAAAGCCACCTAGATCATTTTATTTTTTTTCTCATGTATTCTGAAAGTGGAACCCTTTGCCCAAACTTCGAAATGCACAACCATTGGGAAATCATTGTTTTCATTAGCAAGCTACCTGCTGGGGCATTCTCTTATAGAGGACAGGTTTATTTTGGTTTATTAATTCCATTCTGGTGAATAATTTCATTGCTAGCCTTGTTAGACCTGTAGTTTGTTTTAACATTGCTATTACTTTGATGACTGCAAGGTTGCTCCAGATAATGGGAAATTAGAGAAGATGTAGACATGATATTAAGCAGAAATGCAGTAGGAGAGATTAATCCATATTGTAGTTTAATTTTCCAATAGCAAAATACTAGGGAAATGAATGTGGACACTCTAATCCCGTGACACATTGTGAGCTTGCCTTCTAAAGTACTTTTTACATTGTAATCACATTAATAACATATTTATATAGCCTTCTGCAATTTATGAAGCATCTTCCTTATGAGAAGCCATGCTTGGTACATTAGAATGAGTGATGGCTCTGGGATCAAAGAACATGGATTTAAATAGTATTTCTGATGTTAACTACTTACATGGAGGTATAGGGCATGTTCAGGGAGGACTAGTACCTCTGGGTGAAGGCTATAGAAACACTGAAACAGGACTGCCCAGTATGGTGTGTCCTCACCAAAAAAAAAAAAAAAAAAAAAAAGATGCTATTCTGTATAAGCAAAGCAGTATTAAATTAGCCCAAAAGAAATACTAGATGAACAAAATTAGAGAAGCTACTTCAAATGTTCATATGGACTATTTGTGTCTGAACTGTGGCAGAGCATTCTGAGCTTGAATTGGTCTGATCAGCCATAGTCAGATAGACCATAATTTGATTCTAACATAGTAGTGATGTCATTTTGGTCCTCTTTGAGAAGTAGGATAACAACCAACCAATTTACATGACCTGAGGTAAGCCATTTGACCTCTCTGTGCTTTCATTTTTTCATCTTTAAATAAAAATAATATTGAAGTAGATGATTGATCAAGTCTCTTCCAGTGAGAAATCTGACCCTTCAGAACACCATAGTCAACCCACACTGTCATACATAGTGATATGCTCATTTATATTGAAGAAACTTCTAAATCTCTGACCTCAGAGTATTTCTATCTTCCTAATATCTCCATGTCCATATTGTCCTTTATCCCTTCTATAACACACACACACACACACACACACACACACACACACACACACACACACACACCTGATGACATAATCTCCTATTTCACTGAGATTTTAAGGAGAGTTAAGGTATAAATTACCTTAATGCCTATTCTCAAAACTTCTCTGCATTATCACCCTGTTTTTACTCCTACAGATAATGTAGTTCTAATCTTCATCAAAGCTAATCCATTCACCTGCTCCAATTCTGCTTTGCTTTTTTTTTCCCCCTGTAGCTTGTGTTTGGAAATTATGCCCATTCTAAATTATTCATTATCTTTCTTTTTAATAAATAGATTTTTATTGATAGGTTTTGCTTTTATGTCATCTGCATTTCATACTACATCCTTCCCCCTATTCCCTCACAGAGAGCCCTTCCTTAGACTAAAGATTATTCATATTCTTGTTCATCTTTGCCTACTTTCTGGATGTGATGTAAAAATTGAAAATTGTTTTGATCATCAGTTCTCTAACTTGGAACATTATTTTGCATGGTTTTAATAGTATACAATTCTTTCGAGAACTGTTTGTATCATTGGAGGAATCATTTTTGGCATATGTCCCTATTTGTTGTATTACCTGTATATAGGACCCTTTTCAGAGGTATTGTTTTTCCTAGTAAATTTATTTATTTTTAATACACATTAGTTTTTGAATCATGTTGGGAGAGAAAAATCAGAGCAAAAAGGAAAAATAGTGGAAGAGATATAAAAAGAAAAACAGAAAAAAAAAAAAAAAGGAACATAGCATGTATTGATTTACATTCAGTTTCCTTAGTTCTTTCTCTGGATGTGGATGGCATTTTCTATCCAATCTATTGGGATTGCTTTGGATCATTGAACCACTGAGAAGAACCAAATCTTTTATAGTTGATAATGGCACATTCTTGCTATTTTTGTGTACTCTATTGTAAAGGGCTAAAACTATGAAAAGGTGTACTTGAATCAGACAAACTGAGCACTTAAGGTTAATTACCTATTCAATATAAGACAATGACTTTATTAGCATGTATTTGGAAAATGGCCCTTCTCACTGTTTGGTGCTGGATCAATGTTTGGGGTTAAGATAATGGTAGGCAAGGATTAGAGGGTGGGGTGACAGAAGCCAGAGACTCACTTGGCAGCAGGACAAGGAGGAGAAAGGTGGAGATTCTGGACTCCAGAATCGAGGATACATCTTTGGTGAGCCTGTGGCAGTTTGCCTGCTTCTTTTACTTCTCCCTCTAAAGACCAAGGACTTAATACTCTATATTCCTAGTTCTGCTTGGTTTGCTCAGCATCACTTCATGTAAATCTTACCAGACCTTTCTAAAATCATCATATTCATCATTTTTTATGTAACAACATATTCCATTATCTTCATATACCACAACTAGGTTAGCCATTCACTTTTCCAATTCCTTGCTGCCACAAAAAGAGCTGCTACAAACTCTTTTGCACATGTGGGTCCTTTTCCCTCTTTTAAGATTTCCTTGGGATACAGAACTAATAATGTCATTGCTCTTTAGAACGGTTGGATCATTTCACAACTTCACCAATAATGCATTAGTGTCCCAGTTTTCCCATATTCCTTCCAACATTTATCATTATCTTTTGTTGTCATCTTAGCTAATCTCAGTGGTGTGAGGTGGTACCTCAAAGATGTTTTAATTTACATTTTTCTAATCAATAGAGATTTAGAGCATTTTTTGGATATAACTATGGATGGCTTTAATTTAATTTTTCATATTCTTTGACCATTTATCAATTGGGGAGTGACTTACATTCTTATAAATTTAACACAGTTCTTTATATATTTTAGAAATGAGATTTTTATCAGAAACACTGGCTGTAAAGATTTTTTCCCACCTTTATACTTCTCTTTGAACATTCTTTCTCTTGGTTTTCTTTGTGCAAAAACTTTTTTTTTTAATATAATGTAATCAAAACTGCTCATTTTGCTTTTCATAATGTTTTCTAATTCTTCTTTTGTCATATATTCCTCCTTTCTCCAAAGATCCCTTATTCTCCTAAGTTGTTTATGGTGTCATTCTTTATTCCCAAATTATGTGCAATTTTGACCTTATTTTGGTGTAGAGCATAAGATGGAGACCTATGCTGAATTTCTGACAAATGATTTTCCAGTTTTTGCACCAATTTTTGTGAAATAGTGAGTTTGTATTTCAGAAGCTGGTTTTGGGGGGTTTATCAAATACTAGACTGCTGTAGGTTTTGATTATTGTAATTTGTATATTTAATCTATTCCACTGATCCACCATTTTATTTCTTTACCAGTACCAAATGGTTTCGATAACTGCTACTTTGCAATATAATTTTAGATTTGGTACTGCTAAACGACCATCCTTTGTATTTTCTTTTCATTAATTCCCTTGATATTGTTGACCTTTTGTTCTTCCTGGTGAATTTTTCTATTAATTTTCTAGTTCTATAAAATAATGTGTTGGCAGTTAGATTTGTATGGTACTTAAGAAATAGACTAGTTGATCAGTGGAATAGGTGAAGTTCACAGGACAAAATAGTCAACTATAGCAACCTAGTGTTTGACAAACCCAAAGACTCCAGCTTTTGAGATGAGAATTCACTATTTGACAAAAATTGCTGGGAAAATTGGAAACTAGTATGGCAGAAATTAGGCATCGATCCACACTTAACACCGTACACCAATATAAGGTCAAAATGGGTTCAAGATCTAGGCATAAAGAATGAGATTACAAATAAATTGAAAGAACATAGGATAGTTCACCTCTCAAACCTGTGGAAGAGGAAAGAATTTGTGACCAAAGAAGAACTAGAGATCATTATTGATCACAAAATAGAAAAATTTGATTATATTAAGTTAAAAAGGTTTTATACATGCAGACAAAACTAGAAGAGAAGCAATAAACTAAAAAACATTTTTAGAGTCAAAGGTTCTGATAAAGGCCTCATTTCCAAAATATATAAAGAATTGACTCTAATTTATAATAGTTCAAGCCATTCTCCAATTGATAAATGGTCAAAGGATATGAACAGACAATTCTCAGATGAAGAAATTGAAACTATTTCTAGCCATGTGAAAAAATGCTCCAAGTCATTATTAATCAGAGAAATGCAAATTAAGACAACTCTGAGATGCCACTACACACCTGTCAGATTGCCTAGAATGACAGGGAAAGATAATGCTGAATGTTGGAGGGGATGTGGGAAAACTGGGTATTGATACATTGTTGGTAGAATTGTGAAGGGATCTAACCATTCTGGAGAGCAATTTGAAACTATGCTCAAAAAGTTATCAAACTGTGCATATCCTTTGATCCAGCAGTGTGTCTACTGGGCTTATACACCAAAGAGATATTAAAGAAGTGAAAGGGACCTGTATGTGAAAAAATGTTTGTGGCAGCCCTCTTTGTAATGCCCAGAAACTGGAAATTGAATGGATGCCCATCAACAGGAGAATGGCTAAATAAATTGTGGTATATGAATGCTATGGAATATTATTGTTGTGTAAGAAATGACCAGCAGGATGAATTCAGAAAGGCCTGGAGAGACTTACATGCATTGATGCTGAGTGAAATGAGTAGAACCAGGAGATCATTATACACTTCAACAACAATACTGTATAATGATCAATTCTGATGGACGTGGCTCTCTTCAACAATGAGATGAACCAAATCAGTTCCAATTGTTCAATCATGAAGAGAACCAGCTACACCTAGTGAAAGAACTATGGGAAATAAGTGTAGACCACGACATAGCATTTCTACTCCTATAGTTTTAGTCCTCTTGCATTTTTATTTTCCTTCTCAAATTATTTTTACCTTATTTCTAAATCCAATTTCTCTTGTGCAGCAATATAACTGTATAAATATATATAAATATATTGTATTTAACATATACTTTAACATATTTAACATGTATTAGTCTACCAACCATCTGCTGAGGGAGTGGGAGAAGGAGGGAAAAAGTGGGAACAAAAGGTTTTGCAAGGGTCAATGCTGAAAAATTACCCGTACGTAGGTTATGTAAATAAAATGCAATAATAATAATAATAATAATAATAATAAAGATTGGTATGGCACTGAACAAGTAGGCCAATTTAGGCAGAAATTGTCATTTTTATTATTTTAGCTTGGCCTATCCATGAACAATTGATATGTTTCCAATTGTGTAGAGCTGACTTTATTTGTGTGAGAAGTATTTTGTAATTGTGTTTATATATTTCTTGGGTTTGTCTCGGCAGGTAGACCCTTAAATATTTTATTTTGTCATCATTATTATAAATGGAATTTCTCTTTTTATCTCTTGCTGATGGACTTTATCAATAACATATAAAAATGCTGATGATTTGTGTAGGTTTATTTTATATCTGGCCACCATGCTAAAGCTATGAATTAATTCTTTCTAGTTGATTTTTAGATAATTTTTAAGGACTCTAAGTATATCATCATATCATCTGCAAAGAATGATAATTTCATTTCTTCATTGCCTATTCTAATTCTTTTTTTTTTCTTATTGCTAAAGACAACATTTCTTTTTTTTAATTTTTATTTATTTTTTTAATAGCTTTTTATTTACAAGTTATATGTATGGGTAATTTTACAGCATTGACAATTGACAAACCTTTTGTTCCAATTTTTCCCCTCCTTCCCCCCACTCCCTCCCCTAGATGGCAGGATGACCAGTAGATGTTAAATATATTAAAGTATAAATTAGATACACAATAAGTATACATGACCAAACCGTTATTTTGCTGTACAAAAAGAATCGGACTCTGAAATATTGTACAATTAGCCTGTGAAGGAAATTCAAAATGCAGGCAGGCAAAAATATAGGGATTGGGAATTCAATGTAATGGTACTTAGTCATCTCCCAGAGTTCTTTCACTAGTCACAGCTGGTTCAGTTCATTACTGCTCCCTTGGGACTGATTTGGTTCACCTTATTGCTGAAGATGGCCAGGTCCATCAGAATTGATCATCACATAGTATTGTTGTCATATAGTATAATGATCTCCTGGCCCTGCTCATTTCACTCAGCTTCAGTTTGTGTAAGTCTCTCCAGGCCTTTCTGAAATCATCCTGCTGGTCATTTCTTACTGAACAACAATATTCCATAATATTCATATACCACAAATTATTCAGCCATTCTCCAATTGATGGGCATTCACTCAGTTTCCAGTTTCTAACCACTACAAAAAGGGCTACCACAAACATTTTTGCACATACAGGTCCCTTTCCCTTCTTTAAGATCTCTTTGGGACATAAACCTGGTAGTAACACTACTGGATCAAAGGGTATGCACAGTTTGATAACTTTTTGAGCATAGTTCTAAATTGCTCTCCAGAATGGCTGGATGCATTCACAATTCCACCAACAATGTATCAGTGTCCCTGTTTTCCCACATCCCCTCCAACATTCCGGATTATCTTTCCCTGTCATTCTAGCCAGTCTGACAGGTGTGTAGTGGTATCTCATAGTTGCCTTAATTTGCATTTCTCTGATTAATAATGAATTGGAGTATCTTTTCATGTGGCTAGAAATAGTTTTAATTTCTTCATCTGAGAATTTAAAGACAACATATTTAGTACACTGTTGAATAGTAGTGGTGATAATGGGCATTCTTGTTTCACTGCTGATTTTATTGGGAATTAGTCTAGCTTCTCTCCTTTACAAATAATGCTTCCTGTAGGTTTTTAGATACATAATGCTTATTAATTTAAAAAAGACCCCCTTTATCCCTAAGTTCTCTAATGTTTTTAATAGAAATTGGTGTTGTATGTTCTCAAAAGTTTTTCTGGATCTATTGAGATTATCATTTTCTGTTGATTTTTGTAATTGATATTGTCAATTATGCTAATAGTTTTCCTGATGTTGAACCAGTCCTGGCTTCCTGGCATAAATTCCAGTTGGTCATAGTGTATTATCCTGCTGATAAATTACTGTAATCTCTTTGCTAATATTTTATTTAAAAATTTTTCATCGATATTCAGTAGGGAGATTGGTCTGAAATTTTCTTTCTCTGTTTTTACTCTTTCTTTTAGAGTACATTATTTGCATCATAGAAGCAGTTTGGTATTACTCCTTCTTTACCTATTTTTCCAAATAGTTTACATGGTATTGGAATTAATTGTTCTTTAAATGTTTGATAGAATTCACTTGTGAATCCATCTGATCCTGGAGATTTGTTCTTAGGGAGTTCATTAATGACTTGTTCAATACCTTTTTCTAAAATAGAACTATTTAAGTATTTTATTTCCTCTTCTGTTAACCTGGGTAATTTATCTTTTTGTAAATAGTCATCCATTTTAGTTAGATTGTCAGACCTGCTGCCATAAAGTTGGGCAAAATAGCTCCTAATTATTTCTTTAATTTCTTTTTCATTGGTGGTAATTTCACCCCTTTCATTTTTGATCATGGTGATTTGGTTTTTTCTTTACTTTTTCTGGTCTAATTAGCCAAACGTTAGTATATTTTGTTAATTTTTTTTTCATAAAACCAACTCTTAGTTTTGCTTATTAGTTCAGTAGTTTCCTTGGTTTCTATTTTATTAATCTCTCCTTTGCATTTCAAAATTTCTAATTTTGTATTTAACTGGAGGATTTTAATTTGTTCTTTTTCTAACTTTTTAGTTGCATGCCTAATTCATTGATAACCTCTTCCTTCATTATATTTATGTAGTTATTAAGAGATATGACATTTCCTGTAAGAACTGCTTTGACCGCATCCCATAAGTTTAGGTATGCTTTCTCATTATTGTCATTCTCTTGGATAAAATTATTAATTGTTGCTGTAATTTGTTGTTTGACTTATTCATTTTTTATAATAATATTATTTAATTTCCAATTTTTTTTAGTCTATCTTTCCCTGGCCTTTTATGGAATATGATTTTTACTGCATTATGAACTGAATGGGAAGCATTTACTATTTCTACTTTTCTGAAATTGATTGTGAGGGTTTTATGCACTAATACATGATCAATTTTTTTGTAGCTGCCATGTACTGCTTAGAAAAAGAGGTGTTCCTTTCTGTCCCTGTTCAGTTTTCTCCAGATATCATATCTAAGTTTTCTAGGATTCTATTAATCTTCCTAGTTTCAATCTTTTAAATTTTGTGGTTAGATGTGTCTGATTCTTGAGAGGGGAAGATTGAAGTCCCCACTAATATTGTCTTGCTTTTATTTCTTCCTGTAACTGGTTTAAAATCTCTAGGAATTTGGCTGCTCTACCACTTGGAGCATACATATTTACCATCATTAATACTTCATTATTTATGGTAACTTTTATCAAGACGTACTTTTATTCCTTATCTCTTTTAAAAAGATCTATTTTAGTTTTGCTTTATCTGAGATCAGAATTGATACCCCTAATTTTTTCATTTCAGCTGAAGCATAATAAATTATGTTCCAGTCTGTTACTTTTACTTTGTATGTGTCTCTGTGTTGAATGTGTTTTTTGTAAACAACATATTGTAGGATTCTGTGTTTTAATCCACTCTGTTATTTGCTTCCTTTTTATTTGAAAGTACATCCCTTTCACATTAACATTATGATTAATAGATCTATATTTCCCTCCATCCTATTTTCTTTCCTATATATACTTTTGTTCTCTCTTTCCACCTTGTTCTTAATCTTGTGTTTTTTAACCACTTCATTCACTACCTTATCTCCTATTGTTCCAGCCCCTTCTCTTACTAGTGTTTTGTTTACCCACCCCAACTACTACCTTATATCACCTCTCCCCACTTCCCTTAGTAGTGGTTTTTTTTAACTTATTCCACCTACTACCTTATTTTCTATCAACCCTTCCCTTCTTCTCTTATCTTTTTCCTTAGTTGTTTCTGCTCTCCCTTTTATTGTGTCCCTCCCTTTTCTTTTGTTTTTTTTTTTCCTTCTACTTGTCTGTAGGGTTAGATAAATTTCTATATTCAACTAAATGATTAAATTATTCCCTCTTAAAGCAAATCAATGAGATCAAGCTTCAGACACTGCTCATCCTCCTCCCCTCTTTCCCTGGATTATAATAGGTCTTTTGCACCTTTTCATGTGAACTAATTATCCCATTATACTTCCACTTTCTTCTTTTTCCAGTACAATCCTACCCCTTAATATGTCTTTTTCTTTGATGTCATCCCATCATGGAACATTCACAACCATACCCTCAGTCCATATGCTGACCCTCTCTCTGTCTGCCCCAGTGACAGTTACAGTTCTCAAGAGTTACAGATGTCATTTTCCCGTCTAGTGATGATGTAAACAATTTAAACTTTACATAATATATAGATACATAGATGCATACTATATGTGTGTGTGTATATATATATATATATATATATATATATATATATATATATAGTTTCCCCTATTTATTTTTCTATGCTTCTCTTGAGTCCTGTGTTTATAAATTACATTTTTTGTTTAGTTCTGGTTTTTTTCAATAATAATGATTGAAAGTCTCTTACTTCTTTGAAGTTCCATCTCCTCCCCTGAAAGATGATGCTGAGTCTAGCTGGGTAGTTATTTCTTGGTTGAAGTCCCAGTCTTTTGCTTTCCATAATATGTTATATCCAGGCCTCTGATCCTTTATTGTAGAAGTTAACAGATCTGAGTAATCCTGACTGTTGCTCTTTGATATTTGAATAGTTTTTTTTTTTTTTCTGGTATCTTGTAATATTTTCTCCTTGAGACTGGAGTTTTGTAATTTTGCAATAATATTCCTTGAGTTTTCCTTGTGGGATCCCAGAGGTGATTGCTGAATTCTTTCAATGACTATTTCCCTCTCTGTTTCTAGAATGTTGGCACTGTTATCCTCAATGATTTCTCATAGAATACTATCCAGGTTCTTCTTTTGATCATGCCCTTGAAGTAGGCCACTAATTTTTATATTGTCTCTTCTTGATCTATTTTCTAGGTAGGCTGTTTTGTCAGTAAGTTATTTCATATTTTCTTCCATCTTTCATTCTTTTTAGTTTGTTTGACTGATTCTTGCTGTCTCACATAGTAATTATATTCCATTTGCCCTGTCTAATTTTTCATGTATCATTTTCTTCAGTTATCTTTTGTGTTTCTTTTTCCATTTGGTTTGTTTAACTCTTTAAGTAGTTGTTTTCTGCTAACAATTTTTTTCCTTTCTTTTCCAAACTGTTGACTCTCTCTTGCACATCTCTCATTTCTTTTCTTATTTTTTTCTTCTACCTCTCTTATTTGCTGCTTAAAGTCTTTGATGAGTATTTCCAAGAAGCCTCTTTGATCTTGAAACCAATTTACCTCACTTTTTGATTTTTTTTTTTCTGTGAACATTTTGTCCTGGTCTGAGCCACTTTATCATCATTATAGCCCTCTATGGTCAAGGTTCTTTTCTGTTATTTGCTTCTTTTCTTTTTTTTTTATTTTGGTATTTCCTCTTTTTTTTATTTTTAAGATTGCGCTCTCCTTCTGGGGTAAAGTGGTGCTATCCCAAGCTTCCTGTTCAGCTTTGAGCTTTGGCTTTAAGCACATGGACCCCTTGTTTTTGTAGAGGGTAGCTTGCCTGCTCTTTCCAGGAAACAGCCTGGTTTCCCAGAGTTTGCCTTCTGAGCTGGTACTGGGGGCTGCTTCACTTATTTGCTCTTCTACTGAGACAGGATTGAGGGTCTTAGTTGCTGATTTGCTGTTGTTAAGATCCTCTCACTGGCTTGCTCAATCTGACCTGGGCTGAACAACCTTTGTACCCCAATGAGACTGACATTTCTTGAAATTTTTTTCCATCTATTTTGATCTGGAGAGTGATTTCATTCCATCAGATTCTGTTTTGGTTTTATGTACTTTTTAAGGGAAATTGCGAACGCTCAAGCAGCTTCTTGACTTTATTCTGCCGTCTTGCCCCCATCCCTTATATCAATCTGAGATTTCCATTTTAAAATGTCAAATAGGGAATTGGTTTGATTTTTAGGTTTGATTACATAGGTTCTAAGGGGCATTTGGCAAAACTATGAAATCTGATGTGATCACTATTATGCTGCAGAGAGATAAGTGAAGAGGAATTAGGACTTGACCCCACTTGGGCCATGTTATTTGGAATTGTTTGGGATAGAAATGCTGAGGGGCTTTCCCTCCGGGATTGATTTTTTTTTTTTGACCAATAAAAAGCCATTTTCTGCCTCAATTCCAACTTAGTCTTAATCATTGATTGGGCATTGTTCAGCAAGCTGAGACCTGTTAAAAACCATAGTTTACAAAGGTCAAGATCAATTGAATCCAAGACCAATCTGGCCACTGGATCCATATGATTCCAAAGGAGAAAGTGAGGTTGGTGAATGTGCAGCCCTCCCTCACTTAAATCCAATTCACTTGCATGTCCTGGCATCACCTCCCCATTGTCATGGTCCTCTTTGAGAATGAAGGACAATTAGAACTTTATTATGGGTAATGATGCAGCAAAGGAGGATAAGAAGAAGCAATTAGATAAGAAGATGGAGAACTAAGAACAACTCTACAAAACTTAAATAAAAAGAGGAATAAAATATCTGGGAGGAGAGGGTAACAAACTGTTAAATGCTTATTAAAGGTAAAAAAGAGGTATAGGATTGAGAAGTTATTGGGAATTCTCAACTTCATCTGAAGAACAATTTCAATTTGATGATAAAGGAGGAACCCAAATTGCTAGTTGATAAAGAATATACAGGAAAGCAGAGGCAACCAATGTGGGCATCTTTTCTTTTCCCTTTGGGGGTGTAAGTATGAATAGTAAAAGAGAATATAGAATGATAATTTGGGGAGATGGTATGTTTAAATTGATTTTTTTTCTTTTTAGAATGAGAAATATCTAGGTAGAACTATTTATAAGTACCAAAAAATAAGTCAAAAGGTTAGAGATAGAGAGATATGATTGGGGGCTATATCTTATAGAGGTTGTAATATAGAGAAAGTAAGTGGTGAATGGAATTCCAGAAGAGATAGGCTTATAGATTGCCTTGTCATCATGGTATCTTCCTTGGGGTATCTTCCAGCTCAACCAGAAGATAGAAAGCTCAGAGCACGAGATGCAGGAGCAATAGGCTAATACCTTGATCTTCAGTTTTGTTTTCAATATGAAATGCATTGCATTGGGTTCTTTTTGTTTCTCTTCTGTCATTGATTATTTTATTGAATTCTTGATATTTCCCTTTGTTTATCTGGTGAAGGGAATGTTATCCTTCAAATACTTCTCAGTCTTTCAAGGATTTTTCTTTACCTACATCATAAGACAGTATCCAATAAAAAAAATATATTATTCTGTTCTTGTTGAAATGATGGAGAACTATGTGTTAGATGATAGAATAACTATTTTTTTTCTTTCTTTTTGGAGCTAATTAGGATTAAGTGACTTACACAGGTCACATATCTAGTAAAGTCAGAGTTTTACTCAGATCCTCTGATTTTAGGGCTAGCGCTCTATCTATTATGCCATATAACTGTCCCTAGTAGTATAATTATAATAGGATCACAAACTAAGTGCTGGGAGGAACCTCTAAGGCATCTAATCCAGCTTCCTCATTTACATATAAAGAATTTTAAGTAGAAGGAGTGGTTTAAACTAACCACCTGAACCTCCAAATTTAGAGGTAGTGCCCCTATCTCTAAACAATACTGCCTGATTGAATGGCTAGGGTTAGAAAATATAAACTTAAAGCTACTATTTTGTAAAATATCACACATGGCCCCCAGATAGCTGTGTTTTACTCTGTGCTATCTAGAACCATAGTTTTAAGGTTCCAAAATCTTATTAACCATGTTAATAATGGTGTAGTAGATAAAGTATTGGTGCTGGAATCAAAATGATCCAGCAAAGCAAGCTGAGAAGGAACAATAAGATAGGTATAAGAAGAGATCAAATCCTTTTTTTGACGAGGCAAATATATGGGAACATGGGAAAGGCACTTAACTTTCCTGGGTCTGATTTTCCTTACTTGTAAATTAAAGGAACTGGAAAAGATGGTCTCTAACATCCTTCTCAGGTTTAGAGTAAGTGTCATTTGAAACTTTACATCAAAAAAATGGGACAATCCCAAAGAATGTAAAGAATATATGCATTTTCATGTTTCTTTGGGGATTTTCAGCATATCCTCAGCTGAGATCTTGGATTGAGGTAAACAAAGAAGAATGCTAGGGTCAGCATTAGAAGCAACATGTCAAACACCATGTTATTGTTGCTTAATCTTTTCAATAATGTCTGACTCTTCATGAAGCCAGTAAGGGTTTTCTTGGTAAAGATACTGGAGTGGCTTATTTTTTCCTTCTCCAGCTCATTTTATAAGTGAGAATTTGAGACAAATGAAGTTATGTGACTTATCTGGGATCATACAGTCATTAAGTATTTGAAGTCAAAATTGAACTTGCAGAGATTGGCTTTCCTGGCTTCAGGCCTGGTATTCTATCCACTGAACCATCTAACTGCCCTTAATCAATATATCATCATTTGATTATGCTTTACTTCATTAAAGCTCCAGTTTGATTTAAACAAGAAGAAATACTCCCAGCTTAAAAGTAGTGTAGAAAGTGTTATTAAGTGATTGGTATGTTTCAGAAGAGAAAAAAATTGAACTAATAAAATGATTAATATTTAAGATTCTTCTAGATCCCCACTGTGACATTTCTGTGAAATGCACACATAATCTCACCTGAACTCCACAGCACAGTTTTGTAGAGTTAGAAAATTAGAAAGAGTATTAGTATGAGGGTAGCTGGGTTCAAATCTTGGCTGTGACACTGCTGGGCTACAAATGAGTCATTTCACTTCTCTGAAGATATTTATTCATCTGTAAGAAGTAGATAATAATATTATTTCACCACAGTTGTTGGGAGTGAAGCTTCTTGTAAACCATGAAGCACAACAAAAAGAAGTTTCCAGGATTATTTTTCATTTCAAGGTCCCTGCCTGTACAAGCCATGTCTTAAATATGCCTGAAAATGAAAGCTACTTTAACCCAACATAATAAGGAAATCATTTGACCAAAATACCCTGGGATGGTTATCTAGAGAAGAGCCAAAGACAGTCAGTTGTGGTCTGTGACTGACTGTGGTATTGAGATACACAGAAGAACAATCATTCCCATTGCAGTTTGCACATTCCAGCAAGTTCCTCCAAAGCAGTTTGCAGGTCAGTAAACATATTAACTGTGTCTGCCTCGAGTCAGTGTTAATGCTGTCAGTTTTGTGAGTGCAGCCTAGTGCATCCACTCATTCCAGGACACAGACCCGAAAAAAGAGGGATTCCTTGATTCCTGGTGTTAGCCTGCCCCCAATTGAATCACTCCTGTGCTGAAGAACATGTCAGTGTGCTGAAGAACATGTCAGTGTGCTGCTTAAATCGTGGTTAGTTCCTCTGTTTGGATAAATGAATCTCTAACAGCCTCGGCAGATCAGGGTTCCCCTTGAAGTGCCCCTAGAAATAATGGCTAAAGGGCACCTGGATGTTCAGGATGCTAGACTGATTGGGAACCATGACATTCAGGTTCTGAACAAAGTGAGGTTAGCTTTGGGGAGTTCAAGGGTTTTGGGGAGTTTTGGGGAGATCAAGACGGGATCAGACTGTGGCAGATACAGATTGTAAAGGAGACAGACTGTGAAGGAGACAAAAAAGACTCTAGATTCTATTCCTGATTATCCTGCCAAGGCCGGTCCAGAGGACATTCAGACAGCTAGCCTGGACATTACAGTATTATTACACTATTACACTATTATTCACTGTCTTATTTAATTCTTATAATATTAAGGTAGAATAAAAATTGTTATTCCAATTTGACAGGAATAGAAACTAAAATTCACAAAAATTGAATGATTTTTCCAAGTCATTCTCCAAAATCAATAAATGATAGAATTGGAATAAGTAGAGGTTTTGACATCTAACAACATCCCAATTCAATCTTTCTTAGATGATATAGCCCCTCCAACTTGGTTTTATACAATACTGAAGATAAAAGATACAGCGACAATTTCTTACTAAGATTTGAAAAAATATAATTATTATTGTTGTTGTGGTGATGGTGGTTGAGGCAATTGGGCTTAAGTGACTTGCTCAGACTCACACAGCAAGGGAGTGTATCTGAGACTGGATTTGAACTCAGGTCTTCCTGACTTCAGGGCTAGTACTGTATCCACTGCACCACCTAGCTGCTCCTTATACATATACATATACATATACATGTAAGGAAGTTAAAGCTCAGTGATGTGAAATAGACAACCAATTTTGCATAGGTAACAAGTGTCAGGGATACTGAGGGTTTTTTTTTTTTTTAATGTCAAGTACAACACTTATTCATGCCAACCTAAACACTTATCTTATCCAACATTACAAGACCTTTTCTAATTCTCATCCTACTTTAGACATTCCCATTTTATTTTTTAGAAACCATTATTATATTTGAAAAGGATGAAATCATATACTTTATACAAATTATCCATAATGAGTAAAAAGAATATATAAATAGTTGACATAATATTGACTGTTCACATACCAACAGTTAAAAACAAAGAGATTTTACTAAATAAAATACATCCAAGATGATTTTGCCACATTTTAAACATAATTATGTGTTTGATTTGCTATTTCTGATAAGTTTCTTTTGCTAACAAGGGTATAAGGTATAGTAAAGTTATCAGGAAACTTTAAAATGAACTAATGGTCAGGATTCTGGGAAGATAACGGAGTAGGTCAGTAAATTTCAAACTCTCCAGATTCCCCCCCCCCCCCCCCAACAAGCAACAAATTTGTGCCTCAGGACAAACATTACAAAGACTTGAGGCAGAACAAGAGTTCTACTGGGACAACCCAAAAAGACCCTCAGGGTGGGGACCAGGGTGAAGTGCAAATACCCCCAGGCTAGTTCTGCACAAACACCAAGTGGGGACTTTGGGGGCTGTCTAGGTTTGGCTGGAGCATCAGCAGGAACCTCAGAATTTTTCAGCTCCCAGACTACTTGCAGAGTTGGGGGTCTGAGTTCAGGAAAACTCATTAGGAACTCTGCTGATTAGGAATTCCAGGCTCATCTGGCCCTGTGTGAAAAGGAACCAGCACACTAATGAGTACAGAAGTAGAGGGACAGTGCTGCTGCTGGTTATGGTCATTGGTTACTGGTAGGAGAGTGGAGCTCTTAGTTTGGAGTTCTAGTCTAATCTAGTCTAGAACTCAGTGGGAAGAGCTGAAGTTAAGCTAGGTACCATCCTTCCACCCCAAAATTAAAAGTGCTTACATTAATATTCTAATTTTTAAAAAAGGAACTGGCAAAGAAGAAAGAACCAACCATAGAAACTTACTATGGAAATAGGGAAGTCAAGGGTTTATTTTCAGAGGAGGACACACACACACACACACACACACACACACACACAAGCTTCTACTACCTCAAAGAGTAATATTAAATGGCTTTGTGCCTAGGATTTATAAAAAAGCTGTAAAAATTAAATGAGAGAAATTGAGGCAAAACTAAAATAAATAAAAAGCATCCAAGAAAATTGGATTTTCCAATCCAAGAAGATTGTGGAGGGAGGAAGGGAAGTTAACTAACTAGGAAAGGAAAAAAAGACTCTTAAAGGAGAAAAAAAAATAGAATTGGGCAGACAAGCCATAAAACTGTCAGAAGACAAGAGATAACCAAAAAAAAAAAAAAATGAAGAATGGAAAAATAGAACAGAATATAAAATGTCTTATAAGAAAAATTAATCTGGAGAACAGATCAAAAAGAGATAATAGAATGATTAAACTATCTGAAATCTGTGACCAGAAAAGGAACCTTGACACAATAATGCAAGAAGTAATACCAAAAAAATTGTCCTGGAGTAATAGAACATGAAGGAAAAGTAGAAATGGAAAAAAATTCACCATTCACCTCCTCAAAGAGATCCTTTTTTGGAAAACACATAGGAATATTACTACCAAATTTTGGAAACTCTTAAATCAAAGGGAAAATGTTACAAGAAACAAGAAAAACATTCAAATATGCTGGAGCTAAATTAGAATTGTTCATAATTTATCAACAGCCACAATAAAGAACCACAGATCCTGGGATCATATATACTAGCAATCAAAAGAATTAGGCTTGTGGCCAAAAATATTGCATCCAGCAAAATTATCCATAATATTTTATGAAAGAAATGGACAGTCAACAAACTTGCAGATTTGTCTCAACCTAACCTGAACTTAATAGAAAATCTAACATATGAAACAATAGCAAAGATTGTTTTCTTTTTTGAAAAAAATAATAGCTTTTTATATTTTTACATTCATGCAAAGTTTTCAACATCCACCCTTGCAAAATCTCGTGTTCCAAATTTTTCTCTCTTCCTTTCCTTCTCCTCCTTTCTCTAGACATCAAGTAATCCAAAATATGTTAAATATGTGGAATTCTTCTAAACATATTTCCACATCATACTGTGCAAGAAAATTAATATCAAAAGAGGGAAAAATGAGAAAGAAAACAAACAACAATAACAAAGGTGAAAATACTATGCTATGATTCACATTCAGTCTCCAAAGTTCTCTCTCTGGATGTGGATGGCATTTTCCATCTCACATCTCTTGGAACTGCTCTGAATCACCTTGTTGTTGAATAGTCAATTCCATCACAATTGATCATCATAAAATCTCATTATTCTCTTGGTTCTGCTCACTAAATTTAGCATCACTTCATATAAGTCGTTTTCTTTCCTTTTCCTTTTCTGTCTTTTTTTATTCCTTTTTTTAAAATTTTGTATGTAGTCCAATTTAAAATGAGCTAATGATGATTTCGATGAAGAAAAAAATATTAAGCCACATTTTGAAGTTTGAATACATAGCAGCAGAATACATGAATACATACAAATTTAAAATCCTGATTTAATTATGACCAAATCCCTATTTCAAATTATCTTCTTTTTAATATCTGACTTTAGCACCTCATGACAATCAGAAGATCTTTATTACAAAAAATTATGCTAAAATATGTTAAGATTTTATATGCTATTACTATTATCCTGTTGTGATCATTCTTGAAGTTGTGTTACAGAAGAGCAAAAAAAAGTCTGTTTCTCAATCCTCCATACTTAATGATTTTTATCAATATCCACTTTGTTTAATTAAAGTTCAAATATTTAAAGTAGTTTTTAAGGTTGATGTCTAAAAATATATCAAAAACAAACTGTATTTGATTCTGTATAGACTTAAGGGTCAAAATATAAATGATTCAAAGAAAAATTTACCATATCCAGATAAGAGAAAATAACTCATTATAATTAAGCCTTGCCTTATTCTCATTTAAATATCATTGAATCAACACAAAAATTATTTGACATGATTTTTAGTTGAAGTTTTAAAATATTATTCTCATATTAGTAATTCATATCATGCTTTAAAATATTTAAATATTCTAAATCTTCTTATTTTCCTCTGACTCCTATAACAACTATTTCATCAAATTAAATGATCAACAAATATTTATTTCCACAATTTTTTTTAGCATTTCTGCATTAATTAAACTTACTAGCTTTCAGTTTGGACAAGACATTTCCTTTAGGGGAAGTGACAATGCAACTCTTTGCTCTAATATGTGCCCTCATCTGGGTCCATGCCCAATTCATGTATACAGCTATAAATGTATGTAAAACATATACATAAGAAACAATAATTATCAATTGTGTAGATTACCAAATAAACTAATCATTTTCAGGCAGTGAATCTATCTTTCTCACAGTCAAATATTGCCCAATTCAATTTTACTCATTTCAATGAACTTCATTTCAAAAGGTATTTGTTAAATGTCTACTCCATACAAGGCATATAATTATAGTGAAGAACACAGAAACAAAGCTGAAAGGTAAGCATATGCTTTATAATTGTCCTATGTGTGTGGAAGGGTAGGGGGTTTAGGGGCAATGGAAGACAAAGTATTGGCCCAAGTATTTGGGCCCCAGACACATAATTCACAAAGAATTTGAACCCCAGTTCCCTGGTCGTCAGAACTGTGGTCTCCTCCCTCAGCCACATAAGAAGTTTGAATTGCAGTTCAAAAAGAGCCTCTGTGACATAAATTATGTAAAACAACCATTTCAGGATGTTAAACTGAACTGGAGTCAGTCTGAATTTAACTGCCCAGCAAATCACTGAAAAAGGACTATGGCAATATCTTTAATAGACAGTATAAATACTTGGGGCATAAAACTGCCTATTCCACTTATTTCCATTACAGTAATCCCCCTTTCCAAGTTCTGATTAGATATGGATAAACAGATAAATAGATTTTTTTTTACCTCTATTCATTGAGACATCTGGCTCTACCCTATATGTATTGCCCAGTTCTCTTCCCTCATATCTGATTTATATTATATCTAAGTTTTCAACCTAAAGATCCTATGGGTATATGATAGATAATGTTTTCTGTCTCATACAAGATGACTGAAAACTTCTCTTGCCACATTCTGTTTATTATCAACATTTTCAAGTCAAGAAATAAAAAATATTCCATTCTAGCCAGATGGTATTTTTTATTATTGTGTTGCTTTTTTTTCTTAGAACCTTCACCTCCCAAATAGATTCTTAAAACACCTCTGTGATGCCTTTTCCCTCCCCCTAGAGAATTCAGTAAACATTTATTAACTATCTCCTGAGTGCAAGGCATTGTCCTATATCTTGTGAATACAAGGCAAAATAGGAAACAGTTTTATCAAACTTTTATAAATAAACTTTAACTTGTTTGTATTCTACTAAGGGACATTCCATAGAGAAATAAATAAGATGAAAAGTAAATACCAAATTATTCCAGGACAAAGAGAGGTCTAATAACAAAAGCAAATCCAAAAGGCCTTGTGGAGGAAGTAACACCTGAAAAGTGTCTAGAAATAGGCTAGAGATTAAAAAAGAAGAAATAAGCTCTCCCTTCTCTCAACATCAGTTCTACTCATTTATCACAATGATTTCTTTTGAGTTTGCTCTCCATGTATTTGTGTCACTTACCTAATTAGCTTGTACCTTTCTTAAGAATAGAGATCATTCCTTACATTTGTTTCAGTGCCCTGCATGTAAAGGTCTCAAACTAGATTTGTTGCCTAGTTGACTGATTTCAAGGAAAATTTATCACCAAGGAAATTATGGGAATGAAGAGGGAAGCATATCCAAGTTCAAAACTGATTTACCAACAAAATACAAATATAACATGAGTTATAACAAAAGCTCATGATGTTATAACACAACATACAGATTTAAAATTTCCTGATCTTGGAAAGAATAAATTCCCACCCTTAGAGTTGTACAAGCAGAGTCTAAATGACCATATTTTATAGGTTTTTACAAAAGGAATTTCTGTATTACATAATAGAATCGAGTAAATTATCTCTAAAATCTTTTGATGCTCTAATATGCTATTCAGAAGATCAAGATTTTTTCACTACCTATTCTGAGGTGTATCAAAACCATAATTTCACATTACCTTTCTTCTTAAAATCCTTAATTTTCTTCAAAACAGTGCCCAAGGTTGACTCCCTGCAAACCAAGAGTGAAACCAAGGCTGCTCCCAGAGACCCCAAGAAAACCAAAAGGAGAACATTACAGAGGAAGAAGAAATTTGTGACCAAAGAAGAACAAGATCATTACTGATCACAAAATAGATAATTTTGATTATATTAAGTTAAAAAGTTTTTGTACAAATAAAACTAATGCAGATAAGGTTAGAAGGGAAGCAATAAACTGGGAAAATATTTTTGCATCCAAAGGATCTGATAAAGCCTCATTCCTAAAATATATAGAGAATTGACTCAGATTTATAATAGTTCAAGCCATTCTCCAATTGATAAATGGTCAAAGGATATGAACAGACAATTTTCAAATGAAGAAATAGAAACTATTTGTGATCACATAAAAAGGTGCTCCAAATCACTATTCACCAGAGAAATGCAAATTAAGACAACTCTGAGATACCACTACACACCTGTCAGATTGGCTAAGATGGCAGGAAAAGATAACAACAAAAATAAGAGGGGGTGTGGGAAAACTGGAACACTGATACATTGTTGGTGGAATTGTAAACAGATCCGACCATTCTGAAGAGCAGTTTGGAACTATGCTCAAAAAGTTATCAAATTGTGCATACTCTTTGATCCAGCAGAGTTTCTGCTGGGCTTATTATATCCCAAAGAGATCTTAAAGGAGGGAAAGGGACTCATATGTGCAAAAATGTTTGTGTGGCAGCCCTTTTTGTACTGGCTAGAAACTGAAAACTAAATGGATACCCATCAATTGGAGAATGTCTGAATAAATCATAGTATATGAATATTTTAGAATACTGTTGTTCTGAAAGAAATCACAAACAGGATGATTTCAGAGAGGTTTGGAGAGGCCTACATGAACTGAGGCTAAGTAAAATGAGCGGAACCAGGAGATCATTATACATGGCAACAAGAAGACTATATGATGATCAATTCTGATGGACATGTCTCTTTTCAACAATGAGAGAATTCAAACCAGTCCTAGTTGTTCAGTGGTGAAGAGAGCTATCTACACCCAGAGAGAGAACTGTGGAAACAGTGTGGAACACAACACAGCATTCTCACTCTCTCTGTTATTTGCTTCCATTTTGTTTTCTTTCTCAGTTTTTCTTTTCCTTGACCTGATTTTTTTTTGCAACAACATAACTGTATAAGTATGTATACATATATTGAATTTGACATGTATTTCAAGATATTTAAAATTATTGGACTACCTGTCAACTAGGGGAGGAGATGGGGGAAGAGGGGAAAATTTGGAACAAAAGATTTTGCAAGGGTCAATGTTGAAAAAATTACTCATGCATATGCTTTGTAAATAAAAATAAATAAATTTAATTTAATTTTAAAGAAAAATACAATAATGAGTTTATCTTTCCATAATGTTTACAACATGAAGAGTTCTCATCTTTTGTACTATTTGACAATTTGCTTGGTATGAGAAGGAAATTCAATTATTTTTATTTGAATTGGTCTAATTATTAGTAATTGGTTCATAGGTACTTAATAAATGTTTATTGATTGATTGATTGATTTGGAGCAATTCACATGGCTTTTTAAAACACATATTTGCTAAGCAATTGCTATGCCCTTAGCACTATTTGAATACCTATAATAAGCCTAACTCTATTCTAGATGTCTTGAAAGAGATAACCAAATGAGAAAATGTAGGCTAAATCCATATTACGTGAATTGGTCCAATGATCTTTGGGATCTAAAAGAAGACATAGACCCTGTCTTCAAAAGGTTTATTTTAATCAAATAGGAGAATGAGATGTTGCATGTACATAAATGCACACAGACCCACATACTCTGCATATATTTCTCTCTTGCATAACTTTTATTACTTCTACTCATAACTAGATTGAAACATTATAAGCTACCTAAGACAAAGAAATCATAACTTCCTTTTTTTAGTTCATTTACAACACAGGCCAATAAAAATAGGATCTGTTAATATGTAATTGTTAAATGAAGTTTCTCATTTTAAATCACAGCAGAAATTCTTTTCACATATGCATATATTTAACCTCTAAATTACAATGCCGTTATACAGAAACAAACCTTAGGGGAGTATTCATAAGTCTAAAATATGTGTTTAAGTTGAGAAGTATACAAATGAGGATACAAATATGTAAAATCAGCATGCTTCATTGCGTCACTCAGGGTTTTTTTTTTCTCTCTCCTGCTTAGTAAGTTGAAAAAATTATGTAGATACATTCTAACACACAAACACCCATGTAAGAGTGGAATGTGTTGATTTGATACCCCCAAAACAAAGTAAAACAAAATTAAAAAGTCACAGAATAAGGCAAGTCCCACCTTCTGTGTCACTGTATCTGGCAACCAGTTGCTAGGCAAGGACTAATTTTTGCCCTTGGATGCCTAAGTATATCTTCTATTGCACTAACTTAAGTGAAAGTTCCAAGAGGAGAACATGATCCTAAAAATTTATCTGACTGTATGGCCACATTAGATCCTTTCAAATCCTTTAATTTGCAAAAAGTCCCAAAATCAGTGAACCAAACAAAGACTCTTTCACAATGCTGTATAACTTGGGTGATATTTATAGAGAGGGAGAAGGTCTGTGTTCAGCAATTTCCTAATCAACTAAGAACAAATGGAGAAAGCAAATCCATGAAATAGGAAAGGGCAAGACCACCGAGCTATGACTTATAAGTCAGCAGAGAAATGTTAGAGCCATTATGTTACTGAACCTCCTACTCCAGTTTCAATGCATACATCAGAGATTCTAGGGGAACTGAAAATCTGGAAAATGCCCTGAGGTTGTTAAATTAGGAGTCTTACTGCCAACAGTCCTATAATCTAATATGCTATAATCAGAAATGGATTTACCCCAGCTCCAAATACAAGCCTTGTGCTTCCCTGGCTTCATTCTTTGATCTATGAGACATCATCCATGATGAGCTGCCTCTGATAATCATTTCAAATCAGTTGCCAAGTCCTCTATAAGAACAAACATGATCTTCACAATAACACTGTAATTGTTACTAGTTTGCCTATTTTATAAACGAGGAAATTGAGGTTGAAACAGATTAAGCAATTCACCAGAGCCAACAAAGGTCTGAATCAGGATATAAATTTAAGTTTCCCTGTATAAATCCAGCACTTTCTCTACTATGCTACTTAGAAAAGTCTGTATCAATGAAATAAATGAGTTGTTTAACAGTCACACAGCAATTTAGTAGAAGGAACTGGAGTTAGTATTCTAACCTAGGCATCTTGGTTCTATAATATGTGGCCTCTATCAATAATCCCCCTAATCCCCATCCCAAGATATTCTTTTCTTATTCTCCTTTTCAATTTAGAACCAGTCCCTTTTTGGTAACTGGTACTAGAAAATAAACAAATGTAAATGTATGTTAAGGATAGGGTAATGGACATGTTGGGATACATTTTATAAGACAAGGTAAGGGAATATGAACAATATGAGATAAATGTTTGATCTAAAAGACAAAATAGGAGAGAAAGATGTTTTAGATGCATATATTCTTACTTGTATTACAACTCCAACTTGGGAAGAAGAGTTGAAAGCATAAAATACTAATCTAAGCTGTCCAGCATATTGAGGAAGAGGCAAGCAGAGCTTTAAAGAATATATATGAGTAGAAAACATAGCCTATAGCATTAAAAATAAATAGATGTTTTATTTTCTTTCAGATTTATCTAAGTTTACCTTATGTTTTTTGATTGGGACTTTCCACATCATCTCCTCTTCCATATTGGCTCTGGATTGCTTTCATGATCTCCCTTTCCTACTTTGTCTCTTACATCAAAAATGTTATCTCATACTATCCATATTCCCTTCCCTTGCAACATTTACTAATATATTTCCTTTTGTATACATGGAGTATGAAGTATGTTTCCTTAACTAATAGTCTTGAAGAAATGATATAAGATGATAATGATTATATATTGGAATCACATGCACAGAATTTGACTATATTACATTCTTCTCTTTGCCATTTGTGACAAAATTTTCTTACTAAAGTACTACCCATTAGATCATTATATACCTCAACAACGATACTGTTTGAGGATGTATTCTGATGGAAGTGGATTTCTTCCATAAAGAGATCTAATTCAGTTTCATTTGATCAAGGATGGACAGAAGCAGCTACACCCAAAGAAAGAACACTGGGAAATGAATATAAACTGCTTGCATTTTTGTTTTTCTTCCCGGGTTATTTATACCTTCTGAATCCAATTCTCCCTGGGCAACAAGAGAACTGTTCGGTTCTGCATATATTGTATCTAGGATATACTGTAACCTATTTAACATGTAAAGGACTGCTTGCCATCTGAGGGAGAGGGTGGAGGGAGGGAGGGGAAAAATCGGAACAGAAGTGAGTGTAAGGGATAATGCTGTAAAAAATTACCCTGGCATGGGTTCTGTCAATAAAAAGTTATTTTTTAAAAAAAGTACTACCCATTAAAGGAATAGTAGCTAAACAGAAAAAATTCAATGTCTTGAAAATGGAAAGTTATAGGTGAGAGGGATTAGCTACTATGCTATTTGACAAAACATTGGGTTAAATCTAGTATAATAAAATTGAATAGAGATAAACAGAATGTCTTACACTTGATTTTAAAAAAAAATCTCAATCATAAGTATAAGATAGAAGAGACATAGCTAGATAGCAATTTATCCCCCCCAAAAAAAGTTGGGGGAACCTAGGGATTTTAGCATATTGTAAGCTCAAATAAGTCAAAAAATATGTGTCAAACAGTTGGGTTGCAATTTTAAAAAGATATATTATCCAAGTAATATAGTTTCCTCTATATTTGTCAGATCATACCTAGAATATTGTGTTTAAGTGTAGTACCATCTTTTAGAAATGATATTAATATTCTAGAGGGTTAAAAATTAGAAACAATGAAAGTTTCAAAAAAGTAAATGACATAATGGATATAAGTAAAAACTTGATGATGACCATTGACATCCATTCTAGTACTATAATTTTATGTCTCTTAGAAAAATCATTGTCATATGAACTAGGAAGGAACTCAAGAGACCATTTGATTCAGTTCAATTCAACTTAACAAATTTTTATTGCCTACAACATATAAATTATTCTTCTTAATGCTAAGGAATCAAAGATACAATATTACCCAAACTTTGCCATCAATAAGCTCATAATGAAAAGAGGGGGAACCTAAGGAAGGGCCTAGGAAAATATGGCCTATTTACAAATCAATAAAGAGTGGGGAAATATGTAGTATGTCCACATATAAGATACAAAATTGAGTGTGAAAGGAATGAAGGAAGACTCAAATAAAATTTTCCTTAAAAGTCTAAGAAGAGCAAGATTGCTTTCAGCTGAGTGGACCAATAAACATTTCATAAAAGAAATGAAGATAGAATGAAGAGAATAATATCAGCAATGAGAAGAATGTGCATAGGGCAGCTTCATGAATTACTGTAATTTGGAAGAGTACCCAGCCCCAGATCAGGGAACAGCTAGCAGTCCTAGCTAGACAGAAGACAGAATGTTTGATAAGAAGTAATGTAAATAAGCATGAAGGAGTAGGTTGGTGGGCTTCATGGGAGTACTTAAGTGCCAGGCAAAAAGATGCTTATCTTGATCTGACCCCCTGCATTCAGAAGGTCAAAGTAAATTTTGTAAATGAAACAGTTCTCTGCTTTATCTTCAGTTGTGGGAAGCATAAAGGAAGGAGGAATAGAATCCTGTCTTTTCCTAGAATCCACTTCCTCCTGGGCAGTATTCATCCCACTCAACCACATGGACTTTTGAATGTGAAATAAGAAGGCATGACACATACTTATAGAAACTTTAAAATCAATTAACATGTTGGTTTCTGAGAAGATATTGTAACCTGTCCAGAATAATAAAATCAGCAAAGCACAGCATTACTTTCCTCTATGAAGAGCTTGAATAAATAAGACATTTATAAAAATGAGTGGAAAATCTGAAATGAATATCCCAAGAACCATGAAAAAAATAAGCTAAAAGAAATTGAATTTTCTTTTGAGTTTCTAAGAGAGTGAGAGGCAGCAGTTGTGGATTTTATACATAATTTATAAGGAAAATTGTCCAGTTCACTCAGGTATACACCATATCAGTTTGTGGTAAAGATTAAGTAAGCTGTCTTTTTTTTTTTAATTGAAATCAAAAATAGGTATGGAAGAAAATGAATTCTGACCAAGGAAGAATGTGGCAAGTCACATGGAATTTCCATAAGGCTTTTAAAAATTTTTTTAACAAAGTAACTTTGACTCTCTTGTTAAGCTGTAATGAGAAGAAAGACCCAAAAGGCTCCATGCTTGACTTAGTATGTGGTGGGGGTGGGAGGTGAAGGTGGGGTTTGCAATTCTTTGCTTTTAAAAGTTGATGCTCTTGAAAGACAGAGTGGTGTATTAGAAATCAACTAGGACTTAAAATCAGAATGCCTTTGTCTAAATTGGATGTCTTGCTGTTCGATTTGGGGAAAGTAAGTGATTCCCTCTGTGTCTCAGTTTCCCTAACTGTAAAACAGGGATAATAATATATGTTCTATAGATTCACAGAATTATTTTGGAGATACAGTTTCCTGTACCTTATAAATTCGAATTAATTATTGTTGGTAGCATTCATTCAAATGAATTTCCCCATCTGTTCTGGAATGATTAGCATTATGCATGAATAGAGTACATGTGTATGGGAAGATGGGAGGGAGATAGCTACTAGGGTATTTTTTTTTCCTTAAAAAGTAACTATGCTACCAACTAGTCCTGAAAATCCATTGTTAAAAATTTTGAGTTACTCTCTCCAAGATTTCCTTTTAAAAAGAAAATATTTCTAATAGGGTCATTAAGTTGTTAATTGTTATTAGAACTGCTATATTGAGAGTAGACAAATATGTATAAATTTAACAAGACTGAAAGCCTTGGATTGTAAAGAAAGAGGTGAATAGAAAGGGTAGAGCCAAAATGGACAAAATATAAGCAAGAACCCAGGAGAACTCTTCCAACATTCCCATCCAAACAATTTTAAGATAAATTCCTCAAATCAAATTTTTGAATGGCAGGGCAAACAAAAAGTCAGTGAGGCATTTTTGCTAGCCTAAAGCAAATTAGAAGGTTATTAGAGATATGTAATACTGGGGAAAGAACCAGGCAGGAATGAAGAAGAGACTACCAGGATGGACTTTGGAGGCAGTTGACCCTGGTGGCAGTAGTTTAGGAACTTTTAAACCAAAGCCAGTAAAAGAGTTGGAAAACTGATCAGAAAATGAATACAGGGAACCCATTGCTAGTACTGGGTTCAGCTGATGCTAATTCACAACTCTTGTGTCTCAGCATTTCTGGGCCACAGTTCAGGGATGTAGAGAAATACTTATGGTCCATTATAAACCTGCAGATGCCCTGGTGATAAGGAAAAGTAGCACTTGCAGCAGCAGGAATTCAAGGGACCTGGTCAGTTCCAGAACCAAGAGGAGTTCTGGCACTTGAAACTACAGAAGAGCAGGGTCCTGTTTGAGCAAATACCAGAGTAGAGACCAGGAGAGGAGTAACCCAGCCTCTTCCGATATTACACCATCTTGGAAGCCCTGAAAACTGGTAAATTTCCAGAACTATTTTTGAATACAGCAACATGAAAAAAGTCTGAAGCTTGGGAGAGGCCCTCATACCAAGGTTAGCAGAATCCAACTTTAAAATTAAGCTCAAAGACAAAAAAATAACCTGGAAATGTGAGCAACAAACAAATAAATAACAACAGCAACAAAAAGCTTGACTATAAAAAAATTATTATGGTGGCAGGGAATATGAAGTTATCAACTCAGAAGACAACAATATGAAAATAGCTATAAGCAAAGCATTAAAAAATGTTAATTAAATCCAAGCCCAACAAGAATTTCTGAAAGAGTTAAAAAAAAAAAAAAGAGATGAGTGGTAAAAGAAAAATTGGGAAAGAAATGAGTGATGCAACAAATAAAAAATAATAGCTTGGCAAAAGAGACACTCATGATGGAAAAATGCTATTTACCTCTAGAGAGAAAAGTGATGACTTTGAGGACAAAATTAAGTATGATTTCACATATATAACTGATATAATTTTGCTTGCTCTCTCAGTGGATGGGAAGTAAAGAAAGGGAGACAATGTTACAAATTATATATAGAGATATAGACATATATTATATATGTAATAAATTATATTTGTATATTATACATATATGTATACATAAATTATATATGTATATTATATATGTTGAAAATTGTATATATGTAATATATATGTAATACATATCTTATATATACATGTGTGTGTATATACACACACATATATGAAAGAAATAAAGGTAGTATGCACTGAAAAGAAAGAGAAAAGGATAAGAGAAAAAGGAACCAATGTCCAGTGTTGCCAATTTCACAATTTTACTTCAAAGATCACAAATCAGGAGAAAGAATAGGCCACACTGTAGTTTATTACCTGCCATTCACAAAGGCCATAAAATTATACCTTACATTTTTGCAGCACTTTACAGTTTATGAAGTACCTCCTTATCTTATTTAATCTTCATAACAATCCTATGAGGTGGGACTACTATCCCAATAGTCATTCTATTGCCTCACATGAGTTTTCTTCTTTTTTCTTTTAATATCATTTTCTTCTCTATGTTTTCAATTGGGATTGAAGTGGGGGAATAAATAAAAGACAACATCTTTTAAATAAAAGACATAAATAAATAAAGGACAACAAAAGACATAACCAACTAGAACTAGCTCATCTTTGCCTCCCTCTAATCTCTGGTAAAAACAGTACAGTTTGCATTATAGTCACATAACTTTGCTGTATTCTTTGTGTCTTTGCCTTCTTTTCAAAAGTCTATTCTTAAGAAGAAGTAGTCCTAGTATTAACTTTAAAGACAGAAATCATATCTTCCTTCAGAAGTCTCAGTGCACTGAAAGCATTACTAATCTATCAGTCAACATTTCTGAATACTCTACTATGTGCCCAACATTGTGTACTAAGTACCAGGGAGATAGACAAAAAAAATGAAACAGTTGTTAAAAAGATTTTTATGTAAGCAGTATGTGATAGATTCACAACAGATATTCAGGTAAAACTTAATTTCAATCAATTTATAGCAAGAGATATATCCAAATGATTCTGATTTCCAACTCTGACAAATGGTGGTTGATTCTTATCTTGGAAAGCAAAAAGAGAATAATAGAATTTTAAATTTCAATAGTGTTTGAGAGGTTTCTAGATGCTTGTTAATTATTGTCTTTTGCTTGTTTTATTTCATTTCAAAAACAAGCTTGTTAAAATAAGGAAACAAATATCTCAAACATTCTGGGTTGACCTAAACATATATGCACAAAATTAAAAGACTTTTCATTGAAAAGTCTTTCATTATGGGGAGCATATAGAAACTCATTTTGATGAAGGACTACCTCACTAATCTTTGAGGATAATAACAGAAAAGAATTTTATCTAAAGATGAAATAAGGAACTCTGAATTGTACTTCCACCCTTCCATTAAACTTACTTTATAGCTATTAGACTTTGACATTACATATATTTCTATGAAGTTAGAGGAATGTATTTCTCTAATGAAATATGGGTGACAATTTGTTTATTTCTCTTTTCTTCACAGGAAATCGTTTGAGCTCCTTGTTCAGAATTCATGTTGAGAATAGCACAGGATAGTGAGATGGGACTTAGGCTTTCCTTTGTATACATGAAGATCTGCTAACTGAGTGTACTATGTATCTTGTGTTGCCGATTTCTTTTATCTGATGTTGAGATTCTAGTTTCTCTGAGACTCTTTAACCAGGTAAACTGAAATTATCAAGTATCTCCTTTTTTTCTCCCAGATGGTTCTCCCATACATAATGTGATCTTTAGGATGGTGCCTCATACAGACATGCTGCAGGAATTATCCCAAATGTGTAATTATCCCAAATGTCTATTGGTATTGTGGCTACATCTCTCTCCCTACTAAGTACACCAATAAGAAAGAATGCAGTGTCATAGGATCATGGAATTAACTACTGGAAATTAACTGAGGAATTATTTAATCCCAATCTTTTATTTTACAAATTAAGAAAATGAGACATTGAAAGTGGAGCTGCCTTCTTGTCACATTGCCAGAAAACAGCCCAACTGGGAATTGAACTCAGAATCCTTGACTCTGGGTCTTATCTTCTTTTTTCATTATATATTGCTTTATTTTCCACATATTATGATAAGCTTACCATATTGTCCTATGAAGATACAGCTCAGCATCAAAAAGGAAAGAAGCAAATTCTCAGGTATTTATCACCTCTCTGAACCTGGGCAATTTATTTGATCTCTCCCAAGTTTTTCAACTCTAAAATGAGTTAGACTTGACATCATCTCTAGGTTTATTTCTAACTCAAAATCCCATGCAACTTGATAGCATGACCTAATTAATTTGATCAAAGTAAGTGGCTTGACCAATAATATAGACACAGCACATAATCATTTTGTAGAGCTCTAAATGATTTGTAATCATTTTGTAGAGTTCTAAATCATTTTGTAGAGTTCTATTATATTATTGCCATGACAAGACAAAGATATCTTACCATAGTTACGAATAATTTTCTTATGTTAAATGGGAAATTTTAAATTCCTTGAGCCTCAAAGAAAAATGAAGCTGAAAATTATCCAATTATTTTTATCAAAGAAAATGACCTTGGACTATATAATTATTATAATAACTCATGACTTTATGGTTATTGAATATTGTATTCCCAACAGATTAAATATCATTATTCCCATTTTACATATGAAGGACAAGGCCTAAAGAAACAAAAACAACTTCTCTACAACATATCTAAGTGAAATAGCCAAGATTCAGAGATATGTGTTTTGACTCCAAGTCCAGTTTTCTTTCAATTCTCATTTTTAAAATAATATTTTATTGATTTTATATCATAATAATTTCTCTCAATATCCCTAGTCCAGGAAACTATCCATATATATGTATAAATGTATGTGTGTATATTTTTAGACTTTTTTGATATGTTGATCATCTACTGATTTTGGGGAGGAGGGGTCTTAAGTACTATTTTTATGTTACATTTATGTACATATACATAAATACATACATATGCACACATAAATTCATACATTAGTTTGCTGCACTATAACAGGTTGATGCTAGGTTATTCATTCTCTTATGTCTAATGTCTAAATTCAATGAATGTATCTCTGAAATAAAATAAAGAGCAAAATGGAAATTATATCTCTGAAATAAAATAAAGAGCAAAATGGAAATTACCCCAATTATTTGGTCAGGTAATCCTAGGAAGTGAATACATACAAAATTAGACCAAACATCCTAATAGTTCCAGACAAAAGGAACCACTGAGTTTAACAATTCCCCTGTAATAAAACCTAAAGATGTTTGTTGGCTATGATCCTTCCAATAAAGTTATTGAAATAGAATTATAAAAAACAAATATGCTCAGCATTACTATTGAGCAAAATTTTCCTTGCATCCTAACTTAACCCATGTAGTTAGTAAACCAGTTGTAAAAATGCATTAAATATGTGAGGTCATTAAATTATCACCCAGCATCCTCCTATACCTATTTTATAGATCTAAAGTGTAACTCATTACCAGAAATACACTTAGGCAAGGAGAAAATGCTTGCATCATTTTAATATATGACCTCAAAGCTCATAAGTTAGAGTACTGAATTAAAAAATGCTTTGGCTGCTAAACCTATGCCAGTTAGCTTATCTGCCCAGAGTATAGAGCTATTAGACCACTCCAGTAACTTGGCCAAGAAAACCCCACCAGGGAAGTGTCTGAGGTCAGATTTGAGCTCAGGAGGATGAGTCTCTCTGACTCCAGATCTGTACTCTATCTACAGCAACATCTAGCTGACATATATATATATATATATACACACACACACACACACACACACACACACACATATATATATATATACATATATATATATATATATGTAAGAGGAGTGGAAAATTTTCATAACAACTAGGACTTAAAAAAAAAAAAGCAGAATGGACTATTTCAGAAGAAAATGAATTCCCATTGACTAAAAATCTACAAGTACAGAACCAATGAGGAAGCTATTATAAGCTTATTTAATGTTAAATAACTCACTGATAATCACATGGATACTGTCAGAACCTGATTCATACCCAGTTTAAAAAATTCCAGGTCTGTTCTTCTATCCACTGTACCACATTATCTTTCATAAATAACCTTGCAGGGTCAAAGAAGTTATATATGTGAAATGTAGAGTCGGAGAGTCTGAGTAGAAAGGATGGAAAATAAAAATCCGACCAATCTACTCCAGTAAAAACAAATCTACTCTTTTTTGTGAAGATTGTTGAGCCTACACAAGTGAGCATCACATCATTTTTATCACTAACAAGTAATTTCTTCAGCTTTCTCAGGACCCCTACCCAATTGCTTTTTCTCCTAAATGAAAGGCAGATAGACAATACATTAAATATAGTGCTAGATCTACATTTAGAGATCTCTAAGTTCAAATCCAGCCTCAGATATGACTGAGGCATGTCACTTCACCTGTTTCAGTTTCCAAATGTATAAAATGAGTATAATTGTACCTATATTTCAGGCTTATTGTAAGGATCAAATAAAATAATTGTAAAGGATTTAATGTGCTTCCTATTACATAGTAGGCTCTATTATTTTCTCTTTCCCAAATTTGTTGGATTGGTGCAACTAGAGGGTGTAATGTATAGAGCACAGACCTTGGAGTCAAAAGGACCAAAAATCATTGTCCAACCACTTAGACACTGTTATGGACTCCAAACTTTCCCATAGCTAAGTCATAATTCAGGGCTCACAAAAAATTGCATTAATTCACATTTCCAGAAGTAAGTCCTGGATGGCAAAGAAAGCCAAAAGCACTGATCGGATTATAATACTCCAAGCAAGCAGAGAACTGCAGAATTGGGATTCTCTCAGCCTTAAGTGGGCCTTTTGTCCTTAAATAGACTTTGTTCAAGTGGAAATTTGATTACAGTTCCATATCAGGTACAGGGTTTCTAGAAAACTCCACTTCATTATACCCCATCAGAAAGCCAAGTTCATGATATCAAAACTCCTGAAAAAATATTTCTCCTATAAAAGATCTTGTATTGTAGATTTTTCCTAATTCTTAAGATATGGGGTTATTCTTAAGTAACAGCATCTTTGTCCTCCTTGTAAGCTAACTCTTTCATAAAACCAACTCTAAGTTTTGGTTTTTAGCTCAATAGTTTTCTTACTTTCAACTTCATTCATCTTTCTTTTTATTTTCAGAATTTCAAATTCAGTATTTAATTGGAGGTTTTTAATTGTTCTTTTTCTAGCTTTTAAAATAGCACGCTCAATTCATTGATGTTCTCTTTATTTTATTCAAATAAGCATCTAGAAATATTTCCCTTAAGCATCTAGAGAAAATTTCTCTTAAGAACTGCTTTGACTGCATCCCATAAATGTTGGTATGTTGTCTCATTATTGTCATGTTCTTGAGTGAAATTGTGTATTGTTTCTATGATTTGCTGTTTGTTATTTGGGATTATTTAGTTTCTAATCAATTTTAGGTTTATTATTCCCTGACCCTTTATTACATGTATCTCTTATTGCATCACAATCTGGAAAAAATGCATTTGCTATTTCTGTCTATCTGCATTTGATTTTGAGGGTTTTTTGCCTTAATACATGGTCAATTTTTGTAGAGGTTCCATCCACCACTGAAAAAATTATATTCCTTTCTGTCTCCATTCAAATTTCTCCAAAGGTCTATCATACCTAACTTTTCTAAAATTCTATTTACCTCTTAAATTCTTTCTTGTTTATTTTGTAGTTTGATATATCCAGGAAATTGAGATTCCCTACTAGTATAGTTTTGCTGTCTATTTCTTCTTATAACTCTCTTACCTTCTCCTCTAGGAATTTGGATGTTATACCACTTGGTGCATATATGTCTAGTATTAATATTACTACATTTTCTATGGTTCCCTTTAGCAAGATGTAGTTTCCTCCCTTATCTATTTTAATTAGATCTATTTTTGCTTGTATTTGATCTGAGAGAAGGATAACCTTGCTTTTTTATTTTTTTAACTTCAGCTGAAACATAATAGATTCTGCTCTAGCCTTTTACCTTTACACTGAATATATCACTGTTTTAAATGTGTTTCTTGTAAACAACATATTGTAGGATTCTGACTTTTAATTCACTCTGCTATCCACTTCTGTTTTATGGGAGAGTTCATTCCATTCACATTCACAGATAAAATTACTAACTCTTTATTTCCCATCATCTTATTTTCCCCAAATTATATTTTTGTCTCTCCTTTTCCCCTTTCCCTCCTCACCAGTGTTTTGCTTCTGACCACCACCTCCCTCAGTTTGCTCTCCTTATTTGCAGCTCCTCCCTCTTTTCTGCAGCCCCTCCCCCTTTTCTTATCTCTTTTCCCTTCTATCTCTGTTCTCCCTTCTTTTAACCACCCACTTTTCTTTCCCCTTTCCTTTTCTTCTTTCCTATAATGTGAGACAAATTTCTATATCAAACTAATTATGTATGATATTCCCTCTTACAGCCAAATCTGATGAGATTAAGGTTCCAACAAAGCTCATTCCCCTCCTATCTTTCCCTCAACTATAACAGATCTTTTTTTTGCCTCTTCACATGATGTGATTTACCTCATTTTAACTCCCCTTTCCTTTTACCAGTACAATTCCTTTCCCACCCCTAATTTTTTTAAATCATCTCATTAAAGTCAATGTATACTACTTCCTCTAAGTATTAACAAAGATACAATTTTCAAGAGTTATACATAACTTCCCATGTAGGGATATAAATATTTTAACCTTTAAAAAACATAGATTTTTTTTTCCCTTTTTTACTTTCTTATTCTTCTCTTGAGTTCTGTATTTGAAGATCAAATTTTTTATTCAGTTCTGGTCTTTTCATCAAAAATAATTGAAAATGCCCTATTTCATTGAATGTCCATATTTTTTCCCTGAAAGATAATGTTTAGTTTTGCTGGGTAGTAGATTCTTGATTGCAGTTCAAAGTTCCTTTGCCCTCTGGAATATTATATTCTAGGTAAAGTGAAAGCTACTAAGTCATAAATAATTCTGATTGTGGTTTCTTGATATTTAAATTCTTTTTTTTCCCCTGTGGCTGTTTGCTTCAATATTCCTTGGAGTTTTCATTTTGGGGTCTTTCTCAGAAGGTGGCAAGTAAATATTTTTTTGATAGCTATTTTACCCTCTGGTTTTAAAATGTCCAGGCAGTTTTCCTTAATGATTTCTAGAAAGGTGATGTCCAGACTCTTTTTTTCATTGTGGTTTTCAAGTGGCCTCATAATTCTTAGGTCATCTCACTTAGATCTATTTTCCTATTTGTTTTTTTTTTTTTTTTCCAATGAGGTATTTTACATTTTCTTCTATTTTTTTTTTTTGCTTTTATTTGACTGATCCATTGAGTCATTCACTTCTATTTGTCCAATTCTAATTTTTAGTAAATCATTTTCTTCAGTTACCTTTCTTTCCTCCTTTTTCATTTGACCAATTGAACTTTTAAAGAAATTGTTTTATTCATTAGATTTTTTGTTGTTGCATTTCACCAATTCTAATTTTCAAGAACTTGTTTTCTTTTTCCATTTCACCAAATGTATTTTTAAGCAGTTGTTTCCTTCAATTAATTTCTGTGTTTTATTTCCCAAACTCCTACAAGCTCTCATTTTCTTTCCCCACTTTTCTTCTAACTCTCTTTTAAAGATTCTTTTTGAATTATTTTAAGAGTCTCTTGAGTTGGAGACCAACTCACATCCCTCTTTGAAACTTCATCTGGAGACATTTTTCCCTTAGTGTCCTCAGGGCTGAATTCTGTTCTTCCATTTCCATAACAGCTCTCTATGGTTAGAACTCTTTTTTGGCTTTTTTTTTGCTCATTTTTGAAGGTTGAGATCTGCTCCTAGGGCCCAGGGATGATTGTCCAGAGAGCTTCCTATATAGGGTGAAGAGTTTTATCCTGCCTTAGGGCTGGTGGTGCTGCCTGCTTCCTCTTTATGCTGGATGGGCATGGCCAAGACCTGCCTGTTAGGTTGGGGTTTAGGGACTCACTATTTGCTGCTTATTGATTAGGGAAATCACTAAACAAATTGTAGCATATATTTGCAATGGAATATCATTGTACTCTAAGAAAAGAAATTTAAGGATTTAGAAAACATGAGAGGATCTATATAAAGTGATAAAAAAAAAAATGAAGGAAACAGACCAGAAAAACAATATATGTTATGACTATCATAATGTAAATGAAATTTATATAAAAATGAAGTTACATGCTAATAACTGCAATAAATAGTCTTGACTATGGAAAAATAGATGAGTAAAGCATATCTCTCCTTTCAGCAGAGAAGTGGGAAACAATGGATATTTCCCATAGTTGATTTCAGATGCAATCACTTTTTTTTTTTTTTGCTTAACTTTTTCTTTGTCATGAATAGGTGGTCATTGAATAAAGGTAATATACAAAAATAATTGTAATATGAAAAATTTAGAATATAAATAAGGCAATCCTTTAAAAATAATTGTTAATTTGGAAAAGTTATATGTCCTCTGTTAGCCTTATTTTCTTGAAGTTTTTAAATAAGGATAAAATAATCTATCCTACCTTACAGGATTGAGAGAATTGTCAAATAAGATGGTATATGGCGTTCTTTGGAAAGTACTAGATAAATGAAAGGCAAAATTGGGCCAAATAAACATAATTCATTCTTAATTCTGACTTGACCAAATAAAGAACTAGGTTTGCAAGCTGCTAAATGGATCAATAGATAAAGTGGTGGCCCTTGATTCAGGAAGATTCATCTTCCTTACTTCAAATCTGACCTCAGACATTTACTGGCTATGTGACCCTGTGCAAATCATTTAACCTTGCTTGCCTCTATTTCCTTGTGTATAAAAATCTAAAGGATATACCAAACCACTCCAATATCTCTGCCCCACAAAAAAAACAAACAAACAAAAAAAAAAAAAAAACCCAAATGGGGTTAGAATGAATTGAACGCAACTGAAAATGACTAAACCACCAAAAACAAGAACTAGGTTTGAAACTCAACTCCTCCAGCTCCAAATCCTGTCTTCCCTTCAAGTTGCCTCTGTGACATAGCAGCTTACTTTGCCCGAGACCATACATGTAATAAGCAACATAGTCACAGATTAAAACTGAGTCTAAACTCTGAAAGGTTATCTATTTCATGTTCCCATTCTGTTCTGTGCTCTATAATCATATTAATAACTCATGATTGTTTAATACTTTACATTTTAAAATTACTTCCCTGGAAGATAATAAATGATAAGATTTTACTTATATTGTCAGAAAAAGATGTGATTAAGTAAAATAGATAATTGGATTGTGAGTCAAAAAAGGAATGTAAAGGGCCTGATTATTTTAATATTGAGGTATTCTGAAGTTCACAGTTATGAACCTTGGGCTCACCTCTTCCCTGGTCCAACTCCCTATTTTTGACTTTAATTGTTTTGCTCCAAACCAGGGAACAAATTGAGCATTTCAACCCATTCTTAAACTTCAGTACAATACTTGCTGATGCTGGCAGCCCCAAGCTGTCTTATATAAAGAACAAGCCACTGCATTGACCCCCTGGGTTTACAATAAAAACCCCACCAAATCCCTGGTGGTATCTCAGGATCTCTTTGTCATGAGCACAATAAATTGCCTCACAAGAGCACTAATACTTTGAATTACTGTCAGCACTAGTTCTTATCTGCCAGAAACTGATAAAATAATCAATAGGGCTTGTTTTGTTTTGCCTTTTCTTTTCCCCAAAAGGAATCTTGAGCAATGGGGAGATAAGAGTATATTCAGGTTTATTGGCCAGACCCAGTAATCTGGCCAGAGAAATAAGTTTAAAACCAAAAGAGATGGTCCCTTTTGTGCCCAGTAACCTTGGCCCTCAGTAATCATTCTGACTTGTGGTCCTAAAGTTTTGCATTCCATAAAATGGGCAGCATAATAATCAGCCAAAGAACACAATAATCATCAGATTGTAGGATTTGACAATTGAAAGTTTCCTAATATGTTCTTTATGTAAGTTCTTTGAGGGAAGGGACTGGTTTTTGCTTCTTTTGTATCAACTCTAACATAACAATGTCATTTTGGTCCTCTTCAAGATTGAAGGACAACAACTAACAACCAAGCAACCATTCCACTACTTAGTACAATACTTATTACATAGAAGGCATTAAATAAATGCTTATTGATTGATACTGTAGGAATTCTGGAAAAATATTCATCTAACTTGTTTGAATACCAAAAGTAATCAAAAGTTCACTACCTTTCCAAAAAGCCCTTTTTTCTTTCTGGACATTTCCTACCATAAGTGTTATTTACATTAAACAAAAATCTGTCTTTCATAACAAACAATGGATCACATAAAATAGGTTTGTTTTTGTAAAAAAAAAAACTTTCAGACTTAAACAAAACTATCCTGCTCTCTGCCACCCTATCCCCATCATCTGCCCAAATGTCCTCTTTTCCAAACTAAATGTCTTTGGTTCCTCAATTATGGTTAGTTATGCCTACTTATTTCAAGACCTGACTTGTTAAATTGTCTATGATGTTCTTCCTGATCACTTCCTTCTGACTGAAAATGCTGTCATGTTTTTCTATTTCTCTTTTTTAATATCTGTGCCCCTGGTGTTTACTATAATACCTGGAATGTAGTAAGTGTTTAATAAACTTTGTCCTTGCTATGGTGGGGCAGAAACACTCTTAAACAGCTCCAAGGCAGAAAAGAGAGTTTGTGGTCAGGTATTTAGAAGGATTTTTGAAAACAGCTGCACAAAACCCCTGAAACTTGGGACAGTGCACTTTCCACTCTGGAAACAGAGTCTTACTTTAACAAAGAATCAAAAGCCAAGTAATAGGAAAGTAAGCAAACAACAGAAAAAGTTTCTGACCACAGAAAGTTACTATGGTGACAAAGAAGATCAAAACACACATTTAGAAAAAGATAAAATCAAAGCTCCTAAATCCACAGTATCCAAGAAAAATAAGAATCGGTCTCAGATGATGGAAGAGCTCAAAAAGGATTTTGAAAATCCAGTAAGAGAGATAGAAGAAAAATTAGGAGGAGAATTAAGAATGATGTAAAAGTACATACAAAAAGTAATTGAGAAGAATGCCTTAAAAAGCAAAACTGGACAATGGGAAAGTTACAAAAGCTCACTGAGAAAAATAATTTTAAAAAATTAGAATTGGGCAAACGGAAGCTAATTGACTTTATGAGAAATCAAAATACAGTAAAACAAAACAACAAAAATGAAAAAAAAAATAGGGGAATATTTGAACAATCTCATTGGAAAAATAACTGAACTGGAAAATAGACCCAGGAGATATAATTTAAAAATCATTGGTCTACTGAAAGTCATGATCCAAAAAAAAAAAAAAAAAAAAGATCCTGGACATAATTTTTCAAGAAATTATCAAGAAATTAGAACTGATATTCTAGAACCAGAAGACAAAATAGAAACTAAAAGAATCTACCAATCACCTTATGAAAGAGATCCCAAATTTAAAACTTCCAGTAATATTATAGCCAAATTTTGGAACTTTCAGGTCAAGAAGAAAATATTGAAATAATCCAGAAAGAAACATCATCTATATTGGAGGCACAGTTTGAATAACATAAGATGTAATGGTTTCTACAATAAGGGACTGGAGGGCTTGGTACTCTAGGATGACAATTAAGAATTATCTATCAAGAAAAACTGAGTATGATCACTCAGGGGAAAAGGTGGTCATTCAATAAATAGAGGATTTTCAAGCATTTGTGATGAATAGACCAGAGCTGAATAGAAAATCTGATTTTCAAATAAAAGACTGAGAAGAAACATAAGAAGGTAATCAGGAAAGGGATGCCATAAGGGACTTAATAAGAATTATCTGTTTGTCTACATGGGAGGATGATACTTGCAACTCATTATGTAACTTTTTCATTATTACAGCATTTTGAAGGAGTATGTATAGAGGGCATAGGGCACAGGTGTGAGTTGAATATAAAGGGATAATATCTTTTGAAAGTGAAATTAATATGTGAGAGAGGAATGTACTAGGAGAAAAATAAATTGAGAAGTATAAATTATCTGCCATTAAAAAAGAGGCAAGAAAAAACTTTTATAATAAAGGGGAAGAGGGGGAAGTAAGGGAGAGTGAGTGAACTTTACTCTCATCAGAATGGCTAGAAGAGGAAATAATTTACACACTCCATATGAGTATAGAAATCTATCTTACCCTGTAGGAAAGTAGGAGAGGAATGAGATACAAGAATATGTTCTTTTTGTAAGTTCCTTGAGGGAAGGGACTGCTTTTTGCTTCTTTTGTATCAACTCTAACATAACAATGTCATTTTGGTCCTCTTCAAGATTGAAGGGGAGAGGGTGATAGAAGAGGAAATATTGGGAAAGGGAGTAGTCAGTAGCAAAACACTTTTGAGGAGGGACAGGATAAAAGAAGAAGGAGAATAGAATAAGTGGGGGGAAATACTATTAACAATAGTAATTGTAAAAAGAATTTTGAAGTAAGTTTCTCTGATGGCCTCATTTCTCAAGACTAGAGAACTGAGTCAAATTTATTTTAAAAAAATAAGAACCATTCCCCATTTGATAAATAATCCATAGACATAAACTATGTCTAAAGGGCTATAAAATCATGCATATCCTTTGACCTAACAATACTAGTATTAGGCATGAATCTCAAAAAAGACTTTTAAAAATTAAAAAATGAATATATAAAATAAAATAGAAATATAAACACAAATGAACATAAAAATATTTTTGAAATAAAATAAAAATAATAAAAATAAAACAATAATTAAATTAATTAAAAAAGAAAAGGACTTATAAGTAATATATGTACATCTTCTCAGGTCCAAAAATTGGAAATTGAGGGGATGCCCATCAATTTTGGAAAGGCTGAATAAATTGTGGCATGTGATTATGATGGAATATTAATGTTCTATGGGAAATAATGAGAGGATGCTTTCAGAAAAACCTGGAAAGTCCTCCATGAATTCAAGCAAAGTGAAATATACTGTGGACAAAGTAATAGCAATATTCTGGGATGATCAGCTATGAATGACATTGCTATTCTCAACAATACAATGAGCCATGACTACTTTGAAGGACTTTTAATGAAAAAATCTTATTTATACATAGAAAAGGAAATGATTATATGTGAATACAGATTGCAGCATTCTCTGAGTGTGTCATTGACTCTGCCTCTGTTTCTCTTTATCTCTCTCTTTCTGTGTCTCTCTTTTTCTTTCTTTGTCTCTTTTACTTTATTTTTCTTGAGGTTTTTTTTTATAAATATAATGGAGGAAGATTTATGTTTTCTTTCATAATATGACTTTTATGGAAATGTTTTGTTTAGCTTCATGTGTATTTTCTTAATGAGGGCTGAGGGTAGAAATAAGGGAGAGAATCTAGAACTCAAAAGTTTAAAAAAAAACTAATGTTAAAATTGTAGGAAAATAAAAATATTAAATGATTTTGGGCAAGTAAAATATATATATGTATAAATACTCAGAATTCCAGGCACTATTCTAGTACAGTACAGAGTGCAGTGGAGCCATTATATCTTTTGATCTTAACACTACCTGGTCAGCCTTAGCTGTTTAGCAGTTATTTCACTGTTCTCACTGGGATATGGTGTTATGCCACAGTTCTCTTTAATTGTCCTGACTCAGTTTCCCTGTACTAGTTTCCCTTGTCTCAGTTTCTTTAACTGTTCTGTCTCAATCCCCTAAATTGTAAACCCTTCTCTGGTCCATTAAGACTGAGGACTATTTGCTGTAAGATTATAAATTGTTAGCACGATAAATAAGAGAGTAGACCTCTTGATTCTTTTCTGTCCTCAAGAATTTACAATATCCCTCTAAAATATTCCAAGATACCTCACTGATATCTTTATTTCTGTGTAATTAGACATCCTGTCTCTGGGTGTTTAGGATTTATGGCCTCCCCTATCCTGGCAGAAGTTTTCCCATGCTTCTTACCCCTTCCTTTGTTTAGAGAAAAGGTATTTAAGAATTTGGGGTTCTCCCATTCATCACTGGAGACTGATGGCTATATGCTGGATGCTGTCCGCTGGATTATTTAAGATGACAGTCTCCTCCAGCCCTGGGACCAGCATGGATTCCTTGATCCTAGTATATCTTTATCTCTGTCTGACTGGATAATTTGAGACAAGAGTCCTGCCCAGTTAATTATACTCTCCCATTAATAAAATATTTAAAAACTCTCTAATCTCTCTTCTGCCTCAGTTTCTCCGGCATTACAATAGTTAACTAGCAAAATACCAATATTTTTCTTCTTTTTCTTCCATATGAACATCTTCTACATGAACTACTATTAAAATAGATCTCACATTTTGTACTTGTTCAATTGAATTTTTAAAATCTAATCCATTTATCATTGGTGAAAAGTGCTTTGAGGTCCTGAAAAGAAATATGGTCTGTAAATTCCAAAATAGGTTGTTTTGTTTTGTTTTGTTCTTATCTATATTCACTTTAACTGTATTTCAGTCAATTCCATTGTTTCCTTACTACCTTTGAGGTAGCCGATAAACAAATACAGTGTCCTTCCTGTAGGAATGGAAAGAAGTATTGGGATGGGGGTGGGGTAGAAAGCTTGACAAACTGTTTTATCCTTATATCAGAATGTTAGACTGTTTGACCAGCAGCTCCAACTTTCTCTCTTACTGTTGTCCTAGCTGAACCTCCAGTTCAAATTAGATTGCTGATCTAATCATGGTCCCCTGAAAATGCTAGTCTAATTCCTCTCATTGTTTATGTCTCCCACTTCATGCAACCTTTCATACATGCAAGTTCTCAACATACATATTTTGGAAGGCCCAATTCAGTCCTTCAGAATCACAGATTACAATCATTAAAAAGGCCTTTAGAGACTCTTTGATATAAATTATAACAGAACAAGCCTCTCTTTTACAATAGGCATGTTTGGGAATTCACTTCCTTCTGAGATAGTCCAGTCTGCTTTTAAATAGTCCTAATTATTATGAAAATTATCCACTCTTCTTACATACATATGAGCATGTATATCAGCTAGATGGTACAGTAGATAGAATGCAGATCTGTAATCAGGAAGACTTATCTTCCCGAATTTAAATCTGGCTTCAGACACTTAATATCTGTCTGACCCTAGTCATCACTTGACCTTGTTTGCCTCAGCTTTCTCATCTGTAAATAAACTGGACAAGAAAATGGAAAACCACTCCAGCATCTTTGCTAAGAAAACCCCAAATGGGATCACAAAGAATTGAGCATAATTGAAAACTAACTGTACAATTACTTTATAAATAGAGAAATAAAGAGATAGAAGGGTATAGTTATTTGTATGTGTATAAAAATCTTGTTTTTTAATAGATATTCAAACATATATATCACCCAGAAAGATTTGTCTAGTGTAAGGTAGAGGAACCTGAGGTAGAGGTAAAGAAATGAAACAAAGAAAAAGAATATATAGGAAAGTTTTTTTTTTTTTTTTTTTTTTGGGGGGGGGGGGCAGAATTACAAATTTCTCCAGGCCAGACCTTGTTTTTCAATAATTGTTAGAGTAGACAATAAAATAAATGAGACAGATGCCTTTACATGGTCTGATTTCTCTGTTTATACCAAAAATGAATTAAAGGATTTTTATGTTCAGCTTTTGGGGGAATTTATCTTAAAACTCGGAGTCACATTTATCTCCCAGCAAGGTTATTTCAATCCATTGGTATAAGCGAATTGCCCCAGTGGTACCAGACCAATGGCTTATCTAGTATAGTATCTTGCCTTTGAGAATAGCCAATATAAAATGGTTTTGGAAAAAAAAGAGCCCTCCACTGAAATGCACCTAATTGTGCAGTATCAGCACAGGGGGGGTATAGTGAAATCTCTTTCTGAGCTCAGCTGGTGACCAGCTTCTGCCCTGAAGCATGAGTACTTATAGCCCTTGTAATTCTTAGCCTAGCAAATGTAACTGCTGGCTCCTTTTTAGAACATGATTTCCTTCCCCTAGTGTCTTTAGCAAAAAGAGTTGGGCATTTACCACCTAACAAGTTTGTTGCTATTACATTATGGTGGAGCTATTATAGTTAACCCATTAACAAAGTGGGGAAAATCTTCAGGGAGAAGGGGAGTGTAGTTCTAAAAACAGTATGATTTACTATCATCTCTCCCTATTTCTCTACTATTCTTAGGATGCTACTCTTTGAAGTGAAACCCCCTTTGTAGGCTGCTTTGGTCTATACAATATCCTTATAAGGAAAACAAAAACAAAATAAAACATGATGTTCAGAAATTTGTCTGAAATTATTGGGCAAACTGTTCTTGGGCAATCACAGAATGATAAGCACCCTAAATAGTATCATTTAGGATGTGGCAAGAAAATCAAAAACATCACCCCAGTGGTGTTGTTCCCATTATTAGCTATCAAATTATTTTGGGTTGAGTCCTTGAAGGCTCATGTTAATTATAAATATGTTTTCCTTTTTGGTTATGAATTCAATATTATCAGAACAAAGATTACTTTAAAAAGAAAAAAGGAAAGAGGAAAGCATAATGTAGGAGAAAATACCCTAACTTCAAAGTCAGAGAACTAAGTTTATATCTCATCTCTACTGCATTCTTACCTATGGCCTATATTGAGTTTGAGAATTCATTTAGTTTTCCCCATTCCTATCCTGGGTCTCAATTTCTTCATTTAATAAGTGGGGAAATTGAAATAAAGGACCTCTAATTTCTCCTCTCACTCCAAATCTAATAAGCAAATAATGGAAAGTGATAGTGAACAATTAATAAGCTTTTATGCATGGAACATACAAACATGTTTTTCCCCTAGTATAAAAAGCTATAATTTATTCTTATTTTGTTTTGTTATTGTTTAAAATTAAGAATATAATAAATTATATAAACTAAGTTATCTTGGAAATATCATATTTTAAGTCATTTATCAACTATTCATACCTGGAGAAATTTTATCAGAATATTTTACCAGTCTCCTATCAAAGTAACTCTTAAGGGAAATGATCACAATACAGAAAAGATTGAAACATCCAATGAATTGAACAATGGCTTAGGAGATCAGGCCAGGGTAAACATCTCATATGAGATTTGCCAGGGGGTAGCATGATAGTGCTAAAGATTGGTCTGAATGTATAGGGACAAATGGAAGAAAACAATATAATGAATGGAAATGGAGTATATGAGGTAGAAGGAACACTAAATTGTGGGGTTCAGTTAATATAAATTATGGTCTTGAAACTGTCATTAGCTAAGTTGGATCATTTCTCTCTGATCTTCAGTTTCCTCGTCTTTAAAATGAGAGGATGTGCTAAGTTCTCTCTAAGGTCTCTTCCATTTCTAGAAATGTAGAATTCTAAAATTTGAGAATTCATTTAGTTTTCCCCATTCCTATCCTGGGTCTCAATTTCTTCATTTAATAAGTGGGGAAATTGAAATAAAGGACCTCTAATTTCTCCTCTCACTCCAAATCTAATAAGCAAATAATGGAAAGTGATAGTGAACAATTAATAAGCTTTTATGCATGGAACATACAAACATGTTTTTCCCCTAGTATAAAAAGCTATAATTTATTCTTATTTTGTTTTGTTATTGTTTAAAATTAAGAATATAATAAATTATATAAACTAAGTTATCTTGGAAATATCATATTTTAAGTCATTTATCAACTATTCATACCTGGAGAAATTTTATCAGAATATTTTACCAGTCTCCTATCAAAGTAACTCTTAAGGGAAATGATCACAATACAGAAAAGATTGAAACATCCAATGAATTGAACAATGGCTTAGGAGATCAGACCAGGGTAAACATCTCATATGAGATTTGCCAGGGGGTAGCATGATAGTGCTAAAGATTGGTCTGAATGTATAGGGACAAATGGAAGAAAACAATATAATGAATGGAAATGGAGTATATGAGGTAGAAGGAACACTAAATTGTGGGGTTCAGTTAATATAAATTATGGTCTTGAAACTGTCATTAGCTAAGTTGGATCATTTCTCTCTGATCTTCAGTTTCCTCGTCTTTAAAATGAGAGGATGTGCTAAGTTCTCTCTAAGGTCTCTTCCATTTCTAGAAATGTAGAATTCTAAAATTTGAGAAATTCATTTTAAAATATTCAGTGGTTGCCTGTGTATCCATAGATTATGTTGTGAAGGAAAAAAGAAATAACAATAACAAAGGAAAGAGTTTTCAACAAATCAATTTTTGAACATTTGATAGATATAAAGCACTATAATATGCAAACTTCTTTGAAAATGCTTATATTTTATATAAATAGATTTGGAGAGACAATCAATAGAATAGAAGCTTCTAGGAATCAAGAACTGTTTTTCATTTGTCTTTGTATCCCTATTGCCCAGGATAAACCTTTTCACAGAAGGGTTACTTGCTGAATGTTTGTTGAATATAAGCTCCTTAGGGGCAGACACTGTTTAATTTGTGACTTTGAAAGCCCATCAACTAGTTCTGTGCCTAGAAAAAATTATTGTTGATACATTACATTGCTTGGAATTGAAGTCACAATGAAGTACTGAATTGAAGTAGCATACTTGGCTCCTCAAAAAAAAAAAAAAAAAAAAGCTATAGAAAAAGTCCCAGGGAAGAAAAAGCAAAGAAAATCATAATTAAAAAAGAAAATATTCTCTGGGGAGCAACTAGGACTTAACATAGCCTTTGAAGTCATGTCAAAAAGTCTTATTCAAATAAGATTTAGGTAAACTGAAATGGGAGCAAAGACAATTTTAGTTGGGGCTTGAACAAAAGGGAGAAATCAGATATAAATATTAGATATATCCTTGAAACAGTAAGGATACTAATTCAAAGAGAAAACAGAAGAACCAAATGTCTTGATTGACTGATAGACTCATGGATAGTTAAAAAATATGATGAAGTAAGGATGCTGGTCCTTTAATGCTAGACTGAGAAGTTAAGCATTGAATGGGTATTTTGGGGTGTTGTTTTTCTTATAGGCAATAAATTGGATTTTAGAAATTTCCTATATCTCATAGTCTACCTCCAGATAAAGGTATTACTACAAAGAGAAGCAGCCACTCTAGAATCCCAATGCACTGAATTACTGGTGAGTCTGTATGACTAAATTCTAATTCAGTGTTTATGTAACACTTCATTGGGACAGGCAATCCCTGAGACTCTCAGTGAGGTGTCTCCTTCATTCTCCTTCAATTTGCAAAAGATAATTTTTCTCTTATATTGCAAATCATAGGCTTTTGAGCTAGCTGAGTCACTGGACTTTTTAAGCAATTTCTTTCATGCTATTTCAAGACAGGGAACTCTGTATAAAAGTTTACTGACATCTATTGTATCCTATCCTTATATATTAAAGCAAAATTATTTCAATATGCAAATTTTATGCATCCTTCAAGATCTCACCCAAGTACTTTTTTCCTCTATGAAGTCTTATCTGACTAATTATCATCATCTCCCTTTCCTAAACTCTTAACGTCTGTTATTCTTCAGTAGCACTTGATCAGGAAGTAATATAATCCAAAGGAAACAATTAGATCAACAAACATAGAAAATATTGGGGAACAAAGTGATAGGAATGAAAAAGGAGAATAACAGGTATTAAATTGAGATGGCTAAGGATAATCATGAGTATTGATTAGAAGTTCAAGCTCAGATACAATACAAAACAATACAAGGGGGAATAGTGGTCAAACTAATTTTTATAATATTTTATTTTTTCCTCAGTTACATATCATAATAAAAAGATTTTGATTTAATTTTTAAAAAATTTTGAGTTGTGATTTTCCCCTTCATTTCCTTGCCTCCCCTTTCTAAAGAAATAGAACAAAAGGAAAACCAAGATAGAATAAAGTAAGTAAAAAATGCTTTGATCTGGATTCAGAGTCCAACAGTTCTTGTTCTGGATATGGATAGCATTTTCCTTTTTGAGTTCTTTGTGCTTGTCTTGGATCACTGTGTTGTTGAGAAGCAAAGGCATTCATAGCTGATCATCACACAATGTTTCTGATTCTATGTACAAAGTTTTCCTGGTCCTATTCTTTTCACTATGCATCAATTTGTAAAAGTCTTTCTGGGTTTTGTTGAAATCTACCTATTCATCATTTTTATTGCACAATATTGTAAGCATACGCCATAGCTTATTCATTCCCCAAATTATTAGAGTCTTCTCTATTTCCAATATTTTTACTACCATGAAAAGAGGTATTATAAATGTTTTTTTTTTTTTTGCATATGTAAGTCCCTTTTTTTTTCTTTTTTCATCATCTCTATGTGATATAGATTTAATCAAAGGCTATGTGCAATTTAGTTGCTCTTTGGACATAGTTTCAAATTCTAACATGACTGACTCAGATCACAACTCCATTAACAATGCATTAATGTCCCAATTTTCTATATATCCTCTCCAACATTTATCACTTTCCTTTTTTTCACATAAATCAATCTGATAGATATGAGGTGGTATTTCAAAGTTGTTTTAATTTGCATATTTCTAATCAAAAGTAATTTAAAGCTCTTCTTCATAGGTTTATAGATAGCTTAGATTTATTCATCTAAAAATTATCTGTTCATATCCTTTAACAATTAATCAGCTGGGGAATGGCTTGTTTTCTTATAAATTTGTTTCAGTTCTCTCTATACTTGAGAAACAAGGCTTTTATCAGAGACACTTGCTCCTTTTTCTCACCTTTTGTTTACTTTCTAATCTTGATTACATTGGTTATGCTTGTATGAAAGCTTTTTTATCTAATATAATTAAAATAATCTATTTTACATTCTGAAATGCTATCTCTTGCTTGATCATGAATTCTTTTCCTTTCCATGGATCTGACAAGCTGGCTATCCCTTGCTCTTCTAATTTGTTTATGGTACCTCCATTTACATCTAATTCATTCACCTAGTTTTACTTATCTTGATCATAGTGTATCATAGTTTGTGTCCTATTGTTTTCTAGTTTTCCCAGAAGTTTTTGTCAAATAGTGATTTCTTATCCCCAAAACTGGGTCTTTGGGCTTATCAAACAGTGGATTACTATGATCACTGACTACTGTGTCTTTTGTACCAAATCTATCCCCCTGATCCACCACTTTATTTCTTAGGCAATACCAGACAGAGTTGATTATTATGCTTTATAATATAGTTTGAAAACTGTTCTTGCTAGACTACTCTCTCATATTTTTTATCATTAATTCCCTTTTGTTTTTCCAAATAAACTTTGTTATTTTTTTTCTAGCTCTGTTAGATAATTTTTTAATAATTTAATTAGTATGGAACTGAATAAGTAAATTCATTTAACAGAATCGTCATGTTTATTATTTTGGTTCAATCTCCCTGTGAGTAATTGATATTTTCCAGTTGTTTAGATCTATCTTTATTTGTATGAAAAGTATTTTATAATTGCTCCTGGGCTTACATTGTTTATAGTTATTTTAAATGGAATTTCTCTTTCTATCTCTTCCTGGGCTTTTTTGATCACATAAAGACATGTTGAGGATTTATGTGGGTTTATCTTTTATCTAGCAACTTTGCTAAAATTATTAATTCTTTCAAGCAGTTGATGCTCTGGGGTTCTCTAACTATACTATTATATCATTTGCAAAGAGTAGTAATTTTGTTTCTTCATTGTCCATTCTATTTTCTTCCATTTCTTTTTCTTCTCATTGCTTTAGCTAACATTGGTAGTACTATAGTGAATAACAGTGGTATAATGGGTTAATAGTGGTGATAATGGGCATCATTTCTTCATCCCTGATTTTACTGGAAAGATTTCTATCATAGCCCCATTACAGATAATGCTTGCTGATAGTTTTAGAAAAATACTGCTTATCCTTTTTTAGCAATAGTTCCTTTATCCCTATGCTCTCTGATGTTTTCAATAAAAATTATTGCATTTTGTCAAAAGTTTTTTGAGCATCTATTGAGATAATTATATGATTTCTGTCAGTTTTGTGATCTGGTCAATTATGCTGATAGTTTTTCCAATATTGAACCAACCTTATATTCCTTTATAAATCACATCTGATTATAAGGTATAACTCTAGTAATATATTGCTGTAATTTTTGCATTCATTAGGGAAATCAATCTATAATTGTCTTTCTCTGTTTTAGTTCTTCCTGGTTTAGGTATCGCCACCATATTTATGTCATGAAAGGGGTTTGGTAAGACTCCTTCTTGGCTTATTTTTCCAAATAATGTATATAATGCCAGAATTAATTGTTCTTTAAAAGTTTGGTAGAATTCATTCTTGAACTCTTCTGGCCCTGGAGATTTTTTTCTGGGTAGTTCAATAAGTACTTGTTCCATTACTTTTTCTAAGATGAGAGTATATATTAAGAGTTTCTATTACTTGATCTGTTTATCTAGATAATTTATATTTTCATAAATATTCATCAATCTTTTTCAAGCTTTTTTTTGTTTCTTTTTGTTTTTTAGTTGCATGTTTAATTCATTGATCTGTCATTTTTCCATTTTGCTGGGCTAAGAATTTAGAGAAATAAATTTTCTCCTAAGTAGTACTTTGGTTGCATTCCATAAATTTTGGCATATTGTTTCACTGTTTTCATTCTTTTTAATGAAAAAATTGATTGTTTCTATGATTTATTCTTGGACTCACTTATTGTTTAGAATTAGTATATTGAATTTCTGATTTTTTTCTTTTTATTGCCTTTTTTACTGTAATTTTTATTGTATTATGATCCAAAAAGAATATGTTGGACATTTCTGTCTGTTTATATTTGATTTTAAAGTTCTTATACATTATCAGATGGTCTGTTTTTCTGTAGATAACATGTGCTAATGAGAAAAATGTTGTGTTCATTTCTGGTCCTGTTCAGTTTTCTTCAAAAGTTTATCATATATAATTTTTCTAACATTTTATTTCCTCCCTTTTTCTTGTTTATTTATTTTTATTGAATTTAACAAGTTCTGAGAAGGCACAACTGAGGTCCTTCACTAATATAGTCTTGTTGTCTATTTTTTCCTGTAACTCACTTAAATTTTCCTTTAAGAATTTGGATGGTATGATGCTATGCCACTTAGTACATATATGTTTGATATTGATATGATTTCATTGTAACAGAATGTGGTTTCTTTGCTTATCTCTTGTAGGTCTATGCTTGCTTTTACTTTGAGATCAGGATTGCTACTACTACTACTTTTTTTTTTTTTTTTACTTCAGCTCAAGCATAATAGATTCTGCTCCATTCCCTTACCTATACTCTGTGTGTATCTCTCTACTTCAAGTGTGTTTCTTATAAACAATATGTTATAGGATTATGCTTTTTGATTCACTTAGCTATTCATTTTATGGGAGAGTTCATTGCATTCACATTCACAGTTATGATTATTCATTTTGTATTTTTCTCCATCCTATTTTTCCTCTCTCTTCTTTCACTGTTTTCCTCCTCACCAGTGTTTTGCTTCTAACATCTCCCCAATCTTCCCTCTCTTCTGTCAGTCTCTTAATCTCTGTATCACCTACTTCACTGTCTGGCAAGATAAACATCTATATTTAGTTGACTGTATATATTATCCTCTTTTTGAGCCAAAACTGATAAGAGTAAAGTTCAAAGGAAGCTTATTGCCCACTTTCTCATCTTCTCCTTTTCCATACTTTTCCATGTGAAATAACTTATACCAATCTACCTCCCCCTTCCTTCTGTACTGTGTGAACTTCTCTTTGTCATCCCTTAATTTGTTTTCATTTCATTATCTCAAATTCAGCTTATAATCATAGTCTCTATGTATATTCCTTATAGCTGTACTATTAGTGATACAATTTTTAAGAATTATAAGTATCATCTTCCTATGTATGGATGTATATAGTTTAGTTCTGTTAAATATCTTATGTTTTATTTTTTTGTTTTGTTATCTATCTATGCTTCTCTTGACTTTTGATTAGAGGTCAAGCTTTTGGTTTACTTTTGGTCTTCTTATGAAAGCTTAAAATCCTCCTATTTCATTGAATGACCTCCCCCCCCCCCCGCTCCCATTGATATATTAGACTTAATTTTGTCAAGTAAGAGGTTCTTGGCCATGTCCTCTGATCCTTTTTTAATGCTGCAACTACCAAATCTCATGTAATCCTGATTGTGACTCCCTGATATTGTTCGTTTTTTTTTTTTTTTGTTTTGTTTTGTTTTGTTTTCCTATCTAAACAATCGTAATATTTTTTCCCTTGATCTAAAAGATCTGTAATTCAGCTACAAACTTGCTTGGAGTTTTTGTATTGGGATCTCTTTCCTTAGGTGATTGGTGGATTATTCCAATACCTATTTTGTCCTCTGGTTCTAGGACATCACAGCGTATTTCTTTGATAATTTCTTGAATGATGCTTCCTAGATCCTTTTGGTTAGAGTTTTCAGGTAGTCCAATGATTATGATATCGTTTTTTCTGGATCTATTTCCCAGTTCAGTTGTTTGTTTGTTTGTTTCCCCATAAGGTGTTTTACATTTTCACCATTTTCACCCACTCTTGTTCATTTAAAATGTTTTTTGATTGATTATTGACCTCTCCTAGAGTCTAACTTCCACCTGGCTAATTCTAACTTTTAAAGAGTTATTTTCCTTAATTAGTTTTTTTGTACTTTCTTTTCCATTTGGCCAATTGTACTCTTTAAGGAATTGTTTTCTTCAGTGGATTTTTGTATCTGTTTTTCCATTTGGCCTAGCAATTTTCCAAATTGTTGATTCTTTTTTCATAATTCTCTTGCATCACTCTCATATCTTTTCACAATTTTTCTTCAATCTCTCTTACATGAATTTAAAGCTCTCTTTTGAATTTTCCATGACTTCTTTCTGGTTTTGATACCACTTCCCATTTTTCTTTGGGGTCTTATCCCTAGGCATTTTGAGATTGGTGTCCTCTTTTGAGTTTGTGTCTTGTTCTTTTCTGTCACCATAATAACTTTCTATGCTCAGATATTTTTTTCCTTAATTTTGCTCATATTCTTGGGGGTCTTTTTTCTTTCTTTTATATTTAAGTTCTGCTTTTAGGGTGAAAGGAATGCTCTCTCATGTTTCTTGTGCTAGTGGCTTCAGGTTCTACCTGTTTATTTGGTACTACACTGATGTTGTCCTGAGGTCCACAAGAGATTCTCATGTCTTCTGCTACATTGGCGGGGTTTGTTGGGGGTGGCTGGTCCTGCTGTAGAGTCTAGGAATCTGGCAGATTATCTGTTGCTGGACTGGGGTCTTAGTGATGAGGTCTGGCATGTTCTAAAGCCATGTGATGTGTTTCTGCATTTTCCTAGGGCTACACTAAAGCACATGTTGCTTTGCCTGCTGGAGGATGCCTGTTTGCCCAGTGCTACACAAAGAACTTTCATGTTTCCTAGATCTGGAATCCTTTGGCTACCCTGGCAAATGCTAAGGCACATGGTGGTACTGGTGTTAATATTTGCATACTCCACCACACTGAGGCTCAAAATCTTCTGCTGGTTTGCTAAGGTGGTGCTTGTTGCCAGTTCCCTGGGGAAATTCCTGTCCCCAAATGCATCCCTGTCTTTACCTGCTACAGATGCCTCCTGTTGATTTTGCAAGTTTACTGGCCTAATGACTGTTTCACCCCATCTCTTTGCTGGTTCTTTTGTTCTCGGACCTATCTTAGGTTCTATTTTATAATTAACTAGAGATGAATGTGAGATAGTCACATGGATTTACTGCTTACTTAAGTCCCAAAACAATCTTTAAGAAGGCTCAAAGTTGGGTTTGGAAGGCAAAATGTAATCTTAATATTGACATTTCATTTTGTTCTCCAGGACAGAAAAGAATAATTTTTTTGCTATATGAACTCTGAAAGACATGTATGAATTTATCTCTTTAAGAAGCTATTGCTTCTAATGACTTCAGGCAAGCTAAGAGACTATCACTGAGAGATACATGTAGAATCTGATAAATATTCAATTCAATATCTCTAAAAATGTCCTTTATGTAACACTTGGGATGCATTTTTTGTAAAATTGTATTAAAAGGATCCTGAGTTTGCTTTCAATATTCAAAATTGAAGGAGGAAGAAAAGGGAGAGGAGGAAGATGAGAGGACAAGGAAAAGAAGGAAGATAAAGAGGAGAAAGAAAGAAGAGGAAGATGAAAGGAGAGGGAAAATGAGGAAAGGAGAGGAAAAAGAGGAAAATGAAAGGAGAGAGAAGAAATGAAGGAAGGGGAAGGAAGGAAGGAAGGAAAAAAGGAAGGAAGGAAGGAAGGGGAGGAAGATAAGAAAGAGGAGGAGGCGTACTTCCTTGTGTCCAAATTATTTTCAGATGGAAATTTTAGACTTTATAAGACAAAGATACTTTTTAGACTTTGTAAGGCAAATATATTCTCTGGAGACATAGAAATAGTGTTTGAGGTAAAAACACTATCCCTTAGTTACTTAGGAGTGAAATCTAAATGCCACTTCATCATCACTTTCTGTCACTTTCCAAATCCCACTTGTTGCTAATTCCTGTTGATTTTACCTTTCTAACATTTTTTGCATAAGTTCCATTCTCTCCTCTAACACTGCAACCACTCTGATAGGCAAACATCACTTCATGCCTCTTGACTATTTCAATAGCTTCCTTATCTCCTTTCCCTGCAACAAGCCTCTCTTCACTCCAGTTCTTCTACTCCTCTATCAAAGTGATCTTCCTAAAACATAGCTCTAACAATTTTACCTCTGTATTCAATAAAATTTAATGCCTCCCTACCACTTTAGGATCAAATATAAAAATCAAAGCCCTCCATAACCTACTCCATTTTCAATATTTTCAGTCTTTTTATGCCAAATACTCCATCATGTACTCTGCAATCCTGTAATCAAGAAGAACTGAGTTCAAATGCAGCTCAGACGTTCATCAACTAATAATTCTGGCAAGTCACTTAACATGTCTTGCTTAGCTCTCTTAACTGAAAAATAGGAGTAATAATATCATCTACATTAAAAAATTTTTGTGAATATCAAATGGGATATTTGAAAAGCACTTTAAAAAGGATCTGGCATATAATAGGCACTTAACAAATTTGTGTATTTTTTTTTCATCTTTTACTTTCCTTAACTAACCTTACTTAGTTAACTTGTGTCTTCCTCACACAAAGACCATTTACTCTCCTCTTTCCACTCCCTGTCAATCTGAAGCATCTGAGTCCCATGCTGTTCAATGTAAATTTTTTATTTTATTATCCAGAACTTAGTTATACCATGAATAAGAAATCATGGTAATTTGGATAGAATAGAATCAGAAAAAAAAAAATCAACCATTTTCAATTGTCTCCCTAAACCTCCAGAAAAAAAAATGTAAAATCCTTTGGCTTTTAAAACCATAACCTGTATTCCCCAAACTTTCCAGTCTTTTACACCTTATATTAGTTCATATACCAGACCTCCTGGTCTCCCTGGCTTCCTTTAAGTCCCATCTAAAGTCCCACCATCTACAAGAAACCGTTTCAAATACTATTTCATAATTTCTTCCCATTGTTGATTATTTCCAAATAATCCTAGATATATAGTTTATTTGCATCTTGTTATTTAAACTGCCTTTTTCCCATTGGAGGGGTAACTATGAGCTTCTGAAAGTCAGACACTGTCTTTTGTATTCCTAGAGCTTTACACAATATTTATACTGCTGTGCCTTAGTGTCCTGACTCAGTTTCCCTAATTGTCCTGACTCAGTTTCCCTAATTGTTTTGACTCCGTTTCCCTAAATTGTTCTGCCTCAGTTTCCCTAAATTGTTCTGCCTCAGTTTCCCTAATTGGTCCTGCCTTAGTTTTCCTAATTGTTCTGACTCACTTTCCCTAAATTGGTTTTGGCTCAGTTTCCCTAATTGTTCTGCTTCAGTTTCTCCTAATTGTTCGGCCTCAGTTTCCCTAAATTATCCTGCCTCAGTTTCCCTAATTGCTCCTGCCTCAATCCCCTTAGTTGCAAACCCACCCCTACCTCCGGTTCATTATGACTGATATAATTCAGAGATTAAAAATTGTCAATGTGTAAACTCAAAAAGGGGGAATTCAGACTTTCTATCTCTAACCAGACACTTTCTTACCTCACAGTTAAGAATTTATGGTCCTACTTTCCAACTTGTCAGAACCTGATTAATGGTTCCTGCCTGGAGATTCCTGCTCACCAGAGTTTGGACTCCACCCCCCATGCCTTTGTTTAGCGACTGTGCATAAATATGTCCAGTATAAATATGCTGGATGCTGGATTCTTGGAGACGTAGTCTTCTTCAGCTCTGGGGCCAAACCATGGATCCATTTGGTCCCAGTAAATCTCTCCCTTTCAAATAAAATATTAAAAACTCTCTAATCTCTATCTTGCCTCAGTTTCTCCGGCATTACTGTACATAGTAAATACTTCATTATTGATTATTGACTAAATAGCATAAGCTGCACCTAAAAGATATTCTAATTTTTAAATGAAAAATTAAAAAAAAAACTTAATTATGCCTCTAAATATCCAAATAGTCAGTGTACTGTAAACATATCTAGTTGGTGCTAAATTCATCAGTATTCTGGATATTTGCTTTTTTGTACCTTTTTATAGAGTCTGTTTTAAGCCATCTCTACAACAAGCACTTGATATGTTAAACTCTGACATTTCAGTGATTAAAATGTTCATGAATATGTTTTGGTATATTAAGGAAGGGGCATTGTGTATTTTCACATAGCATCAGCTATCACCAAGTCTTATGAAAGGTATATTAGCTCTTTGGTAGAAACACTGGTGATGACAGTAGGAGGACTATAGCAGAACATTCAGATACTGTAATAATTTACTAAAACTTTACAACAGTAAATGATCCTTCCAAAGTGTCTGCTTGATCTATATTTGGTTCTCTTTAATACTGTCACTCTCTGCATTTCTATCATGAAAGCTGTAGAAAAAGTCATAAGAAGAAATTACTCTAAGTAGCTTGAACTCTGGCTATCCCCTTGGAGCAATATAAGCACTCATCATAACACATTACATATGTCACAGATTTCCTTCTTATCTAACCAATTCAGTAATCCTATTCAATAATATTACAATTCATACCTCACTGTCCTTTGTGATTCTCATTCATGTTCTCTCAATATTTTGCCATAATTACATTGTTTTTTTCCTCACTTTCCCTTGATGTCATCAGAGTATTAATAGAGCATTCTGGTTATCTACTTGTCATTGCTTTCTCTTTTTCTCTCAAACAATGCTTTGTTGAGACCATCTCACCTTGCCCCCCCCCTTTTTTTTGAAGTTCCTTGTTGATTATATGTTGAAGTCTACTTACAGCTCCTGTGCACCTTTCCATTGTTCTTTGTGTGATACTTATCTTTAGTTCTTTTAAGGTCATTGTGTTGAAGGTCCCACTGCTACACAGAAACATTGGCAAAATGTTTTATTGAAAACATGGATGTTTTTTATTATGAAAAGCTTGCTCTTAGTCTTCAGCATCCACAGAGAATATCTTATGGACCTGTTCTCTCTGTCAGATTTCTTTCCACACAGTAGCAAACATTTGGGTAAGCATAGATCTCCTTGTTTTATTCCTTCTGATATGTCATTATATAAATTTCATCATTTTCTAGTCAATTCTCCTCAATAGTATGTTGAATTTATTGTCTAATCAGGAATACTCCCTCCAGTAGTGAGGATTATAGTACACACATGTTTTCTAATTCCATTTGACTCTTGTCCATATTTTTTCATGGATCCCTCAAAAGAGGTCCACTGACAAGGCTAGAGGACTTTATCTGAAACTTTTGACATTGGACAGATATGGTGAAGACAGAAACTGTCCGTTAGTTATCTCTCACTTCTGCTATATGACCAGTCCATTTCTCTCTTTATGTGTCTCAGTTTCTCTGTCTTTTTCTCTTTGTTTCTCTGTCTCTGTCTCCGTGTGTGTATGTATGTGTGTGTGTGTTTGTCTGTCTTTCTTTATGTATATCTTTCGTTCCCTAGTTACATTGTTTTCAAATGTCCTGCTTTGTTTCTCCTCTTATTTCTTGACAACAAGCTACATCTGACTTACCCTAGTTATGTACTTCTTCATTGCTCTTTGCACAACTTTTCAAGACAGTAATGCACCCTAATTTCTAGTCTTGCAATATCAGCAGAAGAGTTGCTTTTTTTCTTAAGAGATAGATCATTTCTTCAGGAAAAAATATTGGATTTATTTTAAAATATTTTGAAATTTTCCCTCAAAAACTTAAGTCCACTCTGTTTCTTGTTCTTTTCTAATTCTGTCATTGATTATCCAATAATCAGGCATTATTTCAAAGAACTAGATTTAAGAATTGTAATCAATTCAATAATCATTCACAATTCCAGAGGACCAACACAAGGCATGCTATGCAGATCATTACCCCAAAAGCCAAAGTATTAATAATAATACATTTGTTTTGATATGACCAATGAGTAAATAATTTTTACTTGACTATATGTATTTATTACAAGTTTCTCCTTCCTTGGAGCCTCACAGTGGGAGGTGGAAGGAGTGGAGAGAAAACAGATTTTTATTCATTTAAAAATATCAAACTTACTTTTAATTGCCTATTCAAGATACATGTATTTTTATACCAGGTATGTGTGCTATTCATCCAACTATATATTTCAAGTCACACAATAAAATGCTTTATCCACTTAGTTTTTCTTTAATAAATACTTAGATTGAGCTCTTTGATTTGATAGAATTTCATTGAGAAGTCAAATCAAAGTTCTTAGACTTGATACATTCAGCATAATGTCATCTTCGAACATGAGTATTCACAACCTATAGGATAGGCTTCTTCCTTTTGGATTTTATCACCATGATAGTGGTAATTGGTTGTCTGTCTCCCTGTGTGATTCTCCACTTCATAATAATATTCAAATGAATATTAGTTATCTCTGTCCTTATAATTCTTTGAAGAATTATCTATATAAGAGAAAAAAATTTGGAGGAAAGCCTTTAGGATAAAATTTTGCCCCACCAAATAATTACTTTTTATAGTCAACAAATAACAGTGGAATCTGCCATTCTTTATGTCTTTCATTCAGTTTTGTTGGCAAGACATGATCCACTTCACATTTGGAAAGGTCTAACCTCTTTTCAACCTATTATTAAAAAAAAAAACACACACACACACATCCAAAATGCTTCTGTAAGTTATTTTCCTGAAAATTTTATATAAAGATGAAGGTAGGCAGAGGTTTTCTAATTATCATATTTATTCTTTATAAGAAGGGGTGTCAGTAATGATACCTTCTATGATCTCCACAATGTCCTATTCCAATGTACTAAGAACAGTACCTAGAAAACAGAAGATACCTAACAAAACTTACTGATTGAAAGCCTATCTCAACATGGCATAGATATGACTGTTTTAAAAGACCATACAACAAAAACACAACCTCTGATAGGACAGTCCCTAGAAAATGGGAAAAGTACTGACTGGTCAGAAAACATGGGTTCAAATCCAACTTCTGGCTTTTACTACCTGTGCAAGGCAAATCAGTGAACTTATGTGGATCTCAGTTTTCTCTTACAATGTGAGGTTGGATTAAATGGCCTCTGAGGTTCTTTCCAGCTCCAAAACCCATAGCTGATATAATCATATCATCTTAGAGAGGCTTTAAGTATAGTCCCATTAATTGTTAGTATCTTTAGCAAGGACTATCCTGGTTAAGAATAGAAAGGCCCAAACTATTCCAGATTTAAAACTATATAACAAAACAGCGTTCATCAAAACAAGTTAGTGCTAGCTAAGAAATAGAGTGGTGGATCAATGGAATAGTTTAGCTATACAAAACACAATGGTCAATGACTATGATAATCTACTCTTTGATAAATTCAAAACCTCCAGCTTCTGGAATGAAAACTTAGTATTTGACAAAAATTGATCAGAAAACTGGTAAATAATGTGAAAGAAACTAGGCATAAGATCAAAAAGGGTTCATGATTTAGACATAAAGAGTGATATTCTTTTATCACTCAAATCAGCAAATTAGGAGAACAAGGGATAGTCTAGCTCTCAGGTCTATGGAAAAGGGAGGAAATCTATGGCCAAATAATAACTAGAAAACATTATGAAATACAAATTGGATAAATTAGCATAAATAAAACTAATGAAGCTAAGATGAGAAGGGAAGCAGAAAGCTGAGGAAATTTTTTTACACCCAGTGTGTCTGATAATTTCTATATAGAGGATCGACCCAAATTTATAAGCTTACAAGCCATTTCTCAATTGATAAATGGTTAAAAGATATAAAGAAACAATTTTCTGAAGAAGAAATTAAAGTCATCTATAATTATATGAAAAATGCTCTAAATCACTATTGTAGAGTAATATAAATTAAGACAGCTCTGAGGTACCCCTTTACATTTATCAGATTGGCTAGGATTATAGGAAAAAATAATGAATGTTGGAGGGGATGTGGGAAAGTTGGGACATTAATGCATTGTTGCTGGAGTTCTGAACTAACTAGCCATTTTGGAGGGTGATTAGGAACTATACCTAAAAGGCATATGTGATCCCTTGGAGGTGACTATTCTTGGTCATGATAACCCATGAAATAGATAAAAATACAAAATAGCTCTCAATTCTGAGTACCCTCCTCTTTTATCCTTACCACCCATCTCCCACAATGTTTCTATGATTATGGTTACATAAAAGGAAGCAAAATTTTCAGAACTATAAGCATAATTTAATAAGATAAATACATTTTATTTTCTAGGTATCTTTAACTATGCGATAACTGTCAAATAATTAATGAAAAGACCTGTTAAATCAGATGACTAAATCAAGTCAATATTGATATTCTTGATATTAATGAAATCAGAAGAAAAAAGGATGGTGCATCTAAATGAAAAGTGGCTCGTATTCTTAAAGTGTTGGAAAAATTTGTTTTATCATATGCCCAAAGTCAATGAGAATATAAATTTGCTCAATTGGTCATTTTGCATAGCTGTGACCATCCTAAGTATTTACAAAAATATCATAATGAAAATAATCTCAGTTCATACACCAATATCCATTATAAATGATGAAAGAATAGGGAAATTTATTCTAAAAGCTTGATTAAATGAAGATATCCTTTGGTAACAGGCAATATGATATAGTGGATAAAGATCTCTCTTGGAAGCGAGAAAGAACTGATTGAAATTATATTTCTGTCACATGTGGGTTATGTAACCCTAAGTAAGCCATTTAAATCTTGGACAATACTCTAAATTGCAAAGCAGGTATGGCTATATCTTGGTAAAAAGTTTCCTCACCATGGAATCCTAAATCAATAAAATGAAAGATCCTGTATAGAAAAGGAAAAAAAAAGATTTGTTAACTTTAGTAGAAATGCAAAGGAGATGAAAAGAGCAAAAACAATTTTAGAAAATATGGTTGAAGAATAAGGCAAGAGAACAAAGATTATCAAATATACAAAAACTTTGTGATTATATGTCATGAAAAAATCCTTTGAGAAAAGAAACAGTAGGCTATAGAGATAGCAAACACTAAATAATATCACCAAAAATGGAAATGATGAAAATTTTAAAAGCAGAAAATGTTGCATTTGTTGTGTGGAAGCTATTCCCCAAACAGCTGTTTATATATAGTCAGAGCATTGACTTCTTTTAGCAGAAATTTCCATTCAAACCTGTTAAAAGAAAGAATACAAATGAGTAGCATACAGCATATATTTAAAACAGCAGCAAGCAAGTAATGAACACATAATAGAGGAAAGGACATCAATATCAATTATCACAATAATACAGAAGTTTAATCACTGTATATGAACTGGCATAATGATGGTGGTGTTTAATTGTTTCCTTAAATGACACCATTTGTGGTTTTCTTGGCAAAGATACTGAAGGACTTTATCATTTCCTTCTCCATATCATTTTACAGATGAGGAAACTAAGGCAAATAGGATGGAGTGACTTGCCCAGGATCATACATCCAGTAAAGTGTCTGAGAATGGAATTCAAGTTTTCCTGATATCAGCCCTGGTACTCTGTCTACTATGTCACCTTACCACCTGTAAAGAGGACACTAAGAGTATAAAAATTACTTAAATCAGAAAATATTTCAACTAGTGGAAAGCTTTGACAGCCCAAGGCATTCTTCATTTAAGAAACAAAATCATTTATAAAGTCTTACAAAGAAAGAATCTATAAATATATGAAGCATATCACTTTACAAAACAATGAAAAGTAACAGAGAAAATTAGAGTAAAGAAAATTTACCAATGTTATTAGGAGGCATTTGAAGTATAAAGCTGGAAGAGAAAGTGAGCAAATGGAATATTTGAAATGACTTTAATAACCTTCTTGTCATTAAGGACAATGTAGTTAGTAGGATTTCTTAGAGTAGCTAAGTGGCACAGTTGGGCCAGACCTCAATTCAGGAAGACTCATTTTTCTGAGTTCAAATCTAGAGTGAAGTACTTACTGGCTATGTGACTCTGGACAAATCACTTAACCCTGTTCACCTCATTTTCTTCATCTGTAATATAAGCTAGATAAAGAAATGGCAAGCTACTCTAGTATTTTTGACAAAAAACAACAACAAAAAACCAAAACAAAACAAAACAAAAAACTTCAGACAATCCAACACAACTGAAATAACTGAACAACAAAGTTTTCTGCCCATTGTGATATGTAATTATACAGAAAACCTATACCTTGTCTATCAGTATATATATACTGATATATATGTATTTACATAAGACATAGAAATACATACTGATATAAGACATAGAAAATGGACAATAAGACTCAGAATTGAGAAAAAGCAGGAATTTCCTATTGACTTTAGGAAATTTCAATTTTTTTTAATGACCTGTGTACCTAAAATAAAGGCTCTTTTCTTTAATACCAGTAATACTGCAGTGTTGGTTTTTAGCTGTGAGTAAGAACAATATAGACTCTGAAAAAATAAATGTTGGGAATCACCCAAATGTAAATGGAGAGGGTCATGTTGATTATAAACATTACAAATGTGAAATTACAAAGGAGAAGAATTTCCTCAAGAAAGTATATAAGTGAAAACTGAACTAGTCACAAAGTGATAGGGTGGGCTAGAAGAACCAGCTGTTGCATGGGTAGACTCATGATGTCAAGAGAATTTGAGAAGAATCTCCAATATCTTAGCTAGGTAAGCTATGCAGAACAGGAAAGGAAAACCATGTAAGGATACGAACAAGTGATTGGATGAGTAGGAATCAATGGAGCAATCTGTATTATTGGAATACAAGCCCATGTAGTGAAGTCCACAGATATTTAAACAATCTCTATGATTTTTACAAGTATTTGTTCTCTTTACTTTTGATTACCTTGAGAATTGTCCCTTTGGCATCTTAAAATGTTTCACTTCCAGTTCAGGTTTTATATATATATATATATATATATATATATATTTGGCTTAGTCAAGCTCTTTTTCTCTTTCTAATATTATTTTGTCCCAATTTCACTTCCTTGTGTAACATACCTAGAACTGTGATATTAACTCAGTTCAGCAAGCATTTATTATGGCGCTGCAATAGCCATTATAATTACAAAGCTTTTGTTTTTAATTGTGGCGATTCTATGGGTGAAGTATCAAAATACCTCCTAGGCACAAATGCCAAAATATTCTATATAAGGAATAGCTATAATAATATGAATCTTATGCTCAAATATATTGTGTCTCCATATCACTCCAAGGATGAAATACAAATTCCCAGCAAAGCACTCCTTATCAGGCCACCATTTAACCATCCATATACTTTATGTTTCAACTAAACAATACTAATTGTGAGTTTCTAAAATCAATGTTCTATCTCTGCCCTTCAATAGATTTGTGCAAACATTTCCCTAAACTAGGGAAGCCCACCCCAGCAAGATTTTTATCTTTCTTTAAGGCTCTCAGCTCAGAGCCTTCTTTATGAAGCTTTCCCTGATGATCCTAGTTGTTAATGCTCTTCTCTGTCTCAAATTACATTGTATTTATCAATATGTGCAAATGTTATATTCCCCTAGTAATTTTAAGTTCCTTGAGGGCAAAGCCTATGCTGTTGTCTTCTGCTTCTTATCTCTAGCACCCTGCACCTAGACTTGTATGTAGTATTTGATTATGGAGGCCCAAGGAGGAAAACTTCAAGGACATAACTGGAATGACAAAAGATGAATTAATTAAAGCCAGTGACCCTTCTGATTCCCTACATTTTCTTATCTTACTTTAATTTTGCAACAAAACTACATTCTTTTTACTTTGACCATTTAATTCAGCATATATTTTTGAGGAGTCATGATAAATGCCATGCCCTGTACAAGATACAAGAAAGGGAATGAAATTCCTATATTCAAAATGCTGGCAATATTATTAGTGACAAGATTTACCTGGATGAAAGAGCTGTTGTTTTAATGAGGGTATAATTAAGTGTCAAATTGAATGGTCCACACAGGAACTACTGCAAGTAATCAGACAAAGGAGAGATTAATATGGAATTCAATATTTTGGAAATATATTAAAGATATGGGGCTTGATTGGAACTCTGAATGATGACTAAGCATTCTCCATCAGTACTTTTGTGCCACACAGTGAAGAAATCTCAAAATTGCTATAAAAGCAGAAAACGTGTCCAAGGTCTCATCTTCTCTCCTCCATAAAGGCCAGAAAATGGTAGACTGCATTTGAAGTCACCATAGCAGATACATTTCAGTGCATTTATATCTTTAAGGGTTCAGGAGAGAAATATTTGAGGCAAATCACATTTGGGTGATTCCCAACATTTATTTTTTCAGAGTCTATTGCCTCATGCTTTTCAATGGTGACATTGGCATTCTTGAAAGGGGACTGGGTTCACCCATCCAAAAAGTCAGCAGTCTGAATTAGGGAATGCTAATTCTGAGACCTAGTGCTCAGAGACAGTTAAAATCTCAAAGGAAAAAGCAATGAGGAGGTAACCTCCTCCTCTTGGTGGAAGAGAGCTGAGTGAAGACAGCCGAATGAAGAGGAAAATCTCATAGATTTTGAAATATGAGGCACAGTCTCTAAGTTTGGATTGAACCTGATATAATCTAATTAAAGTCTGATGATTAAATTCGGGAGTTGGGAATCATGGACCTATTTTTTTCTTTCATTTTCAAACCATAAAGCTTAATGAAGAGGAATTCAAGACCTTATGGAGGATTAGAGACTAAAAATGGCCCCCCAAATCCCCTAAAAATAAAAAAAGAAAAGCCCAGATGGTCTAGATACCTACTTTTAAAAGTTGGCTGCAGCTAACATTGCACAGGCCCTGGCCATTATTTTTTAATCTCTCATTGACAAGGCAAAGCTTCCCTGCAGACTGGGATTTGGGACTTGTTATCTCCATTTTATTGGCCTCTTTGCCAAGAATAGCAGGGCTGATAAAGCCTGACTTCAGTTAGAAAGGAAGGAGAAATGGGCACTGAAGTCACTGGGGACACACACAGAGAATAGTCACTCATATATTCGGCAGCAGCTCAGGAAACGTTTCTTATTTAGTATCTGGAGAATGACAGAAGTGAAAAAAAATTCTTTGGTTATTTAGTAGCTATAAGGTGACAGAAGAGAAAGGGAAAGGAAAGGAAGGAAGGAAAGGAAGGGAAGGGAAGGGAAGGAAAGGGAAGGAAGAGAAGGAAAGGGAAGGGAAGGGAAGAGAAGGAAAGGGAAGGAAAGGAAAAGAAGAAAGGAAGGAAGGAAGGAAGGAAGGAAGGAAGGAAGGAAGGAAGGAAGGAAGGAAGGAAGGAAGGAAGGAAGGAAGGAAGATCCATTTCTTTAAAACTTCAGAAAGTTTAAACTCAAGACAATTTTGTAACAAAATCTCTTAAAATAGAAGGATTTCCAAGCCTATACATGACTACCTTTCTTAAGCAGCTTTATTTCCTATATAACTTTACTGATTCATAATTCACTAATAATTGGAGCTTACACAACATGGGACATATTGCAATCTGTGCTGTCACTTGGTATTCATTTTCTCCCAATTTGGAACAGCGACACTCCAATCCTGTACTTCCAAAGACCATTATGCACTCCATATTAATCCACCTAGTTTTGACTCCCTTCTGCTTCCACTACCATCTTGATGTGTTGGTGGGTAAAAATACACAGAAACTACACTATCTAGCTGGTTCCAGACCATGCTTCTTATCCCATTTAGTCATCCAGCAAAAAACCAGAGCCATTACATTGTTTGCTTTATTAATGCATCCCACCCCTACTCCCTCTTTACTTTGTGTTCTTTTTTGCTCACAGTAATGACATCATCGCTTCCAGTGGGATAGGAAAGGATTTTAACAATTGACTATGACATGGCTCCACTCTCAATCCTTGTGATTCTAATAAAACACTCTCTTCTTTGGCCCCTCCCCACTATTTGGAGCAAATACTCCTTTAAGAATTTAAGGGTTTTTTTCATAACAATAACTGTCTTGGCTTTATATTTATGTTCCCAATAGTGAGCAGAAAGTCTGGAATATGATAGATATCTAATAAATGCTTGCTTATTCACTCATTCATTCATAATTTGAACCTTCCAAAACTTTTGGCAAGGGAAAGGGATAAAGTTTACTTTAAAAGTATGAAGACTTAAAAAGGGAAGGGATTTATGAATTACAGGCCATTACATTTTCATCATGCCCTACAGTTATTCTTAAGAAATTCATGTTTCTTTAATCTTATTTGATCCTCATATTAATCCAGTATGTCAAATACTTTCCATTTAAGAAATGTATGTCTAAGACTCATTTTGCTGATTTCAAATCTAGCTTTAGATACTTACTGATTGTGTGACTTTGGGCAAGGCACTGTTTGCCTCAGTTTCCTCATCTATAAAATGAACTGGAGAAGGAAATGATGAACCACTCCAGTATTTTTTGCCAAGAAGACCCTAAATAGACATGACTGAAATTACTGAACAACGAAGTTCTAGAAATACCACCAGTTATCCTAGGTCACATTATGATTTACATTAGTTAGACAATCAAGACTATGGCAAATGTCTCTGTTCTCTTAATCCCCTGTTCCTTCTATTAAACTTTGGCTGAAGTTTAAGGAAAAGTGTAAAAGAATATGGAGTTATGTGAAACTATCCAGTACAAATAACAATCACCAGCTTTGCCCCATATTAGTTGTATGACCTGAAGAAAACAATCTCTAATTCTTAGTTTCTTCATTTATAAAATGAGAGATGTGGTAAATGACATTTAAGACCCCTTTTATATTTAAAACTGTGATCCTATGAATTGTAAAGGAAAATATAGGAATCTGGTACTCCCAGCCAGTATAAACTAGTGAGGTTTAACAATGAAGCAAAATGCCAATACATGAGTCACTTTGGCTTTGGAAGGAATGCTATGCAATCTTCTCTGTGACTCTTCCATTTGATTGGAGGGCTTTTCCCACAACCTTCATTAAAGGAGGCAGGTATCATCTACTCTTTTTTAAACTTCTCCAGAAATCTGAAGATAGAACTCCATAGTTCTGTATCATATCCTCTCACCAGGAACTTCCTTGCCTAATCTCCCCTATTTTGTGTCTTCCTTTTTTGTGTTGTTTTTTTCCCATTGGAATGTAAAGGCAAATGTCATTGTTTTTTCTGTATACATATATATATATATATATATGCATATATATATATATATATATATATATATATATATATATATATATATATATATACAGTGTAGCAGAATTGGATATGATTGAAAGGTTAATTTGATCTGATTTGATAAGCAAGAAATAATAATTTCTAAATTACTGATATAATGCAGACTTGTCTATAGTAGAAGCTGTTTATTTTTATCTTTGTATTTCTAGCACAATGCCTCCAGTTTTAACAACATTAATAAATGCTTATAAATTAATGAGTTCTTGCTCTTTGGAAACCTTTAAATGAGTGTTGCCTTAGTCAAACTGAGACCTAAGAAATATCCCAACTTAAAAAGGCCAATGTCTCCCATTGCATCTAAGGCCATCTCCAATTGTGCTGATCTTTTATATTCTCACTGAGCTGAATGACTATGAAGGAGAAAATGAGGTAGGTGACCTTGCACAACCCTCCCTCACTTAAATTCAATTTACTTGATGTCATAGCATCACCTCCCTGATGTCAGAGGGCCTCTTTGAGAACAGAGGATAAATAACAGCAACAATATTTGCATTCCCAGCACTAAATACATTATTTCCTATGCAATGAAGAGTTAATAAATGCTTATTGATTGAGTGAAAGACAGACCTCCTAGCATTATCAATAGCATTACCTCCAACACCAAACTAGCTGAGTAATACTTTAAAGTTTGCAAAGCACTTTCCTCACAACCTTGACAGAGAACAGAGGGATTGCACAGTTTTATTCACTAAATATTGTTACCTAAAGAGCTCCAGACAAAATGGTTAAATTCCAGAGAGCAGATCTAAACTCCCAAGTACCAGACAAAAGATTTTCTCTTGAAGACATAGTGGCTTAGATCTCCTAAATTTACAAAGCAAAGAGATTCTAGGTGAAGACCAATGAATGGTTCTGAAATTTGAATCTTTTAGAGAGATATTACAGCTAAATTTTTCATACTTGTAAAATTTTATGTATCTGATACATGTATGATCCAAATAAATAAAGGTGTTATGGTCTTAAAGAAATATATTACATGTTAAGCACATAGAGTAAATAAAACTGAACTGCTCAAGCAGCATTCAGTTGAATTACTACTTTAATTCAATGCATAATATCAAAGAACAAGATGTAATCATAAAATCACCCAGTTCAACCTCTTCATTTTGGAGATGAATAAATTTAGGCTACCAGAAATAAAGTGACTTGTTCAAAGCTACACTGCTACCAAGTAGCACAGACAAGTGACATACATCCTTGAAGTACTCTAAATAAAAACTCAACTATGATTCTCCAGGGATGTTGCAAGTAAAAAGTGTTTGTTGTGGGGGATAGAAAACATTACTGAAAGTATTCAGATGTTTATCTAAATGTTGTATTTCACTTTGGATAGAACAAAACAGAAGCCAATAGTTATAATGCTAATATTAAATCTGTGATTCGAGTATATCCTTTGACCATGGCCCTCGGTTTAAAAAAAGTGTTAACATTTTTTTCAAATCCTGAGGTTGAATTCACAAATCTTTCATTACAGTAAAAGAAATTAGGCTAAGAAAATGCTTGCATGTGCTTACAGTTTTCATCAAGACAGAAGTCTCTAGTTAAACAAATAATTAGACCTCAGTGTCAAGTATAAACTAACAAAACTTACACATTTACTAATTGTTCTTCCCTGCAGCCGATAATAACCTGTATTTGGTCATTAGCCATGACACACGTTTACAGGAACACACAGGCACCATTTGCTTATTACTTTTTAAACAGATAACCCAAGAGTGGATATTTGCTGTCAAGACAGCTGCTGCCTGCATAGCTCACCAAGGCAGTTTGCACGATGTCTGCTATTCCATTAGTCACAGATGCCTTTATGAGGGTACAGAAGATACAACTTTGCCTCATTTTTCATTTTCTGTTATCTCTCAGATTGCGGTCTTCAGCTACTCTGTTTTACTGTACCTCAACTAGTGCCGACATTATCAGAGCACCACCTGCTACCAACACTGTAGCTGAGGTTCTGTCAGCATTTCCATTAGAAATAATGTTTTAAAGAATCTGTAAAAACTCCATCTAGGCTGAAAACAAGGTCAATGGTTGAGTCTACATGGTTAGTAAAGAAATGAGGCAATTATTTTGATAATTCAAAGGCAAAAAAAATCCCTTTTGAAAAATAGCTTTACTCTATCAAAGTCCTTCTTCATCCATAATTTCATTTTATCTTCACAGCAATTCCCTTATGTAAAGAAGGTAATTTTTATCCCCATTTGAAAGATGAGAAAACTGAGACACAGGCTAATTTTTTTTTTGTTACACAGCTAGTTAATAATAAATCTAATATTAAATTTGTTCTGATATCCAGCCTTAGTCACATATTTTTCTTCTCTTACTTATATCTAGATATTTTAGGTAGCAGTGGATTTCAAACACCTACAAATTCAAATAATTGCATTTTCTACTTAGATTATATGGATTACAGAATGTATAATAGGTCTGTAAAGTGGATTCATACCATGCAATCTATATATATACAGAAAAAGTTCATCTTTCTCATAATCATTAAATGAAACACCCTAGTATTAAAATGCCTTTAAAATTATTTAAAGTACAAAGATGTTTAAATGAAAAGTATAGTCATATATTTTGCTCTTGATAATGCTTTCAAAAAAAGGATATAAAATAGGTTATTGCTTGAAATCATAGAAGTTATAAAACTGTTTTAATCAATATCTTCCATTATTTGCAAAGCAACTCATAAAAGCAAGTTGGAAACTGGAGTTGGGGATAACAGATTGAAGGGGGAATTTTCTTATTTTCTTAATATATTACTTCAGTTGTAGAGGATGGAACTTTGGAGAAGTGTACTTGAAATAAGGTGTTGACTCAATAGAATTGATGAGACAATAATTATCTAGTTTACATATACTTAGTACTTAGCATGGTGATATAATAGTTCTACAATTGATGTAACTGTAATAGGGTATTTAAACTGGGGACTAAGAAGTCACATTGGAAGACTAGCAGACTCCTGAAGGAGATCAGGTCAGACTATGACAGACACAGACACACAGAGGTATTGTAAGAGACAATAAAAACTTCGGACTCCATTCTTGTCCATTCTCATGGTTTCTATCCTGCTGAGACCAAGGTCCTTCTGGAGGACCTCCAGAAATCTAGCTCGAACATTACATCAACTGATAAATGGATATACATTATTTAAAAAGGTATAAATACATATATGTAGTTTTATGTATGTTTAATGCAAATTTATAGTTATTTTTATAAATTTTTAAAAAAGAAAATTCCAATTCAATTTAACTTCCAGACTTTGATATTTCATTAAATCTCTTGCATCACTTGTCTAAAAAATGGTTCCAAAAATATGAATCTCTGTAATGTCCGGCTAGCTTTCTGGAGATCTTATGGAAGAGCCTTGGTCTCAGCAGGATAGTCACTAGGAGGATGGTCAGGAATAGAGTCTAAAGCCTTTATTGTCTCCTTTATGGTCTATTCACTGACTGAGTCTGTCCCCAGTTCTCTCAGCCCTTAAAAACCCTATTACAATTATAACATTACAGCATACTGAGTATATGCCAACTAGAGTGATTATGTCATTATATCAAATTAAATATATGTGAACTAGAGAATCATTATCTCATCAATTTTACTGAGTTAACACCTTGTAAGTATCCTTGTTTCAAGTATGCTTCTCCAGAGTTCAGGCCTTCCACAAATCTCAACCACTGAAGCCCACCAATTTTAGGGAATTTTTATTTATGTCCTTCTACAAACAATTGGGTCTTTCTCTTGATTTTGTATAAATACAAATGAAAGACATGTTATTTATGAATTGCATATTATTCTCCTTTTTAAGTAGTCCATATTTTTTCCGGTCAATTTTTTTTCCTGATGACATAATGTATGCCTCTTCTGAATTTTTTCTCATTTATGATGCATTACACATTGTCCATCTCACCCATGTACTCTCTATTTCCTTTTCAATGAACCTGGCCTTCATTTCATTGGAGACCATCACATAACTTTGAACCATAGAATCAACTGAACAACCTTTTGTTTCTGGGAGAATTTTGGGTCCATTAAAAGTATCACACAATTTCTAAAAGATAACTCATTCCATTTTTCTCCTTTTGTTCAATTCTGGATCCAACTCATTGCCCATTTGTAGTATCTGTACAAGATGTATATACTGATGGACAAGCTCTATCGGTTGTCCACCCAACTGTGTATCAGACTTGTATTAAGTATTTATTATGCTTAAGACTGTGTACTTCCAAATGACAGTATGTGGTTTTTGTCACTGAAACTATTACCAGTGGTAATGCCTGAATAAACATATACAGCTTAATGAGCTCTCTGGTGACTAGAGAAGAGGGCAGCTATTGCAAATGATAGGTATGAGGTTAAGGCTTGTCCTGTAGCTCTAACTGTATTTTAATGGAAAAAGAATTATGTGTACATACTTGTGAAATGACTGGCTGAGATTGAGGAATTAATTTTAAAAGATAGACTTGTAAAAAGAATAGAATGTCCACCTGATGGAAAAATGTATCTCATTTCCTCTCTCTATTCCCAGTCCCTGTCTTCTTGCCTTGGTAATAGTTCTAGTTTGAATTCTAGCTATATTACATACTAGACATATGATCATTGACTACCATTTAAACTTTATTAGTTTCAGTCTTTTTATCTGTAAAATTAAGTGAGTAATATTTACACTATCTAATCTACTGGATTGATGTGAGGAAATAACTTTGTTAACTTTAAAGTAATAAACTTGAGTTGTTTCTGTTATTTTTTTCAAGTTGTTCCCAAACTTGCCACAACATATCATATTCTGTTCCATTTCACCATAGAAACATATTTTGTGTCTTTCTTCAGGTCCAAAATGTCTATAGATAGTGTGTCAGATAAGTGCTGTACTTCTAGTCAGGGAGACTTGGGTTTGAATACTGCTTTAGTCATTTGCTAGCTGTGAGACTCCTAGCAAGTCATTTATTTACTCAATGCCTCAGTTTCCTCATCCATAAAATAAGGGCTTTGGACTCAGTTGCTTCTAAGATCCCTTCCTGTTCTAAATATATGATTCTTTGATCCCATTCTTTCTATAGTTATAAGTAACTAATCAATTAAACTAATATATTCTAATGTATTATGGGAAAGGCTAATATTCCTCTTTCCCTTTTAAGTAGTAAGAGTTATTTCCAAGTGTGCAGCACCCTCATGTTTTTCCTGGCTACCTAAAGACCTCTAATACAAATAGTTAACAAGACTTGCCCTGTCCAAGCATCCCCTCTGGATCATTCATATCCTATCATTTTCTTCTCCTTGAAGCAAACATTACTATTATTTCATCCCATTTCTTTAAATCTCTATTCCTAATCAGCTATCATTCCTCCATAAAATCAACCTGATAAACTGATTCATTGTAAATGCCAACTGATGACTAAAGCTTAATGAATTTCATTTTTTAAAAGCTATTCACATTTTAACAAGGGGCAGAACATAATTTAATTATGGTGGAAATGCAGGTACTGTAACAAGCTACTGGGAAGATGTTTATAGAGGAAGAATTCCTGGTAACCCTCATCTAATCATATGAGTAACTATTTCTTCTGTCTAGTCTAGGACTAACTTCTTACCCACCAGTGATTGAAGTAGCCTCCTAGTAAATGGGGAAGCAAAAGTGGAAACAAAAAAAGTTGACTATTGGGAAGTTGTCTCATTGCTTCCCCTTAACAAAAGTAAGTTGCCATAGTAACAATGGTATATGCTCTAAACCACAGTTGAGATACTTTCCTTCATTCTAGGGGAAATTCTGTCTGGACCAATAGGATGATGTCCAGATAAAACTAACTTCATAGAATTGTAAAATCAATCAATTAAATTAATTAAGGGACTACTTGACCAGGCACTGTCTTAGTCTCTACAGATAAGAGAATAAAAAGTAAAATGATACTTAATTGCAATGAACTTTCATTGTAATGAGGGAAACAACAATTACATATAAAATGCATTCAATGAGCATATGCATATGTTTACATATATTTATGTAGAGGGAATAATTAGTTAACACAGAATAGTTCATACAATGTCCTATTGGAGAGAAAACCCCAGTACTTGGAGAAGATAGTAAAGAAAGCTTTATAATGAAGATGATGTTTGTACTGTATCATGAGAGGCTCTCTATGAATTAGAGCAAGGAAAGCAACATGTATTCTGGACACTAGAATCAGCCGGTGCAAAGGCACAGGAATGGGAGATGATGTCCTAAGTATGGAACAAAGATCAGTTTGCTAGAAGACTATGGGTAAGGCTGTAGTGTCCAAAAAAATTAAAAGGAAAGGTTGGGGGCAAGTCATGTAAGGTTTTTAAAACTAAATGAAGGAGCTTATATTTTATTCTAAATGTAATAGGAAGCCTCTAGAGTTGGTTGAGTAATGGAATCACATTGTCATATTTATACCTAAGGAAAATTCCTTTGGCAGCATTGTATAGCAAGATGGGCAGGAATTGGAAGAAACCTGAGGCAGAAAGATCAGTTAGGAGAATATTGCAACTATCTAGGTGAGCAGTGATAAGGAACTGAACTAAGGTGGGAACTGGAAGAATAGAAAGGAGGGTTCAATGGCAAAAGACATTGTAAACACAGATATAGCAAGATTTGGCAATGTTGAAATAAAATATTAAAACTAGAAGGTATCCTTATGATAATCCAACATCATCTAATTTTATAAATGAGAAAAATAAGGCCCAAAGAGATCGGAAACTAATGGCAACTTCTATATGATTCAGATACTGCAAATTTTCTTGGATATCTTATAAAATTCAAATCCTCACCATTTTCCAGATTGTTAAGTCTTCTGTTTATAACAGACAGTGACTTTAGAATATTCCTCTAATACCAACTGATGTTTCTGATAGGAGTGGGACTTAATGGAATCAGCTTAGACAACACAAGAAATGATTGTTAAATTTTCAGTGTGAGTCTTTACACCTCAGAAATTAGCAAATGCTTCAAATAAAGACTATTATTGTTCATTGATTTTCTATAACAAGTTATAAAAATATATTAAAAACATGCTTACCTTATAGTTTATGAGATAAAACAATTAGTGGGCCTGATTTGGTCCATGGGCCATTGTTAGCTGACTCTTGTTCTAATCTTAAGAAAGTGATGGAGAAATTGTTAATGATGTATGTGTCCTACATTGAATCAATTCTTAATCATTTGCCAGCACATCCCTCCAGTACTGGGGACTCTTTCTATTATGTTTCCAGTTTCTCTGCCTAATAACCCAAATCTCTGACAATCTGACCTATCATTTCTAATACCTCCCTGAATAGGAAGCTTCCACTCCCTTTCTTTGTCTCCATAATCAATAAGGCTCATTCTATTTCATGAATAATTTCATATAGGGATTATATAATTTATGGTTTGAAAAAGCATTAAAGATGATAGAATCATTGAGCTAGATCATCTATTTCAACTCTATGATTTGACAAATAAGGGAATTGAAATTCAAGAATGTTATAGTACATTGAAAAGAATCTTAATTCTGGAGTCAGAAAGTCTAAATTTAAATCCCATGTCTGATTATTTTAGCCCGTATGACTTTGGACAAGTGACAAGTTCCCTTGAGCCTCAGTTTCTTCATCTATAAAAGTAGGAAATTAGACTAGATGACTACTGGTGTTTCTTACCACTCTACACCTCCTCTCCTATAACTCACCCAAGGTTATATAGGTAATAAATACCAGATTTGGGATTTCAGCCCACATCCTTTGACCCCAAATCCAATATTCTCTATTACATCATGAGAATTTAGTCCAATAAATGCTCCTGATACCTCTGTTTTTAACCTTCAATTTCCAGTATCTCTGTACTACTGTATAAATCAAAGCAGTTGCTTTGCTTCTATTATCTCTGTCTGCTCTCTCCCTAAATTCTTTGCCCCAAATAATTTATCAGTTGAATTTGTGGACTTGAATTGATTTGATTTTAGTTCAACAGTCTTTTTCAGCACCTGCATTTCATGGGTAACACCACATGTCTCACTAAAAGCTCATGGACACTTTGGGGACAGGGATTTCATCAGTGGGCAGTTCGCCAATCAATTGCCCTTTGTGGGAGTGAGAAGGGAAAGTAAAGATGGAGGATGGAAAATTCACTCCTCCCCCAAATACCATTGTTGCCACTCTCCAAAAGACGTCTACCCTCAAATTAAGGAAGGGAGGGCAAAGAAAATTAGCTGTCCCCTTCATGTGGGCACTGACCTTTTCAGAACAAAACTGTGTCTTCCCATTTTCATTGTTTCCTTTTTTTCACATGCAATAACTCCCCGGATATCACATTCTGTGGACTGTGAAATTTGGGTGCGTAAATCTTGAGTAGCACACTGAGGTCCTGATTTTTTCGTTGTTTATAAAAAGAGTATAAGGGGACATAAAATGTAAGTGAATCAAGCCCTCAGCTAGCATTTAATTGATAAGAACTAAAGCTAATATTAGATAACAAATAAATGGTCTGTTGCACAGGCATTTAATTAAACACCAAATTAATGCAGTAATGACCTACTGGAACTAACAGCCAGGAATGCTTTACTGCAGCTTAGCATCTGGATGCTTTCACCTTCCACCCCCTCCCTCTCTTCATGTAAAGAAACATTAAAAAGAAATACATTCATCTATAATTGATGTCCTCTGCATTATTCTCCATTCCTTCCCTTCTCCTCCCACTCCACTTGGGACTTCATTGTATCTAACACCCTTCCTTTATATATAGCTTACCAGTAGGCTAACCTTCTACTCAAGTCCCTCCCACAGGATCATCCCAGACTATGATATTGAGGATTCTTTGAAACTCCAGTCCTATAGCCTGTGGCTGATTATATGCTGCCTAAAGATTAATTGCAGACAGTGCTTTAGATAATGGTCTCAGGCAAGAAGCATGCAAAACCATGGAGAGGAGCACGAGAATCAATACACTGTTTTATCTGTACATGCCTATTTCTATCTAAAAGCTTTCAATCATACAATAAAGTACATGATAGGTGCCAGAGTTTAATTTCACTCAAGTTTATTCAAATCCTTTCTGATTTTCTCACCAGGATATTGTTCTTTATAAACACCACCAGTCTTTATTTTGATCTTTTATCAAGAAATGATAAATAAGGGCTCCCTTTGCTATAGGAAAATTGCTCTACTAGGCACTGTTGAGTTTACTGTTGAGTGCAGTAAAGGCACTGTTAACCAGTCTTTGTTGCCTCTGAGAGACACTTAATAAAAAGTATCTCTCCTCAAAAAACTACATTACAATTGGGGGAGAAAGGGGAAATCTGACCCTTTTTACTCATTTAGGAATAATTAAACCCATTTTCAAAATATCTCAGAATACACTTAAAACAAATGAAAGCACTAAGGAGTAGAAAACTAGAGGAAACGTGATGGGGAGACAGAATAACTGAATCAGGTTGGGGTGACTTCAGAAAATTTGTGGAATAGACGACTTTCAAGCAGAATTTGGAAGGGAGAACACCACTCAATAAATCCACCAACAATGGTTTAGAACTTGCTTTTTGTGAAACACTGTACTGGGGGGGAAGGGAAATGCAAAAAGTTTAAAATGCCATGAAACTAATTTTATTTTTTCTGTTCAATTTTATTAGTGTTTTATCTCTCCTAATTACATGTAAAAACAAATTTTTACATTCATTTAAAAAAGAATTTGTCAGAGAGGAAAAAAGAAAGAATTAAAGGGAATAATAAATAGCATGAGTAAGGTTGATGAGGCAAGAAATCAAGATATTTCAGAAAGAATGAGCAATCATGTTAGAAGAGGGTTTATGTGGAGGTGTAAAATTGTGATGCTTATAAAGTATCCAGAGTGCAGAAGCCAGTATTCCAGCCTTCTGCATTCAGTGAATGTGCTGGTTCCTTCTCTCCCAGAGCTGAGTCTCTATACTACAGCTGGGACTGGTGTTCCTAATCAGCCAAAGTTCATTTAGTCTTCACAAACTTAGAAACCTGACTTCCCATCTGTCCAGGAGGTGAAAGTTCCTGTGTTTCTTGCTGAGGCTCCAGCCACATCCAGCTAGCCCTAGAAGTCACCTCTTGATGTTTCTAAGGAGCTAGCCCAGAGGTGTTTGCTCTCACTCGGGTTAATCCTCGACCTGGGGTCTTTCTTTAGGTCTTCTTGAGTTGTCCAGGAGGACCCCTGTTCTGTTTGAGAAGTTTGAAAATTTCTTTGTTTTTAACCAGTCTTTGTTGGCTCTTGTGGGGAAAATCTAAAGAGTTTGAAATTTGCTGACCTACTCTGCCATCTTCCCAGAATCCTCCAATGGGAAATACTTTGTGTACCAATCATTGCATTCCTAAATCTCAGCTCCTTATCCTGTCTTGAAGATAATACCTTAAGATAATGGTTATTAAAATGTGGAATGAGAATCCCCTTGGACTGTATCATTTCATAATAATACTAAGATGTTATTTGCTTAGTTGAAAAAATTCTCCACTTTCTTCTGACTATGTATTTGTGTAAGGTCTATTTTCTTCATGTATTTCACAACATATCACAATAGATTGAATGCAAAAACAGAAATGAGAGTTCTACTATCTTTTATTAAGCCAAGCATTAAAGAAATTTGCAAATATATTTAAAATAATGACTTTTCTCATTATTTTCTAACTTGAAAAATGTTATTTTTCTTTAAAATGTTAACATATATTTATTTCATAAATAAACATGGGTTTATCATTTTATTTTAGTGAATTTTTACAAATTTGTATTAGTTTTAATTTCTAATATGGTAAATATTGATAGATAAAACACATATAAAGAAAACATAGTTGTCCCCCCATAATTTCTTTTTTTAGTTTAAAGAGTCTCTAAAACTAGAAAATTTGATAACGTTTGACCTAGGATATTGGGTGAATGAAGCATAACCTGTTGAAGGTAAAAGCAGGAAAATCAAGGAAAAGATTTTTCCCTTACATGCCCACTCTTACTACTATTTTCATTTCATCCACATTTTCACAGATACAGAGATCTAACAGTATATTCCAAGTTGAGTATGTGACCTATAAATGTGTTGTTTTCCCCAACATGGTAGGTGCAGTACTATAAGTGATCAAACTACATAAGCTTTCTTATTAGTCTACATCTTATATCTGAACTAGCTTTTTATTGATTTAAATAGAATTGGTTGAGGGACTAGTACCAAAGAACAGGCATTAATGAGTAGCTATAAACTAGGCTCTATTGGAGTATCCCAAGGGATCTATCCCTGATCCTGTGTCATTCAAATTTTTTGTTACTGACTTGGATGAAGGTATATATAACATGCATATACTATTCCCAGATGACATGAATGGGAAGAATGGCTTGCATGCTACATGTCAAAATCAGCATTCAAAAGGACCTTGACAAGTTAAAATAACTGAATGAATAGAAATTTAAAAGAAATAAGTATAAGTCCTACTTTGAGATTTTTTTTAAATCAGGTTTGCAAGTGTAGTATGGGTAGAAAATAGTTCAGGTGAAAAATATTTTACTTGACAAGCAGTATAAGTCAGCATTTTGACATAATAGTAAAAAATAAAATAACAATTTCATACTACATTGTGAAAAAAAGCTGTTCAGAATGAAGGATGAGATAGATCCATGTTATTCTATCCTAGTTCTAAACTAATTGAATTATTGTGTTCACTAATGAGTACCACATTTTAGGAAGGATATACACAATCTGAACAATGTCCAGAGAAGGGTCATGAACCCAGTAAGGTGACTAGAACTAATTTTATCTAAGCTGATAGAAGGACCTGAAATGTTTAAGCTGAGAAGAAGAATAGTGGGGGAAGACATAAGAAATATAACTATTTGTAAAGCAAATATAGAAGACAGATAAGACTCATTCTGCTTGACTTCAAAGGGGCCAAGTTGCAGAGAAGCAGACAAGGCATCAGGAAAGGAAATCTCTAAAATTAGATTTCTCCAAAAAAAAAGTTTCCCTCACTAGATGTAGTCAAATGAAGGCTGAATGACCATATTTCAGGGTTGTTATAAAGGAGTTTCTTTTGAGATCTCTTGTGTTGTGTTTCTGTAACATTTTAATTGTGTTTGTTTCATAATCTAAAATCCTAGTGTTTTCTGCAGTCTTCCCCATAGCATTCATAACAGATTTGCTACAGTGCTTCAAATATTTCTTCTTTATTCAAAACTTGTCTGTCGCATTCTAATATGTAAAGGTCAAGTTAAGTAAATCTAATAAGTACATTTCCACTTATATATTAATTGTTATCAATGAAAGAGAATTTTCATTTGAATATGAACTCTCAGGTCACATAATCGTTTAATCAAAAGCCATAAATCTCTATGTGTAGAACTTCAGGTTTCAACATAAAGGGAATATTTAGGAAGTGTGGGGTTCTTCTCAAGACCTCTCAAAAAGATCATGTTGCTTACTATCTAGAAGCTAGTCTTGTGGGTTGGGGAATTGGTTTGATGAGAAAAAATACCTCTAAAAAGGATTATCTTTGTTCTACAAAGTAAATAGCACTGACACCAACCTTATGTATGAACTTTAGTCAAAGTAGACTGTGGAAAGTGAAGAATAATTACTCATTAATTCCTAGGGTGTGTGAGGAAGTTCTTTTCCCAATGAAATAGTTATCTGGTCTATGGAAGAATCTATTTGTAGAAAAATTTGTAGTTTTCCAAATGTCCTATTTGCTCTTTCAGGGAAAGCATTCTATAAATTTTTCCATCAGATTGACAAGCAGAAACAGGATGTAATTTAGCACTTTTAACTTTGCAAGATACTTTTCCTTTTTCTTAATTTCTTCTTTTTAGTTTTGTAAATTATATTTTATTTTACTTCATTTGAATTTCCCTATTTTTATTTCCATTTCCTTTCCTCTCTCCCTCCTAGAGAGTTAATGCAAAAACAAAAATTAAAAACAAAAGGAAAAAAGTTTTAAAAACTAACCAAAACATTAACCAAAATTGCATTTTCTATTAAATTAGTTGATGATTATTATTGTCTTATCAAGTAGGAAGAAATTTTAGTTCCATTACCTTTTGACAAATAAGAAAATTGTGGTCTAGAGAGCTATGTTGACATGTTGATAGCCATACAAGTTGGTATACTAGAAATGAAATTAAGTCATCTGGCCTTCTACCTTTAGCTTTTTATTTTTTTATTTTTTTATTTTTTTATTTTCCAAACTAGCAGGAAAACTTTTCAAACCAAATCAATTCAAATGAACTCAGAAAAGTCAGTTGTGTCATAAAAAAAGGTAGATATTAAAATGTCTCCTCTAATTTTGCTCCTCTGTCATATGTTTTATCCCGGGATATCAAATTGTTTACAAGCAATTACAGTAATTAAGCATAAATACACCCTGGTGAGGCAAATATTATTATCCACTTTTTAACAGATGGGAAAGCAAAGACTTGGAGGATTGGAGTGACCTGCACAAGGCCAAAGAGGGTGTTAGCTACAGATGTACAGTTAGAGCCCAGGAATCATGAACACTAGCTCTCAATTTTTTCACTGGCTTCCCCTTCCCCTCTTACTTTGTTACAATTTTTTTTTAATTTTGAGTAATTCTTTGTATTTGAAAAAAGTTGAAAAAGGAAAATTGGAGATGGACATCATACAATGATAGCAGAGAGGTGATATAAATAGTTAATGGGAGATGATAGAGGAAAGACAAAGTGACATAGTTCTTGCCTGGGAAGCCTGTTAGGCACTGTCTAGGCTTCTTACTAGACTCCCTGAGTTCCATAGCAGAGGCCAGTAATAGAATGTCAAATAACTTCTTCTTAGGAATAAGGCAGTTAGATTTTCTAAATCTGCTTATTCAGAATAAGCCTGAGCCCATAAAATGAAGATGACTGGAACCACAAAATAAAAAGAAAGAATTCCTGTGTTTACACAAGCAATCACACTGCCCTTTCTGAAGGGCTTTGGAATTTGTAAGTCAAATGTATAGTTGCATTAATATCAGGGAAATTACAACCCAGGAAGAATGCCCAAAGACAAGGAGGCTAACTGTTCATGCTGTGCCTTCCTGCCCATTATCACATTTGACAAACAGCTTGAATTCAAGCAGAAAGCATAGGGCAAAATAGAATCAGACAAGAATGGAACAATGGAGTTAAATGTTAATGAAAACAAATCAGAAATGAAAAGTCGACAGTCAAGGTTCATGGCACATTCCCCACATCTGAAGCAGAAAAGCCAAAAAGAGAAAAAAAAAATAATCATTTGATTTTTTTTCGTTGAAGCATTTGGGAAATTTTTTAGCTGATTTGTCATCATTTATGAAAGTAAGATGAATGCAGCCTACGATAAGCCAGGAAGAGTTTTGAAAGTTTCCCACAGATAGCTTTATAAAGTTCTGTTTATAAGAAGGAAAAGTATCAAGGTACCCATTTCTACTGAGAAGCAAATATTATTTATGGCCCTGGTCAATTTTATGAAAACATATATAGCCACTATATTATACTAATGTTGATAAAAGAAAGCAGGGCTTGGTGGTGAGGAAGAAAGCTTGGAAGACTCATTTCACTGACCTTCCTGAACATGTGATCATTGCATTTATCAGCCTATATTTCCTCAGCTGAGAGGGGGGGAAAGGTAATAAAGTAGAATCATCCTAAACAGAAATCTCTGAAAATCCAGTGTGTCCAGGGAAGAGCATTCCTTAATGTGACTACTCACAATAAGGCACAGTAATATTGTTGAAAAATTTAATTGTTTGCAGCTAGATCTGGGGAGGAGAAATCTAAGGAAAATAAAAAACATATACATTCATTCACAGCATCTGGGGGTGAGAGGGAGGGAAAATAATTGTGATCACTCACAAGCCACCTGCTTTTCCTCAAATTATGCAGTCCTTACTTGCCTTATTTGTTATACTCTCAAACATATCTATATATCACCAGACTAGTTCACTCTGTTAATTTTTATGTGTTTTAAAGGAATGCAGTATTGGGTTTGGGTTTCCATTATTTATTGTTATTATTATTATTATTATTTTATTATATGAGACATTAATTGATTGATCAGCCTTGACTTGTAAAGTCAATTAGTCTAGGAAAATCCCATGTAGAAACTCTCTCCAACTTTGCAGGTTAGCAATTCATATTTAAACTATAGTCTTAGAAAGTGGCTGAGAACATTGAAAGATTTATAAAATCATAGATTTAGAGTTTGAGGAGACCTCAAAGGACATTTAGTCCCACTCCTTAATTTTAAAGATATAGAAATTAGACTTTAATCAGAATTAAGTGCCTTGCCCAAGATCACAAAAATAGGTAATTTCCCCATGATTACAAATTCCATGTACATAAAAGGAAGGATTTGAATCCATATATTCTTCTATCTAAGGCCAGTTCATTATTAGTTACTGTAATCCTGTATCTTATAATAGCTAGATTAAAAAGAAAAAAGAAAGCATTTTTCACTATTTTAACTTATTTCATAGATGTCACAGATGCATTCAATTAGAGATTCAAGAGCAAGATATGGAGAAGGAAGGGTAACATTATTGAAGTAAAGTCCAAGAATTGCTTGTCTTTGTATACGCACATCCCAAATACACACACACACACACACACACACACACACACACATATATACATATAAATACATATACATATATATACACACATACATATACCATTGAAGTTGACTTCTTGAAACTTTGATGCAAATCTATGTCAAAGAAAGCCCACAGATTAAGTGAAAAAAATGATACCTTTACAATTAAAGTGCATTTATATTAACAAGAAAATTCAGGAAAATGGAAGTTTAGAGCTTGAATAATCCCAATAGTTCACCTAGGGCTGAAATGACCTTACTGTGTATTGTGTATTCTATTGGGTCTTCTGAGAGAACGATAACACTGCAGAATTTCAATATGAGAGTGAGAGTCCCAAGTCAGGTTTATCTTTGATTTCTTACCTTGTATCACACTTGGTTCAGGTTAAGAGGTTTTCCCATTTATCTGAAATAATGGGCGCCAGTACTGATATCATAGTATGTTCAACCTTTGACCTTAAGTGCGTGGATGAGTCATGGTACATAGTCTATCTATCTCAGTTGAGAAGAGGAAGCCCCTCTGGAAGCAATTATCAATCCTGATCGTCAGTGGTTTTGTTGGAGTTCCAGGTCCCAGGTTTATAGTTCAACAATACAATCAAATGTCCACTTTCCCACAGAGCTGGTCATCTGCAGGATATTCAATAGATAACAAAGAAGTGGCTTCCTAATGACCTCCCCAGCTGAAAGAACGTAACTTTTCTATGACATTTGAGTTTATGCTTCCCTATCTTGCACAGATATACAGAACCCAAGGGTCAAACTCATCAGTTAGAGAACCAGGCTCAACACTCTTCCATTGTACTGGTTGGTTTGGTTTGTTTTGTTTCTAAAAATTAACATGAATATAATGTTGCAACATCAGGTTATCACCAAATAGACAAGGTAAATGATGTCTTATTGCATAGTGTCTCTTACGACTAATTTTTCTCTTCCCCTTTACTCATTTAGTTTGCAATTGGCTGAAATGACCTAAAACCTAAATCATTTGTCAGTTAATGTTAAATTGCTAGTGAATCCCTAAACTTTACCATTCTCTAAGAGCTGTCATAACCCTCTCCCTGGATCAGGAATTTAAGATAAAGTGCCTCCCATGTCACTTTGAGTGATCATGAAACTTAAGAAAAAGTCAGTCTAGATCTTATAAGAAAAAAAAAAAGGGAACTCATGGCATAAGGGAATAATGAAAATCCTTCCACATCTCCTCAATATATTTTAGAAAATGAAATATCCCCATAAATTAAGATGTTGATACCATAGCTAGAGAAAGCAACCGAGTCAGTAGCAGCTTAGTCATATGGTCATTTGGTTAGAAAATTCAATAAATGTTGTCAAACCTGCTCTTCTTCTCTACTATTAGAGTCTGGGAATGGAACATTTAAGAGAAATAGCCAATTAGAATGGCCTAAATTGTGGAGCCCTTTGGCAGATTCAGTTATTAGTAGAAAGCACTTTGGCCAGTTAATTATTAAGTCATGAGATAGACAGGATTGCCTTCTTCAGGACCCTCTGCAGTGCCTTATTTTATATAATTATGTTTCTGTGTCTCTTTTAGGATATTAACCTTTGGGAATATAGGCAAAGAACAACTCAATATTGCTATGTTTTCTATTCACCTAAGGCATCTTATTTGCTGTGTCTATAGTAAGTTCTGGCTCAAGTTGCCGGAAATTAGCTTTCCAGTCTGGGAAATCTTGGGTACTGCCTCTTTGAGACAGCATGGGTCACAGCTATGACAAGGAAGTTTTATAAGAATGACCCCTCAAGCACACAGTGTTTTTGAGAGTCCCAGATACATAATAGTTGTAATGATGATAGTACTCTTTTTCTGTTTCACTGACCTCCTGTCTCAGAGAAGGAAGGCTCAAGGAAGATGTGTGTGACTTGTAGGATGTGATTGGCAAGCAAGTATTGAAAGCAAGATCAAGCCATTTATCTCATCATGATGGCTAAAGCCCCAGGTCCACATAAGTCTGATGCAATATTGTTGCTTGTATTTAAGGAACTATGAAAGGAAAGAATGGTTTAACAGGAAAAGTAAGCTTTTAGGCACTGTTTTGTAATTTTGCATCAGGTTGAGCTCAGGTGACCCCAAAATAAATAAATCAAGAAGATTTACACTTAGGTAGATTGTTCCCTTAGTGTTGTAGAGGAACACATTATGAAGAGTTATGGGAAGTTTATTGGTTAGAGTTTTATGATGTGAGTAGTCACAACATAAATGAGATACAATAGCCAGTATTAGAAACATAAAGGAAAATTGGTCACTAATATCTATATCAATAAATTTAGATAGTTTGACTGGTTCTGGGTTGGGATGAGGTAGTCATGGGGAATACATTTGGAAAGACTTGAACCAGGAATAAGAATTGATTTTTGGTCCCAGAAGACTTGGTAGGAATGATAGAGTTACTGTTAATCTCTATGATCAGCTGATTGAATGATGGGAATAGATGCAAGTCCAAAAGCATAGTAATAGAGAAGTTAGAATAAAGGGATAGAATCACAGAGTCATAAATTTCCCAGGCAAGAGTTTTCTAGTAAGACTCAGAAAATGGAGCAGACAAAGGAATATAACAGAAACATCCAGTCAGTAGAGAGAGACTCATTGAAAAATGGGGTAGGACAGGAAGATAGTGAATCATGTGTGACAGGTGGACCTGCAGGGAATAATCAATGGTATTTATGAAGCTTTATTTGGACACCTTTATCTAAGGGTATGTAAGCTACCTTGGGAAGCTGTTAATACCAATATAAATTTGTTCCACAAGAAATGCCTGAGAAGACTTAGGAGATACCCAATGGCGCTGTTTTGATTATGGTCCTCTGTCTTACAGGAAAAATAGAAGAAACTCCCATAAGACTTGATGACTAGTTGTCTCCACATTATAATTACAATTTTCTCACAGACTGTCTTCCTACCCAGTATATAGACCTCAGTCCACTCCCAAATAGATATATTTACAATAATGGACAGGAAGAGAGGGAGGGAAGGAGGAAGGGAAGGGAAGAAGGAAGGAAAGAAAGAAAGGGAAAGAGGAAGGAAGAAAAGAAAGGAGAGAAGTGAAGGAGAAAGGAAGGAAGGAAAGGAGGTTAGGTAGGTCAGATCTCCTTGGAACATGAGCCTAGAAGTACTATATCTACTTAGTCTCTCAATCTAGGCTACTATGTGTGGATTCTCAAACAAACACAAGGCTTATGGTACATGGTCTTGGAATGGATTCCTATTTCTGTAAGACCTTATTATAAAACCAGCCCTCATAAGAAAGTTAGGGTCCTACTAACTGAGGTGGGGCTTAGGGTAGGGAGCCAAAGAATACCACATGCCCAAGGAAGGAAAACACAAATGCCTTTTGGCTGATTGGCACTTCAGGGGATGGGGAAAAAAAGAAATAAGAAAATTTATCTTTAAGAATCATAGATTACATAAAAATATATGTCTCAAGTTATATAATCTTAAAATTAGAATTAAAAGAGACCCAAGAACCATTTAGTTATACCAGTTAACTTGATAGAAAGGGAATTGAGAATCAGAGAGATTATGGGACTTCCTCAGGATTGCAAAACTACTCAGTTTTTAAGTAAGAATTGGAACACAGGTCTTCTTGTGCTTAGTACCTAGCATATATTAGGAACTTGATAAATCCTTGTTGATTGCTTCCATGATTGTTTGATTTCTTATTAAATCCTACAGTCTTCATTATAGAAATCCTGGAAGCTTATTTATACTTGACTCTCTCTCCCTTAGTAATTAAATCATCAAAAGGCCAGTCTTAGGCTATTTAACTAGAATTTGCTGGTAGCTACATCTAATGCTGCCCCACAAAAGTGTGATTCAAGAAATCAAGTGATGCAATGGGTAGACCACAGCACTTACTGTCAAAAAGTCCTAAGTTGAAATCCTATTTCAGATAGAACTCAGTATTTTCATGTTCTTTGAGGTTATTTTGAATATATATCCGAACATATCCAATCCATACCATTTCACCATGCACCAAGCTTATATTCCTACACTCCTATGGTTCAAAATAATTGACCTTCAGTTTTCTCAGAAAGACAGCAAGTAAAAGTGAATCCACTAGTTTGTCAGATTTTAGTATCTATGATCTATTCTGAAGCTTCACTGTCATATCCTGAAAACTAAAATTCAATTACAATGGCTTACAAATGTGCTTTGTATATTCTGTGTAATAATTTTTCAATGTAATCCTGGGTGATCTTTCCTGCCTCTGGTACCATTTGAAAATTGGACCCTAAAATACTAGATTCACTGAGTAATTAAGATTCTTTAGGTGTTTCAGACTTATTAGTCTTGTGTATTTTGAGCATAATGTTGGAAGTTCACAACCAGTAATAAAATCAACATGTTTTATACAACTCATTTTGATGGGGAGGCTAGCCAAGATGGCAGATGGTAGGAGGAAGTAGTACAGCTCAGCTCCCTGATCACTATTCCAACAATAATCCAAGGAGAATGTCAGACCAAATAGTGATTGGAAAATCAAAAGAGAAACTGAAGTGAGTCATCTTTGTAATCGAAGATTATAAATTCAATTTCCAGGCAAGAAACCAGAGCAGGAACCGTGGAACAGTACTTGGCCAGGATCATCAACACAACGCTCAGTGCTCCAAACTAGACAAGCATCCCAGAAACATCCAGGGCTGATGTTCCATATCAACATCAAGAAATCTTCCAGTGGGCGCAAGAATATTGATTCAGTCCCCTGTGTCCTGATGTGGGCCAAAGTTTGAAGACACAAAAAAAGGTGGAAAACAGACAGTGTCCAGGTCACAAGATATAAAATACAAAGATATCAAGAGCTAATTTCTGACTTGGACCTCTACAAGTCCAGCTGCTTGGGATATTTCAGGGGAGCCAGAAACATAGATTAAATTCCCAGAACTTCAAGATCTGGTTGACCTAGAACAGAATGTAGATTAGTCTACTGCCCTAGATAGCAGTATAAGGAGTTTCTTCAAAGTACCAAAATCCTAGTGTCAGTTCTCACATTTCCCACATGTTTGCAGAGAGCAGATAATTTTTAAAAAATAAAAAAAATCTATTATAAGGTCAAAGATATCAAAACTCAAAGCCAAAAGAGGAAATTAATAAACACCTATAACAAAGTCTAAAAAAAATGCTTATCCACTCAAATTCCTAGAATTTGTAAAGATTTTTTATTAATTTAAACTATTTTAAGTGAAATGAGAATGATAGATAAAAGAATTGAAAAAAAAGGAAGATTTTTGTAATGTTGTTATGATCTTTAAAAAGAAAAAGGAAAAAGAGATAGAAAAGTATACACCATAGGGAAAATGCTAAGAATAGAGGTAGAACTTATTTTCTCACATGATAACAAGTGAAAGTAGAAAAGAGTGAGAAAAAAGAGACAAAGTGAGAAAGAAACAAGTGAGGAAGGGGCAGGGTGAGTAGACAGGCATTCATTTTTAACTGATGCAGAGTGAAGTGAGCAGAGTCAGGAGAATAACTTATACTTAAACAACAACCATTTGAAAATAGCTATGAAAGGAAAAAATTCTGATGAACAAAATAATCAACATAATTCCAGAGGACCGATGGATGATTAAGAATGCTGCTGATCTCTTGACAGAAAAAGAAGTTCATATGGGAAATCAGAGGGATATAATACTAGAAAAATGAGTTAGGGACATAAGGAGGGTCCTAATGAAATCTAGGCCATGATAAATAAACCTTTCTAGACACTGAATTGCCTATTTTATTTAATTTAGTTATTTATTTTGCTTATACCCATTTTCTTAATTGGAACAGAACCCTCCAAACAAGGCCTCTAGAGATTATGTCTACCTTCATGCACTAGTTTTTCCACTAGATTTGAAATTAGAGTTTAGGATTAAAGAACAAATGACTACAATCACACCTGTAACTAGCCAGCCCTATATTATGCCTTCAATTCTTTCACCTTAAATTTCTTGCCATCTAATCTATTGGGAAATATATATATGTCTTCGCTGTGTTTCAAAGAAACATAATTAAATCAACATTACGTTGCTTTAAAAGGTATGGTAATCAATTGTTCTATGGCTTTAATCACTGTTCCTGTAGCTCACATGGTAATAACTCTCTTCTCTGGCTATCCCTTCCTATTCATCATCTCTTTCTTTAGAATGTAAGCTTTATGAGAACAAAATTCTAGCCTGCTTAGGAATTTATATACCTAGAATATAGCACAGTGCTTGGCGCACAAAACACTTAATAAATTCTTTTAATTCATACTAGTTAGGTAAATTTGAGGATCTTTTAATATCTCTGGATCTTAGTCTCAAATATAAAAAAGGGAGGTGATCATTCTTAAGAATTCTGTCGCATAGGATTTTTGTTTTTAAAATGTCATATACATTATAAAACATTCTAGAAATATGTTTAGTATAGTTTCAACCATTGTAACAAGTGGAAAGGTTAGATGGCACAGTGAAGAGAGTGCTAGGTCTGAAATAATTTCAAATGTAGTCTCAGAAATTTACTAGCTGTGTGACCCTCGGCAAATTATTTAATCCTGTTTGTCTGTTTCCTCATCTATAAAATGAATTGGAGTAGAAAATGACAAACTGCTCCAGTATCTTTACCAAGAAAACCCCAAACTGGGTCACAAGGAATCAGACCCAATTGGAAAATGACTAATCAGCAAAAAAACATTGTAAGGAATGGTTCTGTTTTGTTTTTGTTTGTTTGCTGAGAAGGAAGAAGGGCCTTTGTCCCAAAAAAGTGATGTGTCCCCAGTGCTACCCAGTTGTGATCTTGTACTCAGTTTCTAACTTAATGAGTGTTTAAACATGTGATGATTACTTGTTCATTACCTAATTACTTTGAAATCTCTAAAAATCCAAAAGGACTAAGTTTGGTCATGACTGAAGTGACTTAGCTATAGCATAAGGATTCAGGGAAGAAAACATACTACGTAATAATGGCATTTCCCTTTTTTTAAAAATTAACTTTCTTTTTAATTTAAGGGTTATCTTGCCTTCCAAAATTGCTCTATCTCCAAAAGTTTTCCTTGATTAGTATAATGTGTGCCAGAGTATCAACCCTTTTTGAAACCATTATCAGTTACCATCCTCCAGACCTGTGGAAAGAGAGGACATACTTATGATGAGAAGCAAATATTTTGCCAAATAAAATCAGCCTTGCTTGTTATGCAAATGTTTTACTTGTCTACCTTTAGAAACTATGCAAGCTGATTACTTGCTGGTTTAAGTAAAATATTACATCTCAACAACATTAACAAAATAGACATATTTTTATTTCCCACAAGAATCTTTGAATTCCATAATACTATATTTTCTTTCAGTAAATACTTTTGTGTTCTGACTGTCTAACCAAAATGGAAGGATTTCTTTCAATTCAGTTCAGTTCACCAAACATATATTAAACACTTATTATACACAAAGCACTATGTTTGCTTCTGGGAATGCAAAAGTAAAACAAGATCTGAAGATTTTGCAATCAATAGGCTTGCAAAATATGACATCTATACAAATAAACATTTTGCAAAATAGTTTACAATCAGAAACTGTGTTTGAAAAAATTTTGAGGAGGGACAAACTACTTCCAGCAAGAATACTCATGGAAGAAATCATAGAGGGGATGCAATATAAACTGGACAATGATGGAAGATTTCACTAGCTAGGGTTGATTAGTCATTACAATAATAACAAGTAAGAGATGATGAGGTTTGGAACTAGGTGATAACAGTCTGAGCAGTGCAGAAGGGATAGCCAACAGAGAGATTATCAACATTGAGCAAACAAGTGTTAGCAGTGAGAATGAAAGAGTTAATAGAATTTTAACATATGAATTTGCTAATTATTTTCTCTTCTTTGAATGTTAACCAGTGTTCTTATGGCTATAGAGAATAGATAATATTGGTTAAAGTGTGGGTAGTTTGAGATTTTTAAAAAAATTTTACTCAATTTTGTATTATATGATTTAACTAATTAATGATTTTCATTTTACTCCAGGCAAAGAAACTAAAGCCTATACCAACATATAGCAATTATTTATAAAAATGCTATTTTATCATTACATGGATATTGTTTTAGTCACAAATTCTTTATATAACTGTGCTTTATTTCAACATGCAAAGCCAAGGATCTCTTTTTAAGGAACATAGAAGAGGTTTGAAAAAAATGGAGTTCTCAGACAATTAATTCTATTACTCCTTTGTCCATCCTCTCTAGGTACTACTTCTTGAGATTCCCTTTTAATACACAATAGAAAGACGTCTTGAACTTGTCCACAACTATTTCTAATTTGTCTGATCTTCATCAGTCAGTTTAAAGGAGCATAAAATGTCATCTGCCTCATCCGTCACTGTATGTGTTAATGTATTTATCTGATTCCTTTCCCCTTGCTCTCTCAGCTTGATGCGATTCTGAATCTTTCCAATCACCTAATTTATTTCAGTCACTCTTTGGGCTTACTGAAGTTGAATTTCTCAGGTGGACTAGTTTGAAATGATGCCATGCTCTAGCAGTTCTATAAGCAATTATCATCCTAATAGCCTGTAAGTCCTGCTTTGTATATTCTCTTTTGGTTGAGTGCCAGACAGAGGTCTATTTTCCTCTAAGCCCTTGTCTTACTACTTTAGGAAGACTTCCTGATGAAGTCTAGTTTTACTTATTTACAATGATTTTCCAGCATAGAGATGGCTAATGATACTATCTATAACTGCTTCATATGAATCTTGATTTTTATGGCCAATGTTCCCAGTGAAAGCTAACCTAGCAAACACATAGCAACGTAGCAAGTTCACATAGAAAATGTGTTCGCCAATTGTGGTGACATAGCCTAGTATAGAAATCATCAATGTTTTATCATCATAAACAGCAGCAGCAGGAGCAAATACTCATTTTTGATAATATGAAGACAGGAGAGTCAAACTTGGGAATACTATCAGCTTTCCTATCATTCTTTTCCATGATAGGGTTGAGAGTATTCATCATATAAAAGTAAAAAGAAGCAAATCTTCTTTACTTGATGGTTTATAGATATCCACATTGCACTAATGAAGAAGAAAAAAAATAAAGTCAAGAGAGATTACTTTATTTCAGTGAAATCATGGGATTGTATATCTTGGAACAGTGTTCCTTATATTTTTGTGCTGTATGTGCTTCTGTAGAAGTTTTGCCATCTTTACTTGTAATTGGAAAAATAATAAACGATTAAAATAATTTTTAAATAGAAAAAAAGTATTGTTCTTTGAATCAGACTATAAACTGTTTGTGGTCTTAGGCACAATTAGCAGAGGAGCTCTGATAAAGAATTTGTGCCTGTAGATCAAAGACAATATCCCTAATACCACTTTGATAATATTCCTTAAACTATTCATTCTAAAATAGTGGCAGAGTAGAATTGATTATGATTCTAAAGAAGCAATTTGATGAGTTTGCTACTCAATTTATTAAGATTAACTATGTCTAAAGATATGTAAAAGGCATATCCCGTAAATATACTTATGGTACCTGAAACCTTAATGAATGAGCATAGTTTACTCCCTTGATTAATTTTGGTGACCGGGGTTGTTTCCCATATTATTGGCTCCTGAAGCTAAAGAGGATGAAATATGTTTGGAAAAGTTGCTTCTCTTCCAAAGTGTGATTATTCAGAAGAAACCAAGTTGAAAAGCAAAGGCATATACAAAATTTAAATAAAAAATAAGATTAAATATTCTATGCATTATGTGAGTCTCAGAAAGTAGAGGTACCATCAAACAAAGCAAAAAAGTAAAATAAAATAAAATAAAAACTAGCATTATAAACAAAAATAGATAAGGAAATTATATATATATAAAGAGAGAGAGAGAGAGAGAGAGAGAGAGAGAGGAACTTTATACAACAGATCAATATCAATAAAACTGATACAGTCCAAATCATACAGCATTTTAATTCACAAAGTAAAAATTAATCAAATTAACAAAAAAGAGCTAGTAATACAATAATAGTAGGAGACTTTAAAATGGTATTTATAAATTTAACATATAATTTTTGATATCAACAGTCTGTATTTCCCAAAATGCTTATATACTTAAAATGACACTCACTGAGAAAATTCTAAAGGCTTGAATCCCTATGGCACTATATGTGTAGAAGAGGAAAAATTGTGTTATAAGGACAATGAGGAAAATCAATCAATTGTTCAACAAATATTTGTTAATCATCTACTAAGGTTATGAACCAGGTACTAGAAGTACAAAAAGAAATAAAAGTCCTTATAATCAAAATGCTTATAAAATATGGTGGCATAGCCAAGATGATGGAGAGGACACACATTTCTTTCTGACCTTCTCTCATTACCCTTAGATTAACAGCAAATCTAGCCTCTGAATTATCTCTGGACTGCCAGAATCCAAGAATATTGGGAGAGCAACAAATTACCAGCAGAAGATAATTTCGAAGTTCTCCAGAAAAGATCTCTTCAATCTGTGCCAGAGGGAAGCAGGCCAAGCTCAAGCAGGCTGAACACAGATTCCCAGGGCAGGTGGCACAGGCCCAAGGTGGTATGGGCTCTGTGGTCAGAGAATCTACAGGGAGGAATCTACAGCAGTGTTGGATGCTCTACCCTGAGGAGTCAGTAGATTAGCAGAGAAGTTAGAAAACATGCAACACAAACACAAAAGGTAAATAGTGAACCCTGAAATGGCAGAATTTCACAGGATCTAGCCATGCCCAGTCAGCCCCAGAAGTGAGTCAGCATGGACCCAGTGCTGTCACTGGAGCTTGGACAATCTCCCTTGCCCTAAAAGCAGATCCTAACTTTTTTTTTTTTTTAATGAATAAAAAAGCAAAACAAACTCTGATCATAGATTGTTTTCATGGTGAAAGAGAAGAACAGATTTCAAAACTTGAAGAGATTAAAAGCAGATCATCTCCAGATAAAGTCCCAAAGGGTGATATAAATTGGTCCCCATCACACAAGGCTCTTCTAGAAGAAATTTATAAGGATATTAAAAGAGAGGGGGAAAAAATGGGGAAAGGAAATGAGAACTTTGCAAGAGGGTTTAGAAAAGGAAAGAGAAATTATCTGAAAAAAATTATTTCAAAATAGACTTAGTGAAATGGAAAAAGCATATAACTCCTTTAAAAATAGATTTGATGATTGGAAAATGGAAGGGGAAAAAGAAAACAATTCCCTGAAAAACAGAATTTGTGAAATGGAAAAAGATAAGCAAAAACTGTACAATCCTGGCAGATAGTTGTTAGGAAAGATGAAAAGGAAAGATGCACTGGAGGCTCTGTTAACCTTTTTTTTTTTTTTTTTTTTTTTTTGATTCAAGGAAAGAAGAGATCTCTTTTCTTGCTTCAGAAAAGTAGATTTTAGAGGAGTTTACTCAGACTTTTATAATAGGAATCATGAAAGAATTCATTTTCAAATGAATGCTGAGATATAGAATTGATTTGAAAAGCTTGGTTTTTCTAGTCTGTCCTGATTAAATAATTTTCTATTTCAATGTTATTCCTCCCTGGTATGATATTAAAGTGCAGATGGAATTTAGATAACTTCTAGGTATCTATTGGTAAGTGGAGAAGAAGGAAACAGAGAAAATTATAATCATTCACAACACCATCACATTGAACCCTAGCTCATTAAAAAAAAAAAAAAAACCAAGTAGAATTGAAATGAAAACTTTACTCTCAATTTCCAAGACATTCATGTTCCTCAGTTCTGTTACTGGGGAAACAGATGATCCTGCTATAGAATAAGGAACAAAGCACTTTTAGGAATAGCTATACAAGAAAGGTAAGATCAAAGTAATTCTATAGTTAAGATAATTACTGAATACTATTAAGCTTGAAAAATCAGATGCAGAAAGTCATCTTTTTCCCCCTACATAGCAGTCTGAACAATCCAGATAACTATCTTAAATCTCCCCTTCCTCTATTATCGAAAGGCATAGTCTTTTTGTTTCAAAAACCAATAAGAATTTATTGGACACCTGTTATATGCCCAACATTATAGAAGGGAGGACTCAAAAGAAATATGATACAGTGAATCCCTTTGATTAAACAGAAACTTAAGAATTGAAAGTAAATTTGGAATAAAGAATAACTGAAATGTTTCCATTATTTGTAGTGAAGAATTTACATTGAGCAGAGGAAGTTCCTGATACTGTAACTGGCTCTTTTGCTCCCAAACTTGATTCAGTTGTAGTGTTCAGTCAATTACAATGGTTCAATAAATTGTCCTTTTTCTTTTTGATATTGTCTCTCCAAAATAAGTCAATTCATCTCTTTCCTCCTCCAAAATACTCATTTGAGAGGAGCAAGCTAAATTAAACAGAATTTTACACATCCTTAACATTTATCTTACTTTCTCATATAATATTTATTTTTGATTTTATGCTGTCTCCCAAATTAGACAATAAACTTTTTTGTTGTTGTTGTTGTGTGTTTTTTTTTTTATTTTTTGTTTATTTTTGTCTTTCTTTGTATCCCCCAAATGTAATGCAGTGCATGGCAGTAGATGCTTAATAATTGCTATTTGATTGACTGCACATTTCCTTACCAATTGTACTTAAAAATGACCCAGCATCTAACTGAATTCTATACAAGGGCAAGGAAAATATACGATTTGGAAGAATCCATAATATGGATCAAACTATCATGACCAAAGTTCAAATTCCAGATCTACCATTTGCTACCTATGTGATCTCAGGCAAATAAATTAACCTTTGTGTACTCATCTGCAAAATGAGATTGGTTAGGCCAGATGGCTTCTAAGGTCCCTTTCCTTCTGAGGTACTTACATTCAAAGCTATAATCCAATAACCTTTTCCTAGAATGAGAAGGAAAATATAATAAAGACATTCCTGCACAGGTGAAGTTAAGATATGAGAAAGAATTTGTCCATAGCAAAAGCCAGTGTGATGGGTTAATTCTCTGGAAAAGGCCAGAGGTAAAATGTGATGTCAGCTATTATAGAAAGCCTATACAATTGACCTCTACCCTCAGGGTATGTACGATGTATTCTGCTTGCAGTCAGCTAGATGGAAGTAGAAGAAGCAATAGTAGGAGCCTGATTCTGGAAAGCCATGACAAAAAAGGCCCAGATTCTCTGATATGGATAATGCAAAGATACTGAATAACTGCTAACCATGTGGAAAGAAATAATTACTGACTCCTGATCCACAACTGTGCTGAATTCAAAAGTCACTAACTAAGCCTAAGTGAGGGGTCTTCTCCTTCCCTGATGCTGTATTTGAACAAGTAGTTAAGCATTAACCCTCAATGGCCTCAAGTATCCCATTTAAAACATGGCTCTGATGTTGCTTTTTCTCTCCACTGCCTTAAAATGAAAAGAGAGCGAGAGCGAGAGCGAGAGCGAGAGCGAGAGCGAGAGCGAGAGAGAGAGCAGACCTTGTGAGTTTACACCAGAAGTCCAGGAGCTTGAGTTTTGGGAGGTTTGTGAAAGACCAGCCAAAAGAGAGCTAGCCACCAAAAACAGAAATAGTGACTCACTAGACCTAGTTAGTGGTAACAGAAATGCAGATTCATCCATCCTTCAGTTATATTATTTTTAGAAGTGAATTTAAAGGGGTAAATGCTATGGAGAAATTGCCCTAAGATTGACTCGACTCTCTATCAGGGACTGAAGTGATAGAGAAGAGATGCCCTCAGATATTAGGGGAAATGTTTTTTATTATTTATTATTATTATATGTTCCTTTAAAAAAGGTAATTGTCATTTAGTTAAAGAAAACTGAGGCACTTTGTTATAAAGAATTTGCTGTAATGAATGCTCATTCAGATAACATTAAAGAAACATTTTTCCAATTCCGGAAGGATACTCCTCTAGAATTCAGAAGTGAAGATGTATATAACCAAACTCTTGGAAAATAATTCATTAATGAAAGTAGAAGCTGAGAAAAGTAACTCAAAATTTAAAGGCTAAGCAGGGATAGAAACAGGTTAAAAAAACAGAAATTTACAATATTCAAATGGGGGAGTTGATGATTCGAAAAGTCAGTGTTTCTATATGTTAGAGTTGAGAGGATTAGGATATGCAATGAATATAAATATAATGTATTACTCTCCAGGACTACTTTTAGCTAGCCCCATATTACATTTCCCAGGTGTCCTAACCACCTGGAAAACTCTTAGTATTCATGCTCTCCTCCAGATAATTTACTGTATAATAGACATTTGGTTTGTAAACTCCTTGAGAAACTTGTATTTTCTCAATCTTTGTGACCCCTTCATCTAGCAAAGTGCCTTACATATGTTTGTAAATTTAATAAATTGCTACCAAAACATAAACAAATTCCTAGGCACAAAATATAAGCAAGATTTTTAGGTTGTTCTATATACTCTTTGACAAAGTGAAATCAAAAGCCTTCATTCTTTTCAAAAGCACTTACTAAGCACCTACTGTTTATACACCTCAGCGCCTGTAAGGGACCCACAACTGTCAATGAGATGAATTCCATGGTCACACAAAATCACCCAACTCAGCAAGCCAAGCACCCAGGGATCTGGGAGGGTTGACCCAGTTAGAACCTGATAAGCCCTTTCATAAAGTTTCCTTCATCACAGCTACACAATGACCCCATCTCAGCCCCATGTTGCTATGCGACCGATTTCCCACTGGATTCCTGAAGTAGAACCTGCAACCTAGCAAATATATTTCAAAGAACAGAGGTTGATGTTGTAATCTCCCCAGAGATCGTGGGGTAATGGTGACCTCCTGTCCTTCCAGAACTTTAGAACACTTAGAATCAATGCATATAGATTTTGGTTTAATTAAACTGAAGTGGCAATATTTTCTTCAAAGATGTCGACAATTACAGAAAAAATGAAATGATGGATCAGAGAAGGCCTTCAGCATCTTTTACATAAAAAAAATAATATATTGACACAGGAAGAAATGCATAAACAGAGAAACATATAATGCTTATCAGTTCAATTGAATAATAGCAGCTATAGTTACCTACTTCCACTTCACTATTAAAGTGATCCTCATTCTTTAGTCACCACTAATAATAGCACAATGACTATTTGGCTTGAACTGACCAAAATCTGAGATCACAGTTTCCTGGAAAAGTCAATGACTTTTATTTACAGTGATAAGATGACCTTTTCACTTTTTTCCTCTTTGGATAATACACAACCACACATGCAAACATGCATGCATATCCAATGTACATGTACTTCTGTAAATGTAGGTAGAACTAGGCCTAATATTTTTTCAATCTGTTTTTAATTATTGATGACAGGTGATGTTCAGCTCTCTTCCCTTGAGGACCATTATTTGTTTATTTATTTCTTTTTTGCCTCTCCCCAATTTTGTAATTGAGAAGGATAATTATGAAGTCCTGTGACATTTATTTTACTACCAACAAAGTTGTGATTGAGCATGGAGAACTATCATCTTGAAATCATTTCTGTAGGAACCTCTCTTTTAATTACTGTTTGATACAATTCAAATTTTTAAAAAATACATATTTAACTCGAGTTACTATATTAATTCTTTGGGTTAGTTTGCTCCTCTCCACTAGAACAACTAAGGGAATTTCTGGAAAAGAAGGCTTGACTCAATCTGAAAGGACTATATCAAAATGGAGAAAACACAATGATTTTTTAAAAAAAGAAAAAAAATGTTCCTATTATCAAGGACCATAAAATAACTAGGGGGAGAGAGGAACTAGATAGTTATGAGGTCAGGGTCCTGATGCAATTCTATCTATAGTTGATTAATTGAAAAGAAGCAAATTCCAGCTTGATATTTAGAAAAATCTGATACTTAAGTTTCTAAAGTTATTCAAAAATATCTACTCAAGGAGCTTTAGCAACTCCTTATTGAGTCTAGGATAAAATACATATGCCTATTTTTATTATTGAAAACCCTTCACAGTCTGGCCTCAACCTATCATTTTACTTCAGAGGTAGTCAAACTATGATCTGTAGGCCAAATCCAGCTAAATGCTGGTTTTTATACAAAGGGAGAGCTAAAAACATTTTTGGGAGAGGAGTCTGGGAAGATAACCAAGTAGGTAAAAAAATTCTAACTTCTCCAGATTTCCCTCACATGCAAGACAAAAATAGCATCTCAGGACAAATGTAGAAAAGCAGACAAGAGTTGGGGCATTACAGCAAACTTTCTAGGACAACCTGAGAAGATCCAAACAAAGATATCAGGATGCATTTGGCCTCTGTGAAATATAAACACCTTCATGCTGGCTCTGCTGAAACAGCAAGTGATGTGTTCTGGAGCTAGCTTGGTCTGAAGTTTGCCTGAGCCCCAGCCACAGGCATTTTCATTTCTCAGGTGGATGGGGAGTCAGGCATTTGAGACAGAGAAGCCTGAGGGAATTTCTGCTGATAAGGGACTCTAGGTCATCTATATTGTCCAGACATAGTCCTAGGTGAAAAACAAAACCAGCACTCCCCTAGTGAATACAGAAGTTGTAGGACAGAAATTCTAATGTCTATGGTCATTTAGAGGAAGGCAGAGATCTTGGCTTCCAAGCCAAAGGGGAGAACTGAAGGAGGATTTAAAACCAGAGGCACCATCCCCCATGCCTGAGGATTGGAGGTTACTACACTAAAAATCTGCTATATTTTTTTAAAGAGCAAGCGAGGAGAAAGAACCAAACCAAAGAAAGTTACTATGAGACTAGAGAAAACTAGGGTTTATCTTCAAAGGAGAATAATAAAGTTTAAAAAAAAATCTCTCCTATCCTAAAGAGTAATGTTAAATGTTCACCTGTCCAAAAAGAATTCATCAAACTCAAAAAAGACTTCTAAAATTAAATGAGGGAAATATAAGGAAAAAACTGAGAGAGGAGAGAGGGGAAAAGGAGGGAGAAGCAGGAATGGAGAGAGGCAGAGAAAGAGAAAGGGAGAGAGGACAGAAAGAGAGAGACAGAGAGACAGAGACAAAGAGAGAGAACAATCCAAGAAAAAACAAGATTATGAAAAGAAAATCAGACAACTAGAAAAGGAGATCCAGAATCTTAAGGGATAAAAAGATGCTTGAAAACTAGAATTGGGCAAGGGGAAGCTAGCAAAGTTATATAAGACCAAGGAATTATATATGTGCAAGCGCGCACGTGTGTGTGTGTGTGTGTGTGTGTGTGTGTGTGTGTGTAAAGAAAATGTGAGACATCTTATAAGAAAAACAACTGATTGGGAGAACAAATCAAGAAAAGAAAACATAAGAATAAGCAGAGTTCCTGAAAGCTATGATCAAAAAAATAATCTTGATACAATGATACAAGAAATAAATAAAGTTGTCCTGAAGTATTAGAACAAAAGGAAAAAGTAGAAACAGGAAAAGAAAAAAAATAATGCACTGATCTCTACATGAAAGAGATTCTTCTAGCAAAACATATAGGAATAACATAGCCAAATATGAAAATCCCCACCAATTCAATATAGCAGAGGCACAATTAGAATCATACAAGACCTAGCAGTGACTTCCTTAAAAGAACATAAGAACATTATAAATTGAAGAGCAAAAGAACTGAGGTTACAGCATAAAATATAATACCCAACAAAGTTAAGCATAATCCTGAATCAAAATGAATAAATAAAATAAAAAGATATTCTATAAATTGCTAGACTTTCAGAATTTTGTTGCAAAAAAAACCCTGAACTTAATAGAAAATTTGACATGTAAGATCCAATAGAAATGTAAGATAAATATCAAAGGCTAATTACAAAGGACTCAATAAGAAAAACAATTAAAGTTTAATTTGTGGAAATGTCAACTATACATCTAAGATTATCATTAGTAATTGGATAGTTTGAAAGGAAGCTTGGGGGTAGAGCTCAGTATGATGTGATTCTAAAAAGCAAAACTATGTAGGAAAAGGTAAAAAAAAATTAGTAATTATACAAATGAGGCGTGAGAAGAAATGACACAAAGAATTTAGATGAGGAAGGAGGGCTGATAGTTCTGGAACCTTATTCTCATCAGGAATGGGTTAAACAGAAAACAATACGTTGTGTACATGTAAATATATATACATACACACACATATCTTCATATGAGTATAAAAATCTAAATTTATAAAGAAATAAGAAGGGGGAATAGAATAAGGGAGGATGTAGAAGGATGTATAGATAAACAGGAATGGGATAAAGAGGGAGGGAAAAGGTAGAAGGACAAGATAAGGGAGGGATCCTTGGAGTGGGGAATAAGTTAAATAATAGCAAGGCAAAATAATGGGTTGAAGCAGAGGAGTCAGCAGGGATAGGAAATAAGAGATATACACAAAAATAATTATGATCAGGAGTGGAATCTATTAGGAAAAAAGCAAGTTTAATAACCATTGATTTCAGACAAAGTTAAAGCTAAAATAGATTTAATCAAAAGAGAAAAATATGGAAACACTAGATGTCAGCCATATTAATCAATATTTTTAAAACTATTTAAAATAAGTAGGCAGTTTAAGATTGGAATATTGCTGTGGTGCAGGAATGAGTAGTGGATTTTTAAAAATATGGAAAGGATGCTATTTACCTTAAAAGAAATCGAAGAAAAACAAGCATAGCATGGCAACATAGATATATATGAATGTACATGTGTATACATATGTATATGTATGTATACCTATTTATATACACATATATATGTATACATATACATATATCTATGTGTATTTATAGATAAAGATATCCATGCTTAATTGTAGCCTTCTAAGAGGGGATGGGGAAGACAAATAAGGGGGAAATAAAGTAAAAAAGGCACAGCAGAGAACAATAGAAAACCTATAAGGAAACAAAGAAAAGATGGACAGCTCTGAACACAAAATGTAGTTTTGGTTTTTTTTGTTTTGTTTTGCTGAGGCAATTGGGATTAAGTGACTTGCCCGGGATCACACAGCTAGGAAGTGTTAAGTGTCTGAGATCAGATTTGAACTCAGATCCTCCTGACTTTAAAGCTGGTACTTTATCCACTGAACCACTTAGCTAAAGTTGGTACTCTATCTACTGGGCCACTTAGCTGCCCCTATGTAGTATTTTTTTTATATAGGCTTTCATTTTTTCATATTTTCATATTTTAAATCCTTTCTTATGTTATGCTATATACATAGCATTGTTTTATTTTCTCTTTTTCTATTTTGTATTTAAGTTTTAAATAAATAAATAAATAAAATTTAAGTTAAAAAAGAATTGTTTTGACATTTAAAAAAATACATTTTATTTTACTCTTTATTCTGTACTGATATGACATTATTTCCTCATGGATTCTAAATCAAATGAAACTGCATTACTTATACATGATATCCTCTCTCCAGATTTTCTGTGTTTATATAAACTCTCCTACATATCTATAATGTTCTACATCTTTACTTCTCTCTCCTTGCATCCATCACTCTTTTATAGGCTCACAATAAGTGTCACATCATACATAAGAATGTTCTTGATTCACAAAATAATAAGTGCTGCCTTGCCTCACACCCAATTATCTTTTTATATATTTTGTGTGTAATTTGTACTTATTTATACATATGTTGTTTTCTTCTAGTAGAATAGCAGCTCTTTGAATGCAGGCAATGTTTCATTTTTGTCTTTGTATTCCTATTATCTAGCACAATGACTGGTACAAAAGGGACATATATAAACGTGTCAAATTAAAATTCTACTGTGGAATACAACATGAAAATAATAAACAAACATTAAACACCTACTATATATAAGCACTGTGGGATAGAGTGAGCATTAAGTGGAAAAAGCTAAACAGTCCTTGCCCTTGAGAAGTTTAAATTTACTAGGCAAGATAAAACATGTTCATAAATAATATACATAGGATAAGTACAAAATAAATACATAGGGATTGAAATGGCCTATACTAACAAATTAGTAAATCTAGAAAGGACACTGGAAGGAGTTGATATATGTACTGAGACTTGAACAGAGATTGTGATACAAGAAATAGAAGTAAGGATGACCAGTACCAACAAACCAGGTTAGCAACAATACAAAAATAAAAGGATAAGAGAATATCTAGGAGGTAGTAATTAGTTTTGTCAAATATTGCAAATGTAGTTAGGATTATTACTAAGACAAAAGCATTGAATTTAGCATTGTAAAGACCCTTGGTTACATAGGAAAGAGCAGATTTAGTTGAGTAGTAAAGAAATGGGATTGCAAAGGTTTAAAAGTATATTGGAGACAAAAAAGTAGAAGCAATGGGTATAGGTATCTTTTTCTAGTAGTTTAGTTATGAAAGGGAGGTGAAATCAAAAAAGACTTATGAAGTAGGTGGTAGAATCAAGCTAAAGTATCATATTGATAAACCTGTAGGATTCAGGAATGTTTATAATTAACAGGGAAAGAAATATTGTACATCAGGATGTGCTGAAAATAATTAAGGAGAGTAAGGGACTAAAGAAAAAAAGAAAAGCAATGGCATAAAAAACATAAATGAAGGCCATTAAGAAGGAACTTATTCTTCAAGGCTAGAGCAAAGGAGAGAAAGGTATGGGATAATACTGAGTTGATTCAAAGTTTTGAATTGAGAAGGAGAGAAAAAACTGAAATAGATGGCTTCAATTGTTTTTTTCAGTAAAGTATGAAGCAAAGTTCTGTATTGAGGGAGAAGCGGTAAGGATGTTGTTAGTTCCTTGAGAAAGTAAAAGAAATCTGGAACAACTACAATTCAGAGAGGGATAAAAAAGCACAACAAGAAAGAGTAAAAAAACAAATGTAGTTCAGAGAGGCATAAAAAAGCACAACAAGAAAGAGTAAAAAGACAAATGTACAGCAATAAATAGTGAGTTAAGATTGAATAACATATGGAGCAAAATCTACTATGCTTCAGGTGAAGTCAAAAAAGCAGGGGTAGCCATCCTGATCTCAGATCAAGCTAAAGCAAAAATTGATCTAATTAAAAGAGATAAGGAAGGGCACTATATCTTGCTAAAGGGTAGCATGGATAATGAAGCACTATCTATATTAAACATATATGCACCAAGTGGTGTAGCATTTAAATTCTTAAAAGAGAAATTAAGAGAGCTGCAAGAAGAAATAGACAGCAAAACTATAATAGTGGGAGATCTCAACCCTGCACTCTCAGAATTAGATAAATCAAACCACAAAATAAATAAGAAAGAAGTCAAAGAGGTAAATAGAATACTAGAAAAATTAGATATGATAGATCTCTGGAGAAAATGAAATGGAGACAGAAAGGAGTACACTTTCTTTTCAGCAGTTCATGGAACCTATACAAAAATTGACCATATATTAGGACATAAAAACCTCAAACTCAAATGCAGTAAGGCAGAAATTGTAAATGCATCCTTTTCAGACCACAATGCAATGAAAACTACATTCAATAAAAAGCCAGGGGAAAGTAGACCAAAAAATAATTGGAAACTAAATAATCTCATACTAAAGAATGATTGGGTGAAACAGCAAATCATAGACATAATTAATAACTTCACCCAAGAAAACGATAATAATGAGACATCATACCAAAATGTATGGGATGCAGCCAAAGTGGTAATAAGGGGAAATTTCATATCTCTAGAGGCCTATTTGTATAAAATAGAGAAAGAGAAGGTCAATGAATTGGGCTTGCAACTAAAAATGCAAGAAAAGGAACAAATTAAAAACCCCAGTCAAACACTAAACTTGAAATTCTAAAAATAAAAGGAGAGATCAATAAAATTGAAAGTAAAAAAACTATTGAATTAATTAATAAAACTAAGAGTTGGTTCTATGAAAAAACCAACAAAATAGACAAACCCTTAGTAAATCTGATTAAAAAAAGGAAAGAGGAAAATCGAATTGTTAGTCTTAAAAATGAAGAGGGAGAACTCGCCACTAAAGAAGAGGAAATTAGAGCAATAATTAGAAGTTACTTTGCCCAACTTTATGTCAATAAATTCGATAACTTAAATGAAATAGAAGAATACCTCCAAAAATATAGCTTGCCCAAACTAACAGAGGAAGAAGTAAATATCCTAAACAGTCCCATCTCAGAAAAAGAAATAGAACAAACTATCAACAAACTCCCTAAGAAAAAATCCCCAAGACCAGATGGATTTACATGTGAATTCTTTAAATGACAATTTACTCCAATTAACAATTAACTCCAATGCTAAATAAACTATTTGAAAAAGTAGGGATTGAAGGAGTCCTACCAAACTCCTTTTATGACACAGACATGGTACTGATACCTAAATCAGGTAGATTGAAAACAGAGAAAGAAAATTATAGACCAATCTCCCTAATGAATATTGATGCTAAAATCTTAAATAAAATATTAGCAAAAAGATTACAGAAAATCATCCCCAGGATAATACACTATGACCAAGTAGGATTTATACCAGGAATGCAGGGCTGGTTCAATATTAGGAAAACTATTAGCATAATTGACTATATCAATAACCAAACAAACAAAAACCATATGATCCTCTCAATAGATGCAGAAAAAGAATTTGATAAAATCCAACAGCCATTCCTAATAAAAACACTTAAGAGCATAGGAATAAATGGATTTTTCCTTAAAATAGTCAGGAGCATATATTTAAAACCATCAGTAAGCATCATATGCAATGGGGAAAAACTAGAACCTTTTCCAGTAAGATCTGGAGTGAAGCAAGGTTGCCCACTATCACCATTATTATTCAATATCGTATTAGAAACACTAGCCTCTGAAATAAGAGTCGAGAAAGATATTAAAGGAATTAGAGTAGGCAATGAGGAAACCAAACTATCACTCTTTGCAGATGATATGATGGTATACCTAGAGAACCCCAGAGATTCTACTAAAAACCTATTAGAAATAATTCATAATTTTAGCAAAGTAGCTGGATACAAAATAAATCCCCATAAATCCTCAGCATTTTTATACATCACCAACAAAACCCAACAGCAAGAAATACAAAGAGAAATTCCATTCAGAATAACTGTTGATAGCATAAAATATTTGGGAATCCATCTACCAAAGGAAAGTCAGGAATTATATGAGCAAAATTACAAAAAAGTCTCCACACAAATAAAGTCAGACTTAAAAAATTGGAAAAATATTAAGTGCTCTTGGATCGGCCGAGCGAATATAATAAAGATGACAATACTCCCTAAACTAATCTATTTATTTAGTGCTATACCAATCAGACTTCCAAGAAAATATTTTAATGATCTAGAAAAAAATAATAACAAAATTCATATGGAACAATAAAAAGTCGAGAATCTCAAGGGAATTAATGAAAAAAAAATCAAATGAAGGTAGCTTAGCTGTACCTGACCTAAAATTATATTATAAAGCAGCAGTCACCAAAACCATTTGGTATTGGCTAAGAAATAGATTAGTTGATCAGTGGAAAAGATTAGGTTCACAAGACAGAATAGTCAATTATAGCAATCTAGTGTTTGACAAACCCAAAGATCCTAACTTTTGGGATAAGAATTCATTATTTGATAAAAACTGCTGGGACAACTGGAAATTAGTATGGCAGAAATTAGGCATGGACCCACACTTGATACCATATACCAAGATAAGATCAAAATGGGTCCATGACCTAGGCATAAAGAACGAGATTATAAATAAATTAGAGGAACATAGGATAGTTTATCTCTCAGACTTGTGGAGGAGAAAGAAATTTGTGACCAAAGATGAACTAGAGACCATTACTGATCACAAAATAGAAAATTTTGATTACATCAAATTAAAAAGCCTTTGTACAAACAAAACTAATGCAAACAAGATTAGAAGGGAAGCAACAAACTGGGAAAACATCTTCACAGTTAAAGGTTCTGATAAAGGCCTCATTTCCAAAATATATAGAGAACTGACTCAAATTTATAAGAAATCAAGCCATTCTCCAATTGATAAATGGTCAAAGGATATGAACAGACAATTTTCAGATGATGAAATTGAAACTATTACCACTCAGATGAAAGAGTGTTCCAAATCATTATTGATCAGAGAAAGTCAAATTAAGACAACTCTGAGATACCACTACACACCTGTCAGATTGGCTAAGATGACAGGAAAAAATAATGATGAATGTTGGAGGGTATGCAGGAAAACTGGGACACTGATGCATTGTTAGTGGAGTTGTGAACGAATCCAACCATTCTGGAGAGCAATCTGGAATTATGCCCAAAAAGTTACCAAATTGTGCATACCCTTTGATCCAGCAGTGTTTCTATTAGGCTTATATCCCAAAGAAATACTAAAGAAGGGAAAGGGACCTGTATGTGCCAAAATGTTTGTGGCAGCCCTGTTTGTAGTGGCTAGAAACTGGAAATTGAATGGATGCCCATCAATTGGAGAATGGCTCGGTAAATTGTGGTATATGAATGTTATGGAATATTATTGTTCTGTAAGAAATGATCAGCAGAATGAATACAGAGAGGCTTGGAGAGACTTACATGAATTGATGCTAAGTGAAATGAGCAGAACCAGGAGATCATTATACACTTCGACAATGATATTGTATGAGGATGTATTCTGATGGAAGTGGATTTCTTTGACAAAGAATCCTAACTGAGTTTCAATTGATAAATGATGGACAGAAGCAGCTACACCCAAAGAAAGAACACTGGGAAATGAATGTGAACTATCTGCATTTTTGTTTTTCTTCCCGGGTTATTTTTACCTTCTGAATCCAATTCTCCCTGTGCAACAAGAGAACTGTTCAGTTCTGCAAACATATATTGTATCTAGGATATACTGCAACATATCTAACATATATAGGACTGCTTGCCATCTAGGGGAGGGGGTGGAGGGAGGGAGGGGAAAAATCAGAACAGAAACGAGTGCAAGGGATAATGTAAAAAAAAAATTACCCCGGCATGGATTCTGTCAATACAAAGTTATTATTAAGTAAAATAAAATAGAAAAAAAAAAAAAAAGATGGCAGAGTAAGCAGTAAATCACTGCAGTAAATCTTTCCTATTTACCTGCAAACAACTATAAAATAGTGTCCCAAAACAAATCCTGTAAAGAACACAAGTATCAAAAAAGATGGGGTGAAACCATCTTTTAGCCCAAGAAATTTGGAAGATCACCAAGAAAGGTCTACTACATTTTCACATAGTCATTGGCTTATTTAAAGGCAGTCAATCAAACCTCACCCTCTTTCCCATTTTTTTCTGGGAGAAGATCAAAATAGTCCTGATAATGCAAAGGTTAAAAAGGGAGGTGAGAGAAAAGGGAGGGGAAAGAGTAATTCCTGTTTTTAAATTTATACATCAGAGCAGCTAGGTGATACAGTGTTGAGTCTGAAGTCAGGAAGACTCATCTTTCTAAGTTCAGATCTAGCCTTAGACTTCCTAGCTATGTAACTCAGAACAAGTCATTTAATCCTGTATGACTCAATTTCTCCTCTGTAAAATTAGCTGAAGAAGAAAATTGCAAATCAATTCATCATCTTTGCTAAGAACACCCCAAATGAGATTACAAAGAGTCAGAGATGACTGAAATGAGAGAATAATGACAAAAACTATATTGACACAATCCACATGAAATAAAATCATTCTATAACATCCATAATATATTTTTTTAATTTGCACATTAACTGAGTCATCAGATCTTCTTCATGAAAATCCAATAAGGGGATTATCTATTACTTCAAAGTACTTAAGCCTTTTAAAATGCTACATCTTTAGTTCTAGAGAACACTGGGCTAGAAAGAAGGCTCCAAGGTCCATTTTCTGTTAGACAGCCACTATAGGTTAATTCATTTGCTAGAAAAAGAAATATCGGACTTAAAATTTCAAGAATGGTGGTCTATTATTAGTGCTCCAATTTATCAGTTTTATCATTCTAGGCAAGTCACTTAATACTTCTTGTCCTTATTTTTCTTAACTCTAAAATGAGAGATAGAGAATAGATTAGTATAATGGAGAAAATAACTACTTGTGTTTATATTGCACTTTAAAGTTTACAGAGTTAAATTTCTTTCCAACTATAAAAGGCTAGAGTTTAAAGAATGCTTCTTATTTTGAAACTAACCTTCCTGCTATTTTTCATTCTATTTTTTGAAGAAACAAAGAATATCAACTTTTACACTGGAGTCAATGGGGTCTAGCTGTTTGCTTTAGTTTTAAGAGTTATATTGCATTAGTTTCATTTGGCGCCTTGTATTTCTGGGACTTAACTCTCATTCACTTTCATTAGACTATGAAATTTCAAAGAAGTTAGGATTTGCTGAAGTTTTCTGCTGGACATAGAAATGTTCATTTAAAAGGTCAACAAAATATTAGAGTCAAGAAAAAATATTCAATCTTAGTTTGCCAGAAAGTTTTATTGACTATACTCACCTAGCCACATGATGGATAAAGAAACTTTAATTTATCTGGATCCAACTTTGTGTACACACACACAAAATTCTGGATCATTTTACCTTCTGCCAGTCTCTATTTTTTTCATATACACAGTGAGAAAATTGAACTATATAGTTTCTAAAATCTATTCCAGACCTACATTTTTAATTCTAACATCTTATACCAAATCTGGAAATAATATTTGAAGTCATCTAATTCAACCTCCTTATTGTATTAGATGGGGAAACTGAGTTCCAGAATGGATTTATCCAAGATTAATAGTTTATCCTTTCATTTTACATATGTTTGATTGATTTTCATTACTTTTTTTAAAGGTTTAATTGATATTTTAAGTGACTTTCACATTTTAATATACTGCTCTAACCCCTATGCGGAAGAGAAATTTCTTGTCATGAAGAATATGATAGAAGAAGGGAAAAGGGAGACAAAAAGCATTTCACCGAAACATCAATCAACTCTGAAAGCATATATAATGCTCAATGCCAATAGTTCCTGCACCCCCACAAATACAGGAAAGCAGTATGTTTTCTCCTTTCTCATTTTGGTACAAAAGTAATACTTAAAATTATATAGCATTCAGATTCATTTTTAACTTCTCATGTATATTTTTTCCAGTTATTGTGTATGTTTCTTAATTCTGCCCCATTCACTCTATATCAGTTCATATGTCTTCCATTTTGTGCTTTTGTGCTTTCAATACACCCATTTCTTATGGTTCAGCAACATTCCATTACATTCACAAATGTAATATAATTCATTAATTCATTGCATTCAATGGCCACAGTTTAGCCATTCCCCAATTAATGAGCACTTACTTAATTTCTGCCAAACTGTTTTTGTATTTCCTTAAAAGTCCTTATCAAATCAAGAATTCTTTGAGGAATTGATGCTCTCTGGTTAGTCAAGAACTGGGTTATTAATTCTGATTGTTTCAGGTTCTCTCTTCTCTGGTTAACTCCACTAATTTATTTTTCTATTTTTTTTTACCAGTAACAAGGAATCACTATCTCTTAATAAGCAATTGCTCATTTCACTATTTTATCACATTTAGAGGGCAAAATAACAACACCCCAGTTATTTTCCTGAGATTCTTTCTGTATAGCACTAGGGGGAGAAAGATATGAACAATGCTTTTTCCTCCCAAAGATCCCAGGAGATTGTTCTGGATTGGCATTTTGAATGGTAGGTCCTATAATTGCCTTAAGAATTCACAGAAGATGGATGTCAGTGAACATATAACAGGACAATAAAGGCCATACAGACCTGGACTATTAAAAATGTGGAAAATTCAAAATAAAAACAGAGGTAGGAAGAGGAGAAAGGAGTGGTATAATGGGGAAGAATAGGAAACAGAAAAGAAAAGGTGGAAAGAAAAGAGAGTATAAAATTCTAACCTCTTATGTTCACCAGCTTGTTTCCATACCAAACAGTGACTTCTACAGAAATTCAGTCTTTTCTTATTAGGCAGGGAAATGAGCAGAGCAGATATAGACCTCTTTAATCTATAACATCCTAACTATTTAGCCACTGTCATTGAATAGATGAATGGCATTTCCACTCATCCCTAACCTCAACAGTGGTTTTAATACCACAGAGAAGATGTTTCCACCACAGCCAAATTAATCCATTTTTTAAAAATTAATAGATTTGTATTGATGTATTTAAAGCCCCTGTCAGTCTCTCTGCAGCCTGCCAAATCATGTGTTAAATATAAGAATAGAACTAAACATTTAAAACTCATCAGACTGTACTAAATGAGCTAAAATTGAGGGAAAAAAGACATCTGATAGGAGACAGGGAAAAGGAACTGAATTAACCAGGTCTCTCTGACCTTGCAAAGTTAGAATAGTCTATATCAACTTTATTGATTAGAAGCCTTAAATTGGTCTCCACTGGTAGCTGCCATGCTTATTTTAATACTCAACCAATAAGAAACTCAGATATTCTCAATGACCCTCAAATTTACCGTAACAGCAAAAGAAATAAAGTCTATCTTTCTTTTCTCCTTCTATAATGCTGGAATAGCAAGATAATCCAGAAAGAAGAGAACCTGAATTTTCCCAAGATCATTTGTTAATATGTCTAAATGACAGTCAAACTTTTAGATTTAACAGTCAACTGGAGCCCTTCTGAAATATTATAAATGGATTATACTGTCCATGTCTTCTCAAATGCTTCAGTCTACTTCTCCAGTTCTCCCTAAACCTGCTTCTATCTCTCTTCAAGAAAGAAGAATAAGTGAGGGCAGCTAGGTGGTGCAGTGGATAGAGCATCAGCCCTGAAGTCAGGACAACCTGAGTTCAAATCTGGTCTTGGATACTTAACACTTCCTAGCTGTGTGACCCTGGGCAAGTCACTTAACCCCAATTGCCTCAGGGGGAAAAAAAAGGAAAGGAAAAAAAGGGAAAAAAAAGAAAGAAAGAAAAAGAAAGGAAAAAAATATATGTGGGTATGTGGGTGTGTTTTGGGCTTTGATAAAACAAGGAACTTTCTCTTAAAAGCCAAATCTAGGCTTATTTTCAAATTTGCATTTAAGTCTCAAATCACATCATTAGCTTGTTATATTAAGTCAAACTATCAATTATTTATCAAGTGTACCAGGAAAAATGCAGAGAAATATGAAAAAGATCCAGTTTCTGCCCTTGAGGAGCTTATAATGTAGCTAAAGGGAAAAGATTCACATACATGAAACAACTGAGAAACATGGCAAAATATGATTGACAGATTTTGTTATATAGACTTAGTTATTTCACAAATAAAAAGTTAAGTAATAATAGTTGTAAGATCTGGTGATATTCTATGCATATTCTACACACATGTTCCTCCTAATTGATCTAAATTTAACTGACAAATGGTACAATGGAAGAATTCAGCATCTAGTGACCAACTGACTTATAACTTTCCTTCTCTTAGCTAGTTTGGTACCTACCCCAATCTTTTTTCTGGCTTAAGGGGCCTGCTAGAGCTTGCCATAGTCTCTATCAGACAAAAAATAGAGTAGCAGAGTAGAATTTTAATCAAGAACAAATCTGGAGTAGTCCTTCAAATATTCAAAGATGACTAGTTTGTTCTCCTAATTCTCCAAGCTAAAAAAATTTTTTTAAAAGATTTAATTTAATAAACATTTATTAAGTACATATTTTGCAGCACTGCCTTAAATTAAATTAAATAGAGATTAAGTAAATAAATAATTAGATAAATAAATAAAGGCAGTCCCTGATCTCAACATGCTTACAATCTAATGGAGGAAGACAAAAAACAAAAAGAAATCACAAGTGTGGGGCACCAGACGTCATTTTGTTTCATTAATTTGAAACAGAGTTTATAGATGAAAAATGTACTGAGTTGCAAATCCAAATGCTACACTGTACAAAGAAAGGGTTAAAAAGGGGTTTAGTGCTACTCAGCAGCCTTCCAATTTACCCAGTTTCTTCAACATGTATATCTATATATCTATACCTCTATAGAGATGTATGTATATGTACATATATGTACAATCTCATGTTCTTTGTTTTCCATCTACAGCAACTACAAAGTTGCTTGTGACAAAGTCTATGAACTCAAAGCGGAGCTATTTAGATGATTTTTTATGCAATTCTTGTTAATGGTGAAGATGAATTCAGCCAATGTCAAAAGGCTGTATTCTTAAACTTCGCTTCTACACTAGCAAGAAATGACCTTTCCTCTTCCCCAAAAGTGTAATAATATCTTACATTTTCTTTGTTTGAAGAGGTTGAATATTATGGGATTATGGGAATGGGATTGGTTGGGTAATATTAACCGATTCTTGGCAGTAAGGTGAGCACTTGTAAAATGATTTTTGGGGAAATACCTGTGGACTTGGGAGACTCAAAATAACTAAGGCATTTCCTCCTGAATCTTGTATTTTTGAGTCATCATTACAATGGTATGACTTCAGAATGATATTCTTGTGTATCTGTGTCAAATACACCACTGTGGCTTTTGCTGGTTTTGAGCCAACAATATAACATACTCCAGAATTTGAGAAACTTCACATATGATAAAGGCTGTGGTCAGATACAGCTTTGCACATCTTGTAAGAATAAAGACAGCAAGGCATCCTAGGCCCTAGCTGAGCATTGCACTTGGAACAGGAAGATGTGAGCCTTGAGCACTACCTCAGATCCTTATTAGAAATGGTAGGCTGAACAAATCATCTCAATTTTCTCCTCTGTAGGATGTGCACAATATTACAAACATATTCAAAGTGCTTTGTAAACTTTAAAATGTTATGTAAATGTCAGCTGTTGTTATTATCATTATTATTCTAGGTAAATTTACCCATTACTTTAAAGAAGAGTTCCTGGAAGTGGCCATTAAACATTTGTAGGACTCAATCATTTCCATCTTGAAGATTTTTGTGATTTCCAAAATTCTTTGTTAAAATTCAAGTACCCTAGGGATAGCAAGGTAATCTATTAATTCTTCATTAGAATTCTGTTCCATCAAACTACTTTCCAAAAGTGTCAGCTAGGAAAGTATTATAACTTCTAAGACATATGTCAGAGGTGACAATAGTGGGGGTAAATGAAAAGAGTGGATAGATAAATAGATATAGAGGGAATGAAGGAGAGAGGAAGGGGGAGAAAGAGAGAGAGAGAGAGAGAGAGAGAGAGAGAGAGAGAGAGAGAGAGAGAGAGAGAGAGAGAGAGAGAGAGAGAGAGAGAGAGAGAAAGAGAGAGAGAGAGAGAGAGAAAGAGAGAGAGAGAGAGAGAGAGAGAGAGGAGAGAGAGAGAGAGAGAGAGAGAGAGATGAATGTGTATGTTTAGGATACAAGACTGGAAAAAAGAACTCTAAAATAATGCAGAGAAGCCCAGAAAGAAAAATGACCAAAGCCAAACTTCAACAACCTCATAAATTTGCCTGAGCTGGATCCAACTAATCTCATGTTCTTTGTTTTCCATCTACAGCAACTACAAAGTTGCTTGTGACAAAGTCTATGAACTCAAAGCGGAGCTATTTAGATGATTCTTTATGCAATTCTTGTTAATGGTGAAGATGAATTCAGCCAATGTCAAAAGGCTGTATTCTTAAACTTCGCTTCTACACTAGCAAGAAATGACCTTTCCTCTTCCCCAAAAGTGTAATACTATCTTACATTTTCTTTGTTTGAAGAGGTTGAATAGTTGTGTTTTTAATTTTATTTTTGTTTGTATATATGTGTATGTGCATTTTCTTCCCTCCTCAACAAACACCATATTGGCTTTATCAACTTGAAGCATGGATAAATGTAATTGAAAACAAGCTTATTATTAGCGTAGCACTTTGCAATATGGTGTTGAAAACACCAGAGTAAATTAAGAGGTAGCTGTACAGATTGGAAGCATTTGTTCCAAAAAATGAAGGCCAAGGAGAGTGCTTATCTGTGGAAAAGTTAATATTTTGGAATTTGGTCTAATATAGAAAAGAGAGTTGTTAGAGAAACTATCTGTGCCATGCTATTGTGTGGCTTGAGGAAAGCCAGCTGTGAAGAAGAAATTCAATTGAATTTTCCGGAGAGTCATGATAGGAAGAATAAAAACACAAGATCAGCTCTATCCATGAGAACTCAGATTTTAGGCTACCACGTATATGGGTAAAATAATTCAAGTTATGCATTACCACAGCACAGTAAAAGGTGAGGACTTTTAAGCTCTGGTTAAGCTTTGATCTGCCACTAACCTATGCACATGCTACTCAACTTCTCAGTTTATTAAGTTCCTCATCTGGAAAATTATGGGGTTTGGATTAGTTGATTTCAAATATCCCTTCTACCTCTAGCATTCAATAATCCCAGATCAATTCCCCTCTCTCAGCTGTAGTTTCCTATTAGGTCAAATGAGAATAATATTTGTCCCACCTCTTTCACAAACTTTCTGAGAGAATGCAATAATATAATTGTAGTATAGAAGAAAGACTACTGCATTTAAAATCAAAAGACCTGATTTTAACTCTGATATTTATTAATTAAGGAAGTCACTTATTCATTCTTTTAATTGAGATGAGGTTTTTGTTTTTTTTCTAATTATCAAATAAAATATTCTCAGAAGACAAAATATTTGTGGAGGACAATGCATTTGAGATTTTTAAAACATCATAAGCACAAGTGCCAGATATTATTCAATGTAGGTTCTAAAAAATATCTGGATAAAGAATCAGGAGACCTCATTAGCTGAATGACTTTCAGAAAGTCATCAAACCTCTCTAAGTGGGCGGGTTTTATTTGTTTGTTTGTTTTTCAGAGGCAATTGCCAATGTGGTAGATAGAGCACTGATCAGAGAGTCAGGAAGATCTGAATTCAGGGTTTCACACAATTACTCACTATGTAACCTTATGTGAATCATTTGACACTTGTCTGCCTCAGTTTCTTCAAATACAAAATGGGGGTAAAAATAGCACATACTTCCTAAGGTTATTATGAGACTCAAAAGAGACAATGTTAGTAAAGTACTTAACATAATGCCTGACATATAGTAAGTGCTTAATAAATGTTTATTTCTTTTATTACTTTGCTCATCAGGAATTAGAAGGGAATTAGATGGTCATTAATCTTGTTCCAGAATTATGGTTGAGTTAAGTGTTTTGGGAAAAGAACTAGAATGAAAATAAGAATTTCTGGGTTCTTAGAGTCCTCTGCCGCTTAATAGTTGAGTTACCTTGTACAAATAATTTCATTTCCACATCTGTAAGATAAGAGACTTGATCAAGAGATAAATGGGCAAAAGACTGAATCAAGCAATTTTGAGGGGAAAATGCTAATTATAAGTGACTATATGAAAATATACTTCACTAATAGGAAAAGAAATGCAAATTGAAACATTGAAGTTTCATTTCATTTGCTAAATTTTGGCAAAGATGACAAGTAATAGAGACAGGCTGTGTTGAAGGCACTGTGGAAAGATAGAAGCATCATAAAATTGTTGGTGAAGCTTCAAATTAGATATCATTTTGGAATTATGCAAGAAAGTGTCTAGATTGAACTGTCCATAGCCTTTGACACAGAAAGTCACAACCCTAAAGATATAGAAAGAAATCAAAGAGAGAAAGGCCCAATGCAAATCAAATCTTCACAGCAGAGCAATATTTTATGATAATATATTACTAGAAATACAAATATATTATAGTATTGGAATATTATGTGATACTATTGCATAGTAAGAAATTATAAATATGAGGAATTCAAAAATTATGGAAGGATTTATATAAACTGATTCAAAGTAAAATAACACCAAAAGAATAACATATTCACTGACTTTCTTGAGGGCAGGGACTGTCTTTTGCCTCTTTTTGTATTCCAAGCATTAGTGAAATGTTTGGCACATAGTAGGAATTTTTTAAACGTTGATTGAGTCATAAAATGAAGATCGTTAAAGGATAACTGAGCTCTGAGTAATTGAAAGCCAGGGAAGCTCCCACAAATAAGTAATGAAGCATAACTCTCCTCACAAAAGAGAGAAGCAAAAGACTTTTTGAAACACAAAAGTAAAATGTTAACATCAGATTCAGTTATTACAAAAACATTTGTTATGTAATTCTTTTTCTTTAATAAAAGGGAGAGTTGAATGAGATTATCAAGAGAGGATGCTCTTTACAGAAATACCTATAAAGTTAAGAAAAATAAGATTGATTTATCTATCCATCCATCTATCTATTTATCTATCTATCTATCTATCTATATCTTTATATCTAGAAATACATACATATATATACATATATATGTGTGTGTGTATATATATATATATATATATATATATATATATATATATATATATATAGTGAGGAGTTTGGACAAAATAGCGTCTAGATCACTTAAAGTTATAACATTCAATGATTATGATCCAATGAGTCTTTTCAAGTTTTGTACTCTATGGCTAATAAGGATTTTAAATAATGTTAATATCCTCTTTTTAAACACTTAATAAATTGAAATTTCAGATGAAATCATATAAAATGTTGGGAAGTCAACTGGTACCCGTTCACATACTTCAGGAATATCAGAACTGCAACATAAATAGCTAACCAGTCAATCAACAAATATTTATTATTTCTCACTATGTATCAAATACCCTGATAAATGGGGAGATAAAAAGAAAGACAAAAAAACTAATTCTTTAGGGAAAATATTAGTAGAAAATACCACTGGAGATGAATTGTATTGAGTTCTGAGGACTTGGTATTTTTTTTAAAAACTACCTTAAACTTTATTTCGTTTATTTAAGTCTTTGATCCCTTTCAAAATTCTTATAAGTATGGAGGGAAAGTAACCAGACCTAGGATTTCATTGACACAAAAAACTCCCTGATGAGAAAACTTCTACTATCAATGTGGATCAGCACCAAATTTAGCTTCTTAAAGAGTGGACTCACTTATACTCTTTTAACTTCATTTTTAGCCATTTATATCTTAAGGAGAATATTCTCCTGTGTCTGGAGAATATTAGGTGTCTGAAAAGTTTGTATTTGGGGCAAAGACAAGAAGAATATCAGCAATTATGAATAAAAGAGAACAAAAGGGGAGATTTGGAAAATAAAGACAAGTTTCTGGAGTTATGGATTGGCAATCACATTCCTTAGAAATCTTTCTTGGAAAGAAAGCAGAAAACAGGGTTAGGAGGAATTTTACAGTAATTATTTCTGGAAAAGGCTTCATTTTTCAAATACACAGAGAACTGAGTCAAATTTATATGAGTAGTACAATTCAATATGCAATAGATAAATGTTCAAAGGATATGGACAATTTTCAGATGAAGAAATCAAAACCATCTGTGTGAAAAAATTTAATGTAGGCCATATGTGTGCAATCATGTAAAACCTATTTCCATATTAGTTGTGGAAGAAAAAAAATTGCAAAACAATTTGCAAATTGCAAATACACTTTGCAAAAGGAAAAAAAAAACAACAAAATAATAATAAAATAAATGTAGTATTCCTTGATCTGCATTAAGATTTTATTAGTTCTTTCTCTGCATGTAAATATTAAAAATGTTCTAAATCATTATTAACTAGATAAATGTATAATAAAATGGCTGTGTATACCTCACACCTATCAGATTGATTAATATGACAGAAAAGGATGATAAATGTTAGAGAGGATAATGCTTTGTTGGTGGAGTCATGAACTGATATAGCAGTTCTGGAGAGCAATTTGGAACCATACTCAAAGGGCAATCAAGTTGTATATACATTTTGATCCACCAATATTCCTATTACTATATCCCATAAAGGTCTTTTTTAAAGAGGGGGAAAAATCTACATGTACAAAAACACTTGTAAAAGTTCTTTTTGTGATAGAAAAGAATTAAAAATTGAAAAGATGTCCATCAATTGGGTAATGGCTGAACAAGTTGTGATAAATGAATGTAATGGAATACTACTATGCTATAAGAAATGATGAGCAAAATTTCAGAAAAACTTAGAAAGATTTACATGAACTGATGCAAAATTAAATGAGCAGAACCAGGAGAATATTGTACACAGTAACAACATTTTATGATGATCAACTGTGATTGACTAGTTCTTCTCAGCAATACAATGATCCAAAACAATTCCAAAGAAGCCATGATAAAAAATGCTATCCACATCCAGAGAAAGAACTGATGAAATCTGAATGCAGATCAAAGAATACTACATTCGCTTTATTATTGTTTGTGTCTTTTTTCTTTTCAAGTGTGCTTTGTAAATTGTTTTTTTTTTCCTTTAACAACATGACTAATATGGAAATAGGTTTTATATAGTTGCACATATAAAAGCCTATATCAAATCATTTACCATATTAGAGAGGAGGGAGGGAAAGGAGAGGAGAAAATCTGGAACTCAAAATCTTATAAAAATTAATGTCAAAATTGTCTTTACATATTATTGGGAAAAATAATATACTATTAAAAATACTTCTTGGTTCTCCAGTGCTTTAGAACTTAATTCAGAGAATACCAAGTGTTGGCTCAGACTTGTGAATATCTCCAGAGAGATATTCCCTATTTAGGCCATTGTCTGAATCATTTTATAAAGTTGTTTATAGATGTCAAAATGAATGGTAAACTCTAGTAACTTACTAAGGAAAGAGTAAAATGGAGAGAATTGGTAATTTGATGGGCTGGAAAAAGAATATGAGAGCACTACAATAGTTGTGGGTCATTAGGAGCAGAACCTAAGGGGGGTAAAAAGGAGAATAGTGGGCTCTAAGCAAAACCTCACTTTTTTTCCTTGATTTACCTTGTCTTCACCTAAATTTTAAAAAAAGTGAATTCCATGAGTATATATATATTGGTTTTCCTCATCGAATTTGTAAAGAAATATTCTAAAAGGGAGAGGGAGCTAAATATTACTGATGAAGCTTGATCATTCCATGAAATATTTTTTTTTAACAAATAAAATCTGCTCCTTCCTAAACTAAAACCTGGGATATTTTTCTCATAAGTTTATTTCTGTGTTTTAATATAGGATAAAGGCCATCAGTATTCAATCGTAAAAGAAAAAAAGCAAAAGGAAGAAGTAGAGAAAGAGGGAGAAGCAAAACTTGTTCAGTATGGAACTCTTTAAAGGCAGTATTAAACCAGTTTGACCTCTTCTTACTCCTCCTGATCTCTCCTCTTTAAAACTTCTTCTCCCCAAGTTTCTCTCTGAACAATTCAACAACTTATAATAAGAACCATCATGTGTACTATGAGCAACTAGGTAGCAGAGTGAATAGAGTGTTGGACCTGAAGTCAGGAAGATTCATCTTTCTTTGTTCAAATCTGGCCTCTGACATTTACTATCTAGGTGGTATTGGTTAAGTCATTTAACCCTATTTACCTCAGCTTCTTATCTGTAAAATGAGCTGGATATGGGAAAGGCAAACTACTCTAGTATCTTTTTCAAGAAATATCCAAATGGGATTACAAATAGTTAGACTTAAGTGAAATAATTAAACAGAAATATCAACAAATATCTACTGTATTCCTATAAGTGTCTGTTCAATTCAGTTCAACTTAATAAAACGCTTCATAATCAAAAGGCAATGGTAAAGAATTTTTGTTTGTTTTGATTTGTTTGATTTAAAACTGGCTCCATCTGCCTCTCAAATTGGAGATTTATAAGTTGCAATGGCTACCAATGGGCTCAATGCTATCACCACTCAACATGGGAACATAGACCTGCTCTGTTGCTACTGGGACAATACCTATCACTTATCTTACTCTTCCTGGGAACTCTTAAGCTCAAGAGATCCACTAGCTTCAGCTTTCCCAGGAGCAGGTATCACAGGCATGTGTTACCACACTCAGTAGTATGTTTTCTCTGTGTGCTCATTTGGAACAAAATCAATGACAGGTATCCCAAGTCCCCTGATGATTATTGAGACAGAATTGTTTTGGCCATGGTTGATGAGACACTGTTCAGCTTGGGTGGGGTAGGTAATTTTGTTTGTTTGCTTGCAGAGGATTTTCTCAGCTACCAAATTCCTTGGGGAGTAAACAAGTAAGGAGTGAGGGTCTCACTCAGTGACTAATACCATTATCAGAGCAGCCACGGGGTCCCCAGCTTTAACTGCCCATCATTTCAGGAATCCTGTCACTGTAGCCCTTGAATCTCCTCTTGACTTCCCCAAATGTCAAACTAGATTTGTGGGCAACTTTTCCCTCTGCCCCATGCCCAGGTATAGGTAAAGGGGCAGGGAGTTTGATGGCCTTTTCCAATAGCTCCCTTTGATTTGGGGGCAGGGGGTAGGCTGTCTGGCTACTGCTGAAAACAGAGCACAGCGCATTAGCATTTCCAGTCTGCCACATAAGAGTCTCAGCGTTTTCAATATATATTTAAAATAACGGAGCGAGACAAGCCGCTGCCTTCCCCTGAAATTGCCAACGTATGCTCCGAGATCTCCTGCATTTTGCATTGTGTCAGTCTGTGTCAGAGGTTTCAGGAAAGGTAATATAGAAGATGAATGCAAGTCTATCATTGCAGTGCCAAGATGAAAAAGTGACAGCTCATAATGAAAAGAAAAATAGTTTCCATTTTGGGCCTCTGTAAGTAAGAAAGTGACAGAGTCATGGGAGCTGTGAGCCTGAAAAATGGTCCCTTTGACAGACATGCCTGTAAGTGAAAGTGCACCAGATATAATACTACCCATAATATAGGGAATAATGATTATTTTAGGGATCGCATGATTTTGAATAAATCCTTGACTACTCCCCACAAAATGGAGTTGAAAAGGACCTAGAAAGAATGGTAGATTAATTTAAGGAATAAATGACCACATCTTTTTTTTTTTTCATTCTTTCTTTTTTCCTCTTTGGAGGCTAACTTGGCTGAATTTATTCTGTCAGAAGAGACAAAAAGCCAATACATTTTTTTTGAGTTCTGAAAAAAGAGTTGGTGGGAATGATGTCACTTTAGCATCTTCCTTCAGTTTTGTTTTTGGGGGTAAATTAAATTCTCTGAAGCGAAGCTGAAGTTGGATTTGAACAAATGGTATATATATAACCCACAAGTCTATGAAAGCTAGAGTCAGGCTGTATCTATGCAATGCCAAACATAATTGGGAAAAAAACTCAAATAAAATTCTGGATACATTCTTCTCACAACCCTAAAGACCCAGATACTAGACATTCTCTGAATAACTTGGTATTTCCTTCAAGATTTTCCAGTTCTGTTTATTGATAAGGAAGAATTATTAATATCAGAGAATATTAGTAGCTTGTCCTAGATGACAGAAACTAAGAAATGGCTGAGTCTCTAGGACAGATCTGTCTCTAAATCAAATGAACTTTTTTTGTGATATCACATCACCTGCTAAAAGCAGGTTCTTATTTTGTTGTTATTTTCTTTTGATTCCCAGCACCTGGCATAGTGCCTACCACCAAGTAGATACAAAATTAATGCTTGTTAAGTGAACAAATTATTTGATGTAGACCCTTTCTTAGTTATTTCTGAGCTCTTTTGCGCTGTGTTTAAAATAGTTCTCCTTACATAATCTCCTTTTTCTGCAACATTCCTCCTGTGGCTAGGTAAAAACAGCATCTCAAAATGTCCTACATGGAGTTTTGACTTAGGAGATGAGTTACTTTCCCCATAATTTTTTTCTTTTATTCCAGGTCAAGTGGATGCTAAAATACATAGTGTTTTATTGATTTTTCCCCTAAATTATGCACAACAAATTATATCAAAGCTCAGAAGCCCTCAATTTTCCATTATTTTAAATTCAAGTATATCAGTTAAAATAAGTGAATGATCTCTAAAAGGCAGTGATCCCTGCAGAGAAGTATGAAAATGGGGAGGCTTGGGAGAAAAGAGGATAAATATTAATAATATCTTAATATTCATTGAAGGAACTTTACTAATTATCAAATCTAACTACCCCTAAACAATGCTAGAATTCAATTTAAATATATTAAGAGTCTAGCTAACTGAATAAACATGTATTCAGTGTCTATTGTATTTAAAGTCCTTTGATAAGCACTGGAAGAAATTCTTGACCTACTTTCCTAGAGTTTACCATGTAAAAGAGGGGATTAAATAAACATTAAAATTGATAAATAGATAGATGAATAAATAAATGATATATCAATAAATTGGATATCAGATTTTTGAAAGTGCATTATTTTAGAGCTATATGAAAAACAAGTTTGATTAATGGAATCAATGAAGTGTTCATGGCAGAACTAACTTGTGAGTCTTTCAAAATGTAGAGGATTTTAACTGTTAGAGATGAGTTGAAGATAAAAATTGATATTCCTCATTGATAGTCACCCCAAATATGTTTAAACACATTAGTGATACAAAATTAACAATTGCTAAAGCAATCTAATTTTGCTCAGATAGAAAATAACCCTAATATTGAGCCAGAATTTGTCTGCTTGTACTTCCACTCATTACCAGCCAGTTAATAAGCATTCCTTATATCCTTATTATATACAAGGAACTGCTCTAAGTATTGGAAATACAAACAAAGGGGGGAAAGTCTTTTTTACTAAGAAAAAAAAATAAGTAACAATCTAATGGGGTAGACAAAATGTAAACAGTAAAGTATATATAAAATATGTAAGAGTAAATTAAGATAATCTCATAAGGGAAGGCCCTAAATGTTAGGAATACTGGGAAAGACCTACAGAAAAAAAAGTATTCCTAAAATGATCTTTCTCATAATAGTCTTTAAATATCTCTGGTCCTTCTTTCTACCCAAGAGAAATTCCAATATGCTTTTTTTTTTAAATGAACAAAATTTGTCTTATTCTCCTCACTGGACAAACAAAATGGTTGAAAAATGCAAATTGCCCAGATTAGTGACCCACAGCAAGATGGTCAGATTACTGATGCAGTTCATCAATATGCATTTCTTGGATAGATGTTACACATGGATGATGAGTTAGAGTCATAGCTGAGTAGGAAGAGAAGACTGTTTTGGGGGAAATGTGTAATGCTTTCAAATAGCACAATCCATTCATTGTCAAAAAAGTCTATCTTGCTATCCCCTATGTTCCCCTGATGGAAAAGTAAGCCTATGAATCATGGAGAATCAATTATATCTCAGAAGAATCAAAATTGTCATTTAACTAAAAAACAATGAAAAATGCATGAGGGTTTTCATAGGCTATAGTATCTTAACAAAAATGTTTGGTGAACATTTTTGTTCATTACGTTCACTGTGTTAGAAGTAACATAAATAAACAGTATAAAAATGACTTGGAAAAGAAGGTGGGACGATCATGTGAAAAGAATTAGAGAAAATGGATGGACTGCCCAAGTAGTTAGTCATATAGAAATATCAAAAGTACCAGAGGAAGATTTCCAAAATGCTTACAGAGGATTTATAAAAAGTCATGGCTAGAATAGAGTTTGTGTGGATGGAGGAAGCAAACTATTCCAGTGGGCTCATGGACCCATGAAAATCATAAATCAAATTAAAATGAAAACCAAAGACAGGTTTGGATAGGAAAAGGATTGATGAAAAGGCAATATATAGTGTTGGGCAATAGAGAGTATAAAAGGGGGAAAGTATTGACCTACCTATTTTACTTTTTTGATGGTATGGTTGCACAAACTGTAAAGAAACGTCCATACTATTTGTTTGTTTACTAATAACTGTAGATCTTTATCTTTGCTAAATCTCTGACCTTGCCTCATCATAGGAATACTACTGGACTTGGGATTTCCTTAATATAGGGAACTACCAGATTAAAAGAAAAAAAAACTTCTAATAATATACACTTGTACATTTTTAGAACTTTTAGTCTTAAGAGCTGCCTAGAGTACTGAGAGATCAAGTGATTTTCCTAGAGCCCCAAAGCCACTATGTGGCTGAGATGGGACTTAAACCTCACCCATCCTTCTTAATTTCAAAGCTAGTCTCTAACCACTAGGCAACAATGGCTGCCTTTCCTACTATCTCCCTGACTTGCCTCCTCCTCTTCTTACAAATGCAGAGCAAGTCTCAAGTAATTGATTCAATTCATTTAGCCCCAGGAATGGTTCTGGAAATATAAAACTTTAAAACTGAGAAAACTATTTTAGTAGAACTAACCAAAGAAATGTTGAATTTAGAGAACTGAAGAAAGTACAAAAGATATGGGTGTTCTGAAAGAAAATTGTTTAGGATGGTGATAATCTGACCAAGTGACTAAAATAGACTCCTGCACTCAATGCCTGCTAAATTCTGACTGGATAAAAGATTTTAAAAAAACTGAATAAATAAATGGAATGAATAACTCAGAACAAAGAGTAGGAAAACATATTGACGTGTCTTTTTTTATTCTTATACGATTTCATCCTGGGTTGACATAGCCACTAAAAGGTTCTATTTATCCCCAATATACAATTTTAATAATATAAAAGTATATATTCATGTACATACATGTTTGTATGTGTATACATGGACATACATAATACATACAATTCATGGATAGTAGGGAGAAAAAATAGATTTCCCTTCAGAAGACCTGAATTTGATTGTAGCACCTAGGTCAACTAATTATAATACTTTGGGTAAATCACAGTGTTGGAGTTTTGGAAATGAACCAGACATCAGAGATTATTTAATTAAACTCCCTCATTTAGATAAGGAAACTGAGATATAGGAAAATTAAATGCCTCATTCAGGATAATACCAGTAGTAAATATCAGAGGTGCTACAAAACCTTCTATTGTGTCAAATTCTCTAATCTCTCTGTATCTGTTTCCTTATTTTCAAATAAGGATATTACTTTCATTACTTAAAGAATAGGCACCAGGGGCAGCTAGGTGACACAGTGGATTGAGCACCAGCCCTGAAGTCAGAAGGACCTGAATTCAAATCTGGTCTCAGACATTTAGCACTTTTTATCTGTGTGACTCTGGGCAAGTTACTTAATCCCAATTGCCTCAGCAAAAAAAAAAAAAAAAAAAAAAAAGAGAGAGAGAGAGAAAAGATATTATCTAATTCAAGAATGTTACATACAAAGCATTTTTTTAAAACTATAAAACATGATATTAGTCAATGAACTATAATAGTCATCTAAATATTTCATGTATCTAAAACTTGTCTTTACCAGAAACACTTGGCCATTAGTTTCATTTTTTGTTTGTTTGTTTTCGTATACCACCCAAAATGTCTTAACACAATGTTGGGTGTACATTAGTTGCTAAAAAAATGATTTGCAAAATTGAATTTCACAGGAGTAACAGAGTCAGCCCAAGAGAGTCAGGAGAACTTGGATTCAGATCCCTCCTTCTATGTATACTGTCTGTGTGAGCTCAGGCAAGTCAACCAAGCTTTTAGTGCTTCAGGATACTCTCTAAGCCAATAAACTGCAAGACAGATGTCCATTCACATTGGGAGAAAGAATAAGTGAGAACAAAGTGAGTACAAGAGGGAGAAGAGAGAGACAGACAGAGAGGGATGAAGGGAGAGAGAGAAGAGACACAGAGACAGTGAAAGAGAAAAAGAGAGACAGACAGATAGATAGAAAGATACAGAGAGAAAGAGAAAAGGAGGGAGGGATTGACATAGTAAATGCTTATTGTATGACATGCCAGATACTTTGCTAAGGGTTAGACATGCAAGCACAAGCTAAAGCACAATATTAAAACACCAACAAAACATACAATCTTTATAGTCCAATGGTAAAAGACAATATATAGAGGAGGTTTATAGCTGAAGGTATGTGACAAGTGAGGAGAAATCTACAGAGAGTCTTTATTATGACTTCCTTTTGCCAATAAAATCATAAGCTTAGTCCTTATTTTTTTTTAATATTGACAGGAAATGGTAAAAATAGAGGGAAGAGGATGTCTGATGTGTTTGTGAATACACTACATAGTTCGGGAATTGGGTTGCACTGCAAAGTTCCAGAGTATAGGATTGAGAGAGTGGAAAAAAGAGAATATTCAAGAAAAAAGAAAATAATGAAAGAGAATTTTAGGAATGAGAGGAGGGCAAAAATAGTGGTAGGGAGAGAGAGGAATATAAAATAAAATAAAAAAGATAATGTAGGAAAAAGAATGTTGAAAAGATCTATTATTCTAGGGAATGATTAAACAAATTGTGATATATTAATATAATATCATTGCACTGCAAAATATGAATATGATGATAAGTAGAAGAATGGGAAGGCTATAAAGATAAACATATGTACTTTGTATATGAAGATATATGTATTTGTACATATAGATTACAATAATGAAAAGACAAAAACAAAAAATGAAAATATTCATTAACTTTGAAGAGATGGGAAACTATATCCTTTCTTTGAAGAGGTGAAAAACTAAGGCAGTGGAACTTTGAATATACTATCAGACTGAATTTGTATAATTTTTATGTAATATCCCTTCCCTTCCCTTTTTTGTCAAAAAGAATGACTCTGCAGAAGGGGAAAGAAAGACTTATATATTTGGAAATAATGGTGATTTAAATACAAAAGATCAATATTTTTTTAAAAAATTAAAATGTCTTTTATTTTTCAAGTAATTAGATATCACTTTCTCATCACAACTATTCTCTTATCAATACTCTATCAATTCTTCTGATTAGATAAAACATAAAGTCTTCTTTAAGTCATACTGGTACTTGACATCTGTTTACCTTCCTTTAAAATGAACAAAAATTAGAAGCTGACAAATCTGAATTCACAAATCTAAATATTTTCCTATTCAATTTTCCTATAGCTATACTATTCAGTTCTTGATCTGGTCTGACCTGACTTTTTCTATTCACATCTTACTAATTCTTCCTGAACACTTCATCCATAACATTTTTTTTTCCTGAATACTTTTTCCACTGGGTTTTTATAAAGCTTGTCTTACCTGATTCCTCTATCTAACTGCTTCTCTCAGGTTTTCTCTGCTATGATTATTAATCACAGGTGCCTACTAAGTGTCTTTGCTCTTTTCAATCTGTATTCTCTTAGGTAATGACCTTGTCATAGCATGGGTTCAATCATCAGATATGTCCCAAAACTATATATGTAGCCCTAAGTCTCTCTCCTGAGCTACAGTCATATAACTAGCAACTAATTAGCTGCCTCTTAGCTATCTCCAACTGAATGTTTCATAGTCTTCTCAAAGTCAACATTTCTAAAGCAGAACTCCCTATCTTTCATTCCAAACACTCTGCCCTTCCCAAGTTTTCTTTTACTGTTAAGAATATCACAATCATTTCAGTCAATCAGACATATAACTTCAGTGTCATCCTTGACACCCCATTCTCTGCTGCCATTCAGTCATTTCTGTCACTTTTCTGTGACAAAATCTGAAGTTTTTTTTTTGGCAAAATTACTGGAATGGTTTGCTATTTTCTTCTCAGTAAAGAAGAGAAACCGAGGCAAACAAGATTAAGTGACTTGATCAGGGTCACCCAGCTAGTAAATGTCTGAGGCTGAATTTGGACAGATGAAGATGAATCTTCCTGCCTCTGGATCTACTATACTACCTAGCTGCCCCACCTTTATTCTCACTCATCCCAAAAGACTTATTGTTATCATATCTTGTCATTTTTGCAGTCATACATCTTTCATGATTTCTTTCTAATCATATAGGTACAGTACTAGATCTGTTCCTCATCATCTCTCATTTGACTTATTGAAATGACTTGTAATTGTTCTTCCTGTCTTTATGTCTCTCCCTGCTCCAATCTATTCTTCACTCAGCTGCCAATATGATATTTCTAAAGTACAGTTTTGATCATGCTAGCCACCTGCTCAATAAGTTCCAATTGCTTCCTATGACATTTAAGATTAAATATAAAATTCCCATTTTTATTAAAATATTTATTATCTGGCTCGTCATCTTTTCAGTTTTCTTACAATTTACTCCCTTTATGCACTTCAAAGTGCAGTTTCATTGCCCTACTTGTTGTTCCTCAAGCACACTTCTCCATCTCCTCTCTTCATGTTTTTCACTTGCTGTGCCATCTGTGGGATGTTCTGTACTCTTATCTCCACATCTTGATTTCTCTGCCTTCTGTTAAGATTCATCTCATGTCCTGCCTTTTGCAGATGACCTCCAAAACTATCAGTGTCATCCATATCTTCTCTCAGAGAGTCTTGAATCTACTCTATACACTAGCACGATATTTTTGGTATTTTCATTCTTAGATTAGGAGCTATGTTGCCCAATTTCTGGCATACAATAAGCAATTGCTTATGGACTGATTTCCACCAACCATTCCTATCAAACTGGTCTTCTCATTTTTCTCTATTTCATGGCTCAGACACTTTCCTCTATTGCCTTGAATATACTCCCTTTATCCCCTGTATACATCTAAATTCTGACCATTGTTTTGAATCTCAACTCAAAAAATTTCAGAAAAGATTATAGATCATTTTAAAGTAAAATAGATATGGAAGAAATGAGATATATTAGTCACTGAACAATGGGTAGAATTTTCATAGACAGGTGGGGATAGGAAGACTATTCCTTATTTTTTTTTTTGAAATTCTCTTTTTTACTGTAAAGTTCTTGTTTTATTATAATATGTAGAGGAGCTAAGAAAATTGCCAGTTATTCAATATGCATTTATTAAGTTTATTATTAACTCTATGCCAGGCACAGTGATAAGTATTAGAGATAGAATCAAAAGACAATACTGTGTGTTTCACCCTTATATGAAACTAATTCCTTTCTCCTGCAGCTTCCACCCCCAGAGTTTATGTGAATACAGATTATATATATATATTATATCCTATCTAGAGTAGGTCATTTCTTGGAATCATAAAATCTCTGAGTTGGTCATACTTTGGATTTTACTAATACAACCTGAACCAGAAAGGGAATTTCTTTTTAACTTCCCTGGAAAATAGCAATTGATGTTCCATTTGAAAATTCACAGGGGCAGGAAACTCACTACTTCTGGAGCAGTCCATTCCATTTTCGTACAACTCTAATTGTACATAATATTTTGTGTGTGTGTGTGTGTGTGTGTGTGTGTGTGTGTGTGTATGTGTGTGTTTCACCCTTACATGAAACTAATTCCTTTCTCCTACAGCTTCCACCCACTGATCTTAATTCTTCCCTCTGGGGCAAAGTAAAACAAATATCATCTTTTTTCCACATGACAGGTACTTAAATACTAGAAGACAGCTATTCTGTCATCCTCCAAGTCTTCTCTTATCTAGGCTAAATATCCTGTTCTTTCATATACAGCATGATCTCCACTTTTCTCTTGATCATCCTCTTTTAGATATACTTCAACTCTTTTATGTCTCTTTCTCAAACTGGGGGCTGAAGCCTGAAAACAATATTGTACATATAATCAGACTAGGGCCAGCTACCATGAAATTATATGAATTCTCCTTTTAGAGACATTGTTTCTCTTAACACAGCATAAGATCTAATTAGCTTATTAGGTTTTTGGGTTGCTATGCTATACTCTTGACTCAAGTGGTGCTTGCAGTTCACAAACGTCATTTAATATAGAAACAAAGAAAGAAAGGTTTAAGGTGATAAATGAGAAAATTGGAGTTAGAGAAATAGGGGGGCAGAGACATAGAAAAAGAAAAACAAAAAGACAGACAGACAAAGGAATGGAACTATTTACCTGATTCTGTGGAAAGCAGGGGAGATGTAAAGAAAAGCGAGTAAGATAGTCCCTGCATAGTTTTATAAATATATGTGTGTGTATGTATATACATATATATATATGTTTGTATGTATGTATGTATGTATATACATATATATGTATATAAAAACTATATAGTTTTGATGGTCAAAGATAACACATAAAAGGAAAATGGAAAGTTGGTGGACCTATCAAAGCGTAGGAAGGATCTGGATAGAAAATGCATTTTTCTGGAAGAAAAGAGTAAAGATAATGGCCTAATTGAATTCTAGTGGAGGCAATATGGCTAGAAATATGCAGGAAGAAATGCTGTGGAGACTTTAACTAGATTAAATGAAATGTTAATGGAATGGAAATATTCTTCCACATGTTTAAGTCCTGAGTTGCCCTGAAAGCCACTTAGATAATACAATTTAGGGAAAAGAATGTGACTAGGAGATCCCATACTGACCCTTGCAGTTATGAATACATGCCCTTATACTTCCTCTCCCCAAAAAAGTATTGAAAGTTTTTCATGTTTCTGTGATTTTCAAAGAGTATAATGGCTTCCTATTTTTAACTGTCATTATCCTAAGTAGAATTGATTCATTCCCTAGACATACTAGCCTCAAAGAAGTATACTGATACAACTTTTAAAAATGCATTACAACCTGATTTTCATCAAAACCAATATTTCAAGGTATCTGTTATTTTGAATTTTTTACTGCTGCTAATTTTTTTTCCTTTTTAGGTAGTTCCACACCTGCTTTAGAATAATAATTCATGAAGTGGGGCTAAAATGATGGAATTAAAAACAGAAAGTTTTCTGAACTCTCCCTAGTTTTCCTTGAAACAATTTTGAATCACACCTCAAAATGAATTCTGGAACAACAGTATTCAAAGGATGGGGTGAAATAACTTTATAGCCAAAGATAACTTTTAGAAAGATTAAAGGAAAGGTCTGTTTTACTTTGATAAAAGAAGAAACCAATTCAATCAGTATCTAGGCAAACCAGTAGGAGACCTCTACCCCCAGCACAAATCAGTAGCCAAGGGCCAGTAGTCCTGGATCAAAAGGTCAGGAGCACAAAGGACCACCTGTGAGACCTCCAGCTCTGATGCAATAGGCTAGTTATCAGGCCTGACAGTCTTGCAGGCCCCTAGTGCAGCCAGCTAAACTAAGCTGGGCAGCCTCAACTCAGTTCATTATCAAAAACCCAGTACCCAGCCCCTTTATTCTCCCTTTTCCCCTCCCCTCCTGCCCTTGCAAGAAGCTTGGGACAGCTCTTCCTATATCTTAGAAACAGAAATCAACTTTAAAATTAATTAAAAAGACAGAAAATGAACAACAACAACAAAAAGGACTGACCATAAAAAGCAACTGTGAAGATAGAGAAGATTGAAATAAACTCAGAAGAGTTCAACAAGATTAAAACAATAGCCTGTAAAGCTTCAAAAAAAAAAAAGAAAGAAAGAAATAAGAAATGTTCTTTGGCCCAAAAAGTCCTTCTGGAAGGACTCAAAAAATTTTTTAGATTAAATAAGAGAGGCAGAAGAAAAATTGGGAAGAGAAATAAGAAATATTTTTTTTCTTTTTTTTTTAAATTTTTATTTAATAATTACTTTATATTGACACTCGTTTCTGTTCCGATTTTTTTCCCTCCCTCCCTCCACCCCCTCCCCTAGATGGCAAGCAGTCCTTTATATGTTGGATATGTTGCAGTATATCCTAGATACAATATATGTTTGCAGAACCGAACAGTTCTCTTGTTGCATAGGGAGAATTGGATTCAGAAGGTATAAATAACCCGGGAAGAAAAACAAAAATGCAGATAGTTCACAGTCGTTTCCCAGTGTTCTTTCTTTGGGTGTAGCTGCTTTTGTCCGTCATTTATCAATTGAAACTCAGGTCTCTTTGTCAAAGAAATCCACTTCCATCAAAATATGTCCTCATACAATATCGTTGTCAAAGTGTATAATGATCTCCTGGTTCTGCTCATTTCACTTAGCATCAGTTCATGTAAGTCTCGCCAGTCCTCTCTGTATTCATCCTGCTGGTCATTTCTTACAGAACAATAATATTCCATAACATTCATATACCACAATTTACCCAGCCATTCTCCAATTGATGGGCATCCATTCATTTTCCAGTTTCTAGCCACTACAAACAGGGCTGCTACAAACATTTTGGCACATGAGAAATAAGAATTAAGCAAGAGAATTGGAAGGAGGAGAAGAAAGCATTCCTTTGAAAAGGAGGCTTAAAAATTGAAAAAGCAAACAACCCTTTCAAAAGTAGAATTAGTCAAATGCAATAAGAAGTATAAGTTAACTGAAAAAAAATTCTTTAAAAATTTCAATTGTACAAATGAAAGTTAATGATGCTATTAGATATCAACAATCAGTAAAATAAAATCAAAGTAATAACAAAAGAAAAGAAAATATAAAATTTCGTGTTGAAAAAACTGACCCAGAAAAGATAATTCAAGAATTATTGTATTACTTAAAAGTCATGATTTAAAAAAGGAACAAAAGGACCTGGACAGTGTCTATTAAGAAATTAGTAAGAAAAACTGCCCTGATATCCTATTACAAAAAAAAATAAAATAGTACTTGAAAGAATATACCAATCACCTTCTTAGAGATCCCAAAATGAAAACTCCCAGAAATATTATATACAAATTCCAGAATCCTCAGTTTAAGTAGAAAACACTGCAAGCAGTCAGAAAGGAAAAAAAAAAATCAACCATCAGGAAGTCACAATCAGGATTACACAGGATGTAGCAACTTCTACATTAAAGAATCAGAGGGCTTGGAATATGATATTACAAAGGCAACAGAGCTTGCCACAAAAATCAACTACTTAGAACAACTGAGCATAATCTTTTGGGGGAAGGGGGAAATTATGAAATGCGGAACTTTCAAACATTCCCGATTAAAATACTTTTGTCTTTTTGGTAAACAAAAATTCAATTTTTAAAATACAAGAAACAAGAGAAACATAAAAATGTAAATGGGGGGGGCAAAATAAAAATATCTTGCTGAACATAAACTGTTTAAATCCTTACATGGGAAGGTGAGATTTGTAACTTTTAAGAAGTTTTATCTCTATTTTAATGTAGACAGAGAGTGAGGGCATAAACTGGCTTGCATGTGATATTTTTTTTTTTAATTTAGGGGTGAGAAGATTGCACTGGGAGAATGGACAAGCAGAATGGAGTAAAATATATCACATGAAGAGGGGCAAAAGACTTATTAAAGTGGAGGGGGAAAAAAGAGAGATAGGTGAACATCCCTTGAACCTTACTCTCATCATATTTGGTTCTAACATGTACATTTAGTTAGGTATAGAAATCTCTCTTCCCTTATAGGGAAGTACAAAGAAAGAAGGACATGAAAAGGGAGAGAACTAATAGAACAGATGACAGATTAAGAGAAGAGATAGAAGCAAAACACTGGTAAGGGAGACAGTTAAAGGAGAGAGAAAAAACATATAATGGGGAAAAATAGGATGAAGAGAAATACAGTTAGCAAAAATGAATATTAAAATTGTTTTTTTATATGATTGAAAAAAATACTTTTTTTAAAAGATAATTTCTTCATAAAAACAGAGAATCATAATTCATTTTACTGTCTCTTTATTCAATAGCTGATATTTTCCCTAGTCTATGACTTAATCTTCATGTGGATTTATACAATTAGAAACCAGTTCTTAGATTGACTCCTACACATTAACGAACCCTGTCTCCTTGATATTGCTCGGTTTTACTTAGGATTGAGAGAAATGCTTGCTTTGGCATGTTGGAAAATAATAAATGCTAGAGGGAGTGTGGGAAAACAGGCTCATTTATGCCCGCTGGTGGATCTGCAAATGGGTACAACAATTCTGGAAAACAATTTGGAATTATCTATTAAAAAATCCTTAAACACTATCTATATTTTTTACCCCAGCTATAAGAGCTTGTAGACCTATATTCTTAAAAGAAATCAAAAAAAGATGAAAAAGTCCTCTTGGTATGAAATATTCTAAGTCCCTTTTTGTGGTGACAAAAAAAACTGGAAACTATAGGAATAATTCTCAATTGAGGAATGGCTCAAATAAGTTGTGGTATATGAATTTATAGAATATATAGTGCATGAATTTAGATTATTGCATTGTATTATTTTATTGAAGAAAGGAGGAAATACATGATTTTAAAATATATGGAAAAATTTATTTGTACTGATAAATAGTGAGACAAAACCAGGAGAAAAAAGCATGCCCTAAAATCAATATTATAAAAATGAACAATTTAAAAAAACTCTTTAAAATGGAGGAATGAAATGAGCAGCACAAGGTGAACAATTTATACAGTAACAAAAGCACTATAAAACAAAACAGTTTTGAAAATTATTAAGACCTATGATCAACCCATTAACCATCTATGATTCCAGAGCACTGATAATGAAATATACTATCTATTAATAAAAGCTAATAGTTAATATTTATATAGCACTTATTATGTGCCACACACTATGCCAAATGTTTCACTTGCCATTATTGTTTCATCTGATCCTCAGGACAAACCTGGTAGTTTTGTTATTATTATCCTCATTTTACAGATAAGGAAACTGAGAGAAGCAGCAGTTAAAGAATCACTCAACTGGTAAGCATCTGAGCACAGTTGAATTCAGATCTTGCTGATTTCAGAGCCAAGAATGATATGAGAGATTTAAAATATAGAATGATATAGATATGTGTGTCATGTACATCCAGACATACAAACATGTGTATAACATACATATACATGTGTGTATAAATGGTAGATGGATAGATAGATTTAGATAGGTGGATGGTTAGATCAAGAAATGTAAATAGCTGTCAAGGGAATGTTTTGCTTGACTGTATTTTTGTTAAAAGAAATTGTTAAAAAAAAAAGTGGATAGGTCTTAATTGCTTTAAAAATACGTAGAAATATGAGAGCATTACAGATGTAAAATATATACATTCTCAAGTGAAGTCAATTCGTGATTAATTTTAATTGTTACATAAGATCTCTCATGAAGTGGGAATAACATAACTATATGTAATTTAAAAACAAACACATCAATAAAACTTAAAAATCAAAAGAATGAGAAGATTGTTTTATAGGAATTATTGGTTAGCTATAACTACTTCATGTTGTGTCTGCACAGTTGATTTTCTGAACCCCATTGGAGGAGTTTACATTGATGACCATCAAATTTCATCTTAGTTGATTCAACCCATCATTCTAGCCTGTCAAGTTCTTTATGGATCTGAATTCTGTCATCCATCGTATTAGTTATCCTTTCCACCTTCATACCAATAGCAGATTTGATAAGCATGACATCTGAGGCTTCATCTAAGTTCTGATAAAAATATAACACCATCCAGAGCCATTCCTGCACAGAATTTTCCCTGATTCATATATAGAATCTCCAACGTATGCTTGTCATTGCCTGAAGTTCCATCCTCCATCAAATATACATATATAGTAACCTTTCAATATATCCTTATCTTTAAGGGTTAAATTGAAAGGCATAAAAATTGGCTAATAAAAATCCAAGCTACTAAGAATAGCACACTTTGGCAGATTTTGCTTTCCCTGGGGGCAAGCACCTTTCCATTTCTCTGTGACTTTCAAAAATACATTTGGTCACTCTATTAATTCTCTTCATTCCCTGGGTATTTTATTGTCTGGCCTTACTGATATAAGTTGGCACAGGTTTTACAAGCAATCTTTACTTGATTTTCATCAATACAAATATTTGCAAGAAATCTATTACTTTGAAATTTTCCTTTGCTGCTAATTTCTTTTCTTTTTTGGGCAGCAACATTGCTGCTTCAGAATCATAATTCATTTTGCTGCTTCTTGACTTATTAATGAGCTGACATTCTTTCTGTTCTACCTTCCTCCTGTTAGATTTTTGGGCAAAAGAATAAGAAAACTAAATAGAAGCAGTTTTCAGGCTTCAAGCCCCATGGCAGACTTTAAACCCACATGCAAAATAAAGAAGATGATAAATGCAAAGTTCCACATAGTCAGGTGGGGAAGGCGGGGTAGGGGCAGTGCCACTTATTACTAAGAACTGACATTTGTATAGGATTTACTTTAAGGTTAGCAAATAATCAACAATCCTGTAGAGTAGATATTTCAGCTATCATATTTTACAGATGATAAAACGAGGGATGGAGGTATTGAAGGAACCCATGGCCACATATTTAAAAAGTTCATGTAGCCACTCCACTGCCTCCAAAACTAGAGTTCTTTCTACTACAGCATGTTTCCTTCCCTAAGTTTCCCTGAGGTTCCCAGATCTGGTTCTCCTTCTCCATCCTCAAAATGGAGAAAGGTGTTGGGAGGGATGATGTGAGCCCATATTCACAATTTCGTATGGCATGCTGGACTGTGGTTTCCAATTGGGGTATGAGGGTGTGGGGGTATAGGGGAGCAGAAGGCAGGGGAGCCATCCTACCTGTAGTGTATTTGGGAGAAAGACAATAGAGTCAGGTACTTCTTGTGTTCTTTTGAGGAAGACCAGAGTTTAAATCTGGACAAAATCACTTAAGTTTGTTTGCTTAACTGAGGTTTTGATTTATGATAACTGGGGAAGTTGAAGTTATTACTGCTGTTGAATTATTTGATTCGGTGGGTAATTATTGTGTAGGACAGGATTGGAATGGGGTATCTTTGTTGTATGATTGTGGGGGGTGAGCAATGGTATTGTTAGGGTGAAGAAGAAGAAGAAGAAGAAGAAGAAGAAGAAGAAGAAGAAGAAGAAGAAGAAGAAGAAGAAGAAGAAGAAGAAGAAGAAACTGAGGTTTCCTTATCTGTAGAATGGGGAAAGAAATGGTAAACCACTCCAATATCTTTGCCAAGAAAAACTCAAATAAAGTCACAAAGAGTTGGACACAACTGAAACAACTCAAGAATACCACCAGGTAATTGAGGCAAAATAGGAAGTTTTAAGTTTATAGTTTTGCTTTTTCCCCCCTCATTTTCTACATCTGGTCTAGATGCAAACTGATGGGTTAGAAAGCTTGACTACTACAAAGAATTAGTCCCACACTAATGTTAATCATGTGCAGACTAGCTTTATTAAGAAATATCAGAAACTCTCCTTTGGTCCCAAATATTTCCCAATGAGTTTGCCATAGTTTACTTTAACACTTCAAAATCCTGTCATTTCAGGGCTATGCATATTCTTTCTGCTGACACCAATCAAGGCCCTTCTCTGTTTTAGCTGGCGATCTTAATGAGTTATTGTGGCCAAAAAATTAATTGCCCTGTGGCCAATCTGTGTCATCAGCTTCCCCAGATTTAGGGAAGCTGGTCCTCAGATGATAAACATGCAGCATGTTGCCAGCCCATACTGGAATCCGGCCATTCTTGTTTAATTAGAAGCAGCCAAAACTTGAGTTCCACTGGCATAGCAGTGAAGAATAAAGTTACTGCCAAACTACAATGAGGCAATCTTGGAAAGGATGATTTTTACCTCTAGAGATTAATTTCAGAGTCTCATATAAAAAATTCAATTGTGCCCAAAGGAATAATGAAGAAGAAGAAGAAGAAGAAGAAAAAGAAGAAGAAGAAGAAGAAGAAGAAGAAGAAGAAGAAGAAGAAGAAGAAGAAGAAGAAGAAGAAGAAGAAGAAGAAGAAGAAGAAGAAGAAGAAGATGATAACTTGGATCTATTTCATTCGTGTAAATCAGGGTTCAAGAAATTATGACCCATAGACCAAATTCAGCCTAATTCATGTTTTAATTGTTGTTGGTTGTTTTTGTTTTTGTTTTGTTTTTTAACACAGTCCGTGAGCTAAGTATAGTTTTCATATTTTAAAATAAAATGTAATATTATTGCAAAATGTAAAAAAGTTCTTAGTTTGGGTTAGTACCCAAACAGGGCCTGGTTATAATTTACTGATACTTGATGTAGATAATTATAATGCTTATGATGATGATGATGACTAATATTCATAGGGTACTTTAGACTTTGTAAGGCATTTTACATACATTCACCTATTTGAGTCTCAGCCCAAGTGAAGATATATTTTATATATAGAAATTTTATATATAGAAATTAACATTCAGAGAGACTGTGTCTTACCCATGATAATTGCCTAGGTAACAGAAGTGGTTTTTGAATCCATGTATCTACTCAAAATCCAACATTCAAATCACTACTCTATTATTGTTGTTGTTTTTATTGTCATTGCATCATTATTCTTCAATTATACTTAAGCAGGGATTCATTTATCTGGTTGTTTATAATATGACATATAGATGGATGGATGGATGGATGGATAAGCAGATCCAGACAGATAGATGGATGAATAGGTAGATAGATGATGGATAGATAGATAGAAAGATAGAAATGGATAGATAGAACCATTGGAGTGGTCATTTTTGCAACAGCCTCCAAGAAAAAAAAAGGCTAAAAAAAAAAGAGGTACTCAGGAGTCAGGGCTTTCAATGGAATATGATAGTATAGGGATCATCATGAAGCCCTGAGAAAGGCAAAGGATCTGGAGGAAGGAGTGACATTACAGGGCAATGGGAGCAAACTAGTCTATTGTTCCCTCCTTCGAAGTTTTACTTAATTACTGGAGTTACATAACAGGAATAGCATATTAGAAAAAATCCTAAAAGGAAAATAGAGCCACAAATGAGAAATAAGCATAAGCTACCTGTTGGTTCCAATAAAGGCAAAGTAGCTCTTTTGAACAGACAATCCCTTGGACAAGAAGGGGATTGTCTTAATGGCATGGTGGGGAGAGGCCAGTCTCAGAGCAACACATTCACTTTGGGCACCTTATAAAGATGTTGACAGACCGGAGAGAGTTCAGAGAAGAGCAGTAAGATTATTACAGGGGCTGGAGGGATTGATTTATGAGGAAAGATGGGAAAAGCTGCACTGTTACCATTTGGATAAATGATAGCTAAGGGAGGCATAATGGTATCTATAAATATTTGTAGGGCAGAAACAGCAAGAAGAGAAAGGGATTTGTGTGCTACTGATGGAATACTATACCCTTAGCTTTCCTCCACTGAACTATCAGGAAAAACTTTGTGACAGCAACATCAGAGAGACAGGAGGAAAAAAATCCCAAAGGAAAAAAGGTGAAAAGGATAGTCCACATTCTGTCACCCTGATTCCATTTCAACCTTATTTCATACAGCTCTCTAAAGCATATGTTACATTCCACTAATTGTTCCCTTCTTCCCCCAAATACCCAAATTTCTCATTTCCCAAAACTGAAGGTAATGTCTTCCATCTCCCTCTTTACCTATTGAGTTTTCATTCATCCTTTGAAGTTAAATTCTAATGTCACATTCTTCAGAAATCTTTCCCTAATACTTCTGGTAAATAACAAACTTTTCCTCCTCAGATGTCACATATGAATTTTGTTTATATGTTTCTGATGCATTTAAAATATTTTCATGTCATAATTTATGCAGACAGAAAATCTGGATTTAGTTTTGGAATATTATTGTTCTATAAGAAAGTCAGCAGGATGATTTCAAAAAGGACTGGAGAAACTTGCATGAACTGATGCTGAGTGAAGTGAGTAGAACCAAGAGAACATTGTACATGGCAACAACAAGATTATGTGATGATTAATTCTGATGGACACGGCTCTTCAACAGGGAGGTGATTTAGGCCAATTCCAATAAACTTGTGATGAAGAGAGCCATCTGTACCCAAAGAGAGGACCGTGGGTACTGAGTGGAGATCACAACATTATATTTTCACCTTTTTACCGTTGTTTGCTTGCTTTTTTTCTCATTTGTTTTTTTTTTTTTCTTTTTAATCTGATTTGGAATACAAGGTTTTGCAAGAGTGAATGTTAAAAACTATCTTTGCATATATTTTGGAAATAAAAAGCCATTGATTAAAAAAAAAAGAAAAATAATAAAATCTGGACTCAGGTTTGCTAAATGGAATGGAGTGATTGCACAAAGTTGTAAAGCCCAGATTAAATGCAATGAATATAACTATGCAGGTCACATTTCCCTCAGCCTAAAATGAGCCTGAACTGTGTATTGGGGGAGGAGGCGAGAGATGGAAGTCTCCATAAAAAAATGAGAGTGGAAAATTATCTTTACAACCTTTTGTTAATTTACATATTTTTACAAGTGCCCATTTACACTCTTGAGACATAACCTTAAGTAAAGTCTCTGTTGTCATTCTCCCAGTTTTCCTCATTGTTTCCAGAGCCTTCATCTCTTCTCCCTTCTCTTCCTGGGGGGATTGAATCTTAAGAATTATACAGGTTCAAGGCATTCACACCTTCTGCATGGTTCTCATTAATCATCCATTGGAGAATTTTTTTTCAGTTTCCCCTAAAACTCCTAAGACTCTAAATGCTACTAACATTGATTGGGCGATTCTTTAAAATAAGCATTTTGGTGTTCTTTTGTACACTTACCTTTTCTGCTCAACAATACTGTAAAAATGGAAAGCATTCAGAAGAGAAACTTTGGGATGTCCCCTTTAAAAGGCTTCCTCCAGTTCTTAAACCTCTGTGATTCTCTAAACAGGGATATGTTTCAAGATTCCAGCACAGCATCTAGTAGAATACCTTACACATAGTAGGGATGCAAGAAATGTTTGCTGGGTGGCTGATGCTCTCTCCTCACTTCTTGTGAAGTGAGCCACTGGGCTTCTCCATTCAGCATTACTGGGTAATTAGCTTAAACCAGGATGACTTTCCCTCTCAGAGGGAGTACTTGCTGAGGAGATTCCAACTCGACACCAGTGGGTCTTTCATTGTGATTCAAATTATCAGAACATAATAGAGGATCTCCCACTTGGGACCTGAGGGTTCTAATACCTACCATTTCTTATCAGATGGTTAACATCCTTGTGTCATTATGAATTCAACCAGAATGAATTGGACTCCTGGTGCCCATGTTGAACCCCCTTGACCCTAGGGTGTGTGCAGCAAGTAGACCAAGGTCACCACAAAATCTGGGCACTAAAACATGCAAAGTCTGTACCACTTGTGGCAGCTGCAGTTAGTATGGACGATTGGTTTGGATGGATAAAAACAGATTTCCCAAACCAACTGTATTCAATGCAACATATTTTTCATATGTTTAATGGAACAGAAATTTTTATTTTATCCGACATTTATGGGCATTACTAGTGTTCTGTGGAGGGAGGAGAGACCTGGTGGGGAGAGATAGCAGGTGTAGGAATCATATTATTTTTATCATAAGATTAGGGTTCTCTGCGATTTCCTCCCCAAAGCTCCTTTCCCCTCCTCCCTGTATAGAAAAAGTCAAGATTATAGATGGAGGTTTCTGCTGTACAAAGCCCAGGCTGCTTAGTTAACCCTTCCTCCTGAGCCATCTAGGCACCAGAGATCCCATTATTTAATGCTAATGTCTTGTTGTTCTAGTGCCTGGCACTGGGAGATCCAGATTCTTGGCTCTGTAACCCCAGGCATCAGCCAAAGCAATAAAGAAAAGACAATTCTTCATTATCATCCCTGGATGATTCACAGTGACAATGAAGGGCCATGCTGGAGGTTTGTTTGTCTTTTTTTATTTAGGACATTTGTGTGAAGCTTTGCAGTTTTTTCACATAACATCTCATTTGATTCTTCTTACATCTCTGTTCAATATTCAGCCCATCAAGCTATGATTTTGTTTTATATTTAAAAGTAACATGTTTTGTGATTTGCTGTATGTAAAGAATATCACAATATTTATTTAGTTATGATTTGATGACAATTAGGTTTTGTTCTCTAATCCTCCTAAAGATTAGTAGTTAATGGATCAGAACTCTCAGATTATTTGGAAAAAACTAAGGGGCCCCTGAGATAAAAGTATCTTCTTTCTCTTTATTGTTTTCCTTCCTTTCTCTTCTTCTCTCAGACTTTTATTGTAGTGATTCAATTACCTCGTATGCAAATTAAAGAGTTTGTACTAGGTAAAGGGCAGATAGGAATAATGGAATTAAAGTGGCTATAGAGTGGGAGGGCCTGTTTTCCATTCTACTTCAGCATCTAAGTCTTGGCCCTCTCAAGTATAAAATGAGAGGGATTGGAATAGAAGACCTCTAATGTCCATTCCAGTTCTGAATCTAGGATCTTACAGCCCATAGACTTCTTTCTAGGCCCAACTTTCTCTTTCTATCACTTAATATATTTCTTTTGAATATTTCATAATAACTACCACAGTATTAGGCACATAGAGATACCTGATAAATATTTATTAAATTAAACCAAACTATTAAGTTATAAATAATAATTCTGACAATAGATAACATTTATTTATTGCTTTAAGATTTGAAAAATATTTTATATGCATTACCTTCATCTTCTTCTTCACAAGATCCCTTTGAAATAAGTGCCTTGATTATCCTCATTTTATAAATGTGGAAACTGAGTCTAAGAAAATTCAAGGGCCTTGACCAGAATCTCATAACTTTAAAAAAAATTTTTTTTCAAGTTACAGATTTCTCTAATCTCTCAAATATATGCCAGAGTTCTCTCATAGAGTAAACCTTAGGTATGCCAATTATTCCATGCTACCTCATCTCCACTTTTGGTAAAATATTGAAAATCATGCATTGTATCAAAGTTAATGGCATTTTGTATTTTATTTGTGTTTAAAAGGTACAACTTTATACAATCAAATGAGGAGCAAAATATTTTGAAAAGTTTTTAGAAGTTTCATAGCTCTAATTGTTAATCTTGCATTAAATATTTCTAGCTCATCATTCTCTTTAATGTTATGATTAAATATTTTGGATCACTGGAAATATATGATTACAGGATACAAGAGCTTAAGAAATCTCAGGCAAAAATATAGTCCAAACTTCACTTTTCCAGAAAAAAAAATTAAAAACTGAGGTCCAAAATAGGTAATTTATAATTATGGAATTATTGATTTAGAACTGGAAAGGACCTAATCCAAATCCATTATTTTGCAGATAAGGAAACTGGATCAGAGAAGTTAAATTAATTAATCAAGGTCAAAGAGGTAGTAAATATAAGAGCTTGATTATGAGCCCAGGAACCTGTGACTCTAAATCTGTACTTTCTAACTATTCAAGACACATCTAAGGTCCTGATCCTGGATCCAGTGTTCTTCCTAATACTCTATCACTGCTTCCTTTCTTTGTTATATAGAAGACAGATGGAAGATCTAAGTTTGTTTTACTTTACACTGAAATTTAATTGAATTTCCCTAGTCTCAGGAATGAGACCAAAAAGCTCAAAGAGGAGTAGATCACTCTGGATGATGTTCATTATTCTGAATTTAACAAATTAACAAAGTTTTAGGAGATTTTTAAAAATTTATCTTCTTAGTATCTCTTCTTTCTTTGTCTCTCTCTTTCTCTATCTCCCTGTTTCTTATCTCTCTGTTTTTGTCTATCCCATATGTCTCTCTCTGTCTCTCTTTTCTTTTTGTCTTTGTCTCTTTCTGTTTCTGTCTCTCTCTCTCTCTCTCTCTTTCTCTCTCTCCTTCAGTTGGATTCCTGCTCTCTCATTCTCTCACTTTCTCTCTACATATCCTATTCTTTCTCTTTTAAGCTACAAGAAGGACTTAGAAGAATGAAATACTGTTCCTGGCTCAAAGAGTAGTAGGCTAGCATACTGCCTGTTCCTTCCAGACTGGCTCTGCTATAGGAAACAGAATGGCTTGGAGCTTGTGTTCATATCGCAGATGCTGAGCAGGTGAGCTTTAAAAAATGGGATTTCATCTAAATAATTGGTCAAGCTACATACCACCACCGGCACACACACACACACACACACACACACACACACACACACAAGTCATTTCTGACTCCAACCACAATGAGTGATTACTTTGAATACAAATTAAAACAATTGGAAATTATGAGAATTAAACAATCTCAATGAATAACTAAGGTTTCCCTTTCTGGACATTTTCTTCCATATTAGCCATAACCATGAGCTCTTCATTAATAGAAATGAGTTCATTGTTACTATCCACAGGGGGAATCTATTGGATGTGTGACACTAACTTCCCACCTGATCAAAAAGACAACTTATTCTTAATGCAAGTACTTTCTTGGGAACTTAAAAAAATGTTTATGTCTCCTTTGGCTTCCTGCATACGAAGCCTACTGCAATGCTCAACTTTCAAATGTTCACATATTTTCCGTGTATGGGATGTTTATGGCATCAGATAATTTCTGGATGATTACTGTTTTTAATAACCATTTAATTACTATATTAATCAGAAATGTCCTTTTGGCTCATGGAAAGCACCAAGGGACAGAGGTAAGAAACAAAGATATTCATGCAGCAACCACTTGGAGGAAAAAAAAATATAAAATAAAATCTGTGCTTTCAGGTTGAAAGATATCGAAGAGCAGTTGCTAAGTTTAGTGTAAAGAATAGAAAATTTGGGGGAGGAGAGAAGAAAATCTGTCTCTAGCTACTTAGAGTTCTGTCACACTACAGAAAGATTAGACTTGTTTTCCATTATTTCAGAGGACAGAGCCATAAGACAGTGGTAGTAACTTCAGAGGGGTGGATGACATCACAACATAAGGCAATTTTTTTTAAATAAAAAATTATCCAGAAGATTGTTATCTCAGAAGATAATAAGCTGTTCATTAGTCATGGTTCCAAATCAAATGAACGCTTAATAGAACATTGTAATGGGAATTCTAGTTTAGGAATAGTTTGGACAAGAGAATCACAGGAAATAAGGTATAATGGACCTTAGCTATCATCTAATCAAACTTATTCATGTTATTGACTTCTTACAATTTCTAAGCTAGAGTCCCCATTCATTGTGCTAAGAAGGGACATATAAGAATATATCATTATTCCTTAAAGTTAATTACTGTTGAGTTACTTTCTCTAAGGCTCCCATAATGATACATATTGAAGAACAGCAAATCATCTTGGATGTCAGCCATGGACAAGAAGAATGATGATTCTTTCAGAGTAAATTATTCAGGGTGGGGACCATGAATTGGGAATTTCTAACTTAGAAATCATAGAAATAATAGGATCTCAGGTTGAAAAAGACCAGTATCTCCTTCAAGAGGTACCAGATTTAGATTCAGAGGACCTGGATTTGAATCCTGGATCTACTATTTATTATCCTTGTGACTTTGGGCATGTAAAATTCCCTCTCAGTTTCAATTTTCTAGTCTGGAAAATGAACACGTTTGATTAGATGATCTTTATGTTCCTTTCCAGCTTATTTGTTGGGATTCCTTACTTTTTCTATCAAATTGAATCTCCTTTTTAAAAAGGAATACAAAAGTGTACAATGATTCTGACAACTTATCATCCCAACTACATCATATTCATGTACATATATGTTCCATAATCCCAACCTCCAATTTCATCAATTGCATCATTATTATACATGGTACAATGTCAATTTGGAAAGAAACCTCCAGTGGAATGCCAATAGCATCTGTTCTTGGCATGTTATCTGACATTGTTGTCAATGATATGGGTAAAGGAACGTAAAATAGTTATCAAATTTGAAGTTGATGAAAATTTGTTTTGGCTACTAGTTTGTGAGAATCAGGATTTTAAACGATATGTTGGCATGCTAGAACATGGGGATGAATAGGGATAAATGTAAAGTCTTACTTTTGGGTTCAAAAAGTTATCTTTAAATATATAAGATGATGGAGGCATTGCTAAATAGTAGTTAGGCCAGAAATGATCTGGGAGGTTTAATTGGCTTAAATATGTGTGTGTGTATTTATATCAACATATATATCATATATATCAATAGCAAAATGGCTGATCTAGATAGTGTGTGCAATCTTAGGTCACATTAAAAACTACATAGACACATAGTGTTCTATACAAGGGAAGTGATTGTCATAAGACAATAAGATATTAGACATAGAATAAGAAAGCGTCTCAAATGCCATCTAGTCTAAACTCTTCATTTTATAGATGGGAGGAATAAGATCCAAACCAGGAAGATAAGAATGTTATACATGTGGCAAATTGGGGAATTTAATTGTGAACTTAATTCCTTTGATTCCAAATCAGATATTATTTTTATTGTTGCATACTCCCTACCATTGGGATCTATCTTTCCTTTGTCAGATTTCATTGGGAATATGTTTTTCAGTTCTGGACACCACATTTTAAGAAAAACATTGAAAAGCTTACAAGAGTCAAGGGACACTGAACAGCCAAGATAGTGAAAGGTCTCAGGTTCATGTCATATGAAGGCAATCTGAAAAGATTAAAGAAGTTTATCCTGGAAGAGAAAGAAAGGTGGTGATTACTATCTTCAAGTAATTTTAGCATTATCAGGTAGAAGAGAGATTATATTTGGCCCTAGAGGGCAAAACCAAGGGCACTAGGTAGAGATTACAAAAAGATAGATTTGCCTTTAATTTGAAGAGAAACTTGCTGACCATTAGAGTTATATGAAAGTGGAATGGCCTATCTCTGGTGACAATGGGTTCCTCATCATTAGAGGACTGTAAGCAGGTGTACATGGTTATTTATCAAGGATTCTGTAGAGGAGATTCATGTTCAGGCATGAGTTGAACTAGATAACTATTGAAGTTCTTTGTAAATCTGAGATTGAGATTCTCTAAATCTAAATTTCTCTACTATCTATGCATAATAAGAAAAGGAGGTATACTTACATTCTTTCTCTCTTTCTCTCTTCTCTCCTCTCACCTTCTTTTTCTCTCTCTGTCCCTTCCTCTCCTCTCTTCTTTCTCTTCCCCCTCCCTCTTTTTCTTTTTCTCTTTCATTCGATTTCTCCCTCTTTCATCTAGAGGAAGAGAGAAGGTAAGATGAGGAATAATCACTGCGGACTGCTTCTGCCCCCCACCCAAAAAAAATGGATATTTCCTTAGGACAAGTACAATTATATTTTCTGTGTCTATGACTAGATAGTGCTAACATAACTTCCCTTTCAGAATGATTTTGATGGACAGTCTCTCTTTTAATATACAAATAATCTTTATGACCCTGGTAAGTAGGTCTGATGATACTCAGCTGAGCAATGTACCAGAACTGAAATTTCCATCTACTTGATGTTTTGCACAGGGGCTTTGATGAAGTCACTGTCACCTGCTATTAACTTAATATCAAGTCTTAATAGGGTCCTTTCCTTTCTATCTCCACACTGTTGGGGTCCAAATTAATTACTAAGTAAAAATTCTACCATATAAATCCTCACTTGGCTGGGAGGGGGAAAAAGTTTCCAACCTCATCTAAGAGCTTAGAGCTGAGAGTGAAAGAAGTATTGAGGAGCATTTCCAATTGATAGGTATGCACTTTCAAGATTTTTTTTTCCCTACCACAAAAGTGCTGCTACTATGTGAATATTTTCCTATGTATTTCTTTCTGTGTCTGAGCTTCTTTTGGTATATACTCAGAAGTGAGACTTAAAGACTGAAAGGTATAAACAATTCTAACTTTTCTAAGAATTCCAAATTATTTTTCAGAATGTCTTGACCATCAATTCTGTATTAATATACCCATTTTCCCCCAGTCCTTCTACTTCTGTCCTTTAGCCATCTTTACCAATTTGTTGGATCTGAATGAAACTCAAAAGTTGTTTTGTGTTTGGTGATTTGAAACAATTTTTCATTATATATTAATGCTCATTTGTTAATGAATAATGTTAAATGCTCATTTGAAAACTAATTTTTCATATCTTTTATCCACATTGTAAAGAGCTGAAGAAATTGTAGCATATAAAAGTAACTGGAATTATATTGTAAGATACAATGAATATGAAAAAACAGAGAAACATGGAAATATGTATATGAACTGTTACAGAATTAACTAAACCAAAACAGAAAAATAAAATATGTGATGACTACAAAAATATAAGTCAGAAGGCCACAAAAGCAAACTCTAGTACTATTTAATTATAACAATTAATCCTACCTTCTGAAAAGAGATGGAAAAAAATGTACCTTTTAATAAAGGATTTCTTATTGAGAAATGTTGTATATATTGCCAAACTTAGTTGAGCTATGTTATTTGATTTTCTTAAACTTTTATTTATTATAAGGAAGGACTCACTCACTGAGAGAGGTTGCTTAGGAGGGATGACTATATAAATGTATTCAAGTACAAATATGTGTTCATGTTTATGATGTTAAAATAAATACTATAAAAATCTATTTTAAATGAAGGAATATTCAGAAAGAAATTTCTGAAGCAGCATAAAGATTTTGAGTTTATCAAAATGATCTTAAGCAAGTTTCTTCTTTCCTAAGTATAGTTTCTTAACTTCTTCATTGTTTGAGTACTGGCCCTCACAAGAAACTTGCTTTCAGTGCACGCTTTTAGAGGATTTTAGACTTCCTATGTAATCTTAGACAAATCATTTTCCTTTGTGATTTTCAGTTTGTTTATCTATAAAATGAAATTGCTGAGTTAAATTATTTCTAAGCCCTCTTCCGGCTCCAAAACCAACTCCAAATCATGGTACTATGATCCGAAGGCCTCTCTCCATAAAAACAACTAGACCTGCCATCAGTGCTTTTTGGATTAAAACTTATTTGTCTCTTAAATTATGATCTCCTTGGAACAATCATGTTATACTGTGAATTGAGATATGTGCATATTAGATGATTCATGTAGACTTATTTAGAGGAATGATAGAAAACAGTTTTCAATGGAAATGCTTTGTTAGAAGTCTTTTTCCATCATTCTTCTACTTGAGCAATTCTAGTGCTTATTACCTCAAGGATTAAATATAAAGTTTTAGCATTTATATTTTTTTTCCATAATCTGCCACTTTGCTACCTTACTTCCTACCTTTCCATTTTCTCTTTTACTCTTTCCCATAAACTCTACGATGTAGTTATCCTAATCAATTTATTGTTCCTCCTACCTATAACATTCCACCTGCTATCTCTGCACGGGCTGGCCCTAATGGATAGAGTGTTCTCCTTCCCTAACAATGTCTTATAGCTTCTCTAATACTACCTGTTAGAGGAGATGTCAACTGGTCCCGCAGGTCCTAATACTTTCCTCTGAGATTGCCTTTGATCTAGTCTGTACATACCTTGTAAGTATCTCATTATTTACTAGTTTTCTCCTTCATTATAATGAGTTTTTTGAGGGCAGGGAATAGTTTGGTTTTGTTTTTTTTTTTTGCTTTTTTGTATTCTTAGAACTCATCACAGTGCCTGGCTTTTAATAATTACTTAATAATTTTTTATTAACTTATTGAAACCAGGATTAATTCAAGTAATGGTCTAATACTATTTTCAAAGAACATGGATTAATGGATAGAGGGCAGAATTTGAAGTTAGAAAAGCTGAATTCGAACCCCAGCTCTGTTACTTACTACTTATGTGAACTTGAAAAATCATTTGTCAGATCCATGTCTCAGTTTGTTCATCTGTAAAACAAGGAAATCTGAAATAGATGAAATCTACAATCCTTCCAACTCTAAATCTTATAACCCTCAGATCTTCATAAGATCATTCTAATGCTAACTAAAGGGAAAATAAACCAATGTCCCCAATACGATTGAACTGTGACCAGGTTCTATAGAGCAAATAGAATTAGTATATAATTTTTATAGTAAAAATTAATATCTAATATTCTATAGAATTGAGCTCACATTTGGCCTCAAGTACTAATTAGCTGTATGACCCTAGGCAAGTCACTTGGGCAGTTAACTGGCATAGAGAATAAAATGCTTGTCCTGGAGTTATGAAGACCTGAGTTTGAAGAAGCAGGAGCAATAGTAGCAATAGAAGTCACAATAGTAGAAGTAGTAGTAGAAATAACCACTCTTTGCCTCAGTTTCTTCATCTGTAAAAGGAGGGGTTTGAATTGATAGATTTTAAAATCCTCACAATTTTCAATCTATGATGCTATGATGTCAAAGTCACCAGTTTTCTCCTCTTCAATCACACTAAATTCTAAGTCCATCTGGCTGGCCTGGATTTGGTTCCATAAGCCACCTTAATATAATTACTACTTTTGACATGCAACAATTGAGGACTTCTTATATACAACATAAAACTATGGAATTTATAATTTCTGCTTTCAAGAAACTTACAGCCTAATAGAAGAGTTGATCCATTCACATTTATAACTACATGACATTATTATATAATTGCTATAAAAATGTCATCCCCAAAGAAGATAGGAAATCAAAGGATAAGTTACCATCCCCAAGAACTTCCCCCAAATTCTTTAACATGACATGAATAGCATTTCATCACCTGCTATTCATCAACTTGAATTCATTGCTATATCCTCTCATGATTTTAACATACTATGAAAACCAATACAATTCAATTCAATTTACCAAAAAATACTATTTATCCCACTCTCACATAAGTAATAAGGAATATGATGAAAGAGACCACAGTGACTCTTAACATAATAACAAGCATTTACATGGTGTTTTAAGGTTTAAAAAATGCTTTACAAATATTACCTCATTTTATACTCAGCAACAATGCTGGGAGATAGGTGTAATCACTGTCTCCATTTTTTTTACACATGAGAAAACAGAGGCAAATAGTAGTTAAATGATTTATCCAGGTCACAGAGCTAGGAAATGTCTCAAACTAAATTTGAACTCAGATTTTCCTGAAACTATCCACTTACCATCCATCTGCCTATAAACTAATATAAAACAATTAAAGAAGAATAGAACATGGAGTAGTAGAAAGAAAGTAATCCAGATGGGAAACAACAGCATGTCCCTTAACTTTTGTATGTGTGTGTCCTTATCTATAAATGAATGAGTTGGACAAGGGGATCCTAAAGACCATTCAAGCTCTCAAATTCTATAATACATCATAATAGTACAGTATAGTATAAGTGGAGAGGAGTTTAGAGTCTTACTTTCTACCATAAATTCAATGTGTAGCTCCAGGCAAGTCAGTTATACTTACTTTGCTACATTTTTTCAATCTGGAAAATTAGCTAATAATATTTGCCAACCATCTCTTAGATAAGTAAGTAGAACAAGTCAATGTTCATACAGGGGTCATAGTGATGTAAGGTGCCTCTTTGAATGCAAAGAATCCCAGCCCAGTTGCAAGTTATGACTCTGTGATTATATAAATACAGGATTCTGAATTGCAATTCATTGGTGCTTTGGAAAGGAAAAATTGTCTACTGTGCTTATTATTTTTCTTCAGCAGGGAGTGACCACAAAATTCTGGACAGATATTGGTGAAAGACTTTTGAAACCTAGTTCTGGTCTCCTCTCTCCAGACTGTATGGTGACACTGGCGTTTCTCTGGATGTGAACAAAAACAACTCATTTCAGCAATGTCGGAGTCCAACCATGCATTAGTGCTCTCTGTAATGTAAGTCTGCCTCTGGAACTAAACTACCTTTTTAGTTTAAGGTTCTTATTTACTTAGTTTATGTTTCTACTTAGTATGAATACACAATTCCCATTCACCTCTGCTTCTAAACAAATTCCAAACTTGAAACTATCACACCCCAACAGAATGCAATTGAAACATCTGCATTTGTCCCAATCCCATTGCTGACTTTATCTATTTACTCTAAGGGAAGGATCTTTGTCTTACAAAATCTAAAGGCACCATATCATAGGAAGAGTAGGCCACTGTGGGACATCAAAGTAGAAAAAAGTTTAAGTAGCACCTGGACCTTTGTAAAATCAATCTCCTTTATGAAGCTCTCCATAGCATCAGGGTTGCAGGAAACAAAATATAATAGTACTTGATTGAACTTTAATTTCTATCAAGGTATTCACTGAAGTCAGATAATGGGAAAGTGTTGCTATTGAGGATGCACAGTTATGATGAGAGGGAAACTTGGATTCAAGAATCAGAAGACCTAAGATCAAATCCTTACTCATGCTCATGACCTTTATGACATTGAATAAATCTTTTAACTTCTTACAGTTCAATCTCCATATATGCAAAGGAAGAGGTTGGATTTCCCTTTTATTTCTAGGTTTATTCTCTTATGGTTCCAGGAAAAGTATGTGGTTGGAAACTGTTTGAGGTTGGAAGATATGATCTAGTAACAGATATATCTGAGGTGTTTACTCCTGACTCTTTGACAATTTTGTCATTGTGGTGAGTAGAAGAATAGGATATTTCTTGGTACCTGTTAAGCTCTAGATTGTGACTTTTGATTCCTCAGTGTTCATAGCATATTAGGAGAAGTAAGTGATAATGAAGCAATGGTCAAATTCCTCCCAGCATCAGCAGAATCATCATTTTCATCATTGGAACAGATAAAATAACATGAACAATGCAGTTCAACAACAAGCAACAGAGGACAATCACTGTATTGCAATACTGTGTTAATGTGTTATAAGGAATATGCATACTCATAATCATATAGTATATATATATATATATATATGACAGAAAGAGGGGGAGGAAGAGGCCTTAAAGACCTATTTTATTACAAAAGAATAAAGAAGAGCAAAATAAGGCCTAGAAAAGGGAAGTGATAGCCCTCAAATCACATATTCTTTTTAAAAATGTACATTTTATATATTTAAGTAGTTTTAAAAATACACTTATTTTTACCACATATTACAGGTAATTCAAACTCCTACTTTTGTCACCTTTGTGGCAAAACACATGCACAATTTAAACAAAAAAAGATACAGATGGCAAGATGGGCAAATAGATTATTTTTTTTAAAGCAGTAAAACATAGTATTGCTTAGAAAAGCTTCCAATAAAAATATTGAAAATCACATATCTATAATCAGTGCAGTGATTATATGAATGAATGAGTGGATGAATGAATAAAGGAATAAATGAATAGGTCTCCCCTCCTGTGATGGAGCTTATAATGTGTCCATTCATCTACTACTTTGGTTCATATCCTTCAGTAAATCTTCTCAATACATCTGACCTGTGGAGATTATTCTTCTAAGTGTTCTGACATCACATGAATATCAAAATAGAGTATGAACTTCTTAACACTTGGCACATGACCAAAAACTTTTTTTCTTGTTGCTATTGATTATTTATTTGTTTTGTTTTCCCCAGTCATTCACTATTAGTGTGACAATTTTTATGACAAGTTCCGGTGTTTAAGGAAAGAAATCCAAATTATCTTGAAAATTGGACTATTATTCTATTACAGTTTCCAGATAGCCAATTACTACTGTATATATTACAATTTATTGTTTCATAAATTATCTTACAGGATTATGAAAGAGTTGGGGGCAAACATTATCCATAGTTATCCAACTCTGATCTAATGCCCCGAATACATAATGCAGAATTAAATACATAGCAAATATTCAGTAAATATTTGATGATTAGCTACTAACTTTAAAGAATGTGAAGTCTCATGCAATTCTTGAATATAAGTGCATAATAATGATGAAAATAATAATAAGAATAGACATCAACAGACGAAATAGCAATTATGTTTCATTTCTGAAAATAATTACTTGCCAGCATAACAACAATGAGTTGAATTAGACAATTACAACAGAATAAGTAGAAAACAACAATTATTTGACCCATTTCCAGAAAATGCTGATCACTTCCAAAGATATATCCTAATTTCAATCATCGATTAAATGAACTCATTATATAGGCTACATTCTTCATGTCAGTTTTTTTTTTTTAGTATAACCCAAATATCCTTGAGATTGGTTATTTCTTTTGGCCAATGAAAAAACACTCTTCAACATTTCTAGCAAACAAGGCAGAGAAAGACAAAACATGTTTGCCTGATTTTGCAGAATTCAACTCTCAAAACCTATCCATTAAAAAAAATTGGTTTTCTTCAGTTTTCCTGACTTGTAGTGTCAGGCTTAGACTGACCCCCTACCTGCATCAGTTCAGGTGAATTCCCTGAACATGACAATACCTGACACAGAGACATGTTACAAGCCAGTGGACAAAACAGTTCACAAACTATTAAAGTGACTTTTAGAGACATAGCCTTTCTCAATCTTGCCCAGCTTCCACAGCTGTCTTTTTTGCCTCTGTTCACTGGGAAGTATGGGAAATGAATGAAACAGTATAATAAAAAAGAGCCAGATTTTCCCAAAGTGAACAACATTAAGGAGAAGTACCCCACACAAATAATAATAATAAATAATAGATTGCCCCATGCTATGAGAAAATAATGAAATGGAAAGGATACATCTCATGAGAGAGAGAGAGAGAGAGGGAAACAGAAAGAGAGAGAGAGAGAATGAGAGAGAGAGAGAGAGAGAGAGAGAGAGAGAGAGAGAGAGAGAGAGAACTGAGACTAGTTTCCTTCAACATGCTCATGGCTAGGCAGCATTTTGAGTTAGGAATGCTGAATTGGTTGACCTTCAGAGGAGTGATCTGAAGTGCTATTTCAAATATAAGTATATACAGGAACTAAAAGGGAGAATGAATGACTTGTCCAAAGTCACCCAGCAAGCAAGAGGAAAATGTGAACAGGCCCTTGGATTTCAATTTCTAAATCCTTGATCTATGGGTCAGAACAAAATATCTCCATAAAGTTGGAAAATATATTATTTTCATCCTACTTTTATTAGAATGAGTGAGAATGTATGTTTCTATTGATGACTTAAAGGGAATCTCTTGATTTTTTTTTAATATAGAAAGCCTGTGGGAAGTATAATATTCCCTTGAATTCTTTTGTCCTTACTCCATTTGCCCAGTTTGGATTTTCCCCCCTTTGGAATTTAGATCTCCGTTGCTTTGTAGTTCCAAAGAGAACCTAGATTGTTCCTGGAGTTCCATTGATGGTCCCGACTCTTCCTTTAGGCTTCTCTAAGGAAACATGCTCAGGTTGCAGAAAGAAACAGAGGATCCGGTAGGGTACCCCGGTATTTTTATGTTTCCATATAACAGGCATCTACTGGAACTAGTGAAAGGGCACCGCTCACTGTCCTTGTCTCTCCAGAGCACGAATAGCATTTATCTCTGTGCAGCGGGCAGCGCCAACTCGGGTTTTTGTCAACCTGTCAATTTTTTTTTCTTAAACAGAAAGCAGAGTTCAGTAAATAAAGATAAATGATTGTGCTCCTTCTCTGCAGACCCTGGAGCTAAACTGAACAGGCCTCTTATGGTTTGGCCCTGCTTCATTGACTGTTCAGACAGCCCAGTAATACGACAGATGTACCCAGCCGTTCCCTCTTCCCCGCTGTCCATTAGATTATGTTCATTTTGTCTGAGATGCCATTAGAAGTCTCAAGGTCAAAGAAGTCACAGAGAAGAAAGAGGAGGACTAATTTTCCCCTGCAGCCCTTCATTGCCTGAAGAGTCACTGGACAGGCGGCACACACATTTGTGAGGGGTTCAGAATGGGGACTCAGCACAATTTATTTAAAATAAAATACAGGTGTACAATTAACCCAGACATATTCCTGGCAAGCCAATAGAGTCAGGAATCAGACATATTATTTGAATCAGAGAAGAATATTATCGGGATTTTTTCCCAAATGACAAATGTGCATTTTGTTTGATTTTTGTTTGGTTTTGTTTTAGCTCAACAATATGTGGCGGAAGACCTGGTGGAACAAAGGATACTTGATATTTATTTTTAAAGCTTTGTGGGTTCCAAAGTCTATTTTTCTTGGAATTTCTTTATGTCATCATGAAAATAATCTTTGTAAAAGTTACATTAGGGACAACACCTCAGTTTAATAAGAATAATATTTATTAATATAATTGAATAAGTTGTGTCTTTCTTCTATTGAATTCAAAGCCTTTAAGAAACATTGCTATGTCACATAGGACCCAGAATCACAAATTGAGAATTTTAGGAATCAAAACATTAATATAAATTATTTGGTCTAATTATCACTCATTTTACAAATGAAGATGCTGTAGTGCTTTGTATTGTTCTTTCATTGCTTTTTGTGCAAGAGTTTTGTGTCTTCAACTAGAGTTAGTGCTCCCCAAGAGCAGAGATTATTCTTCTTCTCTGATTCCTCACATAATCTAACACATGACTTGGCACAGAGTAAATATTTAATAAATACTTGCTAACAACAGGACAATATAGATGCATCAATCACAAACTGAGTAGAGACTTTGAAACAAAGTAGACTACATCCTTCTACCAACTTCCACCTAAAAACTGAAAAAAGAAGCTGCCTATCATTGATTTATATTGTATCTATGGTGTTCAAAATCTGGATATATGCCATTGCAGTCTACAAACCAACAATTGACATTTCAGACTTAGATTAATTAAAAGGCAACATTGTGACCATACACCATAATTTGAGGTTTTACCTACAAGTGTCAACAATATGGATGCTAGTTACCTTTTTAACCCTTAATTATACACAGATTCCTAGGACAACCACAGTAATGGCACCTTCTAATACAGAGGTGAAAAAATTTTTATTACCCTATCCTCCCATTATATTGAAGACTTGTAAAATCATAAATGTTTAATGCCTAGCAACAGAATAAGCACTAAACAATTTTTCCCATTCACCCATTGATTCAATTATTCTTGGGAAAATGGATCATATTTATATTTCTTGCTAATAGATTTCATAGTATATAAAATTAAGAGAGAACTTACAGATCATCTATTCCAATATTCTTTTTATACTATTGAGCAAGGAGAGGCCCAGAAAAATAACTTGATCATAATCACATAGGTTTAATAATGAGAGTTGACATTTAAACACAGGTCCCCTGATTTGAATTGAACTTTCTTTCAAATATTTTTTTTAAAAAAACATCTCTTAAAGTCAAGGAATCTTAAAATAAAAAGAAATATTTGATATTGTGATAGTGCAAAGAATTTTGTATTTACAATAAAAGGACTGGGCTTAAATCTGTTCTTTTTAACTTTCTACTTGCATAAGCTTGAGAAAGTCAAATTTGGGACACAGTTTTCTCATTTGTAAATTGAGATAGATTAGTTAATATCTGAGGTACTTAGCATAAAATCCAAGCAGTTTGGGAGAAATTAGTTTTACACTAATATCTCACAACTTCACCAAAAAAAAATGGGTACATGATCTCAGTAGAAGAGGTCATAGAGTAATAAATTAAAGAAACATTGAAAAAATGTCTATCAGCTTTATGGATAGGAGAAAAGTTCATAATCAGTCAAAGGATAAAGAGGATTGCAGAAGATTACATCAATAATCTTAATTACATAAAAACTAACAATTTTATACAAACAAATTCAATAAAGCTAAGATTAAAAAGGAAGAAAATAACTAGGAAAAATTCACTGTAGAAAATTTAATGGAATAAGTTATCAATTCCAATAATTATGTAAGGAACTGTTTCAAAATTTGTAAGAATAAGAGCCATTCTCCACTTGATAAAAAGTCTAAGGATATGAATGGTCAGGAAAGAATCCCAGACTATCTATAAAAAATAGGGTGGGGTAGGAGAGAGCAGGCAATGCTACAAATCATAATTACATAAGTACAAATTAAAATAATTTGAAATTCTAGCTCAAATCTATAAGATAAACAAAGATGATTTTTTAAAAAAGGAAATGGTAAGTGTTGGAGGATCTGTGGGAAAACATACATATTGTGGCATTATTGGTGAATGAGTGCAATCATTCTAGAAATCAATCTGAAATTGCACACAAAAAGCTAGTGAATGAGGTATGACCTCTGACTCAGCTATAACATTGTTACTTTTATACACAAAAGAAATGAAAAAAATTAGACAATCTCCTATGAGCTCAAAAACATTTATAGCAGCTATTTTTGTAGTGTTAAAACCTTGAACAATAAAAGAATGCACATCAATAGGAAGGATGGATGTGGAATATGGTGGAATATGATGGAACGCTGCTGTGAAAGAAAGAAACAGTGAGAGAGAGAGAGACAGAAGGAGGGAGGAAAGGAGAGGGAGAGGGAGAAGGAGAGTGAAAAGCAGAGGGAAAGGGAGAGGGAGAAAAGGAGAAAGGGGGGGAGGGAGAGAGGGAAGAAGGGGGAGAGAGAAAGGGAGGGAGAGAAGAAAGGAAAAGGGAGAAAAGAAGGAAAGGGAGAGGGAAAGAGGAAGAGAGGGAGGGAGAGAGGAAGAGAGGAAAGAAAAGAGGGAAGAAGGGAAAGAGGATGGGAAAGAAAGAGAGGGAGGGAGAGAGGAAAGGAAAAGGGAGAAAGGAAGAAAGAAAGGGAGAGGGAGAGAGGAAGAGAGGGAGGGAGAGAGGAAGGAAGAGAAGGAAGAAGGAGCGAGAGAGAGAAAGAGAGAGAGAGAGAGATGGAAGGAGAGGGAGAGAGAGAGAGATGGGAGGAGAGGGAGAGAGAGAAAGAGAGAGAGAACAAGATGATGATAATGAAGATGAAGAGAATGAAAAGAAGAGAAGAAACCAGAAGAGATCAGAAGAAAATCCTCAGAGAATATTTCATGCAACAGATGAGATCTACTAGAATGTTAATGGTGAGGCCAATAGAATCTCAGACCTGGAAGGGATCTAGAAAGCTGTCTTCTCATATATATCACCAATCATAGGATTTTAGATCCAAAAAAAGAAATTATATATAGATATAGATATAGATATATTGATATGTGTATAATATATGATTTAAAAATTAGGAAATTTAGACACAGCTAGGTTAAATGACTTAGCCAAGATCACAATATAAGCTAATAGTAAAATTAAGGTCAGAGCTATGATTTTTTCTGTTTTCACCATCTCACATTCCACATTTTCCTATCTGTGTTGCCCCCCTGAATTGATTCTGAAGGATAGATGGATTTTAGACCAATGGTGATAGAGGTAGACTATAGTCTAGAAATTCTATGTAGGCGAAACAAACTATACATGACAATTTCAAAGAAACTATGAAGAAATTTGCCTATATAATAAATTCCTCTAATCTTTGCAAGCCATATGTAAAAAAGAATGAAAGATGGTAAGAAAGACATAAGATGTGTAATGAAAGAAGTTCCTCCATCAACTTGATCACTGAGTTCTTCCCATTAAGATTCTTTCCAGCTATGATTCTGTAACCATTTTAGAACCTCATGGTCCACCTAGAAATTGATTGACACTAAATATTTTCAGAACATGTAATATCAGTTTAGTAAATTTTCAGGGAAGATAGCATATCAGGCATCACGTAAATGATTGCTACGAGAATCAAGGAACTTTTGGAAGGAACACATCCTTCCATGTTCCCATTCTGAAAGGCTGCTGTTGTTTAGCTTATCACTTTCATAAGGACTAAATTTACTCACAAATTTTAATGAATCTGAAAAAATAATTACAATGGTAACAAATTAAAGATCTGTTACACTAACTAACTTTTCTCTATTAAGACAGAATTTCTTTGAAGAGGAATAGAAAGAGCCAATTGAGCAGATTTCATAATTGCCAAACTTTTTTTTTCACTCTGCCTATAGATTTCCCTATGAAAAAGAACATAAAGAAAGCCTTTTACCAATTGATAATTACATACACATATATCTCGTAATTATGAGTGCATAACCTTTTCTCCTAATGAGACTGAACATGATGATTCTGGCCAATTGAAAAGGAAAATATCAAATTAAAATAAGCTGTGTCATATAAACTATATACTTCTGCTTATGTAACCTTGTGTTTATATTAATTTTCTTTTTGTCTGGAATTCTGATTTTATCGGTGTCAAGAATTTCCTATTGTGGATTTTTTCTCCATCTTTGGGCATTCTTCTATACTTTAAAGTCTTAGAGAATTGTCTAGGACATTGAGGAAGTTTGCAAGCTTCTCCTCACAAGACAGGATGTATGATAGACAAGTCTTGTAATGAGGTCCTTCTGACTCCAGGGTTGACCTTTTGTACATTATGCCACAAGTCTCAATTATATCAAAATATACCTATTCATAGGATCCTGGAATTTATAAAGCACTTCATTTATTTGATCTTTTAAGCTGGAATAAGATTTGGATGTTATCTAGTCAAACTGAGAAAGAGACAGACAGACAGGGAGAGAGAGAGAAGGAGGAATAGAGAGAAAGAAGGAAGAAAGAAGGAAGAAGGAAGAGAGAGAGAGAGAAAGAGAGAAAGAGAGAGAATGAGAATTAGTCAACCTCAAATAATTTTCTTGCATTCTGAGAATTCTGGAAAATGAGAATTTATATTATTAAAAGTTGTATTATCGCTCTACAATTTCCAACTTACTCCCAAGTATGTGACATATTTTTAGATTACATTCACATGGCAAGAACCTGACTAAAATACAAAAAAAAAAAAGGGGGGGGGGAGGTAAGGGGAATTTTTAATACACTGGATGGTGAGAAATGTTTGACTATCTGGGATTGTATAGATTGGATTTTTAGTGAAGTTTTCCAGTTTTCATCCAGATTCTAGCTATTATAGAAAATCTCTTTGGAGAAGTCTTTTGATGAGGTTGAATTAATAAGAACTATATTCCTATTCAGTTTGATATCTTTCATTCATTCTTCTGTTTAGTCTAGAGCATTATTCATGATGTCAAATTTAAACATGAAACCTAAAAATTTCAGTAACTTTTTCATTACTGCACATACATTTAATAAATGCCTCCTATGTATAGGAAATTGGCAGGTAGGCAGAATAGTAGAAAAAAATGGCAGGCCTGAAGTTAAGGAGACTCATCTTCTTGAATTCAAATATGATCTCAGACACTTATTAGCTGTCTAATGTTGAGAAAGTCACTTAACTCTTTCTCAGTTCCTCATCTGTAAGATAAACTGGAGAAAGATATGTAATCACTCCAGTTTCTTTGCCAAAAAAATCCCAAATAGGATGAAAAATGACTAAACTATAACAATGAAGGAAATATAAAGAAATGGAATATACTTGCTACCCTAAAATTTTATTGGGCAGAATTAACATGTGAACTTTTAAAAAAGCACTACAAGACAATATTGTTAGGAGATGCCAGAGATGGTTAAGTAATATAGGTTCAATTAGCAGTGTTACATATTAGGGCTATCATGATTATGAGAAGAGTAGAATCACTGTGAGATAAAGAAAGCTGGTTTAAGAAAGCTTCACAGAGGAGGGAGAAATTGAACTGCAGTTGGGGAAATATTGCTAGAGGGAAAATTCAGCAGAAAGGACAGTTCAGATACTTAGTGAGTAGACTGAAAAATACTAATTATAATTATGATCTTAACAAATGATGAAACAGGGAGTCACAAAGCCTCTTAGATCACACAGTTAGTGTATAAGCTAGAACTATAACTGGGGTGTCTTGATTCTTTTCCCAAAGTTCTTTGATTCCTTAGTGTCAATTTTAAAATAACAGGCCTTCTTTATTCAAAATAAATGACTTGCAGTATTAGAGACAAATCAAACTCTATAATATACTATACTGTTAGTGGCACTATCTTTTCTTCCCTAATCACTGCATCCCTAAAACTGGTTACCTTGTATTTTCATATTTTGACATTTTTCTGGTCATATATGCTGTTAATGGTTACTTTTAACAGTTTCACTTTCAGATATATATTTCAGATACACACACATACACAGCCCAACATGTCTTTGACTTCCAATGCTGCAATTTCTTTCTCTTCATCTTGTTTCCGAGGAATGAGTCTATACTATAATGTATGCTCTTGATTCTGAATATCAGTGTTTTCATAGTTCCATAGGTAACACTGGGAGGAGTCTTATTTACTCTTCAGGCATACTAGCAGAGACATCCTTGGAGAGTTTTCATTCAAATATGGACTCTTTCCATATTTGTCCAATTGAAAGGTAGAAAAAGAAACGGTATTCTGATTCTGAAGGAATTAATGAACCTTCTCAAGCATTTCCTTGATACCCACAGAGGGACTCAGGCACTGGGGCAAGTGAGACTCAATATTCCTCCACATTCTTAACATTTTTTTTTATATAATGGCAAATCTTGGAGAACTTTTCTGCCTGGATTTTCAAAATATTGATTCTGAGGGCCTCAATTTATACTGACCATATCAACATGATGAATCAGTTCAGGGAAATGTTCACAGTGGTTTGGTACCACATAGACAAAGCAACATTGCTTGGTTTTTGTTCCCTTTTAATCTATTTTTGCAATATTTCCTTTGGGAAGGTATCCACAATAAGAGAAGTAAAGAGAAAGGTCTCATTAGGCTCCAGTAGTAACTAAACCTTCACAAAATAGGATGAAAGATCAAAAAGTATCCCCTATAGGACTCCTACAAGGAAGAAAGAAATTAAAAACTTTCCATGTGCCAGGCAGTGTGCTATATACTTTGCAGATATGATATAATTTTCTCTTCACAATAGTTATTGGAGGTAGATGCTATTATAATTTTACAGTTAAGGAAACTGAAGCAGACTAAGGTTAAGGGATTTGCCTAGAATCATGTAATTGGAAAGGGTCTAATGCTGAATTTGAAATCAGGTGTTCCTGATTCCAGGCTCAGCATCTATCCACTCTCTCCCTCACTGTATCTAACAGAATCAAAAGAATAGAGAGAGCCTTGGGGCAGGAAGGTAGTGCATGTAGTGAATAGAGCACTAGCCCTGAAGTCAGTTCAAATCTGGCCTCAGATTTTAACACTTCTTAGCTGTGTGACCCTGGGCAAGTCACTTAACCCCAATGGCCTCTATAGAGGGATCCTTTCGAGGTCACTATTCCATTTACACAAACTATTTTAAATTATATTTAAAAATGAAAATCATTCATAACTTCATTGAACTTGCCTGATCTGCTTAATTGAATCATGTTGGATAAATTTTTGTCTAACAAGACCTGAGCCGGTACCCATTTCCTGTTTTATAGAAAGGTGTGTGGGCTGGGAGGAAGGGGGAGATAGAGATATTTGTAATAGAGTGAACTTCTGAGTGACTTTTTTTGATCCTATGCTATAAACACTAGACTAAAGAAAGGGAAGGCAGACTCCAAACTAAATGGGGTTACTAACTTGGAAGGAGTTGGAAATGGAGATGAACATATGATTAATGCTTCTACTTTTACTATAAATTTACTAATCTAAATTGCTAATTAAATTAGAATCTTGAGTGATAATAGATAAATGAAAAGGAAAAGGTATGATCAAGTAAATGATAGCTGAATCAGAGAATGAATGAATCTTACTCCTAAACAAGAATTTAGAACATATTGGGGATATAATAGCTGAAATGAAATTTTACTTGATAACCATTTGCCCCCAAGTCCTGACAACATATTTTATATGATTTAGAGATCCTCATAATTAATTTTATTCACACTTGCTATGTCAAAAATATTCTAGCAAGAAACTCAATAAATACTTGTGGATTTGCTTTGTCAATTAACAGGAAAATAATAGGAAAGATGAAGGAAAATTTAGGCTCCAAGAATCCTATTTTAAAATGTCAGCAATCCCAGAATTGTCTAACTTTAGTTATGAATCCCCACTTGGTTCTTAGTCAACAACTAAGTAGAATCCTGAAAGATATAGATATATTATATAGTGGAAGGAAAGGACAGGAGAGGAAATTGATATGGATAGGGGAAAGGGCAGTGGGAAGTAGTAAGACTTGACCTTAAAATGCCCAAGGCTGGCCTGTGTAGAAAATTACTTGAGAAAAATGAAGAGTGAGTCGGTGTTACAGTAAAGTGAGATGAAAGGATATTCAGAAAAGCTTGAATCTAGAGAAGGCGGGAGAGAGGAACTCTGACGGCTTATTTATATCACCTTTTTGACATGAAGATTGAGCCACCTATTACATAACTAAAGCATTAACAAGATCATATTAGAAGCCAAGGGGTGATATATGCTTCAATCTTTAGTGCAAAACTTAGCAAGGAGAGCTCACTGCTTGATGGCTCAATGGTGTTTTCTTCATTATACTGGCACTTTACAAATTCCAAAAGGAGCCTTTACTTCATGCCATTTGTTTTCCTGAGACAGCTCCAAGAAGAAAAATGCCAAATAATTATATTCTTGTTACTCTCCAGAATTTTCATTTGATATTCAATATGAAGACTAATATGAAAGGGTGGAAAATAATTTCTCTTCACCTATCTGATGCAGTTTGCCTTTATTACTCAAGCTCTTTACTGAAAATTCAATTGAATGCTTATGGTCTACCTTTTAATCTGTGAACTTCCAATTCTGTTAATTCTCACACTGGCTACAAGATGCACAGCTATATTAATATGAACTGATATGTGTGTATATCCATATATGTTTATATTTATACATGTTTATGTATTTTAAAAAATAGATGACGGTAACTGATAGTAACTAAATTAACATATGGTGAATTGTTCTATTTTCTGGCACTTTTATTGGGGAAAAACATGCTACTTGCTACATTATACTAATGATGATGATTATTTCCAACATATTTAATAAAGTGCTTTAGCTTTGACTATTTCTATTAAATTAACCAGATGGTGATAGCACATAATTTCACCCTGAAATGTACATTAATTATTAACAATAAATGTAGGGCAAAACAACAGACTTCAGTAATATAACTGCACATCTGCAAAGGAGATTGTTGGCGACTTGAAAATGCTAATTCCATGATTAATCTTCCATTTGGCTATTGAGCAACATACTCCATATAAAATAGGAAACTGAGATGAGTGATCAGGCATACAGACATCAAATCAGGATTCTGACTTCAAACAGCAGGAGGAAAACTTGATAGGCAGCCTGAAATTCAAACAACACATGCCTGGCTACTTTCAGACTTGTGATCACAACATAAGTTAGTAAAAGATAAGAGAGAGAGATTCATATTGAGGAATTTGACTTGATATAAACTTATGTATATCCTCTTCCTTTGCTCTTTTTTCAATGACTTCATGCTCATAGTTTCTTCCTTCAGTTTTTCAGAGAATAGAGTATAAATAATTTCTTTTGTGAAAAATTCATTGTGTGGTCTTGGAAAATTGTGATCCATCCTGATTGCTATTTCACAAGAGAGATGTAACAATTATAGGAGAGGAGCAACATAATCAAGGGAACTTATTTAGGGGACATTCTATAAGAATAACAGCTATCATTTATATAGCACTTTAATGTTTGAAAATGCTTTACATAGGTTAACTCATTTGAGTTGCCCATATATTCCGAAGTAAGTGCTATAACTATCCTCATTTTAAAGATGAGGAAAGTGAGACATAAGTGTTAAGTGACATGCCCAAGATCATACAACCAAGTAATCAAGACCAGATTTAAATTCAGGTCTTCCTGAGATTGAATGCTCTATTCACTGTGCCATCTATTTACTTAACTTTAGAAATATTCTTGAGTCTAGAGATAAAGCCAAAAATGGATTTGACCAAGCAAAGTCTATGAAGTCATAATTAATGACAGATGAACCTAAATGATCATGTAACCACACAACTCAATGAAAATCAGATGATCTTTATGTCTCTTTGCCCTGAAACCATATTTTTGATCTAGAGGAAAAAATCTAAAGTAAAATTCACTTATATCTCATTTCTAGATTTCTCCAAATATGGGTAACAGAAACCTTAACATAAGGGCAAACTTCTGTCATTCTGGTGAGTCCCTCTTTCCCAGAGAGCCCTACACTGTGTCTCAAGAACTTATAGTACCACTCCAATTCATATTTTCCCTGAAAGATAAACAAGTTGGAAAGGTTGTTGAAAAAGCAAATTGCTCTCATAGAAGCTGCACGAAGTTACTGTAGAACACCATAAAATCATGTTGTGCACTACCTACTTCTTTCACTAAAGAGAATAAGATATTTTCTATCGGCCTCTACATGTTTCTTTCAAGTTTATCCTTACCTTATTTGACACATTTTTCACTAAACCTCCAGAATTCATGATCTAGAGCCTGGGGAAGTTAATTCACCTACATTTTGAAATCTTAGTCATACTGTATGGAGAATATGAGTGTAAATGTATTTAGTCATTATATGTGGGGCAATCTTGCTCTGCTGCCAAACAGAACTTTTCTCTTGCTACCTACCATCTGTTGCTCTAGACACAATAATAAAATTAATACTACTAAGGTAAAATTAATAATATTTTCAATAAAAGATATATCCACTGATGACCTTATAGATTAACTCACCAATCCTTTGATTCCTCTGAATTATTTGTTTTGAGCATCATTTCCCTATATGTGTTGTTTCTTGCCTTTGAATATAAGCAAAGACTGCTCACACTCTTTAAAATTTGTGTCCTTAATACTTAATGTTGTTTCTAGTGCATAACATTTATTAACTGCTTTTACATTCATTCAGTCATTCCAAATAGACACTGTATATGTGCTATGTCTATTATTTAGTTTCCAAGAAACACATTGTATCTGAAAATTCCTAGAGGAAGTGGAGTTCACTAACATTGTTGTGCTTTTTCTATAATGAAGCATTCAGATTTACAAAACAAGACATGCCTAAATTTCATCAAGAGACCTACAAGGAAATATGTCACTCTAAATTAGCTCCATGAATCTTAGATCTCAGACTCCCTAACTCTAGGTTGTAAAATATCTAGGTGAAGGTTGTAAAATATCTTTTCCCTCTTTAGCCTCCCCCAAAAAATCTTTCTTTTGTTTCTCTCAAGATCTTATGCCTCCCCCATATATCTGTTTCATATTTGAATATTTCCCTTATTTTTATTGTAGTAAGTTTATTTCATTTTAATACACATTGCTTTATAAATCATGTTGTGACAGAAAAATCAGAGCAAAAGGAAAAAATCATGGGAGAGATTAAAAAGAAGAAGAAGGAGAAGTGAATGTAATTTGTTTTGATTTCTATGCAGTCTTCTTAGTGCTTTTTTTTTTTTCTGGATGCTGATGGCATTTTTCTGTCCAAAGTCAGTTGGAATTTGTTTGGATCACTAAACTACTGAGAAGAACCAAGTCTTTCATAGTTGATCATTGCACATTGTTCCTGTGATTGTGTACAATGTATTCCTGTTTCTGCTTGTTTCACTCAGCATCAGTTCATTAAATCTTCCCAGGCCTTTCTATAATCAACTTGCTCATTTTTTAAACAATAATGTTTCACTACTTTCATGTACAACAACTTGTTCAGCCATTCCCCCAAATGATGGACATTTACTCAATTTCCAGTTCTTTACTACCACAAAAAGAGCCCCACAAAAAGGATCCTGGGATGCAAAAATGTTTGATTTTTGCATCCCAGGATCCTTTTTTCTCCTTTAAGATATTCTTAAGTAGAACTTAACTGGACTAGAGATCCAGTAATGGCACTGCTGGATCAAAGGGTATGCACAGTTTTATAACTTTATGGGTATAGTTCCAGATTGCTCTCCAGAACACTTGGATCATTTTACAACTCCACCAACAATGCATTAGTGTCCCAGTTTTCCTATATGTCCTCCAACATTTATCATTATTTTTTCCTGTGTTTTTAGCCAATCTGAGAGTTGTGAGGCGGTAGCTCAGAATTTTTTTTTTAAGTTATGAAATTGAGTGCACTTAGTAATGTACACCCATTTTGTGTTACATAAAAGACTGAAGGTTGCAATTTGTGCATGTTTACCATAAACATTTTTACCTGGGAAAACTGATGAGTGTTTTCTTATAAATGTTCATCACCATGATACAAAACAAAGATGTGCAAACTGCAAGGTCCCTAAAATAGCAGTTAAAGTAAAAATACAGAAAGATGACATTATCTGATCAAAAACACAAAATCTTCCCAGAGTTTATAATATAGAACAATATCCTCCACAAGCTCCTCCATGGCTTTCTTCCTTGTGGGATAGCCTTACTCCTTTATTCTTGTTCTCACTCTCGGATAGTCCAGGAGTTTTAATGATTTTTTCAACAAGTTCTTCAAAGGTACATTGTATACCAACACAAGTTTTTGCACTTGCCTCTATAAATAATATGGAATGATTCCGTGCAAATTTCAGCCCTCCATTTCTATCAACTTCACTGTTTTCCTTATCAATTTTGTTTCCAACTAGCATTTTTACTATGTCGTCTCTCGTGCAGTATGTTTCTCGTTTAAACAATTATCCAGCTTAACAAAAGTATCTCTTCTTGTGACATCATAAATATAACACCTTGCCCAGCTCTGTAATAGCTAAGTGTCAGTGTTCTGAAGCACCCCTGACCTGCTGTATCCCATATTGCAAGTTTGGCTTTATTCCCCTCAACTGATATAGTCTTCACCTTGAAGTCAACACCAATTGTTGCTGCAAGCTCTAAATCAAAGGTATCATCTGTGAATCTCAACAGAAGGCTGGATTTGCCCACCCGCTCTCCCCAATAATTAGGATCTTCAGGGTGGTCAGTCAGTACGTCCTTATCCATCCCGGTCCCCGGTCGCAGCTCCTAAGCCAGCTGGCCGCCTCACTTCGGCGCTCTCCTCTTCTCTGAGGGGGAGTGGCCTGCGCAGGTGCAAGTCGCCGCCCCTCAGAGTTGTTTTAATTTGCATTTCTCTAATCAATAGTGATTTAGAGCAGTTTTCCATATAACTATAGATGGCTTTACATCATCTGAAAATCGTTTGTTTGGGCAGCTAGGTGGCGCAGTGGATACAGTACCAGCTATGAAGTCAGGAGGACCCCGAGTTCAAATATAACCTCAGGTACTTAAAATTTCCTAGCTGTATGATCCTGGGCAAATATTAACCAAGAAAGAAAGAAAGAAAGAAAAGAAAGAAAGAAAGAAAGAAAGAAAGAAAGAAAGAAAGAAAGAAAGAAAGAAAGAAAGAAAGAAAAAGAAAGAAAGAAAGAAAGAAAGAAAGAAAGAAAGAAAGAAAGAAAGAAAGAAAGAAGGAAAAAAAAAGTCTGTTCATATCCTTTGACCATTTATCAATTGAGGAATTGATAAAATACATTTCTTTAGGTATTTTAGAAATGAGACCTTTATCAGAAATATTGTCTGTAAATTTTTTTTCTCAGCTTTGTTCTTCCCCTTTAATCTTGTTTCTGTTGGTTTTGTTTGTTCAAAACCTTTTTAATTTAATGTAATCAAAGTTGTCCATTTTCCCTTTCATAATGTTCTCTAATTCTTTGGTCATAAATTCCTCCCTTCTCCAAAGATCTGACAGGTAAATTTCCCTTGCTCTCCTAATTCGTTTATGGTATCCTCCTTTATGCCCAAATCATGTATCCATTTTGAACTTTTTTGGTATGGAGTATAAGATGTTGGTCTATGCCAAATTTCTGAGATATTATTTTCCAGTTTTCCCAACAATTTTGGTCAAATAGTGAGTTCTTATTACAGAAGCTGGAGTTTGAGGGAGGGAATGATATCAAATACTAGACTGGAATAGGCTTTGATTATTGTGTTGTGTGTATCTAATCTATCCACTGATCCATCACTATATTTCTTAGTTCAGCACCAAATGGTTTTGATGATTGCTGCTTTATAATATAGTTTTAGGTTTGATACTGCTAAGAAACCATTTTTTTCCATTAATTCTCTTAATATTCTTGAACTTTTGTTCTTCCAGATGAAATCTGCTATTTTTTCTAGTTCTATGAAATAATGACTTGGCAGCTTGATTGGGTTGGAACTGAAAAAGTACACAAATTTAGGCAGAATCATCATTTTTATTACATTAGCTCAGCGTAGTCATGAACAATTGATAGTTTTCCATTTGTTTAGATCTTATTTTATTTGTGTGAGAAGTGTTTTGTAGTTGTGTTCATATAACTCTTGGGTTTATCTTGGCAGATAGACCCCCACCAAGTATTTTATTTTGTCTACAGTAATTTTAAATGGAATTTCTCTTTTTATCTCTTCTTGATGGGCTTTATCAGGAATATATAGAAATACTGATGATTTGTGTGGGTTTATTTTATTTCCTGTAATTTTGCTAAAGGTGTGAATTGTTTCCAATAGATTTTTAGATGATTTTTTTAGGATTCTCTAAGTATATCATCATATCATTTGTAAAGAGCGATAGTTTATTTCCTCATTGCCTATTCTAATTTCTTTAATTTCTTTTTCTTTTTTTCTTGCTTAATCTAACATTTCTAGTACAATGTTGAATAATAATGGTGCTGATAATGGCCATCCTTGTTTCACCCCATATCTTATTGGAAATGCATCCAATTTCTCTCCATTACAAATAATGGATGTTGTAGGTTTTAGGTAGAGACTTATTACTTTAATCTCTATCCTTATGGTCTCTAATGTTTTTAATAGGAATGGATACTGTATTTTCTCAAAAGCTTTTCTGCATCTATTGAGGCCATCCTATGATTTCTGTTAATTTTGTTATTGATATGATAGATTATGGTAATAGTTTTTCCAATATTGAAACAGCCTTACATCTTTGGTATAAATCCCACTTGGTCATAGTGTATTATCCTGCTGATAAGTTGCTATAAATTCTTTGAAAATATTTTATTTAAAAATGTTGCATCAATATTCTTTAGGAAGATTAATTTGTATTTTCTTTCTTTGTTTTGGCCCTTGCTGGTTAAAGTATCAGTACTATATTTGTGTTATAGAAGGTATTTGGCAGTACTCCTTCTTTGATGATTTTTCCAAATAGTTTACATAGTATTGGAATTAATTGCTCCTTAAATCTTGGTAGAATTCACTTGTGAATGCATCTAGCCCTGGAGATTTTTTTCTTAAGGAATTCATTGATTATTTGTTCACTTTCTTTTTCTAAAATAGGACTATATAAATATTTTATTTCCTCTTCTGTTAACCTGGGCAATTTATATTTCTGTAAATATTCATCCACTTCAGTTAGATTGTCAGACTTGCTGCCATATAGCTGGGCAAAATACCTCCTAATTATTACTTTAGTTTCTTTTTGATTAGTAGTAGATTCACTCCTTTCATTTTTGATGCTGGTGATTTGTTTTTTTTTTTTTTCATTCCTTTTTCCAATCAAATTAGCCAATAATTTATCTATTTTGATAGTTTTTTTTCCTGAAGACAAATTCTTAGTTTTGTTTATTAGTTCAATAGTTTCAATTTTATTAATCTCTCCTTTGAGTTTCAAATTTTCAAATTTGGTATTTAATTGGGGTTTTTGATTTGTTCTCTTTCTAGCTTTTTTAGTTGCATGCCTAATTATATGATATCCTCTTTCTTTATTTTATTTATGTAGCTATTTAGAGATATAAAATTTCCTCTAAGAACTGCTTTGGCTGCATCCTGTAGGTTTTGGCATGTTGTCTCATTATTGTCATTCTTTTGGATGAAATTATCAATTGTTTCTGTGATTTGTTCTTTGACCCACTCATTGTTTATTAGATTATTTAATTTCCAATTGGTTTTGAGTCTATCTTTCCCTGGCCTTTTATTGAATATAATTTGTATTGCACTGTAGTCTAAAAATGAAGCATTTATTATTTTTGCCGTTTTAAATTTAATTTTGTTAAGTTTTTCTGCACTAATATATAGTCAATTTTTGTGTAGGTGTTATGTACTGCTGAGAAAAAAGTGTCCTTATTCAATTTTCTCCAGAGATCTATCACATCTAGGTTTTCTAGGATCCTGTTTACCTTCCTACTTTTTTTCTTGGTTTGGGTGTGTGTGTGTGTGTGTGTGTGTGTGTGTGTGTAGTTAGATTTGTCTGATTCTGAGAGGAGAAAGTTGAGGTCCTACATCAATATAGTTTTGCTGTCTATTTCTTCCTGTAATTGGCTTAAAATCTTCTTTAGGAATTTGGCTACTTTACCACTTTGTGTACACACATTTAGTTTCATTATTACTTCATTATTTACAATACCCTTTATCAAGATGTACTTTTTTTTCCCTTATCACTTCTAATAAGATTTTTTTCACTTTTACTTTTACTTGATCTGAGATCAGAATTGCTATCCCTGTTTTTGTTTTCTTTTTCTTTTTAATGCAGTGAAGCCTAATGAATTCTGTTCTAGCCTTTTACCTTTATGTGTAACTCTCTGTGTCAAATGTGTTTCTGTTAAACAACATATTTTAGGATTCTACTTTTCAATCCACTCTGCTATTTGCTTCCATTTTATGGAAAAGTTCATCCCATTCACATTCACAGTTATGATTACTAGCTCTCTGTTTCCCTCCATCTATTTTTCTCTCCTGTATAAACTTTTTTTCCTCTCTTTCACCTTGTCTTTAATCATGTTTTTTAACTCACTCTACCCACTACCTTATCTCCTATCACCCCTTCCCCTTCTCTTAGTAGTGTGTTTTAACCCCCTTCATCTACTACCTCATCTTCTATCAACTCTTCCCCCATTCTTTTACCTCTTCTCTAGTGTTTCTTCCTTCTCTTCTATCCTGTTCCTCCTTTTCTTTTCCTCTTTCTTCTCCTACTTCTTTATAGGGTTAGATAAATTTCTATACCCAACTGAATGATTAAGTTATTCCCTTTTAAAGCCAAAGGTGATGAGATCAAGTTTCAGACAATGTTCATCTCCCTCCTTTCTTTGCCTTAATTGTAATGTCTTCCTGTGAACTAGTTGTCTCATTATACCTCCCCTTTCCTCTTTTTCCAGTACAGACCTTTTTCTGCCCTTTATTTACTGCCCTTTTTTTGCCAAAGAAAAAGTCTTTTTCTTTGATATTATCACATCAGGGACTAATCACAGTCATACTCTTAGTCCATGAGAGACTTCCCTCTAGCTGCCCCAGTGACAGATACAAAAGTTACAGATATTTTTTCCTACCTAGGAATGTAAACAGTTAACCTTTAAATATATATTTTCCCTTATTTACCTTTTTATGGTTCTCTTGCATCCTGTGTTTTTAGATTAAATTTTCTGTTTAGTTCTGTTCTTTTTAATATAAATGATTGAAAGTCTCTTATTTGATTGAAGCTCGATCTCCTCCCCTGAAAGATGATGCTGAGTCTTGCTGGGTAGTTAATTCTTAGTTGTAACCCCACTTACTGAATATAGTATTCCAGACCCTTCAATTCTTTATTGTAGAAGCTGACAGAGTCTGAGTAATTCTGACTGTGGCTTCTTGATATTTGAATAGTTTTCGTCTGGCAGCTTGCAGTATTTTTTTCTTGAGATTATAATTTTAGAGTTTTACAACAAAGTTCCTTGGGGTATTCCTTGTAGGATCTCTTTCCAGAGGTGATTGATGGATTCTTTCAATGAGTATTATTTCCCCTTCTGTTTCTAGAATATTGGGGAAGTTTTCCTTAATGACCTTTTGTAGAATGCTATCCAGTCTCTTTTTTTGGCTTTCAGGGAGGCCAATAATATTTAAATCGTCTCTTTTGTATATATTTTCCAGGTTTTGCTAATGAGGTGTTTCACATTTTCTTCCATTTTTTAATTCCTTTTACTTTGACTGATTCTTGCTGTTGTACAAAGTCAGTAACTTCCATTTGCCCTGTTCTAGTTTTTTGTAAAGGGCTGAAACTCTTAAAAGGTGAGCTTGAATCAGACAACCGAGCATTTAAGGCTAATTACCTATTGGACAATAACTCTATTAGCATATATTTGGAAAAATGGCCCTTCTCACTATTCTGTGCGGGCTCCATCTTTTGGTGTATACAAATAATTGTAGAAGAGATTAGAAGGTGGAGTGAGACAAGCCAGACTCACTTTGAAGCAGGAGAAGGAGAAGGGAGGTTGTTGGGGAGCTTGGGATAGTTTTGTCCATCTCCTTCACATCTTCCCCCTAAAGATCAAGGACTTTTGCTTATCCTAATTCTGGCTGATCCTGAGGTTTCTAGGGAGCTAGCCCAAACTTTACAGTTTTTAATGTGTGATTCTCTTCAGGTTGTTTTTGTATCTCTTTTTTCTATTTAGTTTATTCTACTGTTTAAGTAGTTGTTTTCCTCAGACAATTTTTCCCCTTCTTTTTCAAACTGTTGACCCTCTCATCCATACCTCTCATTTCTTTTCTCATTTTTTCCCTCTACTTCTCTTATTTGCCTTTTGAAGTCTTTTATGAGCATTTCCAAGAAGTCTCGTTGGACTTGAGATTAATTTATCTCACTCTTTGGGATTTCTTCAGTGCACATTCTACCCTGGTCTAAGTTTATGTTTTTGTCTGCCCTGTCACCTTAGGAACTTTTTATGTCAAGGTTCTTTTTTTGTTTCTTGCTCGTTTTCTTTCCTTTTCTTTTGATATTTCCTCTTTTTCATTTTTAAGGTGAAATTCTTCTCTTGGGGTAAAGATTTGGCATTGTCCCAAGCTTCCTGTGCAGCTGTGAGCTTGGCTTTGAGTACAAGGACCCATTGTGTTTGTAGGGGGGTTGCTTGGCTGCTCTGTTCAGGAAACAGCTTGGTTTCAAAGAGTTTGTCTTCTGAGCTGGTACTAGGGACTGCCCCACTGATTTGCTTCTCTATTGAGCTGTGATTAAAATCCTCTCACAGGTTTTCCCAGAATCTATCTGACCTGAACTGAACACCCTTTTCATCTCAGTAAAACTGACCTTTCTTGAATTTTTTTCAGTCCATATTGAGTTGGAGAGTGGCTTTATTACATCAGACTTTGTTGAGAGCCTTGGTTTCATGTGGTTTTTGAAGGAAACTGGGAGAGTTCAAGCAGCTTCCCGACTTTACTCTGTCATCTTGGTTCCCCCATCGGAATTCCCCTTCTTATTTTCTCAAATGAACATTAACTTACTTGAGCTCTGCTCTGAAAACCAATAGAGACTGCTGGGATGGGGGGAAAGAAAGACAGAAAGAAATAGAGAGACAGAGAAAGACAGGGGGAGAGAAGGAGAGAGAGAAAGAGGAAGGGAAGACGGGAGGAAGATCAGAAGAGAGGGAGGGAAGGAGAAAGTGAGACTAGTTTATTTTTATAAGCTCTGTGGGTACAGTAGCTTATCCAAAAAGAATTTATATCCCTGCTTTAATCTTAGAATAAGCCCTAGTTACCAGAAACCAACCAGTTCAATAATCAATGCCTTATTGCAAGATAAAGTTGCCAGAGTTCTTCCATATCTCATGACAAATGTGCTTCAAAGAAAGATCATTATCTTGCAATATCAAGACTGATGTCTTATTAAATTAATCAGAAGATTCCATGACCAGCAGTACCCCTAACAGTCAAACAACAAAGGGCTCAAAGAAGCTGTGTTATTTCCACCAAGAGTGATAGGAAGGTGAGGGGAAGTTATAGTCAAGGTGATGATGGTAGTTTGAATACTTGGAATATGAAACTTCTTTCTGTCTCTCCTTTGGAATTCTTTGTTGATTCTACTACTTAGACTTGCCTGTTCCAGGAATGTTCCTCAGAGTTCCTAGTGAAGGAAGCTCATAGGATCATAGATCATATATTAATACTTAGAAGGTACATGAGAGATAATCTATTCTAATCTCCTCATTTTACAAGTGAGGAAATTATTTGGAGGGTATAAGTGACCTATCCAAGGTTACACTAGTACATAGTGGGAGAACTAGTCCTCCAACATAGTACCTCAGATCTCAAATTCAATTGTTGGTACAATATATCAGACTGCTTCCTACTCTTAGGTTTTCCTATGCACACAGAAATTGCAGATTCTCCCTACATTTAGCACACTGCAGCTTTAAGATATTAATTACCATTGTTAACAAATATATATATGTATGTGTGTATATACATTTTTATCATTTTCTAGACTCAATGAAGAATCACTTCAATGTGATCATTTCTAATGTGTACAGCAGACTTCACTAAACTAGACAAAGCATTAATTTGAGAATAGAAATGTCAACACAGGAATAATCTCCTAATTTACTTTTCTTTGATGTACATTAGCTGATTAATAGACTTGAGCCAGGATGTCTACACAGTCAAAGCAAAGTGGATAATTGAGCAAGTATCTGATGATTTCAACTACTATTGAAAGTCAGAATGGATAATTAAGGCCAAATAAACCTCTTTCATATTATCAGCAATATTCCCCTCCCCTACAAAATTAATAGAATATTGTCCAAATCTTTTAATTCATTTTTCTTCTGCAGATTAAGGCATAGAAATCACCTTGGAAAAGAAACCAAGAAAAGATCGAATATACTTCAAATTACAGGTGGCCGAGTGGGCATTAAAGACAAGGAAAAGTGATCTAAAGAGTTAGTTTGGAAGATGGGAGATAAGACCTCTGTTTTCAGAATTACCATTAACTAGCTAGCTGACAGTGAGTTTCACTTACTTTATCTGTAAAATGTGGAGTTTTGAGCAAATTATTTTAAAGCTACTACAAGGTGCAAAAATCTATAACTCTTCAAGTTTTATATCTGGATAGATAATCTAGATCACCAAATAACAATTAGGTTAATACAATAGTCTCAAAACTTTTTTTAAGGAAAAGGGAGGCATTTGTTGAAAGAGAAAGAGTAAGAGGAATGAAAGAGAGAGAGAGGATTCAACCTCCTTGGTACATTGAAACTAAATTATTTTCATCATTTGAGAGGTTTCTGTTTTATCCTTCAAAAGTATCCTTCAAGTATAGGCTCCTTTCCTAAATGACTGAATACTTGTTGAGTTCCTACTAACATCTATCTAATTAACAGACAAAAACCATGAGAAAATCTTATAAAGAAATGGAAGACTATGAAAATAAAATCATTAACCTTAAATTCCCTTTAAAATGTTTTTATTTGCCCCAGAGATCTATAGATTACTCTAGGCCTAAAATGGTATAAACATTAGTGTTTTATTACGTGGATAGGTCTACTCACAAAATATTCTCTTGCTGTAAAGAATTTTTAATCTTTCTTATGCATCATGTATCCCCATTGTCAGTCTGGTGAGATCAATGGACACTTTTTTCAAAATAATGCTTTAAATGCATAAAATCAAATACATAGGATTATAATGGAAATAAATTATATTTAAATAATGTCATCAAAATATTTTTAATTTTAAAAATGAACATACATTAAGTTAAAAAATCATGTGGTCTAAAATATCTTTTGTCTTATATCAAATAACTAGGCACTAAATGCTGATCCAGTTTGTCAGTTTTTAGATTAACTAAAATATTGCAGTCAATCAGAATCTATATTTACACATATTCATAATTATAACTGTTGTGAGAAGTCCTACCTTGGAAGGTTAAATTGAATGACCTTGTAAGGGACAAAAATTCTAAAATTACCTGGAATTGTAAAGAAAAAAATGTTGACTTCATTTATTTTATTGTGTAGAAAGTGAAAGATTTGTGATGTCTGGGAAGGTTTATGGACTCATTTGCAAGGCCTATATTTAGGACCAATCCTGTTTGAAATTAATGTCTGCCTTCAATGCCCTTGCCTCCACTTTCAGTGTATATTCTTCCTCTGCTCACATAACCCTATGACCTAATCTTTCATAAGGAATTTATGAACTCATTCAGACTAAGGTGCACATGAATCATTAGGAATTATATATTACCTCTACCAGGTTTACTTGCATTTTTAAGGGGAAATACATACAAGAAATATATATTTATTAGATAATTTCAGGCTTCAGTGACAAATACATGAGAGAGACATTTGGGGGAAATTGTCTTCAGGCATCCCTCAAATAATATCATGAGGGCAGCTATTCTGCCAGCATCCATGCTTGCCTGCACTCCCTGGGGAAATTAATACCCTTATTTTTTAAGAGCTACCCACCCTTCAGCCCAATCCAATTAATATAATGATCTTTCCAGGATTCCAAAGTCAGTTTGTGTCAAAGGCAGGACTTAAACCAAGTTTTCCTAATTCCAAGACTAGCTTTCTATCCAGTATGCCACAGTACCTCTCTTTATTTGTTACAGTTCCTTAAAGGTACTTCCTAAGCAATTATTAAATTGTTCAACTGAATTGAATTTTCATTTGGACAAAGTAACCTTAGTTCATGCTAAAAGATGGAAGAGAAAGAAAGATTTTGAGTTTAATGCCATCTTTTACCAGCTGCTAGATCCTTAGAATTCCCTGGGAATCCAAAAGAAGAAGAAGAAGAAGAAGAAGAAGAAGAAGAAGAAGAAGAAGAAGAAGAAGAAGAAGAAGAAGAAGAAGAAGAAGAAGAAGAAGAAGAAGAAGAAGAAGAAGAAGAAGAAGAAGAAGAAGAAGAAGAAGAAGAAGAAGAAGAAGAAGAAGAAGAAGAAGAAAAGAAAAATAAACAAAAATAACAAAAATGACTAAAACAAATGTATCCTATCTATATTTCCAGGACCAAATGGAATCTCAAGTATCAAAAACCAAACCTTTGAGTCTCTACCAAGTATTATTCTTTAGGTGAATAGAAAAGTAGACCCTTTTCATCTTTAGGAGAAATATTACAAAGATTCCATTTAAAGGTCCCTTTTATAAAAAATAATCTCAAAAGTGCTATCTTTCAGAAAGGAAAGAAAACAAATTCAGAAAAAAATAGCGTCTGAGCTCTAAAAGCAAAGCAAAAATGAATCACACAAATTTCAAGGAGGTGAGTGAGCTGTGTGTCATATGTAATATTCAAGTGGCAATGCTAGGACACTAGACTAGGCAAGAATTAAGATGAAAAATTGCCCTGTTGAAAAAGCAATTAAGGACTTAATGGGGGGAAGTAATCAGGAATATAGGTTATGTAGCCAGTAAAAGTGTGATATTGGGTAATACAGGAACTCAAAAATGTCCTGTGAATATTCATGTGTTGATCTTATTGCGACTTATCTACACAGTGACATTTTCCAAGAGGAAAACATTTGACTAAAGGGAAATAACTCCTCAGCCACTGGCTATCTTAGAAATCCCATTCTGCAGGCAAAAGGATAGAAGCTGCATAAGTAAAGACCGGGCCCTTAAATGCAATATTTATAATAGGACCATGTTGCAAAATTAGCATGCTACACCTGGGGTCGATTCTATAGATAACTGTTCGTATTATGGTTACTACAAAAAGTAAATTGGAAATTTTTAAGTGTTTGCCAAAACAACACAAGTCAGACGCATACATATACAAATCACCTCTGACTTCTCATGCCTTTAAGCTCTTACATTCTAAAGATGAACATGTATCTAGGTAAACCTATATATATATGTGTGTGTGTATGTGTGTGTATGTGTGTGCATATATATTTACACACACATATGTATGTGTGTATTTGTACACATATATAAGTGTGATATAGTAATGAGGGCTCAACCTGTACAAAGGTATTAGGAAAGGGAATGTTGTTGAAGACTGTATCTGTTAATTGCCATATGGTAAAAAGGTATACATGATTAATTTATAATTAGCTGTATAATATGTATCTTTATACATAACAAAGATTTACCATGAGACTTCACAGAACCATATAATGAATATTTATTATTAATAGCTCACAATATTATTCTTTAATATTTGTATATTAGTTTACTTGAACCCCCAAATCAACAAGGTGAGATAAATACTATTATTATCCCCCATTGTACCTATGGGAAAACTGAAACTTCAAAGTTAAGGGATATATAAAGCTAGGGACTAATGTAGAATTCAAAACCATATTGTCTTCATCTTCTAAAACTCTCATCTCTTTGGGGCAATTGAAAGGAGTTTGAAGGTCATCTAACATAACCACCATCCATTTCAAGATTCAAAATTTATAAAATAAAGATTCTCCCACCAAATATAATCTCTTCGAATTAAATAGCCCTCATCTTGATCCTCAAATATATCATCTTTTATCCTTTCACCATCATTGTCATTCTTCTCTGAAGGCTTTTAAAGTTTATCAGTAACTTTCTCAAAATGTATCACTCTGATCAAAACACAATTATTTTACATATAGTAAAAGCAGGTCAGAGTATAACTGGATAATTTCCATAGCTAGACAACAGGATCAGATACTATTTCACCCATTAGAACCTGCATTCTCTGGGTCTCAGTTCTATATATGAAGTGAAGAGTTTGGGTAAAGTGATCACTAAGCTGTCTTTCAGCTTTAGATCTATGATCCAACAATTCCACATTTATCAATTTAGCAATAGTAAATTTTAAAAAAATTCAATGAGATTTTCACTGCAAAGTTAATTTAAGTAAATAATAACTAACTATAAGTATTTTAAGGTACTCATTTTGTACGAATGAAGTTTATGCACACTTTTCTAGGAACACACAATCTGCAAAAAAAAAAAAAAGTTCTGAGTATCTTATTTCAATTGTTTTAATTATTTTTATGTGAAGATTGAGGCTCTACTAGAATAGAATGTATACAGTTCTCCAAAACCAACTGGGTTTGACTTAGCATTATCATCCTTAGGTTATCATTACCAGCAGCACACATATAGACTAAACATCATCAGAGCACAGATCCAGACTTAAATATATAGATGACTGTTGAGGGAGTTGACAATTAAAAGGCAATGTCTGCTAAAGAACTAACTCTTTTTGCCAAGGTTAGTCTCTCTCTAATTGAACTCTTCCATTCCAGTCTCCTCTTGGAAATTTCTCCTGCAATCATCTCTCCTTTCCTTCTAATCTTCATTTTCTCCCAGCCTCATCATTCCTTCTGTACATACAGAAGGCATATTACTACAGATATGCCCAGATCTCCTCTATTATTTGTTAACCTAATAGCTTCTTTAACTATTGTTCTGTAACCATTCTCCTTTTCAAAGACAACTCATAGAAAAAAATCTCCCATACTTAAAACCTCCACTTTCTTTTCTTTCACTCACTATTTAGAATTCCAGACTAATTTCCAACTTCATCATTCAATTGAAATTATTCCTTCTGAAGATACTAATAATCTCTCAACTGTCAAATATGCTATCTTATTTGCCATTATGCATCCTTCTTGACCTATGTAGCATTTGACACTATTCATCATTGCATCTTTCAGAATAGTTTTTTCTTCCTTTGATGTTCTTGACATCTATCTCTTCAGTTTCTTCCTATCCATCTAATCATTCCTTGGTTTCCTTTGCCAAATTATTCAAAACAAGTTTTCTAATTTGGGGTATATCTTGAGGCTCTAACCTGAATTTTCTTCTTTCCTTACATTCATTCATGTTGACCTCATCAGTTCACATGGTTCTAATTATCATCTCTATGGAATTATTCTGGGAGTTATTCTCAGATGTGTATATAAGCCTCATCTCTCTCCTGGGCTCCATCTTCTATTGATTATTGGACATTTCCTACTAAATATCCTATAATCATATCAAAGTCAACATGTCCAAGTTAGAACTCATTATTTTCCCCCAAATAAATCTCTTTCTAATTTCCTTATTTCTACTGAGGTCACCATCCTTCTAGTCACTCAAGTTTACTTCAGAGTCATCCTTGAATATCCACTTTTCCTTATTACTTACCTTCCAAATGTAATCATTTGCAAAGTCTCACTGATTCTACACCTATACCATTTTTCATGGTTGTCTTCTACTTAAATGGGCTACCATCCCAATTAAGATCCTTATCACTTCTAGAATACTGCATCAGATTCTTATTGTGATCTTCCTACTTTAAGGTGCTCCTTCACAATGCATCTTCCACATAGTTATTATAATAACTTTCATGTAAAGCACAGATATGATCATATCATTCTCTTAGCTTAAAAAGTTCAAAAGGACAAACTACTTTAGACTTTAAAGATCCTTATTCATTCTAAATTCTAGACAAACTATATGACTTTCTAGTGTATGTTCCTAGAGTTCAAGGGTTATTTTTTTTATTTTGTCTTTGTAACTCTAGAACCTTGCATATAAGAACTTAATAGATACTTGTTGATTAATTGGGGGAACAAATAAATCATCAATGAGATGCTGGAAGGAAGAGGAGGAACAGGAGAGTTGTGAACAGGATATGAACTTTGTGTTTGCAATTCATTTATTTTGATCACCAGTATCTTTGCTGTCAAGTGGGGCAGGTAATCTTTAAAAGCATGGAAGTATGTTGAGGATGATCTTTTTTTAAATGTTAATTACAATATGATGAAAACAATTTTAAATTCAGAAAATTAAATGTTCTGGAGCCTAGTATTATAGATCAAAGCATAATAGATTATGCTATCCTACTTATGGGAATAAAGAGAGCTGACGGTATACTTATATTATGTACTTGAATATCAAAGGCAGACAAATTTGCACTCTACTGTTGAGAACTGTATCTTTGTTAGTGGTATATTTGGAAGTGGTAAGCTGACTTTAATGTGAGGATATAAAAAAGAAGCTAGGGTGGAAAGGGATTGTTCTGGAAGAACAGGAAAGGGGAAATGAAATTATATCACATGAAAAGACAAAAAAAAGATCTATTATAGTTGAGTGAAAGAAGGGAGGAGACCAGGCATTTTTTGAACCACATTCTCAGTGGATTTGGCTCAAAGAGGAAATATTCTACATATTTAGTCTGATATAAAAACTTGTCTCACCCTATAGGAAAGTAGGAGGGGGAAGGAGAATGGAAAGGAGGAAGGCAGACTGAGGGAAGTGGTGGTCAAAGCTACACACTTACATAGACCTTCCACTTACTTTTTCTTTTAATACCATAGGATGATTGAGTCCAATAAAGAAAGGACAGTGTTTTGTTTGTGTATAGAATTCTTTTTTTATTATTGCATTCACAGAATAGTTTGGAGGCATGTAAAAAATTAACAAATAAGGAAGGCATAAAGAATTAATTGTATTCCCAGATGAAGCAATGACTAACTTCAAGTACTCTAGTTTAGTGATAAGTCTGCCTTTTGCCCTAACCCTAATCAATAGAAATAGTCTTCCAACTCAAAAAATGGCTGAAACAGTCTTGCTTTTGTTTGGATTTCTCAGAGGCAGAGGGATTGTCTCCTCTATGCTTATTTCCTTAAGTCAGGTCCCTGATATCCTTGTTAAGCTCAAGCTTTACAAGGGTCTGATGCCAGGCTTTTCCTTAAAGCTGGTAAACCTGGTTATATTTCTGTTCTACTTCCTGGCAGCTTCCACATGTTCATACTGCATGCTCAATGATTAAAAGCAGGAAATATCCACGAGCTATTTAATTAAAAGAAAACAACTTTAACACCATTAACATCCCTACCTCCCTATGAAATAATTTCTAAACTGTGGGTCTATTCCCTGAACATTGTTCTCTTTTTCTTCTCCTTGTTTCTTTCCACTTTCATTTTATATGCTGTGTCTTATAGGACAAGTTCCTTAAGAGCAAGGATTTTCTTTCTTTCTTGTATTTATATGCCCAGCATTTAGAACAGTGCCCAGAAAATGCAATATCTTAATAAACACTTTATTGTTTACTTATTCATCACGCATAGCCTTAGGCAGGAGCAGAGTACATGCATTGCCAGTGCATAAGTGGCATTATACAGAATGGGGTCAGAATTCCTTGGAAATGCAATTGAAATTAGTGTTAACTCATATTGTCAATATCCTGTGTTCTTACTCTGAGAAAGTTTTAGGATAGGATAGAATGAGATCAATCAATCAATTGATCAATGAGTTGAATTGCTACTACACAGAAATATTGGTCAATGTCCACCAGCAGCTTCTTGGTCCAAATGTGTGTGTGATTTTTTTGTTCAAACATGCTAAAATAACAAGAAAATTAAGTGGTATAGGACTTGTAGACCTCCACCATATATGTTAAGATCGGAAATTGGCTTTACCTGTTGAAATTTCTCTTGAATGATGAATGTTCTTCATCTCCATCAAAAGTAAAAAAAAAAAATCTTGGTTCCTTTGCTTCCTAAAGAAAAAGTGCCCGACCACTTTGGAGATGGATTCTTCTAATTAATCCACTATGTGAATGTCAGCTTCAGAATAACTTCTCTCTCCCTGCTTGTCAGTTGTTACATCCACCCTTGAGGGATTTATCAGTTGCAAAAAAAGCATCCAGAAGCCACAACAAAAGCTTCTCTTTGTTTCTATTTTATTTCCTAGGTTAACTACTTCAGGTTTCCTTCAGACTAAAATAAGATATTCAGTTCTTTCTAGAATTTTGTCTCTTAAATGTAAGGAAAGGAGAACCTGAAATTAAAACTCAAATAAGTATATGTTGCATATCCATGAAGGAAGTGGCTATATTTAAGCTATTTCTGAAATTGTGATCTTGAACTATACATCCCTGACCTTGGTCTGCAAGTTTGATGCCTTTAGAAAGTAGGCTAACTCAGATGTAGTCTTCTTCCAATTGTAAATATGGCTATTATTTTTATATCATTCTACTATTTTGAGATAATTGTGCAAAATTCAGCTTCTCACCCAGATTTTCCCTTATAATGATGAATTCAGGTGAGTTCTCAGAACTTTAGGATTAACACATGAGTCCAAATAAGCTAAAACATAAACAGTTCTTACCACTGGTTCTTCCATGATAACTTTAATCACTGAAAAAATGTTTCCAGCATTCTCCCACTACTGACCAAAACTACATGGACAAGCTGACTTCCCCATTTGCCTGCAGATACAGAAATACAGAATCCATCATGCAACTTTTCCTCAACAGAGTCTATGATTTTGAATTTGGATTCACCTTGGCCTTTGGTCACAATATTTAAATAATTTTACCTGCATATTAGTCATCATTCATTTCACTACTTCTCTGTTCTATTAGATCCTTAAGATTTCCCCCTGGATCATCCTAGACTCTTATAGATGACCAATCACCTTATCTTGATTAGAAGAAGATCTCTGGGATACTTCAAGACTACTATTTCCAAAATCTGGGCACTACACTCTTTACATAGTTCTCTTCTCCCTCCTTTATCCAGAATGTCAATTCTCTATATTCCCTTACTCTGAGAAATCTTATTAAGCTGATGTCAACCAATCAATTAATTAATATATTTATTGAGCATCAATTAAGTGCCTCTACTGAGATGGTGTTCGGATAAGATAACCAGTGATACTTTGAACTCTGCAAGTTTCTACAATTCTGGCAACTTGGAATTGTCATGAGATGAGTGTGGCTACAGTTTTCATGAATTGTCCATAACTGTAGTCTATTACTAAGTGTTTAGCCACCAAGATTTAGATTTAGAACATTTTTCCTTTATTGTGAGTGATTTTTTTTTACTTAAAATCAATGAGAGAATCCCAAGAATGGCAAACAAATCCCAGTTCCAAAGTCCATTGGTATGAAGTCTTTTTATTGTCAGATATAAATGTTTGCATGGAGAGCTGGGGTAGATATGGGGAGAATATGAGAAAGAGTCTTACTATCATTGGTCTTCTTCAGTTCTCTTCTAATTATTTTGGGCTCTACAAGTTTCTCAAGTGCTTTAGGCTTTCCACCTTCAAAAGAAAAGATATAAGAGACAAATTCTGCTTCAGGTTGCTGAAGGAAAAGGCTCTGGGAAAGCATAAGAGGTGCTAGCAGTCTCCATCATGTCTGTCTCCAGATATATATAAACATAGATCACACACACACACACACACACACACACACACACACACACACACACACATTTTCTCTAACTTCTATTTTGTTACCTGTTAAGGACCATGCATAAGTGAAGGGACAGATCAATTCTCTAAGAGCCTCTACAACTGTGAATTATAATATATGAAGGAGTTGCAGGGCAGCCTTTACTGACACAGGTGTTGCAGATTGGGAATGAAATAAATTGGAGGCAGAGGGAAGAGGAGGGAGGACAGACAATGTAACGGGCCTCTCAATAAGGAGGTACAACTGCCCCTCAGTCTCTTTGTATCATCATCATCTTCTCACATGAAGAGATCCATTCTACAGGTTTGAGTTAGACTTTCAGCAGCCATTAGCAGGTGGCTCCCACCTATAACAACAGTTATCAATTTGGATTAATGAGGTTTTTTTGACTAATTGCTATGCAAATTCACTAAGGAGCCAGTATTTGATGATAAAGAGGTCAAACTGAATATAAAGAATGGAGTCTTTTTACTTCTCCCAATATTGACACAATAATCAAGCATTAGCTTGATCATAAAAACCATATCTTCTAGACTAATAATATTTAAGGGAACCAAAAGATAGACTTTTAGTTTAGTATCTCCTCTGAATGAGGCATATTTAATAGCAACTACAAGTCCCAACTTCCTGTTTCCCTCTTGGCAGAAATTAAAGTCTCCCTTGGATAAGAGTTGAAATAGAAGGGGTTATACATGTTGCCTTTCTTCCAGCTATACAACAACATCCTGCTTTGGTACATAAGGAAAGAGCATTTTATTTATAATACTACAGACAATCAATCTATATTTGTCTTTGTTTATCTGAAATAATAGCAGAGTTTGTTAAATGGTTTGTAGAAATCATAACTTTTGCTGAATAAATTATGAATGTGAATGTAATAGAATATTATTGTTCTATAAGAAATCAAGATGATCTCAGAGAAGTCTGGAGAGACTTCCATGAATTGATGCTAAAACTAGTACAGGGCAAATGGAAGCTAATGACTCTGTAAGATAGCAAGAATCAGTCAAACAAATTAAAAGGAATGAAAAAATGGAAGAAAATGAGAAATAGCTTATCCAGCTGACCCGGAAAATAGATGCAGAAGAGACAATTTTAAAATTATTGACCTACCAGAAAGTCATGATCAAAAAAAAAGAGCCTGGATAATATTCAAGAATTAATTGAAGAAAACTGACCCAGTATTCTAGAAACATAGGGGGAAATATGCTTTGAAAGGATCCATCAATCACTTTTTGGAAAGAGATCTCACAAGGAAAATCCCAAGGAACATTGTTGCAAAATTCCAGAACTACAATCTCAAGAAAAAAATACTAAAAGCTTCCAGAGAAAAACAATTCAAATATCAAGGAGCAACAGTGAAGATCTAGCAGCTTCTACAACAAAAGATCAGAGGGCCTAGAATACTGTATTCTGGAAGGCAAAAGAACTAGGGTTACAACCAAGAATTAATTACCCATCAAGACTCAGCATTATCTTTCAGGGGAGAAAGATGGAACTTCAATGAAATAAGAGATTTTTAATCATTTTTATTGGGAAAAAAAACAGAAACAGAAATGTAATCTGCAAACACAGGACTCAAGAGAAACATGGAAAGGTAAACAGGGGAAATATATATGTATGTATGTATGATCAGGGGTGAAACAAGGATAGCCATTATCACCACCACTATTATTCAACATTGTACTAGAAATGTTGGCTTGAGCAAGAAGAAAAGAAAAAGAAATTAAAGGAATTAGATAGGCAGTAAGGAAATAAAATTATCACACTTTGCAGATGATATAATGATATATTTAGAGAATACTAAAATAATCATCTGAAAATATACTGGAAACAATTCATACCTTTAGCAAAGTTACAGTATATAAAATAAACCCACACAAATCATCAGCATGCCTATATATTAATGACAAAGCCCATCAAAAAGAGATAGAAAGAGAAATTCCATTTAAAATTATTATAGACAAAATAAAATACTTGGGAGACTACCTGCCAAGACAAACCTCTTTATGAACACAATTACAAAATACTTCTCACACAAATAAAATCAGATCTAAACAAATGAAAAAAAAAATCAATTCTTTATGACTAAGATGAGCTAATATAGTAAAAATGATGATTCTGCCTAAATTTTTCTACTTTTTCAGTGTCATACCAATTAAACTGGCAAGACATTATTTTATAGAACTAGAAAAAATAATAACAAAATTCATCTGGAAGAACAAAACATCAAGAATAGCAAGAGAATTGATGAAAAAAATATACAAAGAATAGTGGCTTAGCAATACCAAATCTAAAACTATATTATAAAGCAGCAGTCATCAAAACCATTTGTTACTAAGAAAGAGAGTGGCAGATCAGTGAAATAGATTAAATAGACAGAACACAATAGTCAAGGCCTATAGCAATTTAGTATTTAATAACTCCCCAAACTCTAGTTTCTGGAATAAAAACTATCTGACAAAAATTGTTGGGAAAATTGGGAAATAATATGTCAGAAACTCGGCATAGACCTACATCTTACAGTCCATACCAAAATAAGTTCAAAATGGATACATGATTTGGGTATAAAGGAGGATATCATAAACAAATTTGGAGAGCTCGGGAAATTTACCTATCAGATCTTTGGAGAAGAGAGGAATTTATGACCAAAGAACTAGAGAACATTATGAAAGGGAAAATGGACAATTTTGATTACATTAAATTTAAAAAGTTTTGCACAAACAAAACCAACAGAAACAAGATTAAAAGGGAAGTACAAAACTGGGGGAAAAAATCTTTACAGAGTATTTCTGATAAGGGACTTATTTCTAAAATATGTAAAAATTTGTGTCAAATTTATAAGACTACAAGTCATTTCCCAATTGATAAATGATCAAAGGATATGAACACTTTTCAGATGACAAAATTACAGCCATCTATAGTTATATGAAAGCTGCTCTAAAATCACTATTGTTCAGAGAAATGGAAATTAAAACAACTCTGAGGTACCACCTCACACTTCTCAGATCAACTAAAATGACAGGAAAATATAATGAAAAATGTTGGAGGGGATATGGCAAAACGAGGACATAAAGCATTGTTGATGGAGTTCTGAAATGATCCAACCATTCTGGAGAGCAATCGGAACTATGTCCAAAGGGCTATAAAACTGTGCATGCCCTTTGACCCAGCAGTGCCATTACTGAGTATATATCCCAAGGAAATTTTTTTAAAAAAAAGGGAAAAGGACCCACGTGGGCAAAAATGTTTGCGGCATCTTTTTTTTTGTGGTAGCAAAGAATTGAAAAATGAGTTGATGCCCATCAGTTGGGAGATGGCTGAACAAGTTGTGGCACATGAAGGCATGGAATATTATTGTTCTATAAAAAATGATGAACATGATGGTTTTAGAAAAGCCTGAAACATATACTTGAACTAATTCTCAGTGAAACAAGTAATACCAGAAATACATTGTACACAATAACAACTAGAATGTGCAATGATCAACTATGAAAGATTTAGTTCTTCTCAGTGGTTCAGTGATCCAAAGTAATCCCAACAGAGACTAGATAGAAATGCCATCTGCAGCCAGAAAAAAGAACTAAGGAAACTCAATGTAAGGAAACAATGATTTTTCTGGTTTTTTTTAAATCTCCCCATGATTTTTTTCTCTTTTGCTCTGTTTTTTCTCTCCCAATATTATTCATAAAGCTATATGTACTAAAAATAAATTTGCTAGCAAAAAAATCACCATAGACATTGAAATTATATAAAAAAAAACTTTACATAAAAAACATTATAAACAAAGAAAATATGGTAAATTAAATGTTTTATTCTTGGTGAACCCATATTGACACTTTATAATCTTCATATTCTCTTCTAAAGATCTAAAATAATCTGAAGATATTGAAGAATGTGTCCTAAAATCTTGAGTTATCATCAAATTTCTACTGTTTCCAGAATTCTTCTTTTTCTTCTTGCAGTCATGATACTTCATTTATTTCCATTGTCCTAAAGTCTCTTCTCTTCTTCATGAATCCCAAGATTATTGACAAGTGTGTTAAGATTACACATTCAAAGTCATATAATCTCACAGCCATTTGACAGTGCAATTCCTCCAGTCATTTGTTAATTCTACTGTAACTTCAAATCAATCCAAAGAGCACAAGACTGCCACCCTACTGAAGAAGCCTGCAGCAAAATATTGAGAGAATAAATTCACTGTTTCTTCTTTAAGTTTTATTTAGATAAGGATCTCAGGCCATTTCATTGCAGAGTGGTTTGGAAGGCATCATTAGTTATTTAAATGAAGATGGAATCTTTTGAGGGATTGAAGCATACCTAGAAATTTTGCTTGAAGGATATCTAGGACAAAATGGGATGCTGAGTCAGAGAACATCACTGAAAATCCAGAGAATATAAATCAGGAATTAGAAATCACATAATTCAAAGACCTGTGCTTGTCACTTCTTCTATTTATGAATGGTTTCAGAGAACTTTAACAGTATGTTCCCTGTATATAATCTTTTTTTTAGAAGTGGAACTTTCTTTCTTTTTATTAAACTTGTTTTGACCATACTATGGGTAGTGGAAGGGAAGAAGATAATAAGATTTATGATTTAACACTCCTGACAATATATTTTCAGATTCATGCCACTTGTTTATATTAGGTTTGATTATATGCTTTAATATGTTTTGGATTTGTTTTGGAGTTATTTTGTTGTTCTTGTTGTTTTTAAGATGGAAATTTATCAGAGTTCACTATGCAGCTCTTTTTTTAAATGCTTTCCCATTTTTTTTTACTGGACATATTCTTAATCACAAGATCAAAATTACAATATTTAAAATACTTTTCTATCGATTATATCTCTAACCATGCAATTACAAATTTTCTTTGAATGTTTTAGATTATGTTGCCCTAAAACTTAGCCAACATTTGTGACAATTCATATTATTTCAATTAATTTTGAAATTAACATCTACTGTGTCCATAGCACATTTTTAAAGTATTGAGGCATGTGAAAATAAATGAGAATAAATCCTCATTAAGTTTATAATTTATTAAATAGGAATGAGACATTTCCAAATAATTATAGTAAAAATAGCACGATCAGGATATAATTGGTTTTTTTTGTTACAAAACATTTTTCAAGTTTTATTAAATAAATGTAAATTGAAGCTGGGGGAATTAGGGAAGGTTTCCTGGTGGCATTTGAAGTGAAACATGAAAAAACGGGTTATATTTTAACAGGCAAAGATTCACAGTTCCTTAGAAATAGAGACTGGTGGAAGTAAAGGCAAAGGGGTGAAAAAAGTAGCAAGTATATAAAGAAGATAACTCTAGTTAGTTTATGAAAGCTGATTTTTAACTTTTCAATGTGAGCATTCACTCCTCAGAAACTATTTGCTACAAATCAGGGCTTGATTTATCACTCTGTTAATTGTCAATAATCCAGATTAAATTTAAAAGTGCATATGCATACTTTTTTCTCTTCCAGAGTCATGTTTTAAACATTTGCTCACATGACCCTATATTATTCTATAACACTGCTTGAGTACAATAGGAATACAATGCAAGGCTCAGGGAATGAAACCATCATCAGCTAGGAAACCTAGTAACTATATGCTAATAATAATAATTTACATTTATCAAGCATAAGGTTTGCAAAGCCTTTACATTGTAACATTTGAGTATCACAATGTCTCAGAGTAGGAAGATCATCAGATCATCCAATTTAACTAGATAGAGCATCAGTTGTATAATAGAAACATGACCCAACACCTATTTATTTTCAAAGCACAATGATTGCTTCTAATATTAAAGGAAGGTAAATTCCTTAAGCAATTTAAATTCTACTTGAAAGATATGATGCATAGAGAAGCAAATTCAAAACATATGGAGTCATTTTAAGAAGAAGAAGACGACACAAGTATAAAGATAAATAAATAAATAAATCTTACTTGAGCTTTAAAGGAAGTTAAGATTTCTAAAAGATAAAGGTTAGAAGTGAGTGTATTCTAGACATAGAGGAATACCTGTGCAAAGGAACTGAGGAGGTAGATTCAGCCATATTCATGGAATAGCTATATCTTCAGGCTACAATGGAAAGTACTGGGAAAGGAGTATTGCCCAATATTTTAAAAGGTGGGGAAGAAATGGCTTCTGAATAAATGTCTAGAAAATGAGTTTTTATTATAGCTGGTAAGCAATAAGGAGTCATTGATGAGTTTTATGCAGAACTCTGATATCATGATTTATATACATATTGAAGAATAATATAAAAGTGACTTAACTGATGAACTGGAGGAAGCAGAAACAAAAAATGAACACCTCTCTGAAGGCAGCTGAGGCAGTTAATAATAGGAGTCTAAACTAAAATGGCAGTTCTAGCAATAGAAAGTTGAGTGAAATGCTAAAAACACTGTATAAGTAAGATTAATAGAATGGATAACTAACTAGATGTAGGAAGTAACAAATCGGGAAAAAGTAAAAGATAATATTAAGCTTCTAGCACAAATGACTAGACAAATGGTAAAGACACTGACAATAATGAGAAAGGCAAGTGGAACAGGTTTAAGTGGAAAGATTATAAATTTTGCTTTTTTATATATGGAGTTTTAGTTGCTGCCAAGAAATCTAGTTAAAGATATCTACCATGTTGTTAGACATGCTTATTTGGAGATCCAAGGGAAAGTTAATCTTAAACATATAGATTTTCATATTATGTAAATAAAGATAATAGCTGAACCTATAAACGATGGTGAAATTATGAATGGAGAGTATATAGAAAAAGTAGAGTATGTCTGAATTCAGACTCATAGAGAACATCTACCTTAAGAGAAAACAAGATGAGAAGGAGAAGTAAGTAAGTAGAGGAAATAAGAGAAGTGGTCATGGATGTAGGGGGAAAAAAAAGGATGTATCAGAATTTAAGGAATGGCTAAATATTGAATGATGCAGACAGAACAAAGAGGGTGAAGACTGAAAAGAAGATTTTTGACAGAACAGATTCACTTTTGAGGTGATTATTTCTAGAGAGTGATGAAATAAAAGCCAAATTTAAAAAGCATGGGAATTGCTTCAACAATGAGTGCTAGAATTTCTTATTAAGACTAAACAAACTTTAAGCAAAAGTAATTTGAGCCAGTCAATACTGGAAAACAACGGGTTCTTTTATTTAACATGTTGAAGGGAAGAGAAAATGTTTAATGGAAGCTATTCCAATATTCATAGAAAGAGAAGCAAAGAAAAAGAAGAAATAATCCTAGGGCAGCATCTACTCCCTCCAAACTGAGAAAACTAACACTTCAAAAATTTGGGCAGCTCCATGAGATTATCTCACTTGGGTATGAACTGATACCTCCAAAGTAGAACTAAGAAAAGCAAAGGAAAAAAGCAAGAATGGTAGTCATCTGACAATGATAGGAGGAGGAAATCTACAGTTCTCAAAGTCTGAACCCAGAATGTGGCACATCTTTACAAGCTCTCCCTTGTATTCTTGGGTCTGTCTGTCTTTAACCCATGAAGAAGAGCAGCTCTATATATCAAAGCAATTCAAGTGTTTTAGAAAAAAAGTTTCTTAAACTATGAATTGTGACCCCATATGTGGTTACATAACTGGATTTGAGGGTTTTAAAATTATGATTTATGATAAGTAAATGTTTGGTTTGCATACCTATTTCACAAATCTATTTTGGGGTATGTAAAAATTTCTTAAGGGAAAAGGGTTTGCAAATGGGAAAATTTTAAGAAGTCCTATTTTAGAGGAAAGAGTGGAACTACATTTAGCTGCATCTAAATGATTTCCAATCTCTGAAGTCACAGGCAAAACAAACCAATCAGGACAAAAATAGAAAAAAGACAAAAGGAGAAAATATCAAGAAGAGGGGACACAGCTAGGGCATAAAAAGGTGTTGAATGAATAAAAATTAGCCCCCCAAAACCTGGTAGTTTCTTTCTTTCCAATAGACAAAAGAAGAAGTACTTAATGAATATAAATTGTTCATTTAAGAAATTTAACACTGAAGATAAAAGAGAAGTGGGATATTATTTCAAGGAGATAGATGAGTAATTGGGAGTATTTTAGGATCAGACAGAAGCAGGCATATTAGACAGGAAATAGGCCAGTGGAAAGGGAGAAAGTGAAGGTACCTGAGAAAGAAGGGAAGAATGATATATCAAGATCCCCAAGAAAGTAGAAAAGGATCAAGAGTATTGAAAGGGTTAGCCTTGGTAAGCAAAAGAAAATCTTAGGAAAAAGAAAGAAGTAAATGGAATGAAGGTACTGAAATTTTTTAAAATATGGAGGAGAATAGTCTCAGTGAAATGGGAGGTCAGGACAAATGCTGTACATTTAATGTATCTGGGAGAGGCTGCATGTTGTAGAGAAAAGGAAAGATTGGGAATGATTACTGTGGAGAAAATAAAAGGGAAGCACTTGAAACAAAGCATTGTTAAACAAGTTAGGTTCTTGCTAAAGTTATTAGAAAGGAAATCAGCATGCTTTTGTAACTTTCTCAAACAACTAGTCATGGTATAGAAGTCAAAGACAATTCAGAGTAGATATCAGTGAATTGGAATAAGAGAATTTTGCACAGGAACAAAGTCTGTCTGGAAAAGACTGGCTTCTCTACATAGAAAGGAGGAGGAGGAGGTATGAGAGCATGCAACTTAAATTTAGGACAGTAAGTAATGCTGGGTGAGGGACTAATAGGTTAATTGATAGACAAGCAAGGCATATCAGTAGCACAGGAGAGAAATTGTTGAGTAACTAAAATGTAATCATCAAAAAAGCTTAAAGAACAAATGGCAACCAAATTCTAAATACTGTAGAATGTGAGATATTACCTGCTATCACCAATTTCAGTTGCAGGAGGTTTGGGAACTTCACATAGAAGCCATAAAATATATAGTTGATTGGTTGTCCTTTGTTCTGGAAGAGGACAAATATGACATCACTATGCTGGAGTCGGGGTACAATGTGTCTGACTGTAGCTGATCAGACCAGTATGAGCTTGGAATGCTTTAAAATAGTCAGACAAAAATAGTCCATATAAACATTAAACATATGAACATAAAGCATATAATGAAGGAGGTGAGAAACGTCAAATTTCTTACTTCTTAAGTAGTCATGCAGTCCCTGGGAGCCACCATATATTTCCCTCATTATTATGAACTAAATGGATGACATGATAATTTTGTTTTAAGATTCCTTTAGTTTCTACATCACAAACTTGCCCTTCTTTATTGATTAAAATTAAATCAAAATTAGTATTTCTGCACATGGTCTCTTCTATCCTATAAAAGATTAAATCCAAGAAAGGGATGTGAATTTGTCAAATTCCCCATTTTTAGCAGAATTAAACTTTAAGTTATTAAAATATTTTAGGTACTTCATCAATATCTTTTGCTTTTATACCAGTTTTATAATTTGTATTAAGAAATCATCATCCATGTTATCCACCTGGTCAAGCAGTCTGAATATACAAAAAATGATTACATTTCTATTTCACTCTCCTTTTTCCTCATGAAATTTTCATGGTGTTTCCAATCTCATGGTTAAGAATTTCCATAAGAATGTATGTCTTCTACATTCAATGATATTTTTCCCTCCAATAGTTTTGTTTTGCTTGTACAATTTCTATTTTTCCACTGTTGTAGTCTAGCCATAAATTCTATTCTCTGTAATTTTGTCTACACCTGTCATGAAATATTTCATGGTTAAAAAATCTAGTTTACTTTGCTGTCTATAGCGTGCATTACTACCATACATCTGGAGCCATAAAATTATTTGCAATGAGCTTCCTTTTAACTTTCATGTGAGAAATACCATGTGCAATAGGGACTATAGGAGATACAAAGAAACATTAAATACAGTCCTTACCCTTAAGAAATAATTTTTTTTTGTTTCAAATCTGTGATGCAGCTTTACTATACATATGTATGTATGTATGTAGATAGGTAGGTAGGTGTTTGTTTAAAAATACATACATATATATGTGTGTATATATATATATATATATAAATCTTTGCATATAGATACATGGATCTATATTGCACATATACATATATAAACATATATTATGCATATATGTGAAGAGAGAGATGATGATAGACCAACAGATAATCATGTTTTGCCTTTCTTATTGACTGGGTTTGCAGTTTCAAATCTTAAATCTCATCCAATTCAGTTTAAAGGCTTCTTAATCAAGTTGGCCAGTTTCCTAACAAAGACACTTTTCCCAATTTCGGAAAGGTGTGCATTGCCCTTTAACAAAAATTTGTCATTCTAATTGCACTGTGGTCAAGGAAATCAATTCCTTTTCTCAGCTACCATGTAAATTTTCCATGTTCACTCCCCAGGACACCCTCTCTTTTCCAAATCATGATTGTTTACTGGAAGAAGAGAGGACAATTCCCCATGTCCTAAGTCCTTGAATCTCATAGCTATGAATTCTAGACTTCTACTGACTGTATAATTCATTTTTGTGGGCATCAGCAAAGTCAAGTAGTTATTAGTAAATTTGATGAAATCTTTCTGCCATATCCTGGATATGAGCTTCACTAAAGTAGCAAACATCTTTGAATTTGTTGTATTTAGTGCTTCACAGAATAACATTCATACCCTATCATTAGGGAATCACCAACATTTATGGTACACCTATTTGTGATGAGTATGATAATGGAATTCTACTAATATCTTATTGCATATGCATTTACCTTATCAAAATGTCTGCAATGCTGATTCCATGGGCAAAGTTTTATAAGCCTTTCAGAGATAGATTTAATTTTTTTTTCACCCTATCTATTTTATATAGCCTGTAAGTCAAAGTAGCAGCTGTTAGTATTTATATTTCTGAAAACTCTAGAACTAACAGTACTTCTTAATGATCCTGGAAACTCTTTCAATGGAAATTTCCCAATTCTGTTCCAGTTTTCCAATGCTCCTGGATATAAATTCTGATCATAAGGGGAATTATGAGGTTTAGTCACTTGTATTTCTTCATAACTCTTTTCTTCTATGGTTGAAGATAACAGATTTTATTGGATTTTAAGAATAAGCACTTCAGTCAACTATGTTCTCCAATTTATCAGAAGTAAACTACAAAGCTAAAATAATACTCTGGTACTATATATTGGCATAAAGGTAGACACTGAAATTTCAAGGACTATACAATGAAAAACAATTTTACAACACTACCAAACTAGAAAAGAATTATTAATAGAAATTTGACCTCCAGGTGATTATTTTTTGAGAGGGGAAGAATATCAGCATGTAAATGCCTTCTACTAAGAGTCTACACTGTACATTAGTATAAGACAATTAACAACTCTAAAATGCTGAAGCTTCAGACAATTGGTTGGAAGAAAGAAATGGGGGTGGGGTGATGTGTGTGTGTGTGTTTGGAGATGGGTTATGCTAATCATAAACAAATATTATTAAAATTTTTTCAAAGTCATCAATGATTTTTCTTTAAAAAGAAATTTGTGCAGAAACACCAATAAATCAATAATTATCTTTATCACCTACTAAGTATTCAGCCTTGTTCTATATGATGTAAAGGATACAAAAACAGAACAAAACTTGTCACCTTCAGTTGAAGATATCAGTAAGTTCAAGTAAATCAGGCTGTGGATGTAGCATGTTACATGTTGTACAAATGTGCCATACAGATTTAGTTCAATTTAAAAAATTATTTACTAAGAATTTATTATGTCCTATGAACTGAATGAGGTAAGATAAGATTCAATCTCTGCTTTCTTGAAGCTTATAGTCTATTGGAGGGAGGTTATCACACATATTCTGTTAACTCTAATATAAAATAGTTCATGATAAGAACATAAAAGAAAAGCAAAAAAAATTGTAGTCAAAGAAAAAAAGTTATTTATTATCTCAGAAAAGGGAGAAATGAGAAGTCTTCTTGGAGAAGATGATGGCTTAAATTAAGCTTGTCCTACCAAAAGAAAAGAGAGATAGGCTAAGAATGGCATTCATATCATGAATGAAAGTAGATAGAAAATATTTAACAGTACATGACAGCATAGCTGTTAAGTTAATCAAGTCCCTATTCAAGTCTTTCCTCCTCATAAAACTTTCATTGTTTACTATCAGCTATAATAATTTTTCCCCAGCACAATTGACCCTTACTTTGCCACACCACCAATCATTTCAAAAAATCAGGGATAGGCTCTTAAACTGTAATTTTTGGGTATAAAGAATTCCTAGATAAGGAAACTTACTATGTGCCAGGTACTATGATAAGATTTGGGGATATAAAGTGAGAATATAAAATGAGGTTCCTGCCCTCAATGAGCTTAAAATTTAATAGAGGAAACAATATGCAATCAAATACAAACCAAGTAAGCTATATAAAAAAAAATAATAGTTAACAAAGATAAGGCACTAGAAATAAGAGAGTTTGGGCAAGGATTCCAAGAAAAGTTGGTATTTTAATCAAAATTTAAAGAAAGCCAGAGAGGTCAATAGGCAATGCAGAAGAGGGAGAACATTCCAAAAATGAAGGAATAGCCAGGATAAATACCAGAGCCAAGAGAACAAGTGTAATAGCCAAAGAGGCTATTATCTATGGATCAAAAATTAGATGTCAAGGAGTCAGGTGTAAAAAAACTGGAAAGATAGGAAGGAGAGAAATTATGGATCTTTATTTTAGGACAATCACTTTATTGACTGAATAAAAGATGGATCAGGATGAAGACAGACTTGGGGAAGGCAGGCCTACTAGACTATTGCAGTAACCCAGGTATGAGGTGATGAAACTTGCACTGGAGCCATAGCAGTGTCAGAGAAGAGAAGGGGTCATAATCAAGAGCTGCTAAAAAAGTGAAATAAACAGACCTTGACAACATCTTGGATATGAAGGATGAGAGATATAAGGAATCCAGGATGACACCTAGATTGTGAGCCTGAGGGACTAGGAGAATGATGTTACTTCTACAATAATAAGAAAGGTAGGAATAGGCGAAGGTTTAAGGAAAGGATAATAAGTTCTGTTTTGTACATATTGAATTTAAGATATCTACTAGACATCCAGTTCAAGGTACGTAAAAGGCAGTTGAAATGAGAGGTTGGAGGTCAACAGAGATTGAGATAAACTATTTTTCTACTACTTATAAAGGCTTATCTAAAGTCTTAAATAACTTGCTTAGGGTCATACAGCCAAGATGTATCAGAAATAGGACTTAAACCTATATTTTTCTGACTACAATGGATAATTTTTATCCATATATAATTTTGCCACTAATTTAAAGAAATGCATACTAATATAGTATATTAAAAGATTTTGATGCACAATGGAAAGATAGGTGCTAATCACAAGTCAAGGTAACCTGGGGGAATGGATGGAGTTAAAGTCCTCAGAAGGGCTTCAGTATGGTCTATATCAAGCCAAAGTTCTTAATCTGGGAACTCTTAATTTGTATTTTTGTTTGTTTTCAAAATTCTGATCCTTGTATTCAACTGTGTCCATGATACCAAATATATTACAAACATCTAATGGCAAAGGAAATGCAAAGATAGGAATTAGGAGGAAAAGTGTTGGCATTGGAGGTACAGGAAGAAAAATGATAAGTTAGGAGTCAGTTCAAAGCAAATGAACAGAGTAGCACAGAATAGATGCAAAAAGAAGACCCAGGACAGAAACTGACAGATAAAGAAGCAAGAAAATAGCACTTGGTAATGCTTTAATGGTTACTAGGAAGAAAAATAGCCATATAACCAGGATTCCTTATCTATGGCTTCTTTTTAAAATCCATTTGGGATGGGCATTTTGCTTAAAGAACCTTTTGCCTTTTAAAGAACTCAGGGCTTCAAGGACCAGGCATAGCACATGATTTTATACTATTATAAATGCACTGATGGGCAAGGGTCCCCAGAGTGTCTTTGGGAAGAGGGATGCAGCTTGGATAGAGATTGAAGGAATTTTTTACCTGAAGAGAATAATTAAAAGAAGAGGTAGAGGGGTACCAACTTTAAATTAAATGGCATCTATAGGGTTAGCTTTTGCACAATTTCAAATTACCAACATCTGCCTTCAAAACCTATTGTCTAACTTCCTAGTCATTTGGTTCCCCTTTGCAATTCTCTAGAAACTACAGATTTGTACATCAGTGTCCCACTTTAGCCAGTTATGAATCTCTTTATCCCATTCTCAAAAATAACTTCTTGTTCTTCACTGAAGTTCCCACTATCAAGTGCAACTGGTCCCTCAGCTAAATATTAGCAGGGAAACATTTGATTAAACTAATTCATACTAATTGTAAATTATAGTCTCACAATCATTTTAAGGTAATTTCCATTCAAAACAGGAGCTATTTTCCCAGTGAATCTCCCAAACAATATGGGATAAAGAAAGTCAGGCAAAGGATTAAAAAAATAGAAGCAGGACCTTTTTGTTAATTTAGAAATCTCCCTAAACTATGAATTAGATTAATCTGTGAGGAAAGAACTAGAGTGAGATTGGAAAGAATTTTTGTGTGGGCTAGAACAAATCCTTTAAGGCCAAGGTTAAAATCTCTGATTTACAAGAGGAGAAAAATATATAGATAAGAAAGATGTCTTGATGGGGTTGAATTATCCCTGTAGGAAAAAGAATGAAGAGCTCCAAGATAATTCCAAATGGCTCAGCAGCCAAAGGACAGGTGACATTCACATTGGATAAAGGAGTAATAATGCAAAGTAGTTAGAACTTCACAAGCTTCTGACTTCAACTGGAGACTTATAGAGTCCTTAGATGAAAAGGACTTCAGATAAAGCACTGTTAAAGGATCAATAAAGATTTTTTTTCCAGTGTGCAGTAGCAATTAACAGGCAAATAGGTTTGCTGTGTATCCCAAAAAGTTCTATAAGATACTGTATCATGTCAAACAATGTGGAAAGGACTAAATGCTTGCCATCTCATCACTGGAAAGTTATAAGTAGTACTGAAAGAATCCAGAGGAATGCAATTGAGACAGTCCAAAGTGTGATGATACAGGCTAAATATCTCAGAAAAGTGCTTTACAGCCAACCAGAAGAGATTTACAATTATGAAAGGCACGGCAAAAGCTGCTTGGTTTCCCCCTTTTTACTGAGCTTCATAACAACCATTAACTCATTTTCCTCAAATATTCTCTGTCAGCTCAGGAGATGGGAGTTTGTTTGACAGCATTGCCTAAACGGCATCATTATGAATGCTGGCATGCCTCTTAGTCCACCTGACCTAGACGGATCTGCTGCTTATGCATCCTTATAGCATAACCCTAGAATCTAAAATACATTGAGAAGACAAGTCTGGCTGATTTCTGGATGAAAATCTCCTGTCCGCTGCTGTGTACTTCAGCAAATGTGCTAAGTTGAGCATGAACTTCAGCAAAGGGCTGTTGAGCAAATAAAGGCAGATAAAGAATGTTAAAAGGACTAAAAAATTATAAATTGCAGACTGTCAGACTATCCATAGCCTCAGCTGAGTCCAAATGGCTTTATTCTCTTTTTCTAACATGGCTAGTCCTATCTAGTCTCTCCCAGTGGGGTTTTTGGGATACAATCCAGCCCATTAAGGATAGAGCCAGCAATGTGCAATGATCCTTAAATTGCAAGAAAGTTTGAAACTATTTAAATATATAGATAGAAATATTGATGTAGATCTTTACCAAGGGATTTCATGTTTTCAACAAAAGTAGTTTTAAATTCCTAGTTTTAGGTAACTTGCCATAATTCTGTCATGAGGGCAAGTTAAAATTGTACATGGTAAACAAGGTGCAATTCAGTTTTTGGTTTTGTTTTGTTTTTTCATTGGAAATTTCTATCTCATTTAACTGATTTTGAGTTGGTATTGATGATATCTAAAAACCCTAATATGCTTTTATTCCATTAACAAACTGTGATCCTCCCCTTATGACTTCCAAATTGGAGTATAATTACATCAAATGGCCAATTCTAATCCCAATAGTGTAGGGCTAATAGTTTAGATGCCAAAACAAATGTTTTGTTAAATTCTGGGCACACCTACCTTAGTTGCTTGAATATGTAGATTAAATAATAAATTAAAGAGTTAGAAATGAAGACTTCATCTCACAGAACATGAGTCCCAGTCTTTGAGAGAGGAACTTGCTTACTCAAAGTCATGTAGATTACTTAGTAGAATAATTACATTTGAACCCAGGTCCTGTGAGTTCAGATTCGGTTATTTTCCTAACAATACTAAAATGTATGTTTCTTCCTCTTAACTTTCATGTGGTTATTTTTAAAAATGATGCTGCAATTTTTAAGTGTTTGGTTTTCCAAGAATTTATATATTGAACATTAATTATTAATGAGCATTTACTAAACATCTTAAGAGGGAAAGTGGTACAGTAGAAAGGGACCTGTCTCTTTTGTATCCTCAGGATTTAGTAGAATGCCTGACACAAAACAGGCACTTAATAAATATTGATTCAAGAAAAATAAATTTGGAATCAGAAGACTTGGTTGTTATTCTAAAATCTGATTCATATTACTTATGCAGCTTTTATAAATCACAATTTCTCTGGGTCTCAGCTTCTTCAACTGTATAGTGGGCAGAATGAATTCTGAAAGCTTTGTCATCTATGATGCTCTAATAATAATTATGCAACTTAATTTTCTACTGTTCATCCAGTAGACGTTCTTTATTCCAATCAATTTGCTTACTCAGTGTCCCTGAAAATCCCAATATTGTCTTTGCTCAGGTTGGAAGTCTCACATAGGATGTCCCCTTCTTCTTATATTTGTTCAAGACCTATTTCAGATCCCTTCTGATGAATCTTCTGATTAAACTAATTTGCACTGTTCTTTTCTTTCTCTGAATCTCCAAGTTGAAGTGGACATGGGTGTTCCCTGAAGGACAGCTAGATATCAAAAGTAGATAGAAGCCATGAGGATCTGAGTTCAAATTTGACCTCAGGCAAGTAACACTTGCTAGTTATGTGACTCTGGGAAGGTTAATCCCAATTACCTCATTAAAAAAAAAAACAATTAATGTAAATAACCTTCCGCCTTATGTTAAATATCATATATAGTATCCTTAACATTTATATTAATATAATAATATTATATATTTACAAAATATCCCTTGCATATTGCAGGTGTTAAGTAAGGGCTTAGTACTTCCGTAATCTGGAAAATCCATGTAAAAATTTTTGGCCCTCTCTTTGTACTAGAGAAGAAGTTTGATTTTTTTTTTCATATTCCATATTGTTAAATTACATCCTCCTTACAAGAAATGTGACTTCATGTCCCAAATTTGCCATTAATCAACTTTGTGACTCTTGCTAAGTTATGTGTCCTGCCTTAGTCAGTTAATAGGTATCTATTAAATGACCTCTATGTGCCAAGAACTTGTGCTAAGCACTAAAGATACAAAGTAAGGTTAAAAAAACAATCTCTGCTCTGAGGGAGTATAGTCTAATGAAGGACAGGAAATTATATATAAAAATAATTTCTATCAAGAGAAATAATTGACAGAGGGAAGGTACTAGAATTAGGAGGGATTGGGGTAAAGTTTCCTGTTTAAGATAGTATTTTAGCTGAGACTTGAAGGGTAACATGGAAGGCAGAAGGCAAAAATTAGGAGGGAAAGCATTCCAGGTTTGGGGGACAGCCAGTGAAAATTCCCTGAGCTGAGAATAGTGTTTTGTCTTGTTTTAGAAACAGCAAGAAAGTGTCACTAGATTAAAGGATATTGTTGAGTCATTTTTTAATTGTGTTTAACTTTTTGTGATATCACTTGGGTTTTCTTGACAAAGATATTGGAGTAGTTTGCCATTTTCTTCTCCAGATCATTTTACACATAAGGAAATGGAGGAAAAATAAGGTTAAGAGACTTACCCAGGGTCACAGAGTTAATAAGTGTCTGAAACCAGATTTGAATCTAGGAAGATGAATGTTCTTGACTACAGGCCTGATACTTTATGCACTGAACCACCTAACTGCAAGAGTTTAAAGGCTGAGGGGGGTAGTTTTTTCATCCATAAAAGCAATGTGTTGAACTAGTGGATCTCTGAAGTCTCATTTAGTTAGGCACATCAAACACTCCAGATAAATACTAGTGAATAGATTGCTTGATTCATGAATTTATGGTAGACTGTTTAGTTATTGCTAATAACAATCTTAATTCTCAAACTCTGGTTTAAAGTAGAAAACCCTTCATATGATTCAAATACCATTGTAATAGAGCACCTTAGTATTTTAAATCATAGATTATTTTCAATATTGGGGGATGTGTATTACTTTGTCTCTCCAGGGTCCTTGAATCATGTGAATTCTGTGAATACTATTCCTGCTGAGAATTAATCATAAGTTATGAAGGGACAGATCTGGGCTTTTCAGTAAAGGGGTTCTCTCCCTGGAATTCTCTTTGTTTACTTTCTTAAAAGAGACTGAATGCCTTCAGTATTAGGTACCATAGTCATCTCTCTTGATCTTGCTACTCAACTCATCCTTGAATTACTAATACTGCTTTATTAAATCCTTAATATATGGCATGATTTTTATGAGCATGTGCATGAGTAGTACAAGTGGGACTTGCCTAAGTAAAATGAGTATTGTTTACCTGTCAGCTAAGACTGTGGTGCACTATGCAGTTATATGAGAAAAGATTGCTTTGGTTATAATTATTACAATGGGGAAAGACAATGGAATATTACGAATAGCTCTTTGTAATCAGAATCTTAGCTCCCAAACTCTAATTCTACCTAAATTTAACTAGCTAAATACTCTGTACCTGTACTGCTCTGTCAGTAAACCTGTTGTAAAGATAAGTGAGATATATTTTAGACTCTGAAGAGGGAAAAAGCAGGCTATAAAAATAGTATTAATAATTCAGCTCAGTAAAATATCATATTAAATACAAATCTCTCTTGCATATTGCAGGGGTTAAGGGTACAATCTGGAAAATCAATGTAAAAATGTTTGGTCCATCCTTTGTACTAGAGAAGAATTTGAATTTTTTTTCTTTTTCTTTTATAGTCTGTTTATTGAAACACCTTATTTGAAATAAGTACCTTATTGAAAACTGAGTTAAGTACTCATAGGGTCTGTGTCATCTACTGGCCTTCACACATCATCTGTGATTTTATCAAAACCCCACCAAAATTGTCATTTAATTTATTATGCCAACCTGCGATACATAGAAACGATTATAATGAAGAGATAGCTGTAAATTTCATTATCATTATCATCATAGTATTACCATCATCTTTGTCAACTGCATTAGATAGAATCATTTTTTCTTTTTTCATTTAAATAAATATTCATCTTGCCCACTTCACCCTTTTTGACCATTCTTAGTTATAATTGTTTAATATTTCTCTTTTCTTGCATCAACAAACAGATTTTTCTCCTCTGTGGCATATTTCCCTAGGGGTGGAACTCATCTATTTTGTTAAAACCACAAACCTTTTCTTCTGCAATTTGCCAAATTACAGTCTCCAGGACATATATTAGAGAACTGAATTCACTTATAGAGGTTGAGGCAATGTCTTTTGATTTAAAATGTTATATTAAAATGTTCTGCATTCTAGCAGAAGGGGAAGAAATCATAATCAAAGAGAAGATCACATTCTGGTCAGTTTATGCATGATACATTCAAGACAGAAAAATCTACAGCCAACAATCTATACTTTGTACTTGCTCCCAAAATCTTCTGTACTCCCTTCCTTCCACAGAGCATGAGATCTTATTCCCTTATCATGATGTGTAATTATGTGATGGCACCAAAGAAAGGGGCTTAATCAGTTGCAAAGACTCAATGTACATCATACTATCTGAATCCTATACATCTTAAAACATTTATCAACATCCCTTTCCTGTGTTGATAATTCTGATGTATCTGGTATTCTTATATCATGTCACTCCTTTACATTACACAATATAACAACATTGCACAATGGAATGATGAAATACTGGCTAGCTTCAGCAAATATAAAGAGATAATATACTTGTTTTCAACTGAGAGAGCTTCCATTAGTTCATAGGGTATCTTGACTTGCCAAATAGCAAACGACTACTCGAAACGGGTGCAAATCAAAAATTCAACTCAGGCATCTAACCTCATACTGTTCACATGTCAAATGTGAGCAAGAACAGCAGGAAACTGGCCTGTTCTTTCTAATTACAATTATGCTAAGAGGTTAGCACAAGTCTACTTAAAATCATAAACCCTTTTGGGGGAAGGATTGGTGCTTTCATTTCATTGCATATTCATATGATTAGAGAACTATTTTATTCTACTGTGGGGGGTAAGGGAATAGAATGTCTCTCATTGTCCAATGGACCCTTATTTTAGATGCTATCAAAAGTACCAGAAATGTAATCACACATTGTCTAGTTCTCATGCAAATGGTAAAGAGCTTGATAAAAACAAAGGGGAAAGGCTTTTGCCCCTCTCCTATCTATTACTAAGTTATCCCTTCCAATAAGAATCACAAATTTCTGGTTGAAATAAAAGACCTTTAATTGGATGAAATCCCTCTCCAAAACCTAATAGTGTCTAGGCCAGAAGGAGAGTTGCGCTGCAGTACAATTCTCTGTCTCACTAAGGAGTCACATTTTCCCAACTAACCCAGGTCCCTTTTTGCTGAAGCTGGTGTTGCTATTAGCGGGGACTTAATTCTACCTACTGCTCCCCTCATCTCAAGTGTCATTGTGAGCTAAGTGAAGGTGGGCATGAGAAACTAGAGCAAGTCACTGATCGAAGAACCAAGTGATTGATCGATATTGGACCAAAATAATCTTCTTGTTCATCCATTGGCTTGCCACTGATTGAGAAGCCAGGAGCACTGAAAGCAAGCCAAGCCTGTCAGATGTGCCACTGAGAACACTGTTCCTTACAGAATATTTTCAGATGCCAGATGCCAATCACTCATGGGACATTGCTGCTCAATAAGAATTTCAGATATGGACTTAATTATACCCTGGCAGAAAAGGGATGATGGTGGAAGCAGAGGCAACCTTATTTTTAGCAAACTCAGCTCTTAGCCACCACAAACTGAGCAACTCTATTTTAAGGGCTTATTATTGTTGTTGTTTGGTGATTTTAAATTACTGTTGCTAGAAGAAGTAGGATTGACAGCTGTGGGGGTTGAAGGTCCTCACCCTGAGAGCAAGGAGAGGCGCAGTGGTGGTTTGGCAGGAGTGGGGCCCTGCTGCCTGGGCAGTGACCTTGGAGGACCACCTCTGGGGGGTGGGGAATGCTTTGTAACTCAGTAATAATCACGCAAACACACAGTGCTGCTTGCTTCAAATAATTGGCTCTAATGTTTGTCTCACAGCACTTCAGGGACAGATTGAAAGACAATCAAGGAATCTGGCTGCCGAATAAAAGGGACTAAGGGGAAACTTGGAGGCAGAGCAGCCCTATTCTTATTAGTGCTTTCTTATCTGTTTAGCCTTGCCCACATGACAACCTCTTTGGGTTCAGAGGAGGCAAAAATAAGTCAGGTTACATTTGCCCAATCCGTACTCTGTGCAAGGCCCACTATGCTGGGGAATTAGTAAAGAACTGGAAAAATAGAAAACAGTTCCTTTTTTCTAAGATGAAATCTAACTCCAGGTATGGAAACAAAACATCAACTTGGAAAGTAGTTTATGAAAATACACCACATGACCTATCAACAAGTGGCAATGAATAAGATATGCAGTTAAAAGGTACATAAATCTAGACCCAAAATAAATGCTGATAAGATTCAGAGTAAAGGAGTGAGCAGTCAGATAGAGATAATCACAGAAATCTTCCAAAAGAAGAAAGCTTCTTATTTGCTCACACATTCACCCATCTCCCCCACTCCCATACTAAGAATTAGAAAAAGTCATTTACCCAGACCATTGGAGGCAGGCAGCCATCAGAAGGTAATGGCTTATTGTTATTAGCAACATAAACTAGCATTCTATTGGTGATGGAGAGTCCCGATCAGCACATTCCTGCTTCCCAGGGCTTTGCAGCCCCCATTTCTGAGCTACATTTTAAGGAGCAATGAGCCAAAGACAACATACTTGGAACTGTTCTTTCATTATTTATTTATTCATTGTCTTCTGTATATTGCCTTTAAAAAGTTCCTCATTTAATACCAGGTTATCATTTGGCAGTAAAAATAATTTTAAAGCAACTAAGATGTGCAAGATACTCTCTCTGATATTGAAGAGAGTGACATTCTGAATCAAGAGGGAAAGAACACCTGTCCTTATAGGGCTTATAATCCAACAAGAGATACTGGTCACAAAAATTGAAATATTGAATACTGGGGAAGTAATAGCTGCATCATTTTAAAGTTTATGACAGATACGGAGTTAAATGGCAGGCAGTTAAATTTCACTCACCCTGGATTTCAAGAAAACAGATTTCAACCTATCAAACTGTCAAAGATGATAAAAGACAGAAAGAGTCAATGTTGGAAGGGCTGTGGGAAGACCGGCACACCAATACACTGCTGTGAAGCTGTGAATTTGGTCCAACTGTTCAGTACAATAATTTGAAATTATTCAAGAAAAGTCACTACTGTTCATACCTTTTGGCTCAATAATTCCACTACCAATAATATATATCCCAAAGAGGTCAAAGACAGAAAGACTCCATATATACCAAAATATTAATGACAATATTTTTTGAGGTAAGAAAATTTTAGAAAAAAGATGGTGTTCATTGAGTGAGGAATGGCCAAACAATTATATATTAACGTAATGAAATATAATTACAAGGTAAGAGATTGCAAATATGATGAATTCATGGAATTATAGGAAAGTAAGTATGAATTCATGCAGAGTGAAAAAAGTGGAACTAAGAGAACAATATACATAATTACTATAATAAAATAAATGAAATGATACTAAAAGGTAGGTGAACACTAATTGCAATAAACAATTTCAGTTTCAGAAAATAGATGATGAGACATATTTCCTTTCCCCCAGAGAGAACACAATAGATAACTGCTACATGCATATATTGTCAGACAAATGTCATCTGGTAAATTTTTTCTGGAACTGCTTTTTTCATAGTTTCATATAAGGGAAGATTCAAAAATGGAGACTGGGGAATATGTTGGAAAATGATTGTGATATAAAAAAGACATTAGTAAAATATTTCTTTTATAGAAAACAAAATATAAAGAGTTCAAAAAAAAAAAAAAAGATAGTTAAGATTTCATGACTCAAGCTCCTACAGAAGCAGCTGGCTCAGGTGAAATAAAATGCCCTCAAAAATAGCAAATAGGGGATCTAAATCCAGGGTAATTTTTTTTTTTTGTTAAGAGAATACCAAGTTAATCTCAGTAAGTTCAAATCATCAGGTTCAAATAAATTGCATTCTAAGTTACTGTAAGAATTTCTAGATGAGAACCACTATTAATAATCTTTTTTAATGGTATAAATATAGATGCTAAGTAGAACCAAAAGGAGGCAAATGTCCTAATTTAAAAAAAAAAAGAGGATCCTGAATCTTCAAATTATAGACCAATGAGCTTCACCTCAATATTCAGGAACATTCTAGAATTCATCTTTCATTTAAATTTTAATTTCCCATTTCATTATTATGACCTTGAAAATCATTAATAAATGTGAATATTTCCTTTTCCAAAACCAAACCAAAACAAAACAAAACAAAAAAAAAAAAAAGAGAGAGAGAGAGAGAGAGAGAGAGAGAGACTGAATATGTAACTTTGAATCCCCACAACCTGTAACTTGATTGTTTTAAAATATATATTTTTTCAATTCAATATGGTAGATCTCACAATTCCCTGATTGTCTATGGCCTTTTTGATCTTCCTTCTGTTATTATCTGTGTATTTTTTAAATGATATATTGGCATTCATTTCTTTTCTTCCATTTTATTTTTTAATATCACTCTTCCTAATACTTCTCTTCTAACAAATAAGTAATCATGCAAAACCTATCTATAAACATTGGCTGTTCCTAAAAATGTATTTCTCATTTTGCACCTCTAGTCCATCACTTCTGTGTCAAAAGATGGAAGCAAGTCTAGAATGCATTATTAAAGGGATGTTTTGTGAGTACTAAGAAAAGGAAGGAAGGCTGAATAAAAGAAAGAAAGCAACCCTTAAAAACAAATCAAGATAGATCTAACTTAATTTACTTTTCAGACAAAATTATTAGACTGACAAATCAGAGGCATACTATAAACACATCATACCTGGATTTCAACAAGACATTTGACAAAAAATTTTATCATATTTTTGAGTTTCAAGTTAGTTAAATAGTATAATTAAGAGGAGCAACTAGATAGAAAGAGTGTTAATTAACAAGGTGATGTCAACACAAAAGAACATCTTGGAATGTTTTTATCATTTGCTTGATTAAAAGGATAGATGGCATGTCTTCCAAATATCTGAATGACAAGAAACTGAAAGAGATCGTTAACACAGTACATGATTAAATAAGGATCACAAAAAAATCTCAAGTTAATAGAATAATAGTCTGAATCTAATAAAATGAAATTAAATGAGGATAAATGTAAAGCTTACAATTAATTTTTTAAACCACATTAGTACTTGATGGTGGAAGTATAACTTGAAAAAATTCATGTTTAAAAAAAGACTTTTAAGTTCTACCATGAATCAGCAGTCTGAAATGGCAGCCAGAAATGCAAATTATATTTTAGCTTGTATTACATAAAGAAAAATGCCAAGAACAAGGGAGAAGATAATCCCTATATATTCTTTCTTAGATAACTTCTAGAATTCTTGGCACAAAATAGATATTTGATCAATCAATATTTCTTGATTGATTGGTTGGTTAGTTGGTTGTTTCTTCTCTCTAAAAGAGGAGGTTTGGCTATTTAAAAGTATTTGCTGCTTTCCATCTATGATCTTACAGTCTTACAGTCTATACTGTTCAGAATAAGAGAAAACTTGCTAACATTTACTCTTATAGATATGTAATAGATTTTTTTTCCTTCAATGCAGATCTTTAAGTTGAAGCTAAATGATCACTTGTTCAAGGTGTTGTAGGGAAAAATGCATATTCAGATATTAGTTGTACTGACTGACCTCAAAAGATCCTTTCTATAAGATTCTATGAAAAGACCAATAAAAATGTCATGTTCTAAAATATGCTTATATATTTCAGTGCACTAATAAGATGGCAAAACATTCTTTGTGAAGGTTTTAACTTATATTCTCTTTTTTATTTTGAAATTAACAATAATAAACAACAATAACAATAATGCAAATGTTCTAAAATGCAAAAAACTAAATGGAGAGTTATATATAAAACTATGCTATTCTGTAATATAGTTTGTTTTTTCAGAAATATATATTAAATTGAACAAGGTAATTAGAAAATTGTGCTTTTTATGTCTCCTTAAGAAATACTTTTTTGCTTTCTTCTGTGTATTTTTGATATTTCATTATCATTTGGTATTTTCTTTTTTTGTATCTACCTAGAAACTCATGCTCCTCCCAAATAGAAGACTTTGTTTATATCTTATTAATACAACTACAAATGCCAAATAGGCAACATCAGGTTTGCTTTAGGTTTTTTGAATATTTATTCAACCTCATTCTTCCTATAGTCCTCACAATGCTGTACAAGTAGCAAAATGAAGTCCTTCCATATAAATGGTCCACATACCCCTGAAGTGACTCTGTTCTGTATTTTCATTTCAGAAAGCTCAACATGAGTAGAGTAACCATCCCAGCCATGTCTATCACATTTCTCATTCTATCACTACCATGTTCATATAAAGCAAGCAGACCACTCAATCTGTCCAAACCATGTGGAGATAGTTCACAGCAATGGACATTAATAACCTATCTTACTCAATCAATCAATCAGCAAATGCTTATTGAGCACATACAATTTGGGTAAAGGGAAAGGAAGCAGAGAGGAGAATAAGATATGCTAGCCATTCAAATCATAAAAAAAAAAAAAAAGGAATGGGCAGCTTCTGGAAATATTAAGTTCTCCTTTGTTTGATGTCTCCAAGCACTGATTATCACTTTCTGGAGACATTGTAAGAGAGAATTCTCAGTCCATTACTTTTGGATAGAAAGACCTTTAAAATGCCTTCTATCTAAGGTTCTATGATCTCAGTTCTCAAGGAGCTAATTAGAAAAATAGATCATATGCAAATAAAAAGATAACATGCAATAAATGTCATTACTAAATGAACTGCATGGGAGAATGCTACTATTTATAAATATGAACAAAATAGGAGGTGATTTTGTTTGCATTTGACCAGGAGCAGTAAAGAAGAGAGATAGGAAACTATAAGCTTGCTTTAAACATTTTGAGCTTAAAATGATGGCATTATATCAAAATGAAATAAAATGTTGATCATACAGCTAAAGATGAGGAACTAACTTTCCCAGGAGAAACTTAATATGATAATTCTATTAGGAAATTTTACCTTGTATCAAGGTTATGCTGGAGTCAGCTTTAACTATTTCAAAAATTGAATATTAATTTTTCAGTATGAGTAATTTGATTTCAAAAATTGACAATCGCTACAAATAAGGAACTGATTTTTTTTTTTTTGGTATGGGATGTTCAGAAAGGACTAGCATCTCTGGAGTGTGAGGGCTTTTCAAAGCTCTTTTCAGGGATGTTCATTCACATTTAGTCATCACCTGATACTTAACTCTATGGCTCCAAGAAGTTGTAGTATGTGCATAAAATTTAGTAAATCCTTCTCAGCCACTGAGCTAGATAAGGTCTTAAAACCTGTCAGTGAGTTTAAGGGGATGTCTATTCTAAGAATGATAAGACTTAGTATAATTTATTCCAAAGACATTAAGAAGGCTTAAAGCAGATGCTATGGAGCTCTTGGAGCTTGAGCAGACATTGAAGACACAAAGATCATCCATTGCTTCTAGGCCATCACCATCATCTTGGTCTTTGTCCTGACACTGGATTTTGATGACTCTGGAAAAATGAAACTAAAGATTTTACTGGTCTGACATGTAAAGATAGCACCCAATGATGTCATTCATTGGTTCTCTTCAAATACAAAGACTAAACAAAAACAAAGTGTTAATAATTCAGATTAAACTTAAAAGTGTGTGTGTATACTCTTTTGCTCCAGACAGCCCAATTGTTAAACATTTGCCAGTAGATAGGCAGAGCCCTTATATCAAACAAAAAACAAAAATCTGCCTCTCTCCAATTTTTCCCTATAGCTTCTTTTTACTTTTTCTTTCCTTTAAGGCAAGTAAAACAAATCCAACTCCTTTCCACATGACAGCAAGAGAGATTGATAGCAACTCTCCCTATCAATTGAAGTATTTTTTCAAACTACCTGTTGAAAGAGATAGATATCATTAATTGTCTCTCCCTTAAAATTAAATTAAACATTATTAATGAGTACTTATAAATAAGCAAGAAAATACTTATTAATCACACTGTTCTAGGCACTAGAGATTTGAATAAAAAATGAAAAACAATCCCTATCCCTAAGGAACTTGTATTCTATTAGGGAAGGCAATATGTATGCATATAAGAATATATAAAGTGTGAAATAAATAAATGTGAGACATAACATAAGAGAAGAAAGAACAGACCAGTATGGGAGAAGGAACAGAACAAATATTTATTAAGCACTCACTTTTTTTAATAATTCTGCTAAATACTTTACAGATATCTATTTTGATCCTCCCAACAACTTTTGGAGATATGTGATATTATTATCTCCATTTTACAGTCAAGGCAGAGAGAGCTTTAAATGACTTGTCCAGAGTAAGACAAAATTTAAACATAAGTTTTCTTAACATGGGGCCTAGCTCCCAAGCAATTGTACCAGAAATGGTGTTAAAATTGAGGTTTGAAGGAAACTGAAGATTCTTGGGGATAGGGATAAGGAGGGAAAGCATCAGGGATGTCTTATTCAAAGCTATGGGAGCAAGAAATGGAATAGCATATATAAGGAAGAACAAAAAGATCAGTTTGGCTGATACATAAAGCATGTGAATGGGGAATGATAGGGCGAAGCCAAAAGTAAATAATTGTAAATGAGTTGAAGGGGGCTGTATTGGATGGCAGTAATAGGGAGCCACTGGCATTTACTAAATAGAAGAGTGATGTTGTCAGACCTTTGATTTAGGAATAACATTTTGGCAGCTGTATGGAGATTGCACTAAAGGAGGGGAGAATTGTGTAGCAGAGAGACCAATTAAAGACTACTGCAGTAATTCTGGCAAGAGGTGATCATCTCCTGAATTAGGTGGCTCTTAGAGTATAGGGAAAGAAATAAATATGAATGCTGTTTTAGAATTAGAATCAGTAAAATTAGCAAGTGATTGAATGCATAGTGAGTAGAAAAAAAGAGCATGACTATGAGATTGCAAACCTGGATGTCTGGAAGGATAGTAATTAGGAAATTCAGGAGAATGTTGGACTTGGGAGGAATAATTGCTTCTATATTTAGAAATGATGAGTTTAAGATGCCCATAGAAATTCTATTTAGAAATATCTAGTGAGCTGTGATGTGGCAATCATTTGGGTAGCCTAGAACTGGATATAAAACTGATTATAAAATATAGAGAGCCAAGAACTGGATATAATACTAGATATAAAATATAGGAAGTTTTCTGTTTAATTAAACCCATAAGAGCTGATCTTATCATTAAGCAAGAATATAAACAGACAACAGGATCAAGGAAAGAACATTGGGATAAACACATAGTTGGGGGTGAAATTTTATAAATTATGGCTTTTCCAAGTTGACTGAAAAATAGTATTTTAGAAAAACAGGAGAATCAAAATCCTCAAAAAGAGAATATTGAGGAAAAAAAGGTAGTCATCCATGTCAAATGCTCCAGAAAGGTCATAAAGAATGAACATGGAACCAAAAAAAAAAATAATATATATATATATTTAACAATTAAAACATTAGTAACTTTAAAAAGTAGTTTCAGCTGATAAATGAGTAGAGAAACAGATTATAAGGGATTGAAAAGTGACAGAAAAAGAAATGGAAGCAATGATTTTTCTAGGAGTCTATACAAAGAAGAAATATGGAGATAGTGATCAAATGAGTAAAGTATGAAAAGTAAAGGATGAAGGGTGAGGAGGTTTCTGTGGCATAATAAAGTCCAGGGAGTGAGAAGCAGAGCCTGAAGAGGAATGGAAGGAGGCAAATTTGGCCTTCCCACTCTCCTTAAAATCTGAGGGGATTCCCAATCAAAATCAACCATGTGTGCTGCCCCAAGTTTCATCTTCTTAAATCACTTTTATCACATCATCCTCCTCTTTAAAAATCTTCAGTAGCCTCCTACTTGCCTACAGATATAAATTCTTCAACCCACCTTTTAAGGCTTTCCACTATCAGGTATCAACCTCATTCACTCAGATTTTGACTTAATAGTGTTCTCTATTGTCCTCATTATGCCCAGAACACACATTACACTTTACAATTTCACACAACAGGTCACCATAACCCTCCTCCTTTCTACTTAATGAAATTTTAACTTTACTTGATTACAATTCTATTGCCTCCTTTTTGAAGGCTTTCCTGGTCATCGCTGACCAAAGTGACTTTCCCTTCCTCTGAACTCTTGGAACATTTTCTGTGTGTACATTTATTAACTTTTTATTTATGTTGCATTTATTTTTATGAGTACTTATTCTTTCCCATATTAGATTATAAGTTCTTCATGAGTAGGGATTACTTCATTCTTTGTACATATATCTTCATTGCCTACAACACTATCTGCCATATAGTAGGCAGGTAACAAATGCATGTTGATTGTATCATTGATCTTACATGTTTATCATGCATCTTTTTAGATGTCTAAATCTTAAATTTCCAATTGTATTCTGAGGGCTTTTTGTGCAGGGACTGTAATCAGGGAGGAGGGTAAAAAGAAATGGAGAGAGAAATAAGAATAGGACAATGAGGGAGAGAGGAAAAAAAGAGGGAAAGAGGAAACAAGGGAGAGCAACAGACAGACAGTGATAGAGACAGAGGAAATGAAGTGGGAGGGAGGGAATGAAGTGAGAGGGAGATAAGAGAAAGAGAGAGAGAAATGCACACATATTTTATTGATATATTTATATCATATATGTCATTTATGTCATATATGATATATAATATATATGTATATGTAGTAAGTGCATATATATGGATATAAACATATTTCACATATGTACATATGGATATATGCTTCACATGTATGTATATCTCATATATTCATAATATATATATCATCCTTGATAGTACCTATGTTTTAAGATCAGTGCCCAATAAATAATTGGTTAACTAATTCTTTGTTTGAAATAAAACAAGTATTTGAAAACTAATCTGAAAACAGGGGTTTCCTGTGTGACAAAGGGTCACTTTATCAGTCACTTAATTTTCTGAGCCTCAGCTTCCTCATAGGTAAAATTAGGGGGATAATTTCCATCATATCTATCTCAATGGAATTCTGTGGGCATTAAATATGATACAGTGTGTAAAACATTTTTCAGATCTCAAAGCAGTATCTAACAACTATTATCTTTATAGTAAAATTCTTCTCATCTCATTCAACGGAATTCAGTTAAAATAGTCCCAGGATAAGTCATTATCTTATTATTATTCTTTTACATTTAGCATTCTATGAACTATTGTGCAAAGGAGATAAAATAACTCTTTTGTAGTTAAATAAAAGTATCAGGATATAAACTTATTTCTTGAAGACTCAATAGAAGCATCCTGAATATAACAGCATCAGCAGACAAGGACAATACATATAACATTCACTTCATCCTAGTCCTATGTGATATTGATCTCATTTCCTAGAGCTTTATATTTTGAAAGGTTTTCATTCCAAGAAGCTTGGAAATTGTGAGTGTTTGGTATGGTGATCTCTATTAATTATTTTCTGAAGTATTATTGAATTAATGTTTTCTTGAGTCACTTGTGGAAAACAGTTTACTCTGTTCCAGAAAAATTAATTGGTTGAGGTTTCAAAGATATTTTGAGATCTATATTTGTAATGTAGAGATTTTTCATTTGTCAGAATACAAAAGTCTTCAAGCTTCAGAGTCATAATTCTAGATACCATATAACTCTTGCTAGGTATTTAGGCAGCATTAAATTTGTGCAGCCTAAGGTGAGGTGATTTCTATTTCCTTTCATACTATTTATTGCTCACTTCGTTTGGGGTTCAGTAGTTTATGGTAGCAACAATTTGAACTAAATTCCTTCAAAAATCTTCATTTACATCACCAAATCTGCATGACTTAGCAATTTGTCTGATCAGATTTCTTTTCTAACCTAATCTCCTTTTTGGTTGGGAAATATTTATATTCTTTGGTTGACTAAGGATAATGGAAGATTTCCCTAACTGAGATTTCTAAAGAAATGTTCATTTATGAGTAGTCTCTTGGTACTGACTGGGAATGTCATATGTATTGTATATTCAGGGTACTTGATTGTTACTATAATATATTTCACTTGGTGAGCCAATAACAACCATTTTATTCATCATCTAAATTGAAACTGCACCTCCTTGACTTAGAAATGAACAACAGTTGTTTTGTTTTGTTTTTCCTCTCTGTTCATTTTTATATTGCTTTCTCTGACCTTGTTGGACAAATTTTACAACTATGCCATCAAAGTAAAGTGACATGAGGGCTTGGTCTTCTTGATGTGGTGTTCCCTCACCTCACAAAAAGTTCGCTGGCAGTTCCAAGAAATAAATTGTTTTTGCTGGGCTCTTAAATAATATGATTTGCATGCTTGAAATGAGATCGCCAAAGTAATTGTAGAATATTGCTTGCCATTACAGTCATTAAAAACAGGCAGGTGTAGGATCACTCCCAGGGAAAATCTCCCTGCTGGGTTTTCATGGAGATAAGTGCACAAAATCCACTTTTGAAAAGATGTTGAATAGAATGAATTTGCCATTCACTGACTGTCTGATGATGATTTGCTTGTTAATTGGAAGTTTAGGCTTTAGAGAAGCCTTAACAAATTTGATTGCTAAATTCAGTAGGTTTATTCCCTCCTTGTGAACCATATTCAGAGGCATAAATTCTTCTTTCTCCATGTACATATATGCATTCATTTTGGATTTACATGGAAAACAAAAAAATCTTTCACCAGTCCTTTTATTTGCAGTATTTTTTGGAATAACTTCACTGAGCAAGGACATGGCATTTTGCCCCATTAGCAAGTGTCACAGGTATTTAAATATCTACAAATAACCCAAGAGAGACAAAGCAATGAAGTAAGAAGAGATGTTCAGCTGAAACTTTGCATCAGGCAGCCTAACCATACTCGTTCTGATTAATGTCACCTACTGTGCTGCTAACAGCTGAGCGGATGGACAATGGCTTGTAGGTGAAGTCTCATTTTCATTCTAAATCAGCTCAACTGCTGTTAATAAGCAAAAGTCCTGGTTCAAAGGCAAAGACAGAAAATTGTTTGGAAATCCTGCTGCTTTTTTTCTCTTCTATTCTGACGTGGTGCTGAGTGTCCTCTATTCTGAACAATGTCAACTGACTGGCAAGGTTGGCAGACCCCTGAGAGGGGTCCTATTTTATTTTTAATGACTATTGCTGCAAACCTAAAAGATGGCTTTATTCATCCTTGGCATTACCTACCCAGATTAGTTTCTTCTAAATGACAATGTCTGTTTTTTATTTTTTGTTTTTTTTTTTTTTTGCTAAAGAGAACCTTTGTCATTAGCCAGTGAGGCTACATGAAAAACTATCCAAACTATGGGCGTAGAAGATTTCTTTCTATTACTCTAATACAAGACAGTCTGTCTTTTCTTTTTAAAATAGACCCAAAACAGATTTCTAGGAAAGTACTCTCTTCTGAAGATTTTTGTAGGAACTAGAAGGTGTATTCATCATATAATGCAGAGAGAAGCATTTTGTGATAAACATATATTAAAGTTACATATACATACATATATGTGTGTGTATAAACTTATGGGACTTCACCTGGGACTTATTGTTGACAATCAATGATACCCACAAGGATTTGAGTTTAAGGCATGATTCTTAAGAAAGCAATCTATATAATAAAAAAAAAAAAAAAAAGCAATCTAGCCCACAAACCCCAAGATATCCTGTAAGGTTTCAGTGATTAAAATTTACATTCCTTGAAGGAGTCCCACTAAATTCCTTGTCATGGTACTGATACCTAAACCAGGTAGGTTGAAAACAGAAAGAAAATTATAGATCAATCTCCCTAATGACTATTGATGCAAAAATCTTAATGAAAATATTAACAAAAAGACTACAGAAAATCATCCCCAGGATAATACACCATGACCAAGTAGGATTTATACCAGGAATGCAGGGCTGGTTCAATATTAGGAAAACTATTACTATAATTGGCTATATTAACAACCAAATTAACAAAAACCATATGATCATCTCAATAGATGCAGAAAAAGCATTTGATAAAATCCAACATCCATTCCTATTAAAAAACACTTCAGAGTATAGGAATAAAAAGACTTTTTTTAAAAAAATAATCAGTAGCATCTATTTAAAAAGCCTGTAAGCATCATATGTAATGGGGATAAACTGGAACCATTCCCAGTAAGATCAGGGGTGAAACAAGGTTGCCTACTATCACCATTACTATTCAATATTGTATTAGAAATGCTAGCTTTGGCAATAAGAGTTGAGAAAGAGATCAAAGGAATTAGAGGAATCGATGTAATGAGGAAATCAAATTATTACTCTTTGTTCATGATATGATGATATACTTAAAGAACCCCAGAGATTCTACTAAAAAGCTATTAGGAATAATCCACAGCTTTAGCAAAGTTGCAGGATACAAAATAAACCCACATAAGTCATCAGTATTCTGATATATCACTAACAAAATCCAACAGTTAGAGATACAAAGAGAAATTCCATTTAAAGTAACTACTAATAGTATAAAATATCGAGGAATCTATCTGCCAAGAGAAAATCAGAAACTATATCAGCAAAACTACAAAACACTTTCCACACAAATTAAGTCAGATCTAACCAATTGGAAAAATATTAAATGTTATTGGATAGGACAAGCAAATATAATAAAGATGACAATACTACCTAAATTAATCTATTTATTTAGTGCTGTACCAATCAGACTCCCAAAAAACTATTTTAATGACCTAAAAAAATAACAACAACATTCATATGGAAAAACAAAAGGTCAAGAATTTCAAGGGAACTAATGAAAAAAAAAATCAAATGAATGTGGCCTAGCTGTGTCAGATTTAAAATTATATTATAAAGCAGCAGTTACTAAAACCATTTGGTATTGGCTAAGAAATAGACTAGTTGATCAGTGGAATAGGTTAGGTTTAAAAGAACAAAGAAGTCAATAACTTTAATAATCTAGTGTTTGACAAACCCAAAGACCCCAGCTTTTGGGATAAGAATTCACTGTTTGACAAAAACTGCTGGGAAAATTGGAAATTAATATGGCAGAAACTAGGCACTGACCCACACTTAACACCATACACCAAGATAAGGTCAAAATGGATTCATGACCTAGACATAAAAAATGAGATTATAAATAAATTAGAAGAATGTAGGATAGTCTAACTCTCAGACCTGTGGAGGAGGAAGGAATTTATGACCAAAGAAGAACTAGAGATCATTATTGATCACAAAGTAGAAAATTTTGATTATTTCAAATTGAAAAGTTTTTGTACAAACAAAACTAATGCAGACAAGATTAGAAGGGAAGCAATAAACTGGGAAAACATTTTTATAGTCAAAGGTTCTGATAAAAGCCTCATTTCCAAAATATATAGAGAATTGACTCTAATTTATAAGAAATTGAGCCATTCTCCAATTAATAAATGGTCAAAGGATATGAACAAACAATTCCCAGATGGAAAAATTGAAACTATTTCTAGCCATATGAAAAGATGCTCCAAGTCATTATTAATCAGAGAAATGCAAACATTTCTGACATAACACTACATACCTGTCAGATTGGGTAGAATGACAGGGAAAGATAATGTGGAATGTTGGAGGGGATGTGGGAAAACTGGGACACTGATACATTGTTGGTGGAATTGTCAACACATCCAGATATTCTGGAGAGTGATTTGGAACTATGCTCAAAAAGTTATCAAACTGTACATACTCTTTGATCCAGCAGTGTTACTATTAGGCTTATATCCCAAAGAGATTTTAAAGAAGGGAAAGGGACCTGTCTGTGCAAAAATGTTTGTGGCAGCCTTCTTTGTCGTGGCCAGAAACTGGAAACTGAGTGGATGCCCTTCAATTGGAGAATGACTGAATGAATTGTGGTATATGAATGCTATGGTATATTATTGTTCTGTAAGAAATGACCAGCAAGATGATTTCCAAAAGGTCTGGGGAAACTTACATGAACTGATGTTGAGTGAAATGAGCAAGACCAGGAGATCATTATATACTTTAACAACACTATATGAAGATCAATTCTGATGGACATGGTCCTCTTCAAAATGAGATGAAACAAATCAGCTCCAACAGAACAGTAATGAATTGAACCAGCTATACCCAGTGAAAGAACTCAGAGAAATGAGTGTGAACCACTATATAGACTCCCAGTCCCTCTATTTTTGTCCTTTTGCATTTTTTATTTCTTTCAAAGGTTAATTGTACATTTTTCAAAGTCAGATTCTTTTTGTACAGCAAAATAATTATATGGACATGTATACATATATTTTATTTAACATAAACTTTAACATATTTAACATGTATTGGTCTACCTGCCATCTGGGGGATGGAGTGGGGAGAAGGAGGGGAAAAATTGGAACAAAAGATTTTGCAACTGTCAATGCTAGAAAATTATCCATGCATATATTTTGTAAATAAAAAGCTATAATAAAAAACAAATTTACATTCCTTTGAACAGAGTACCTACAGGCAATAATATAATGTGGTCAGAAGGACAGGAAAGAAAAGAAGAGACAAGGTGAGATGAGAGGAAAAGAGGAAAAAAAGAAAAATTGTGTTGCCCAAATGACCAAGTCCAACTAGGTCCCCAGTGGGCATCCTGTTACTACATATTATCAAATCACCTCCCTGATATCATATCTTCTTTGAGAATGAAGGACAAATAAATTTTATATACCACTTTACCATACCATTTGTATACATATTCATGTATACACTAACATATGAGAAGAGCAAAATAATTTAATGGATTGAAGGCCATCCTTGAAAGACTTGAATTCATCATATAAAAAGGTACTCTAAATCATTATTGATCAGAGAAATGAAAATTAAGACAACTCTGAGGTACCCCTACATATTTGTCAGATTGGCTAAGATGACAGAAAAAGATAGTGTTGAATGTTGGAGGGAATGTGGGAAAACTGGGACACTGATACATTGTTGGTGGAGTTATGAACTGATCCAACCATTCTGGAGAACAATCTGGAACTATTTCCAAAGGACTATAAAATTGTGCATACCCTTTGACCCAGCAATGTTTCTATTAGGCTTATATCCCAAAGAGAACTTAAAGAAGGAAAGGGATCCACATGTGCAAAAAATGTTTGTGGCAGCCTTTTTGTAGTAGCAAGAAACTGGAAACTGAGTGGATGCTCATCAATTGGAGAATGGCTGAATAAATTGTGGTATATAAATATTATGGAATATTATTGTTCTATAAAAAATGACCAGCAGGAAGAATACAGAGAGGCTTGGAGAGACTTACATGAACTGATGCTAAGTGTAATGAGCAGAACCAGGGGATCATTGTACAAGGCAACAAAAAGACTATATGACAATTAATTCTTATGGACATGAGTCTTTTCAACAATGAGATGATTCAGGGCAGTTCCAATAAATGTGATGAAGAGAGACATCTGCACCCAGAAAGAGAATTGTGGAAACTGAATATGGACCACAACACAGCATTTTCACTCTTTTTGTTATTCTTTGTTTGCATTTTCTTTTTTTTCTCATTTTTTTCCTTTTTGATCTTTTTTTTTTTTTAATGCAGCATGATAATTGTAAAAATATGTATGGAAGAATTGCACATCTTTAACATATATTGGATTATTTGCCATCTGGGGAAGAGAGTTGGAGGAGGGGAGGGAAGAAAATTTGGAACAAGGGATTTTGCAGGGATGAATGTTGAAAATTATCTATGCATGTGTTTTAAAAATAAAAAGCTTTAATAATTTTTTTTAAAAAGAAATACTTGAATTCAAGTCCAGTCATAAAACCTGTCTGTAACACAGGAAATTCTTTAAAACTATATGTTACGTATGAGATTCACATTTGAATAAGTAGAAGAAATCTCTATATTGAAAGTGGCCCATAATAATGAAATCAGTAGTTTATTTAAAAACACTTTCTTCCCTCCCAACTCAAAAAAAATTTGCCAAATGAAAAATATAATTAAAGGTGGTTTGTTTGTTTGTATTAAAATAATTATACATGTGTGTGGTAGTAGTTAGTGAAGGGGTAGTGTTACAGGTTATTGACATCATTATTTCTTTCACTTTCATAGAAAATAGATATTAAAATAACAATGATGTAAAATAAAAAAAGCAATAAGGAAAAAACTCACTCTTTACAAATGATACTATGGTATCATTTAAAGAACATGAGAGAATCAACGTAAAAACTAGTTGAAACAATTAACAACTTTAGCAAAGTTGAAAGATATAAAATAAAACTATATAAAATTATCAATATTTTTAGGTACTACCAAAACTCAGCAGAAAGAGATAAAAATAGAAATTCCATTTAAAATCACTGCAGACAATACACAATACTTACCTACCCAGACAAATTCAGGGATTATATAAACACAATTATAAGATACTTTTCACACAAATAAAGGCAGATCTAAACAATTGGAAAGATATTAATTGTTCATAGATAGGCCAAGGCAATAAAATTACAATTCTACCTTTTTACTTATTCATTGCCACATCAACCAAACTACAGAAAAATCACTTTATAAACACAGAAAAAAATAATAAAATTAATCTGGAAGAATAAAATTTCAGGCACATCAAGGAAATCACTGAAAAATATAAATGAGGGTAAAATAGCAGTACCAAATTTCAAACAATATTACAAAGTGATAATCTTGAAAACAATGTGGTGGATCAGTGGAATAGATAAGATACACCAAACACAGTAATTTAAAAAAAAATCCTAGTGGTTCATTGTTTGATAAATCCAAAGATCCAAGTTTTGTGGGTAAGAACTCAGTATCTGGGGGGCAGCTAGGTGGTGCACTGGGTAGAATACCAGCCCT